>NC_138031.1:17875458-18475458 GCF_964106645.2 Podarcis pityusensis | reverse complement strand
TACAGTAGAAGGGTGCCGGTCCCCTTTAAATGTGGTCCAGTGAGGGCAGGGCTAGCTACTGGAATGCACCTAATGCTACTCTATAGGGCTTAGTCTGAGTTTGAGCACTTGCATCGTGCATATCTATTGAGGAGTTCAATTTAGCTTAAGGGAATGTGGTTGTAGGATTGTAGCCTCTTTGTAAGCTCAAGTCCTTTTAGTGGATGGGAGCACCACTCCTTCTTATACTAAGATATTTTGCCCTGTGCATCCATCTTTTAAAACAGCAGAAAAAGATTTTATGACCTCTGATAATCATTATATTTGAATTAAAATATACTTTATATTGGGGGTCAGCAAACTTTTTCAGCAGGGGGCCGAACCACTGTCCTTCAGACCTTGTGGGGTGTCGGACTATAAACCATTCCGCCACAACTCTCCCCTCCCTTCTCCACAGCACCGGACGAGCCCCGGTGGCTGCTTACCTGTGTCTTGCGAGCGGTAGGGGCTGGCGGTGGCAGTGGCGGAGGGACAATGAGTGCTCTGGAGAGGGACTGTTTAAAATGGCAGCTGCTCAAGCGCTGCTGCTGCTGCTGGCACCAACAAAGCCCAACCCCCTTCCTCCTCTAGGCAGGGCAGGGAGAAGCCAGGAGGAGGGAGGGAGGAGGCACCGATGCTGACGCCAGGTGAGGGAGAGGGAGGGAAAGGGAAAGAATGTGTATGCTGGCAATCAATGTGGCGATTCCCGGACCATCTGCAGGCCAGATCCAGAAGGCTATTGGGCCTGATCCGGCCTATGGACCTTAGTTTGCAGACCCATGCTTTATATGTATTGTGTTTTTAATGTTCAGTGTGACAGCATTGTCATTTTAGTGTGACTTAATTGTGTTTATGAAGCCTATACTTAAGTTCCTAAGAAGCAGGAGTGAACAATCCAACATTCTGTGTGTGTGTGTGTGTGTGTGTGAGAGAGAGAGAGAGAGAGAGAGAGAGAGAGAGACTTTTGCAAAGGAAAACAAACAGGATTCCTAAAAAGGAAAACGTAGAAACTTCCTCTAATGCAGAGTCGCCTCAAGATTTCAGTTACGGCAAAAACGTAGAGCAAACTTGAAAATTCCTCCTCTAGTGAAGCAACTAAGAGATTATGAATGAAACCAAAATTATTTTGACTAGCAAAATTTCTCCCGGTACCAGTGGGGATTATTATACACCTTACTATGTACATTCTTGGCTGCAGTTGAAATGCAGCCTGTAAAAGCTACACAAAAGTGATGCTGTATTGTATTCAGTGAAGTCTTACTCTGAGTAGACCCGCTGAAATTTTTGGAACAGGCGGGATATGTGCAGCTCACGTGTCCATAAAATGTGGCTTCCCTGGAGCAACTTGAGGCACAAGCTGGTACATATGACAGTGCTAATTTATAAGTTGGGGGGGTGACACCACACACCAAAGTGCATGGAAAGGAAGCACCATATGCAGCCCTAATTAGTCGGGGGGGGGATTATTTCACTCTGAGGGGGGAAAACACTGTATGTTTCAGTACTTCAATGAAGACAAATTGTAAGTGTGGAGGAGGCTTAAGTGTAGCCTTTGAAATTACACATAATTACTGTTAAGGTGTACACAGGTTTGATTAGGACAGAATAATGGGTGACCCATTTATGCTTAATGAGCATCCAAAGCAAACAGAAGAACATTATCCAAATTAACTCCTTTTCTTGATTCTGCCCTATGTGTCACACACTGGCTTCTATGCCAGCGTAGGCAAGTGTCTGCATGGGTTTTTTAAATGAAGTGTGCTATTCTAAGAGAACTAAACCACTGGCAGTTTTGTGGCTAAATGGTGTAGAAGAATACAAGTGCTCCTTCATCTGGTCCAGGTGTTACTTGCTGCCTTGAACTGATGAGAGTTGTAGTCCAATGTCTGGAGGACACCACATTGGGTACTCTTGGCCTATATGGACTGGCAGTCACTCTCCAGGGCTTCAGAGGTGCTAGGGACTGGACCCTCTGCATACCACTGAGCTATGACCTTTCCCCATATATGCCACATTCAAACCAGGAAAGCTCCTCTGGGGTAAACAAATTCCAGATTGCAACTTCACTTTATGTTCAGGTCCTTTCTGAAGCCCCACCTGTACTGCACACTTAAAGCAGTATCATACTACTTTAAACAGGCATTGTTTAAAGTGCTAATTTAGAAGAATTCCCCCAAGAATTTTGGGGAGCTGAGAGACCCCTATTTCCATCACAGAGCTTCAATTCCCAGAGTTCCGTGGGAAGAGGAGTTGATTGTATGTTTCCGAGCACAATTCAAAGTTTTGGTGCTGACCTTTAAAGCCCTAAACGGCCTCGGCCCACGATACCTGAAGGAATGTCTCCACCCCTATCGTGCATCCCAGACACTGAGGTCAGCACCGAGGGCCTTCTGGTGGTTCCCTCACTGTGAGAAACGAAGTTACAGGGAACCAGGCAGAAGGCCTTCTCGGTAGTGGTGACCACTCTGTGGAACACCCTCCCATCAGATGTCAAGGAAATAAACAACTATCTGACGTTTAGAAGACATCTGAAGGCAGCCCTGTTTAGGAAAGTTTTTAATGACTGATGTTTTAATGTATTTTTAATCTTTTGTTGGAAGCTGCCCAGAGTGGCTGGGGAAACCCAGCCAGATGGGTGGAGCATAAATAATAAGTCGTTGTTGCTGTTGTTGTTGTTGTTGTTGCTGCTGCTGTTAAACCACGCTGTGAACTGTAGCTCAGTAAGGGGAACAGGGGTCTCCTAACAACTCTGAGCACATGGAACAAACTACAGTTCCCTGGATTTCTTGCGGGAAACCACAATTGTTTAAAGTGGTAAGATACTGCTTCAGTATCTACTACAGTAAGATACTGTATAATGTACCGTATTTTTCGCTCGATAACACGCACCTGACCATAACACGCACATAGTTTTTAGAGGAGGAAAACAAGAAAAAAAAATTCTGAATGAAACAGTGGATGTATCATTTTTGTGCTTCATGCTGTGGCCACAGACATGTGATCTGACGGTGAGTTTGGGGTAGCCCAATGCAAAGATCCTGAGAATCCATGTGGATCTGTGCTTTGTAACCACGTTTTTGCACCATTGCAGCCCCAGGCAACAGTGGGTGCGTGATTTTTTTGGTGCAGGCTGTAGCCATGGACATGCTATGTGATCTGATGGTGAATTTGGGGTGACCCTATGCAAAGATCCTGAGGATCCATGTGGATCTGTGCTTTGTAATCACATTTTTGCACCATTGCAGCCCTGTTTTTGCATCAGATCATTGCTATGTGATCTGATGGTGAATTTGGGGTGACCCAATGCGAAGATCCTGAGGATCCATGTGGATCCGTGCTTTGTGACCACGTTTTAAGTGGGGAGGGAAGGAAAAACATAGAAGGAGTCGGTGGAAGAAGATTGGAAGAAATTTAAAGACTATTTACAGAAATATTGTAAAATTAATGAATGTTAGAATGATGTTGGATTGAAGTTAAGTGGTTTCTAGCTATATAGGTACAAAAGAATATGGAAAAATTGGTTTTTAATATGTAAAAATCTAACGTTACAATATATCAGGACTAAGGATTAGGATTAAAAATGAGGGAAAGGAATTGTTGGATTAACAAATTTAATTGGAATACAAAAGAGGGAGGTATGAGGAGGTCCGGGGAACAAGTAAACGTAAAAGAAGTGAGGAAAAGATGGAATTGTTTTTAACTGTTTTTTCTTTTTTTTTCTACTTTGTATTTTTCCTTTTTATTGTTAATTTTTTTTATTAATGTGATTTTTTCCCCCTTTGAAACTTTAATAAATATTTTTTTTTTTTTAAAAAAAGGAAAAACATAGAAGGGACAAGGAGCACCGAGAGGGGTGTGCGGAGAAGCAGCTGGCTAAGAATGCAGGAGAGGGGTTTTACCGGAGGGAGGAAAGGAAGGCAAAAGTCCCCCCCCCCACACACACACCCAAGCCAGCCAGCTCTCTCTCTCCCCCCCCCCCCACCTGCATGTTGCAGCATCGGAGCACGGAGAGGAATTAGAAGGAAGGACGCTCTGCTTTCCCCTCTGGTTGCCTGGAGGGGAGGGGTTTTCTCTGCTCTTTGTTCCGTTTGAGCAAACACAGTAACAAACAGAAGTGGGTGGGCAGTAAGACCCTGAGGCAGAATGCAGGAAAGCAGCAGCTTCCTCTTTTCAAGGCTTCCCTTCTCCGGACGATTGATACAGTGGTGCCTCGCAAGACAAAATTAATCCGTTCCGCGAGTGTCTTCGTCTAGCGGTTTTTTCGTCTTGCAAAGCAACCCTATTAGCGGCTTAGCGGATTAGCGCTATTAGCGGTTTAGCGGCTATTAAAGGCTTATCGGCTTATCGGCTTAGCTGCTAAAAGGCTATTAGCAGCTTAGCAGCTTAGAAAAGGGGGGGGGGGAGCGAAAAAAAATCTCAAGACTCGCAAGACATTTTCGTCTTGCGAAGCAAGCCCATAGGGAAATTCGTCCTGCGAAGCAACTCAAAAACGGAAAACCCTTTCATCTAGCGGGTTTTCCGTCTTGCGAGGCATTCGTCTTGCGGGGCACCACTGTATATATATATCATGACATGTCCCTGCCAAACCAGTCCTTATGGAAATAGCACGCATTAATATGCCCCAGAATCTGTTTATAATCACAAACCTTACTTTCTTACCCACAAACAGTTGATGGCTATCTTTTTTTTAAATGCCTCCCTTCTTCTTGCCTGCTGAACTTGTTATGTTTCCCCGAGACAATGGTTGGGCAAGTTGTATGCCATTTAGCAGCTGTCTCACTTTGCAGCCTGTTCTTTCACATCCTCTTTCCAATGGCCCTTCAGTGGTAAATGAACCTGAGTGATCCTTGGTTCGTATCTCATATTGATTTTCATGATGAGTTGGCAAATTCCACCAAGTGCAGAACGTTTAAATCATCGACACTCTATACTATATTTTTGTTGTTGATGATGCATTCTTCTTTTGTTTTATAGGTGAGAGGATGGCTGCTCTGTAATTTAAGAACTCTTTCCTTCTCTTCAATTCACTTAACTCCAGCCTACAGCATGCCTTTCGATTCATCCACATTCCCCTCAGTGCTGTTTTGTAATTTGAGTTTACTTGTTCCAAGAAGACACTTTGCGCTTTAATTTTTCACAAGAATGAATTTCTCAGCCTGCCTGCCAAATCCCTCTAGTTCTGAAATGTCCAACTTGTACAATCTGTGAGGAACTCTCATCTTGGTTTCTCCATCCTCCTTGCTCTTTGTGGCACTATGGCCAAAACTAAGGCTAGGCCAAAATCATTCCCCCACCAGTTTCCCTAAAAATATTGCCCCCTATAGGCTGATTTTATGCTGCTTTCTTGAAATGGGAGATTTCTATTTACATAACTGGTCCACAGCAGAGACAGAAAGAGTCTCGCATCCCTTTCTTCAAGTCATACTCATAGCCTGCAACCATCTTGTTTTGACTGGAGCATTCTGGATTGATCCCAGAATGTCCTATTTTTTGGTCCTGTGCTCTCACACGAGCTAAAATGCATTGCCAAAGCAACAAAGACTTTTCTCTCTCTGTCTCTGGTCAACATGGAGGTGAGGAATGTGGGAAACAGACAGGGCTGGAGCTGAGTTGGGGTCTTGGCAGGTGTGATCTTTGGATGAAGAGCAGTATACAAATTTAATAGATCATCATCATCATCAAGTATGCGCTTCCAATTGAAAAATGAAGGCTATCCTTGGGACCAATATGATGATGGGGCAGGTACCCACTACATTTGCTGCATAGCAAAGATGCTTTCTCTTTGGGCAAAGAGGCCTCAGGTTAAGCTTTGATATCAACTGATTTTGCTGACTAGGCCAGGGGTCAGCAAAGTTTTTGTGGCTTGGGCCAGTTCACGGACCCGCAAACGCTGCGGTGGGCCAAAGTGCATGCACATGCATGCGCAAATGCTATTTCCGGAGCTCCTTCTGTGTGGAGGAGGCGTGCACAGCTTCCCATTGGCTGCAGGAGCTTCCTGCAGCCAATAGAAAGCCGGCCAGCATCACGGAAGGCGGTCTCCACTCTGCTCCTTGCCGGTTTAGTGCGGCACATGGCAGCCAACTGAGCGGGTGGCGGGGGTCCCTGAGTGGGCGGCAGAGGTCCATGGGCCTGTTAAATGACCCCCCCCATGGGCTGCTTGTGGCCAATGGGCCTTAGGTTGCCAACCCCTGGACTAGACCCTACCTGCTTTAGCTTTTCTAGTTAGCATTCAATATAACCAGACATGCAGGAAATCAGGAAACTGGTACAGGGAAATAGGAAGTATGACCGCACATAATTTTCTGTATTATCAAACAGTAAAAGTCTTTGTTCCACAACGTGGCATGGTTTTATCTTTTTAATAATAAAATGATAACATAAAGTAATACAATGGAACTGTAAAAGCTTCCCTGCCTAGGTTCAAGAGTTTGATTTTGCATTAAATGCCTCTTCCACTGAATCAGTAATTGCCAACTTGTTGCGATGGCCTTCAAACATGGATTTTTATTCTCATTCTTTATGTCGCTTTTACAGGCCTTCCAATCCTTTAGTTTTTTTCTCCATACGCCACTGCATTTCCCCTCCTTAAAACAGGTCTCATGTTATTTTCTCTGCTCAGCTTGGGGAAAGAAGCTAATTCTTATGTTAATTAGGAATATACTGTTTCCATTTTGGGTGTCTTGCTTCAAATTTCCCTTATGATTGCTGATGAAAACTTGTTTTCAGTGAAGATGCCAAGTGCCTTCCTTATGAAGTATCCTATGGTGTCTTTTGCTCGTCTGATATCTTCCACTGTTGACCTCTTCCCGTTAATATAACTTAACAATCTTGAGTAGTTTTTCGTAGCCATTCTTTTCCGTAGCCATTCTTTGTTTTCTTATGAACAGGCTCCAGCTAAAAGCAGATCACTTTGCTTGGTTAATAAGCCAAACAAACTTCTGCTGCCTTATTGATGAGTTGGACTTATAGGTGTAAATCAAGCAAATTGTTACAATAAAAATAATAGTAGTATGGGAAGTACAAATAATAGAAATACAGAAGGCACAGTTTAACTGGAAGAGACTCAGTTGTAGATTGGTAGAGTACTTAAGACCATTAGGAAATGAGTTTGACTTGGTGGCAAATCAGTGGCTTTTAATGGTATCCAAACTATTAAAGAGTATCCTGTAGTGGCTGACTGGGACCAAGGGGGTCATCGATATGGCTGGAGATCTTCCATTTTGCTTCTGTCTGACCCCTCTTAGAATTGCTTTGATCCCCATTATGTGTTTAATTCTGAGCTGCAGAAGCAACACGAAACTTTTGCCCATATTTGTCAGTTCTGCTGCCTTTGAGGGGAAAGTTCTGGCATTGGGACTGTCTGGGAAAGCAACAAAGCTGGCAGGGTTGTCACTAAAACTGCCCTTTGTCTGCAAATAGAAGGTATGGTTGCCAAAATGGCCTAGCCTGCTCTGCTCTTGCACCTTTCAAAGCTGCTTGATATGCAGGAATCAGCAGTCAAATTGTCTCATGGCGCATTATCACCTGCTAATTGCTGCAGGTCAAATGGCTGCAAAGGATCCCCATTCAAAAACTGGCAACCCCAATCTGAAGTTAATCTGCTACATCTCCAGATAACAAATGTATGTATATTTCATTCAGCCCCATTGGCAATGTCCCATTGACTCCATGGCAACTGAGACCTAGTGCTTCATCCAGCCTTCTGTCTTGCATTGGAGCTGCAAACTGAAAGTTCTGCAGAAAAATTCATTTGCACTTCAAATTCCCATTTTAATTAGTCTAATGTCTAATGTCTAATGTCACAATGCTCACATGATTCAGCCAGTGTTCATCTCTTTTGTTTGATTGCTTCCTTGCAGTGTCTATGTTTGGGGTTGTACTGCAAAAGACTGTACTGGCCAAGCACATTTACAACAAGAAGAAACCAGGGACTTGGTTGCTAGGAGACACTTGGGAAGCCGTCTGAATAGGTATGTGATTCTTTTCCATCAATATGATCAGGACATAGCAGTGCATTTCCATATCACAGAGATAAAACATGCTGTCACCAGAGGCTAGATTTGCATTAACATTAAAAAAAAATTAGTGTTTCAATAATTTGCACAACCCCATTTTTATGTTATAACATGGGCAATGAATGTACTTTAGGTGGGCAGGAGGATAAGGCAACACAGCAGCAAGTTCTGTCTCATGACCTAGATGATTTTTGTAAATTGTGAAGACACTGTTGCATGCACTGCTGTATCCAAGGTGGGCTCTGTCTGTGCTTCCAGAAAGACTGCTTTTCTAGAGTTTCCAAACATAGGGAAATACTTCTCTGCATGTATGTACAGTCAATTCCCCCCCCCCCCAGATCCTGAAGGTGCAGAGCACCGTACAGTCATACCTCAGAAGTCAAACAGAATCCATTCCGGAAGTCCATTCAACTTCCAAAACGTTCAGAAACAAAGGAGCGCCTTCCGATTGGCTGCAGGAAGCTCCTGCAGCCAATCAGAACCTGCACAACCTGAGTCAGGTTCCAAAGAATGTTTGCAAACCAGAACAATCACTTCTGGGTTTGTGACATTTGGGAACCAAAACCTTCACTCACAATGCGTTCAATTTCCGAGGTATGACTATGCACAAATTCTTGTCAGAAGGTTTCCACCGGTCTTGTGAACGGTTCAACACAGCACAGAAAATCAGAATTGAAATATCACTCCTTCTAACAGTAAATTTGTGTGATGAGTGCCAACAGAAGTGGAGACAAAGGGGGAATACAGAAAAACAAGACAGAAGTATAGGTCAAGTACTTTTTTCTGATGAAAGTATAAGTCCGGTATTTTTTCTGTGCTGAAGGATCAGGTATGTACCTTGCAGGATACTAAAGCAAGCATCATTTTTGCTTCAGGACCAGAAGGTCCATTTAGAATTTTTGAAACTACAGTGGTACCTCGGTTTACAAACTTAATCCGTTCCAGAAGTCCATTCTTAAACTGAAACTGTTCTTAAACTGAGGTGTGCTTTCCCTAATGAGGCCTCCCGCCACTGCTGCCCGTCCACTGTTTGGAGTCTGTTCTTTGACCAAGGTAAAGTTTGCAGACTGGGATACTACTTCTGGTTTTGCGGAGTTCGTAAATCGAATCGTTCGTAAACAGGACTGTTCTTAAACCGAAGTACCACTATACCTGGAAGCTTCTCCTAATAGGTTTCAAGCAGGAATCTTTTCCAGTCCTACCTGGAGACATCAGAATCTGAATCTGGGACATCTTTCAAGCAATGCATGTGCTGTACAACTGAGCCATCATCCTTCCTCATAGTGCTGCCATGTGTCCTCTTTTTCCAGAACACGTCCTCTTTTTCGGGGGTAAAATTTGAGACAAATTGCATTTATTTGTTTTGAATGGCCATCACAGCATCCTCTTTTTTGCTTTTCAAAAGATGGCAACCCTATTATAATAGAAAACCCTGCTGGAATCCAAAAATATCTTTTGTAATTAGAAAAGAATAGTAGCATTTACTGATTAGTAAGCACCGCTAAACGTATCCTGACTTGTTTCCAAAACTTCTATAGGAGTAGGACATGTGATAAGAAGAACCATAACCTCAAGTTATCTAGACATGAAAAGTTTTAGTGAGACAAAGAAAAAGCTACTGTATGAAATTTACTGCTTACCCAGAGTCACCATGCTGAGGCACCGATTGTGGCTACTGAGATCATCAAAGATCATCATGACCTGGTACACAATATGATTCTACAATGTGGGACGGGGAATATTGGAGGTGATACAGGGCTGGAAGTGGAAGGAGAGGAAGGGGAATGTTGTTCTCACCAACCTCCTGGAAGTAACTGCCTTACGGTACAGTCCAACACATGTCTACTCAAATGTAAGTCTCATTGAAGTCAATGTGTGTTACTTCCTGGTAAATTGGTGCAGGACTATAGCCTTATTTAATATATCATATACTGGAAAATAAACCAAAACTGGGAGGAAGAAGGGAGAATAGTTCTATGAAACAAGAGGAAAAGCTAACAACTATTTAGAAAATAAACAGGTGGTGAAGGTAAACTAACCTGAGCTGATAGTTTCAAGCATCTGCACACAGGATTGACTCTTTAAATTCTTACAGTGCTTGCAGAACCAGAAAATGGAAGGGAGAAGATCCCCTGCCCTTTCACATCAAAATTGCGTCTCAACAAAGTACAAAGGGACCTCTTTTTTGGGGGGGGGGAGAACTAACGTGTGCCCCAAAATTCCAATCTCTTTGTACTACCTATCTATCAAAGATCTTATCTTTTATTTAAAAGTGATGGTTTCTCCTTACAATAAGAAAAAGTGCATAGTCTCAAGTTTGAGAGACATCAAAGCAAAGTGAGATGAGAGTGAAGCAAAGGGAAAAAGTGACAAGTGTGGAGAGTTTGTTGCACGTACAATACAGATAGGTTGCATTTCTGTTAGTGATGAGAAATCAAGGACTCAAGTTGGGGTGGTGAAGGGAAGGCAAATGTAACCTCTGAGGTCTCTACACCTGTCCCTCAGGACTCTGTCCAGGCCACACCTGCCATTAGCACTGCTTTGCACTCTCCTTGAGAGCTTTTGACTGGCTTGATTGTATCCAGTTGAGAACCAGTGATTGAGAGCCAGTGTGGTGTAGTGGTTAAGAGCGGTGGACTCATAATCTGGTGAACCGGGTTCGCGTCCCCGCTCCTTCACATGCAGCTGCTGAGGTGACCTTGGGCTAGTCACACTTCTTTGAAGTCTCTCAGCCCCACTCACCTCACAGAGTGTTTGTTGTGGGGGAGGAAGGGGGAAGGAGAATGTTAGCCGCTTTGAGACTCCTCTGGGTAGTAATAAAGCAGGATATCAAATCCAAACTCTTCTTCTTCTTCTCTTCCTTGAACTGTGACAGTTCCATTTTCTTGTCTGAATGGAGGATGGACACCTATGTGGGAAGACTGCATGTAAAAGCAACCTCTAATTTCTTTCTGGCTGGAATGCTCCAATACAAAGGTAAAGTACAGTGCTGGGTTACCCAAAAGCAGACTAAGGACATAGTCAGAGCACCAGAGAGGGGGACAGGATGTGTTCTTGCTTTTTAAAAAGAATTTGACATTTGTTTTGTAAGCATTGCATCACGGGGCAATCATAATTTTGTTAGACTTCATTATACTCCACTGCACACTCTTCCCCCATTTTTTCAGTTCTCATTTTATTACTTATCCCCACCTGAACTACCCTACTAATGTAGACTGAAATATGAGGAAATCGGGCCCTGTCGGGTATTGCAATGAATCTTTGTTTCTTTGCTTTTGACTTTTTGATTTATGGTTTAGAATTGTTTTTCTTTTGAATTACATATGAGGGCACCATAATATTTTCAGTGCTTAGGGCATCTGAAGATCTTAATCCAGACCTGCTAAAGAGACACATCTGCTAGTCCACCAACTTTTGCTTCTGGGCCTGCCACCACTGATAGGTGGCTCCTGGAAGAATGTCCCTAAGGGAATGTGACTCATAGGCTGAAAAGGACCAATGGTTCCATGGAAGAGAGAGATTTTGATTCAGGAGAGATTTGATGCAAGAGAACATAAGAATGGAAGAACGTAAGAAGAGCCTGCTGGATCAGGCCAGAAACACATCTAGGCCATCATCATCATCATCATTATTATTATTTATTGCACAACAGCAGAAAGAGAGCTCATGGTGAAAGTTGGCACCGTTTGTGCTCTGTTGTCTATAACTACATTTAATGGTGTTAAATATGTTATATGCTTTTGATTTATTGTGCATCTTGCTGTTTTTGTTTGTTTTTTTAATTAAAAAAATCCATTGTTTTAATTTGTGCTGGAACAAACACGATGAAGGGCAGGATATGAATGCCAGAAATAAATAAAATAAATACTCTTGGAAGTAAATTTGGAGGGGGGGAATCATGGAAGTATAGTCAACCATTTCTCTGATGTGAACTCTGTTACAGCTTGGAGTATGACTTGAGTCTTCACATACACACCCCACATATAAACCATGTTAGAGGGTGCCTGGACCATGTGTCTTAACCCTTTCTCCTTACACACACACACACACACACACACACCACAGAGTGAGTGAGTGAGAGTTCAATGCAAGCACACCTGTGGAACATAACCCTGCTTTTTCTTTTTTGGCACTGATTTAGATCATTTGTCAATATTGGTCAGTATTGACTTGTAGTGGCTCTCCATGGTTTCAGACAATAGTTCTTCTTGTCCTACCTTTTAGATGCCATGGATTGAATTGAGGGCATTCTGTGTGCAAACCAGGTGCTCTGCTACTGAGCTAGGACCCTTCCCTATTTCACTCTGCAGAAGAAAGCCCCAGGGGATTGTTCTGATCATTGATGTCAATAGTATTGCGGCAGATCTGAGCATTCAAAAATATCCAAGCCAACCTATATTTCATCAATCTGATTATTTATTTATTTTTGCTTCAGATATTACTCTCCTGCTCTGAAGAATGGTAGCATGATGATGCATCGCCACCAGTTTCTGACCCTAAGAGTTGTAACATTCCCCTTAAATTATAGCACAACTGCTTAGCGATCTGCTACAGCACAGCAGAGGCTTTGCTGTTCCTGATATGCTTTGGCACTCATTTAGTGATCTGGCATACATTTTTAAAGTAACATTGCCAATTTTGAAACATCCAACATCTGATGTGCGAAAAATCCGACCGTATCACATTCAGTAAACAAGCAGGGAACTTTTTTTTTCTTTTTCTTTTTGCTTTGCGGCTGCAGCTTATCAAATATTGAAAAATCAAAAGATTATAGAACTGAGGAGTGTATTGAATATATCTGTATTCATCTCTGTATGCTTAAATCAATGAATTTAAGTTTATGGGTTGAATTCAAATTAAGGCATGTAGACCAAGCTGAAATAATAATTTTTAAAATGGTTTAGGGAAGTACATGCAGGCCATAAACATTGGATTTGGGCCTGCCAGTACAAATGTTGAAGTCAATGGGGAAAATGATAATGAAAATTCTGAAGGTTTTAAAAGTATTTTTTTAAACAAAAAGTAGTTTTGGACATCATGGGGATTCGCAACAAGCTTCAGAGGAAGAGTTGGAGGTGTGTAATATTTGTTGTTGTTTAGTCGTTTAGTCGTGTCTGACTCTTCGTGACCCCATGGACCAGAGCATGCCAGGCACTCCTGTCTTCCACTGCCTCCCGCAGTTTGGTCAGACTCATGTTTGTGGCTTCAAGAACACCGTCCAACCATCTTGTCCTCTGTTCTCCCCTTCTCCTTGTGCCCTCAATCTTTCCCAACATCAGGGTCTTTTACAGGGAGTCTTCTCTTCTCATGAGGTGGCCAAAGTACTGGAGCCTCAGCTTCACGATCTGTCTTTCCAGTGAGCACTCAGGGCTGATTTCCTTAAGAATGGATAGGTTTGTTCTTCTTGCAGTCCATGGGACTCTCAAGAGTCTCCTCCAGCACCATAATTCAAAAGCATCAATTCTTCCGGGATCAGCCTTCTTTATGTTCCTGCTCTCACTTCCATACATCACTACTGGGAAAACCATGGCTTTAACTATACGGACCTTTGTTGGCAAGGTGATGTCTCTGCTTTTTAAGATACTGTCTAAGTTTGCCATCGCCTTTCTCCCAAGGAGCAGGCGTCTTTTAATTTCGTGACTGCTGTCACCATCTGCAGTGATCATGGAGCCCAAGAAAGTAAAATCTCTCACTACCTCCATTTCTTCCCCTTCTATTTGCCAGGAGGTGATGGGACCAGTGGCCATGATCTTCGTTTTTTTGATGTTGAGCTTCAGACCATATTTTGCGCTCTCCTCTTTCACCCTCATTAAAAGGTTCTTTAATTCCTCCTCACTTTCTGCCATCAAGGTTGTGCCATCTGCATATCTGAGGTTGTTGATATTTCTTCCGGCGATCTTAATTCCAGCTTGGGATTCATTCAGCCCAACCTTTCGCATGATGACTTCTGCATATAAGTTAAATAAGCAGGGAGACAATATACAGCCTTGCCGTACTCCCTTCCCAATTTTGAACCAATCAGTTGTTCCATATCCAGTTCTAATTGTAGCTTCTTGTCCCACATAGAGATTTCTCAGGAGACAGATGAGGTGATCAGGCACTCCCATTTCTTTAAGAACTTGCCATAGTTTGCTGTGGTCGACACAGTCAAAGGCTTTTGCAAAGTCAATGAAGCAGAAGTAGATGTCTTTCTGGAACTCTCTAGCTTTCTCCATAATCCAGCGCATGTTTGCAATTTGGTCTCTGGTTCCTCTGCCCCTTCGAAATCCAGCTTGCACTTCTGGGAGTTCTCGGTCCACATACTGCTTAAGCCTGCCTTGAAGAATTTTAAGCATAACCTTGCTAGCGTGTGAAATGAGTGCAATTGTGCGGTAGTTGGAGCATTCTTTGGCACTGCCCTTCTTTGGGATTGGGATGTAGACTGATCTTCTCCAATCCTCTGGCCAGTGCTGAGTTTTCCAAACTTGCTGGCATATTGAGTGTAGCACCTTAACAGCATCATCGTTTAAAATTTTAAATAGTTCAGCTGGAATATCATCACTTCCACTAGCCTTGTTATTAGCAGTGCTTTCTAAGGCCCATTTGACTTCACTCTCCAGGATGTCTGGCTCAAGGTCAGCAACCACACTACCTGGGGTGTACGAGCCATCCATATTTTTCTGGTATAGTTCCTCTGTGTATTCTTGCCACCTCTTCTTGATGTCTTCTGCTTCTGTTAGGTCCTTTCCACTTTTGTCTTTTATTATGGTAATCTTTGTATGAAATGTTCCTTTCATATCTCCAATTTTCTTGAACAGATCTCTGGTTTTTCCTATTCTATTGTTTTCCTCTATTTCTTTGCATTGCTCGTTTAAGAAGGCCTTCTTGTCTCTCCTTGCTATTCTTTGGAAATCTGCATTCAATTTCCTGTATCTTTCACTATCTCCCTCGCATTTTGCTTGCCTTCTCTCCCCCGCTATTCGTAAGGCCTCGTTGGACAGCCACTTTGCTTTCTTGCATTTCCTTTTCGTTGGGATGGTTTTAGTTGCTGCCTCCTGTATAATGTTACGAGCCTCCATCCATAGTTCTTCAGGCACTCTGTCCACCAAATCTAAATCCTTAAACCTGTTTCTCCCTTCCACTGTGTATTCATAAGGGATTTGACTTAGATTGTATCTTACTGGCCCAGTGGTTTTTCCTACTTTCTTCAGTTTAAGCTTGAATTTTGCTATAAGAAGCTGATGATCTGAGCCACAATCAGCTCCAGGTCTTGTTTTTGCTGACTGTATAGAGCTTCGCCATCTTTGGCTGCAGAGAATATAATCAATCTGATTTCGATGCTGCCCATCTGGTGATGTCCATGTGTAGAGTCGTCTCTTGTGTTGTTGGAAAAGAGTGTTTGTGATGACCAGCTTGTTCTCTTGGCAGAACTCTATTAGCCTTTGCCCTGCTTCGTTTTGAACTCCAAGACCAAACTTGCCAGTTGTTCCTTTTATCTCTTGACTCCCTACTTTAGCATTCCAATCCCCTATAATGAGAAGAACATCCTTCTTTGGTGTCATTTCTATAAGGTGTTGTAAGTCTTCATAGAATTGGTCAATTTCAGTTTCTTCAGCACCAGTGGTTGGTGCATAAACTTGGATTACTGTGATGTTAAAAGGTCTGCCTTGGATTCGTATTGAGATCATTCTATCATTTTTGAGATTGCATCCCAGTACAGCTTTCGCCACTCTTTTGTTGACTATGAGGGCCACTCCATTTCTTTTACGGGATTCTTGCCCACAGTAGTAGATATGATGGTCATCCGACCTGAATTCGCCCATTCCCGTCCATTTTAGTTCACTGATGCCCAGGATGTCAATATTTATTCTTGCCATCTCATTTTTGACCACATCCAACTTACCCAGGTTCATGGTTCTTACATTCCAGGTTCCTATGCAATATTTTTCTTTACAGCATTGGACTTTCCTTTCACTTCCAGGCATATCCGCAACTGAGCGTCCTTTCGGCTTTGGCCCAGCCGCTTCATCAGCTCTGAATCTACTTGTACTTGTCCTCCGCTCTTCCCCAGTAGCATGTTGGACGCCTTCCGACCTGAGGAGCTCATCTTCCAGCGTCATAACTTTTATATGCCTGTTGCCTTTGTCCATGGAGTTTTCTTGGCAGGGATACTGGAGTGGCTTGCCGGTTCCTGCTCCAGGTGGATCACGTTTGGTCAAAACTCTCCACTATGACCTGTCCATCTTGGGTGGCCCTGCATGGCATAGCTCATAGCTTCTCTGAGTTATTCAAGCCCCTTCGCCACGGCAAGGCAGTGATCCATGAAGGGGGTGTAATATAACCAAAGTGAAAACATTTCATACAGTGATAAAAATGCACCAGTTATAGATGGCAGGCTAACATATGCAAGCAACATGGAGATCAAGGATGATGATGATGGTTATGGTGATGATTAAGATCAAGCCCTCAACAGAGGAGGAAGAGGATACATTGCCAGAACTGAACCTGGAACATGAAACTTAGGGACATAGGAAGGTGCCTTTTTGGTCCTCCCAGCTCAATATTGTCTACACTGACTGCCAGCAGCTCTCCAGGATTTCAGACATGGTTTTCTCCCAGCCCTACCTGGAGATGCTGAGGATTAAACCTGGGACCTTCTGCATGCAAACCAGTGAGCTAAAGCACTGGAAGATGTTTCAGAAGAGAAGTCTGAATCAATTCATCGATCACCTGTTGCTGTTTTTGTCTCCTAGACATCGCTGTTGAAGAAAGGGGAAAAGCACAAGCCATAGTTCATCAAAGGTGCTGCAGTGCTTGGTTGGAAGCTAAAGTTACACTCATTTAACTTTCTAGCAATTCCATGGCGGAGTATGACTCTGGTGTTCATCAAGACCCACTTGGGAATAATAATAATAATAATAATAATATAGTAGTACCTCGGGTTACATACGCTTCAGGTTACAGACTCCACTAACGCAGAAATAGTACCTCAGGTTAAGAACTTTGCTTCAGGATGAGAACAGAAATTGTGCTCCAGCAGTGCGGCAGCAGTGGGAGGCCCCATTAGCTAAAGAGGTGCTTCAGGTTAAGAACAGTTTCAGGTTAAGAACGGACCTCCGGAATGAATTAAGTACTTAACCCGAGGTACCACTATAATAATTTTTATTTATACCCCGCCCTCCCTGGCTAGAGCCGGGGTCAGGACGGCTAACACCAGTAAAATAGAATAGAAGGATGCATCTGGGCTTTGAGTACTACTATTATCCCTAAGAACTATCCAAATTAAAGAAGGAACCATTGCATGCAAGAAGTCCCATGTTCAACTCCTGGCATCTCCAGTTAAAAAAATTAAGGAAATACCTCTCTACCTGAGACCATGGAGAGGAGGTGATACTGGGTTATAGGGATGCGGAGTGTGACCTGTTAAAAAGCAACTCCCTACTGCTATTTCAGCAATGCTTAATCTGTATGTCTCACTGAAAGCACGTATTCCTTAGAGCTTCCCTAGCTTGGCTAGAGCAGGAAAACATAAATACATGTGGTTTTAGCTGCTACCACTGTGTCCTATATCCTGCACCAACATCATCCTGCTCATTGTCAGTTGAGCCTTTATCATTTGCTTTTGGCTCAGGGTGTCCTGCTGTGCTATATAGAATATGCTGGGGAACCTTTAAATTGTCTGATTTATTTTGTCAGCAAAGCAAATCTTTGAAAATGTAACAGTATAACCATCTTAGTAGTTGGGTCCCTCCTTCTTTTCTTTTCTTTTCTTTTCTTTTCTTTTCTTTTTTGCTTTCAGAGCTGTCTAGGCACTTGAAATAAACTTCCCCAAATAATCATTTCTGACTCTTTCTGAGATTGCTGGGAGAGGTCTAGTTTCATATTCTCTCAGTAGCCCTTTGGATTTAATCAGGGATGGGGCACCTGTGGTCCTTGAGATGTTGCTGTCCAACACCCATCAGCCCCTGCCAGCATGGCCAGAGATGAGGCATGTTGGGAATTGTAGTTTAGCAACATTTGGGGAGCCATGGGTTCCCCACCCCTGTATGCAGATGAAGGTGTAGCTAAAGTTCCATTGTACATGGAGGTTAGATTAAACTTCGTAAGGAGCAAATTCTTCTTCATGGTAGCCACAGACAGTGCTTTCCAGTGGGAAGTTCATACTGTTGCCTTCTTCAATGGATGTTTCTTGTTTCTCTACATGTTTAGTAACTCATGCATTTCTTCTTATTTTATAGTGGTCATTTGCTGGTTTTATTTTCTTTTAAATGGTCTGTAAGGCATCTCAAAGCAATTGAAAATCATAACAGATATAAAGCAATTGCATGTATCAAAAGCAGCTAAAACTATTGTACTTATAAAAACAATTCAAAACAATCACATAAAAACAATTAAAAATAAGGGCAGTTATGTATATATAATAAGTTTCAAATCCAATAGCAATACCAACTGGGATATTCTCCACTTAGAATATATATTTACACCCAGTAGAATCTCGCACAGAAAAGCAGTATAAAATAGTTTGAATATATTCAGTATAAACAGACTCCAGAGGAAATTAAACAGGGACATATGGAGAGGCCTGAGATTCCTATGGTTGCTGTTGGCTGCATTCTTTCCTCTTTTTCATTGATGTTTTTGAGTTTTATGAGCACTCTACTGTGGATTTGATTATATTGATTTTTGCCTTCATTCAGACAGAAAGCAAGGGTATAAATATATATACTGTTGTCACTTTGGGCAGCAGGTTTAGGCTGTTTGATGCCTGAGTCCCCTCTAAGCCCCTGGATCCAGCAATGGAGAATTCAGTTCCATTGTTGAATTAGCCAGGCAAGGGTTATATTTGCCAAATAAGTAGCACATTAAGTATGGTCTTTAGTATAACAGAGGAGGTTGCTCTGTACCAGAAGACTAATGGGTGTGGCCCCTCCCTCACCTGACTAGTAGTGAGAAAGACATTTGCCAGAGTAGTGTGTGTGAGAGAGATGGACACAGGAGGCAGGCAAGGGCCAGAGAATCAGAGCCATGATGGATTTCTGCTGGAATCCAAAGCTGTGACTATGGCAGAAACAAGACTTTCTGGTGTGATGGCCTGGGACTTGGGCTCGGACTCAGCACCAGAGGTGTCTCAGTCCACACTGGATCCTTTGCCTCAGGCGGCAGCTGAATCAAGTCTGGGGCCCAATTCTGAAGAGCCCCAGTCTGCACAGGTTCCCCTGCAACAAGCACCAGCTGGGCCGAGTCAGGGGCCTGAGCCTGCCCTAGCTACAGATGCAGGGATTACCTCATTGCCTTCAGCTGGACAATCACTTATAGCTGCTGCACTACTGGTTGGGTCAGGAGAGGCTGAGGCGGCCTCTGGGTCTAGTAACCCACTGACATCTCCCGAGCTGCAGAGACTAAGGTCTGAGAGAAGGAGAGACCTGAGTACCCGCCGGAGGAGTGCTTGCCTTCGGGCGAGATAGGGAGGTGAGTCACCAGGGGATCAGAACCGGCCATTACCCCAACAAAGATAAAAGGCTGTCAGACCCTGCACCAGGTTGCGGGAGCAAGGTTGCTGTTTGCCAGAACCTGCCTGAGATCTGGTGCCTGACCTTGCCTGGTTTTCTGCCTCGTGTCCTGCCTTGGCCCTGCCGGACTGACTCCTTGTGGAACCCTTGGATTCGGGACTGGACCTGGACTGCGTTACCTGGGTTACCCTTGGGCCCAGCACATCTGGAGTGTTAATACTGTGAACCCCTCCATCATAGACTCAGGTAGTTGATGGCATCCATCTGTCTTGGGAGACAATGGAAGAGTGTACCTTTGGGGATGAAGTCAAGCCTGGGGAAAGAGAAGACTGAGAGGAGATATGATAGCCATCTTCAAATATCTCAAGGGCTGTCACATGGAAGAGGAAACCAGCTTGTTGTCTCCTGCTCCAGAGAGTAGGAAGCTGGTAGACACTTCTTCGTTGGAAGTTTTTAAGAAGAGGTTGGATGGCCATCTCTCATGGATGCTTTAGTTGAGATTCCTGCATTACAGTTGACTGGGCTAGATGACCCTTGGGGTCCCTTCCCATTCTACAATTCTATGATTCTAATGCATTTCATAAGCAGGGCACCACCATAGAGAAGACCCTTTCTATTGTCTCCACCTACCTTAGCTCACTGAGCAGGATAAGCAAATATATATATGTAGTGCTCACTTATATTTCATGACCCTCATCTATTCATCATAGGTAGTGAAAACACATGCATTAATTTTCTTGTATTTCCATGCACAGATACATGTTCCAGAGCCCACTAAATTTGACACCATTGAATCAGTGGCATATAGATTAGTTCTTGCATACTCTGCATTTTGCCATTATTCCCCTTCTTCCAGTTTGGAATCAGTCCTCAAACTGCTCATACCAGAGCAAAAACGCTCAAGGACTGGAGCCTTTATCTTGTTATGTGCAATATAGGTTTTGTCTGGCTGCATTTGCACATAATTTTGTAGCAACAAGCAGCGTGGCCTACTTGAGAAATTGCCTAAATGCAGCACATTTTCTGTCTCCGCTCTGGCTCCCCCACTTGCCACCCTATTTCATACATCACTTGCAAGTTACTTGCTGTAGTGATTCCACAGAAATAAGCTTATATAACCTGAATGAAAAATATGGCGAAACAAAATAAGAAAAAGACAAAGGAAGGAAAGAAGCTATATTGATTGGAGAAATGTATAATTCCAGGGCTTAAAGGATCAAAAGAAGGATAAGGAACACAAGAAAACTGTCTGGCCTTGTGATCACAACGGAAATCTTGGCAGAACACACTCAGGCTTATGTCTGTACCCACAAGAACAAGGACCCCCCCCCCATTAAAGTTAATAGTCACAAGCTTATAGCATGAACCTGCAGGATCCTTGAGAGTTTCCTGTTGTTTTCCCCACTTAAAAGACCGGATAGTTAATTTTGTCTATCTCCTTAATTGTAATCAATTACATGTGAATGACGCACCGTGGATATTTATTTATTATGCTGGCATTTTCTTCAAATGCTACAAAATGAAATTATGAGTGGGATCTGAATGTGAACACTCAGATGCATTAGACATGCATTTTAATCAGCAAATAATACAATAAAAGCTCTACCTTGCTTTAAAAATGCATTTTAATCCTTTCCTCAATTAAAGATTTATTTATTATGTAGAAAACTTTATTTTCACAATTGCAGAAACCCGTTAGCTCCATGATTTATGGTAACACAAATGCAAATAAGATTTTCAAGTTTAGAAAGACTGCATCATAACTAAATAAATCCTTGAATCTGTCCATAGCTCAGCAGTTGTGAATGTCATAAGTTCTTCTACTATTTCTAAAATAGCTAGAGAAATAAGCTTGTGGGGAGGAGCAGGTTTTTGCCACCATGTTGACATTAACCTGACCCTGGATGATATTGTGCTTCTCTGCAAGTATTAGGTATGCAGTTTTGCTTATGCTCCTAAATCTCATAGTAATGGGTGATACGCAGTGGCCAAGAGTGCTTTTTACCAGGTTATGCTGGCATACCAACTGGGACTCTGTTTAGACTGGTCTGGGTTACACGGCTTTTGAAGATGGTTTTGGAATCTTCAGTTGGTGCAAAATACAGCTGTGTGAATGTGAGTGGAGGCAGGAGGTCCAATTGCATTTCAACAATTTTGCATAAACTCCAAGCTCAGTTCTAGGTTAACCCCCAAAGCTCTATATCAGGCGTAGGCAAACTCGGCCCTCCAGATGTTTTGGGACTACAATTCCCATCATCCCTAGCTAAAAGGACCAGTGGTCATGGATGATGGGAGTTGTAGTCCCAAAACATCTGGAGGGCTGAGTTTGCCTATGTCTGCCCTATATGGTTTGAAACCAGCTTATCTAAAAGGCCACCTTCACCCATATGATTCTGCCCATTTATTCCTACCAACTATAGAGGGCCCAAGTGTCCATACCTTTCTCTGGTGAGTACAGGGCATGCTTGCTGGTGGACCCATGACTGTAAAACTGAAGCCAAAGCTGAATAATGGTGGAGACAGAGACAAATGTGTTCTAGATTGACTAATATAGACTAAAGACCATGCTATTTCATTTTTAACCAATGCTCAGATTAGAATTCCATAGGAATAAATGCCCATGGGAATCCTGAGTGCAACAACACTTTCCACTTCTGCAATTTCCAGCAACTGCTATTCAGAGGCCTACTGCCTTCACCAGTAGAAGTGGAACATACTGTAGCTATCAGGATTAGTAGCTGGGGATAGCCTTGTCCTCCAGGAATTTGTCTATTCTTCTTTTGAAACTGCCTCTTGTGGGAATGAGGTCCATAGTTTAACTCAGTGCTCTGTAATTTAATATACCATCATGATCTTTGCCCATCATAGCTTACTACTGCTACCTGGGGTGGGGGGTTGCATGGATGGGTACCATTTTTACAACATGAGCAATGGCATCCACAGCCTGAACACTGGAAATGAAGGAGATGAGGAATTAATGAATGAAAATGTGACCTGTTCTTTACCGGTTCCAACAAAATGCTGCAAGGAAGAGGATGGATTGATGTCACCTCTTAGATAAATGAGTGAGATATACTTCTTTGCAGTGCGTTTAGGATTGAGGTCGCAATCCCTTTTAATATTTCCCAAGCTACTTTAAATTGGCTTTGACACCTTTAGCTAAACTCTAATCAGATATTTTGTGTTCACGGCCGCAACTAAATTTGCATAAGCTGAATTTACAAAATGACAATTTGCAAATGTAGAAATAGATTAAACTGCAAAGTAATAAATAGCAGACTGGCCAAACCACTGTGAATGCACAGAAGCACAAATACTTCACGATTCAAAGAATTTAAATAATTAAATACCCCAATGGTGTGTAATATATACTGTTAGCAATGTGACAAATGACCTTCTCTACTATATATGTACAAAATATTGAATTATTGGGTGCCTTCAGGCAGGGCCCATCACTCATGGCCATCCAGTTTCTGCAGAAGAAAAGTCCATCTGGGATGGGACACGAGAGTGTACTGGACACCAAAATCTTCATTAAATTTGGCTACAGGCTGGATCCAGTCTGCAGAATAGAGGTTCTCCACTCCAATGGTAAGCCATCATTTAAGTTCCACCACAGTGGAAATTCTGCCACATGGCCGCCTTATACTCTCAGCAGAAAGCAAGCTTGCTTGGCAAATCTCTTTTGATTATTTAAACTCTTGCTTGGCAAATCTCTTTTCATCATTTAAACTCTGAGTTTGCCAAAATGAGAAGTCATTCAAGTAGATTACCTGTTTAGTTATTAGATGATTCACTAATTATTGTAATAAAGGATATCTTTGCACTGATACATCCTGCTCTTAATTTTATAACTGTAAATAATGTTTATAGATGCTATTATTATTTGCAAATTCCCAAATTTTTAAAACATTCCTTTTGTAGTCAATAAAGAGGGCTACGTGTATTAATAACTATGACTGCCAATTCACCAGATAGACAAACAATAAGTAATTTGATGTCAGCATAGGGTGACTTTGTTATCAACCTTACAAAAGATTTCTGCACCAGATGAGAGTCTGTAGTTCTCCACAGCAAGTGATAGATTAAAAGATATATTCCTTCTTTTAAAAAGAAACAAGCTGTTCAACCTCTGAGACCAATATAACAACAGCTGCCTTTTGCAATAACGCAGGATACTGTTCATAGTAGAGCAGTATGCTGCATTACTGAAAAGTATGCTTGTTGCTATATTGCTCTCAGAGGGCAAAGGGCTTTTTAAAAAAAGAGTAATATACTCATGAATGAATGGAGATCTACACACCCATCAATCTGTTCTCAGCATTCTGTCACACTCTTGAATGGGAGGGGCCACTTGCAGACAGGCATATATTCTGGGATCAGTGCTCCTGGTGCCTGCAATTTTTAAAATGCAGCATCCACAAAATGTCACGGTCATCAAAATGCTAGCCTGTATCCCCCACCCCACCCCACCCCACCGCCACTAAAAAAATAATAATCCGGATTGATCCTTTCTGAGAAAATAAGTTTAAAAACAAGCACCCAACCTGTTACCAACTTGTTTGCGACAGGCAAACAACCCATGAGAAGCAAACAGGGCCATGTCTATGAAGAAGCAAGGCTGGTAGATAGAAAGAGGCCCGATTCTCAATGGCTGGAGTCAGTGTTGTTCATGTGGAAGATGGAGTAAGCTTGTTTTCTTCTGCTCCAGACGGTAGGAGTCAAACCAATGGATTTACAAGAAAGGAGATTCCAACTAAACATCAGGAAGGACTTTCTGACAGTAGGAGCTGTTCGACAGTGGAAGGACTCCCCTGGAAGGTGGTGGACTCTCCTTCCTTGAAGGTTTTTAAGCAGAGGTTGGATGGCCATCTGTCATGGATGCTTTAGCTGAGGTTCCTGCATTGCAGGGGGTTGGACTAGACCCTGGGAGTCCCTTCCAGTTCTATGATTCTATGTTCCTTTGGGTTGATCTGAATAGATTCATTTACTACACAGTTGTGCAAGCTTCATTTTCTTGATTGCCATGGAATTCCTGAAGAGGCCAAACCTGCTGCTCTTCCCATGTGTTTTATCTGAGATTCCTGCACGGCAGGGGGTTGGACTAGATGACTACAATTCTAAGATTCTTTGATTTTATGAACAGGAGCAGGGAGCAGATTTAGCCTCCACTGCAGAGTTTTCATTTCCTTTTACTTCCTGCCATGTTTGTGGGCATTTGGAACTCACTGAAATAAGGGCTCTAGCTCTATTCAGACATGCTATGTGTGCAAAAGGACTGCCATGAGCAGAACAAACAGGGATGAGATCTCACACACACACACACACACACACACACCACACACCGCTATGCCCATCACTTTCCACAAACTGGAAGGTGAGGTCTGAAGCAGGGAGCCTTCTCTACTCACTGATGCTCACTGAGCCCTTTAGAAGCTTGCAATGCTGTGATTATAAATTGCAGAGGGGATGTTCGTCAGTAGAGAAAGCTCCTCACTTTGGAGAATGATGGGCAAAGGGACCACGGGGACAAACTTAGTAATCTCAGGCCCACTTGAACCATTCATGTAGTAGCCTTTACATGCAAGAAGTACATCCAAATAGTGTCCATGTCGCATGCACTTATTGAGAAAGAAACTGCAGAAATCTCACCTTCAAGTGTGCACACACACGCACAAAAGATGAGCTTGTTTTCTGTGAACCCCCTGTGCTAATTCAACATGACTAAGAGTTAAGAAAGCAAACAGGAAAATCTTCTTCTTCTTTGGCGATCACTCATAGCCGAGTAAGATTGTCTTCCATAAACACTGTTTTAACAGTGAGTCTGTGACTGTGGAGGCCATTTCTGGACCCACACGTCCTTCCACAGTGGGGACATTGGTTTCCAGGCGGGAGTTGATCAGGGTGAGAGTTTGCCAAGTGTGCCTTCCTCGTAGCATGTTTCTCCCTTTCGTCCTGAGTTCGAGCTTATTCAAAGCCCACGACACCTTTGATAAAGGCTGTTCTCCAACTGGAGTGCTCGCAGGCCAGTGTTTCACAGTTGTCGATGTTTATACTACATTTTTTAAGATTTGCCTTGAAAGAGTCTTTAAACCTCCTTTGTTGACCACCAGCATTACGCTTTCCATTTAAAAGTTTGGAATAGAGTAGTTGCTTTGGAAGACGATAATCAGACATCCTCACAACATGACTAGTCCAATGAAGTTGATGTTGAAGAATCATTGCTTTGACACTGGTGATCTTTGCTTCTTCAAGTACACTGGCATTAGTTCATCCGTCTTCCTAAGACACCATTGATGGAATCTTTCGAGGAGTTGGAAATGGCGTTTATAAGTGGTCCATGTTTCACAAGCATACAGTAAGGTTGGTAGTATAATAGCTTTGTAAACAAGCATTTTGGTTTCCCTGTGAATGTCCTGGTTCTCAAACACTCTGCACTTCAATCAGAAGAAAGCTGCACTTGCAGAGCTCAGGCGATGCTGGATTTTGGCATCCATGTTGGCCCCTGTGGAAAGATAAAGGTAAAGGTAAAAGGTAAAGGACCCCTGGACAGTTAAGTCCAGTCAAAGGGGTTGCAGCACTCATCTTGCTTTCAGGCTGAGGGAGCAAGCGTTTGCCCACACACAGCTTTCCGGGTCATGTGGCCAGCATTACTAAACCACTTCTGGCGCAAAGGAACACTGTGATGGAAACCAGAGTGCACGGAAGTGCCGTTTACCTTCCTGCCACAGTGATACCTATTTATCTACTTGCACTGGCATGCTTTCCTCCCAGCAGAGATTTGGCAAGTCTCCTCACTGCTAGCTTTCTGGTGTTTCTTGAAGAACTTTTTGGCGGTTGGGTAGGAAAGCTCACACTGTTGGTTGCAGGTGACAGCAGGCTGGCTGAACCAGTGGAAGTGAGAGGAGAGATGCATCTGCTCAGTCGAAACATCTTAGATAGGAACCGTTTCTGGGTTATTGTTGTTTTAAAAGAAAGCCATTAGAGTCTTTGTGTGATGTAGTATCTGTTTCTCACCCTCAAACCTATGATCTTTCTGTGACTTTTCAAATTCTTTTGGCAGCACTGGAATCCAAATACAATATATACCATCATTTCTGAAAGAGAGAGTCCTTTTTCTAACTGACAGCTTCTTTGCCAGATATATCTTGTACTCCTCAAAAGGACACTGATTAAATTTTCCAGCTGAACTACAGCTTGGCTGTTTAGAGTGTTCATTTCCTTTCTCTCTTCCCTCCCTTTGTACAGGGAAAAAAACCTTTCCATGGAACTGCTGGACATCTGCATTCCCCAGTATTCCACAGAGAAGGTACCTTACTGGAACGGAAAGGTGTTGGAAGTCTGTGTTAAGATTTTCTGCCAATTTTCACTTGAAGCAAAATATGATGCAAAATGCATGGTGTCCTTTATTATATGCACAAATGATTACATAAACATACTTTAAACAATCCTACCAGTCTACTCTAGCTTTTGCAGTGTATAAGAAAATACAGTCTAGATTGACAGCTGCCCAGTAAGATGTTGCGCTCAAGCCTCAACCATTCAGAAACCCGTCATGACCGTTGAGTCTGCTGATATGAATTAGTCATGAAGCTGGGGATCCGGAATGACAGTCAAAGATAATCAAATAACAATTTAGGTCAAATTCCCATGGCTGGTAAAAACCAAAAGTCAATATTTGCATCTGCTGAGAAAAATATAGAACAGTAGGAGACCAGATGGCTGGTCTGATTCAGCAAAGTTGTTCCTAATAAGGCTATGCCCAGAAAGTGGAATAGCACGTGTGAAGGAGTACCCCACACCCAAAGGCATTTACCCACACCCCTCCCAGAAAGATGTAGCTGGCCTGGGGTGTCCCACCTAGGCGTTTCCATGGCTTTTCCTTCTTCCCACATGACCTCTCCTTGTTCCAGCATGTCACATTTGGAATTCCAGGCCTGGGTCATAATTCTTACATGTTTCATTCTTTTCAAAATGCAAATACACTGTGTTTCAAAGGTTGAGTGTATTATACCATTTAGGAATTAGAAGATTTTGCATTTAACATTTTGTGAATTAAACTCTTGATTGCTAATGGGTGGAAGTGTACAATGTTCTATTCTCCCCCCCCCCCAACCTCCGTTCTTCTAAGTAATGTTAGCGCAGTTACAATTTCCCAAATGTTATAATTGTGACTGAGTGAATAAAATGTCAGTTGGGATAATGAAATAAATGTAGCAGGATGGTCTGTAATAATAACTGCTAAGCCAGTGGTTGCATTAGCATATTTATGCTTGCCTGCATCTGTGCCTTTAATAGAGTTTGCAGTGTGCCGAAGAAAGGCAGCCTGTGGGCAATGGGCCCAGTAGACTTTTCCAGATAGTATGCCTGAAGGACCATAGCCAGTAGCTGGTCACAGAAAGGGATGATGAGCTGTGACAGAGGGTCACGTGTGACTTGTCAAAGTAGAGAGATAAGAAAGAATGTTTTAGAACATCTGCTATTCCAAATGATACCTTGATTGTGGCGCTTTATTGACCTCCATGTTGAAATGAGTTCCAACGTGAGTTTGGGACGCCATATGCTTCTCATTTATTTTTTAATTTTGATTGAAAATTCCTTCCAACCTCCAAGAAGCTTATGACCACGTCCCATTTTACCTCTACAATAAACTTATCTATTTTAGTATCATCCCTACTATAGCTGCAGATAACTGTGAATTGCTACACAATTGTGGATCAGATGACTGGTGACTGAAAGACCTACATTGGCTCCCAGTATGTTTCTGAGCACAGTTCAAAGTTTTGGTGCTGACCTTTAAAGCCCTAAACGGCCTCGGCCCAGTATACCTGAAGGAGCGTCTCCACCCCCATCATTCAGCCCGGACACTAAGGTCCAGCTCCGAGGCACTTCTAGTGTGAAGTGAGGTTACAGGGAACCAGGCAGAGGGCCTTTTCAGTAGTGGTGCTCACCCTGTGGAACGCCTTCCCATCAGATGTCAAGGAAATAAACAACTGTCTGACTTTTAGAAGACATCTGAAGGCAACCCTGCTTAGGTTGATGATTGATGTTTTATTATGGTTTTAATATTCTGTTGCCACCCAGAGTGGCTGGGGAAGCCCAGCCAGATGAGTGGGGAATGAATGAATAATAACAACTAATAGGAAGACAGGAGTGCCTGGCGTGCTCTGGTCCATGGGGTCACGAAGAGTCGGACACAACTAAATGACTAAACAACAAATAAAACCCCCTTGCAAAGGCTGAAGACAGGCAAAGCCGTTTCTAGCGTTGGAAGTGCAACCACAGTGATCAAACATTTTGTAGCTTGTGTGAGAGGCAAGGGAAGTTTTTGGTTGCCAATATTGATTTTAATATTGTTTTCTGTGGTTGTCCCTTTGTTATTGTTGCATTGTATTTTTGCTGTTGCAAACTGCTTTGGATTTCTGATCCAAAGTGGTGTACAGTGGTACCTTGCGTTAAGAACTTAATTCGTTCCAGAGGTCCATTCTTAACCTGAAACGATTCTTAACCTGAAGCACCACTTTAGTTAATGGGGCCTCCTGCTGCCGCTGCACCACTGCGCGTGATTTCCATTCTTATCCTGGGGCAAAGTTCTTAACCTGGAGCAACCACTTCCTAGTTAGCATAGTTTGTAACCTGAAGCGTCTGTAACCCGAAGCATCTGTAACCCAAGGTACCACTGTATATTTTCAAAAGGATAGAAATAAGCTAAATTAATATCCAGGGTACTAATGCTTTTGTTGGGCTGGGAAACATCTGTGAATGCAGAAAGAAGCTAAAAGAATTTTAATATAATAGCAGGAAACTCACATGGCGTGGTACTTCTATTAAATTCTATCTGCTTAGAAAGGCTAGGGCAATCTTCTTCCAACTAGGTGTCCTGCAGATGTCCTGATCTTCAATCCCATCATTCCTGGTCACTCACCTTGCTGTTTGGGGCTGATGAGAATTCTAGTTCAAAACTAGTTAGTTTTAACTACAGAGATTTGGCTGCCCTGTCGAGAAGGAATAAAACCATCTCTAGGTGGGAGTTTCCCCGAGATCTACCCTTCAGTCTCAAAGGAAGGAAAATAAAAATAAGATCAGTAGAAGACAAAGTGAAGTGCATGTACAAATATGAAGAAGATTTGCAGAAGGGACTTGCAAAAGACTTAAGAGCCTCGGACAGAAGATTACCAGGTTGATGGAGTATTTGGAATTGACTGGCAGAATCCGAGTCCAGGGAGAAGAGACGGTGGAAGAAGATTGGAAAAAGTTTAAAGACTATTTATGGAAATATTGTAAAATTAATGAGTGTTAGAAAAATGTTGGAATGAAACTATACGGCTTTAGTAGAAATGTTAGAAGGAATTAAGTACAAGTAGATCATTGGAGTATTAAAGGGAAAATAAGGTTAAAATATGTTAAGATAACTATATGACAGAAAATAGAGGAAGATGGAAAGGAATTGCTGAAATAATTAATAGAAGTGGAATACAAAAAGGGAGGTGTGAGGAGGTCGTTGAAACAAGTGAATGTAAGATATGATATTGAAATGGTTTGATGTGTCTTTTAAATTGTGTTTGTTATGTCTTGCTTAGATTATTGTATTGCTTAGTTTATTGTGTTAGTGATGTGTTGTGTATTGTGTATACATTGTATTGTATTGTTTTGTTTCCTTTTTTTTGTTCATCTTCCTTTTTTTTCCTTTCCCTTCCTTTCTTTTCCTTTTTGTAATCTTTAAAAGTAATTTTTTTTTTTTTTAAAGAGAATTCTAGTTCAGCAACATGTGGAAGGTAATGGTTTGGGGAAGATTAGCTACGGAGACAGGAAAAGAAATGATGATGATCAACTTGATATATCTGTGCTGGGAAACCATCCAACATGTTGTTTTAAAGTTTATTCACATAAGGAGCTTCCCCTCCCCTAAATATCAGCAACCAAGATATGCTGTACAGTACTAAGTGCTGGCAAAAAGCAGCAAACATCTTTTCCTAGTCACACGGAATAAGCACCACAAACACCTGCACTGCCAATTGCACAACTACAGACTGCTTTAGGATAAAATGTCAGAACTCTCCAGTAGCAATCTCCTGAGCTCTATTAACTCTGCATAACTAGCAGATGTCTTAAACAATTGGTTTTAAAAAAGGTTGGAAAACATTCAAGAACGTTTGTCTCCCTATAGAAATCCAATGCATTATCCTGACCATAATATTGTACTGCAGCAGTATAAATATTCATATTACCAATTACAATGCCTGTTCATATCCCTAATTATCTGTATGCAACTACTGATATAAGCCGTCTATTAAATTAAGTTTTTACTTACAGAGGTTCATTCTTAAGTTGCATCTTCCCAGAAGAAATTTCCATAGGTGGAAAACGTTTATAAAAATTACATTGGGAAAAGATGCAATTTATCTCCCTAACAGGCAAATAACATGTTGCATTGTTGAAAAATATGTATTGTCTAGTTAACTAAATATATGCATTTTGAGATTCCCCTGGGCTCCAATATACTGATGATGTTGCTTGTGCACATTTGGACATTGTAATAATTGACAGTATGACTGACAACCAAGACCCTTAAGGTGGCTCTCTTCTGTACACATGGCCAGGAAATACTTCTTTTGTTACCTACACCATTGGCCTTGAAGTCCTGTGTCACTCTTGTCACTTATACTGAGCTGTGAACACCCATAATATCTGCATGCAGCACATGTTAGAGCTGAGCCAAAACTTCTCAGGCATTTTTCTGAGAAAGTTTGTGAGATTTTTCTTTTTTATGCCCCTAGAAAAAGGAAGCCACAGTTTCCTGAGAAAAAGTGAAATGATGTACATTATATTTCTGAGTATTGTAAAAAGTACATACTTTTCTTACCCTTCACTGTACAATTTATGTTGGCTGGGTTTGTATTTTGTTCTGTTGAAAATAATTATTATTCATTCTTTATAAAAAAATTTAAAAAATCATCCCGCACCAGTTTGAACTTCTGCTTTGTTTTTACAGTAGACTCTTGGGTTGCGAACGTGATCCGTGTGGGATGCACCCCGCAGCGGTGCATCTGCGCACACGCGGGTTGCAGTTTGGCACTTCTGCGAATGCGTGACAACCAAAAGCAGGAAGTAACCCATTCCAAGTACTTCTGGGTTTCGGCGGTCCGCCACCCGAAAAAATGCAACCTGAAGCATCTGTAACCCGAGGTATGACTGTATATTTGTGATGCGGTGTATCTATTTTTGAATAGTCCAGGGGTAACCAATATGGTGCTTGATATGTTAAGGAGTCCAGTACATATTTTATATGTTTTCCAGTTCACCATGGCCTGGAGTAGTTCCAGTCCAGGTCTTACGCAAATCTCTAGATACCAAGCAGCTGAGAACATAGATTTCCAGTAGACTTTTTCTCATGCCTAATGTGTGTTTGAGTTTAAGTAAAGTGTTTTCCCCTCCAGAGCTGGCTGGGGCTGATGGAAGTTGTATCCCATCTGGAGGGCACCAGGCTGGAGAAGGCTGAATAGCTGGCTCCTACTCCTGATAAACTTTGAGAAAATTTAGACTGGAACTGCTTGTGAAAACTGTTCTTCTAAACAACAAGATAAACCAGAGAGAGAAAGAGAGAACCAACCCCAAAGGAATAATCTGGAGTGGTGTTTCATTATATATGCTTCACTCCTGTGTACAGGCAATGAAATGACCGTGCTTTTTGTTCCATCAGTAAATGAGAGCCAGTTTGTCTGAACCTGACATTCAAATTCAATTACTTTGAAACTGCAAGATGGAGATTGTGATTCCAAGCTTACGTGAGCTTTAGAAGGTTCATCACCATATTGCTTTGGATGCCATGATTTTTGTTCGCTGAAAGGTTTAAGAGAGGGGGCTTCCAGGTGCAGGGTTTGTTTTGCTTGTAGACTTCATAATACGCTTGGACGCTGTGCTGCTTTTTATTTGTGTGCCGCCAAAAAGCGGCCTAGCAGGCAGAGCGTTCAGAAATCCCCACATATATTTATCCTTTGCAAACAAAAAAACACACACAAAGAAACTCCAGAATTTAGAACCGACAGGTTGTGCTGCATTGGCAAAAGGGGAAACTACAAAAACCCCACTCCTAACACTTCTCTTAGTTGAATGTTCAGGCACCTCCACAACACTTGTTGCTTATTTCTAAGTAATGCATTAAATGAGAATACTAAGTGCCTCTTCTCTGCCATGCTTAGGCTTCAGGGAACATGCAAAACAACAGAACAGCCAGCTAGGGGTCAGCAAATTTGACAATTTCAGTTTCCTGTTCCATCCTAGATGCAGCCGTTCTGGTGACAGAACCCCATCTTATGTGTCTTATTCTGGTGATACACCCCTACTGTGTGTGTTATCAAGGTGGTTTAGGCTTAAGATGAAACACCTTAAAACACAAGAAACAAACAAATACAATATATAGGAAAAATACAAAAGAATTTGACAAAGCAGGTAGGAAGAGCCACTGCCAAGATGGAACTAGCGTGTGAATTCTATGACACTGGCATCCAAGAAAATAGTATTAGATTTGTGTCCATTTACGAGAAACACAATTGTTTCAATTTAAATGTTATATACATTTCCCCTTTTAAGATCAGGTTTCTGAATCTGAAAAATTAGGATTTTCAAAAACTCAGGTCTGTAGGGAAATCTAGCCGGAGGTTTGAAACTGGTATAGTACCTGGGAGGAATGCAACAAAGCACTGCAACAAAGCACTGCAGTGCATCTTCACCTTCTAATGAGAAATCTCCTATTCAAGGTGTCAACAACCAGCAAAGTCTTTCTCCAGGATGCTGGAAGGCTCAACTTCACTCCCTCTTCCAGTTTTCCAGTTTTTCTTTTACAACTAACACTCAGTGTCCCACTCCTTGTGGAGAGCAGTGAACACACAAAGTTTTGATTGTTTATTTGATTGATTGATTGAAAAACTTTTAATCCCCGCCACCACACACCAATTTATATATCTCTGCACAGAGTACCAGGATGGTGAATGAAGAGATGTGTTTGTGTCTTTCTGTCTGTCTGTCTATCTATCTATCATCTATCTATCATCTATCTATCTATCTATCTATCATCTACCTACCTACCTACCTACCTATCTATCTATCCAGTGCTTTTTAAAAAAAAAAAAATATTTAGAGGTACTCTCATTTTGTCTCAAGAAAATCACCATTTTATAGTTCAAATCAGGGAAAATAAATACAGTAAATGGGCAAAAGTACAAGTCACAAAATGTTTAGCAGTATGTGTCCCCCTGTGTCCCCCCAGAAAATCTATCTATCTATCTATCTATCTATCTATCTATCTATCTATCTATCTTCTATCTAAACCTCTGACTTTTGTGTGGTTGGAATGTATTGAGCTGTACAAAGGTAAGAGCCACACGCATATTGCTCCACCCATTTTTTCCTCTGGCCACATCCACCTTTGGCATGCAGCCTCCACAAGCTTAGCCACAACAAAATGCATCTCTCAGGTGGGAAAAGTACCCATCCCATGCATATATGGTGACATATGGTATGCTGCAGTTTCAACCTATTTGATCAAGTTAGCATTTCATTTAAATTGATTCAAGTCCCAGAACACGTTATGGTTAAGGTCCTACAGCAGAATACTGGAGAGGTCAAGATGGCCATATTGTCTCCGAGTTGTGATTGTACTGAGTAAAAGTATTGCATAAATTATGTACATGTGCAGTTTCAAATTTGTTAAGTTTTCCCAACAAATATTAAATGCATGAAATATTGTCATATTAATGGGTGCTATTTCCATAAGGACTGGTTTGGCAGGGACATGTCATGATATATATATACAGTGGTACCTCGCAAGACGAATGCCTCGCAAGACGGAAAACTCGCAAAACGAAAGGGTTTTTGGTTTTTTGAGTTGCTTCGCAAGACGATTTTCCCTATGGGCTTGCTTTGCAAGACGGAAACGTCTTGCAAGTTTGTTTCCTTTTTATTAAAACCATTAATACAGTTGCGACTTGACTTCGAGGAGCAACTCATAGCACGTGGTGTGGTAGCCTTTTTTGAGGTTTTTGAAGACTTTGGTATTTTTGAAGCTTTTCCAAAACTTTTCCGACACCGTGCTTCGCAAGACGAAAAAAACCGCAAGACGGAAAAACTCGCGGAACGAATTAATTTTGTCTTGCGAGGCACCACTGGAGAGAGAGAGAGAGAGAGAGAGAGAGAGAGAGAGAGAGAAACCTTATTCCATAAGTGCTAGCAGAGCTCAGAGTTAAATTATCACTATCCAACTGGATGTGTTTAGCGCCGACATTTATTGCATTTTGCCTTCAGGGATCTGTCCCATCTTCTGTACATGTATATACAGTACATCACATTAAAGAATATTGGATTGGTGTACAGAAAACTCCAAATAAGTATTAAATATTGGATGTAAGACAGCTGCTGTTGTTACTGACTTCATTTATTACATGCCCTTCACCCTGAAGTGCTAGGGTGAGTTATAATGGTTTAAAAGTCAATATTAAAAGCAATGTGAAACATACAATCTCAAGAATAAAATAAAAACAGCAGTAACAGTTAAGCAGTGGACATTATTATTACTTATTTCCTCACCACCTGCCCAAAGCCGCATTCACATAAGTAAATTTCTGTACTGCACTGTACTTTACTACGACAGTGGTTCAACTAGTGTGTCCTGGAAACAGGTCTTCAAGACATTTAACAGAAGCATTACACCTAGGAATCTGTTAACTACCATCTATGATTTGTGTGTGGATATGTTTGAAACCACAGTTAGTGGCCAGGGACTGGAAATTCTGTTGTCTGTTGACCGTGTGCAAATTTCTGCAGTTGGATCACTGATATCCTGTTTCCTAGTCAAAAAGCAGTACCAGTGGAATATTCACAGCAAAGTAATCATTGGTTCACAAGGCTGGTCCTAGACATCACATAAACAAATTCACCAACTTACTTCATTACAATGGTTAACTATCCTCTTTGTACATAAGAAGAGCAATTGCTAGTTAATTAATTTCTTTTATGTATAAGCCATTAATCAAGGGTTTTTAAAGAATGCTTCAAAGAAGTAGCCGTTGCTTTTCCTAGAAAGAGCAGCGCCAGCATCTCAGGCTGGCTCGTTCCCCCTTCTGTGTTGATTCAAGTTTATGGCACAATATCCTCTGAAATCTAGGAACAAAGCAGAATGGTGAGATAAGCCTCTTGAAGTTTGATTAGTATGTAGAGATAATAATATGCCTAATATGCAACCATGTCTTCAATATTTTTTATTTTAATGGAACAACGTTTACAAAGGATCCGTTGAGCTGCAGAACTTCACAGGGGACAAGATTAGGGTGTGTGAGAGAATCTTCAAAGTAAATTAATCCAAGAGTGAATGTAGATGTAAACAATGAATTGGTTTTATTAGGAGAGCTAAAGGTGAATGAAAACGGTCAATAGCACCAGAAAGAAATTCTATTAATTTTATGAAGAATACAAGTGGTCTTTAACTAAACAGAAGAGTTCACTGGGGACTCAGCTACATTAGAGGGGAAAAAGTGTTTTAAATCTGTTATAACACTGTGACACCAGATGGCGCTGTAGAGTCCGATCCTTTGGCAACATGATTTCCATTATGAGCTTTACAACACATTTTCCTGAAACTTTTTAAAAAAATGTGTCTAGATCCAGCCTAAGTCTTCGTGTAGAGGTGGCCTTCCTGCACTGAGAGAACAATCCTATGTTGTGTTTCCATTTAGGCATAAGAATGTGTAATATAGAAGTATGCGAATGTTAAATCATCTGCATCTCACAAAAAAGGAGGGTTTCAAAATTTATTTATTTCTTTATTAGATTTGTATATAGCCCTTCATCTGTAGATCACAGGGTGGTTCACAACATAAAAATACAAGATAAAGATATAAAATACATGATAAAAACGAGAACGAAACAAAAAACAAACAAACCCACCCTGCAGAGTGGCATCTTTATTTTAAAATAACAGCGAAATCCTGTAGACTTGTTCTTACTTTCCTCTTTACTTTCTACGTATGATCCACAGTTACATTTTTAAGAGCGACACACCCCTCAGCAGAGACCATAGCTCATACTATGCACACAGATGCCAGGTTCAGTCTTTGGCATCGGCAAGAAGGTAGGAGCCAGTGTGGTGTAGTGGTTAAGAGCAGTGGACTCGTAATCTGGTGAACTGGGTTTGCTTCCCCGCTCCTCCACATGCAGCTGCTGGGTGACCTTGGGCTAGTCAGTCTTCTCTGAAGTCTCTCAGCCTCACTCACCTCACAGAGTGTTTGTTGTGGGGGAGGAAGGGAAAGGAGAATGTTAGCTGCTTTAAGACTCCTTCGGGTAGTGATAAAGCGGGATATCAAATCCAAACTTCCTTTCTTCTTCTTCTTCTTCTTCTTCTTCTTCTTCTTCTTCTTCTTCTTCTTCCCTTTCTGAAAGGCGGCTGCTGCTTAGTATGGTGTGTACTGTAGACAATACTGACCTAGATGTTTAACTCAGTATATCAGGGATGGCTAACGTGCCCTTCTGAGTGTTTCTTGACCACAATTTCTATCAGCCCTGACCATTGGCTATGTGCTTAGGGGCTGATGAGATTAGGAAGTAGGGAGGTGGGGTTGGTTCAGTCAACATTTAAATGTAAATCTATCAGATCCTCACTTCCCAAAACTTTGAAATTTCCCATTCTTTGAAATTTCACTTATTTGAACTTTGCAAAGCAGTTTTCCATCCGACCAGTGTTCATGCAACTTGCGTATGTGAGAGAAGAGTGTGCACAAAAAGAAATACATTAGTGAAAATGGAGCGGGTGGCTATAGCTACATAAAATTTACAGGCTCAGAAGCAGCGTATCACAAATGTCAGTTACTGGGTCAGAAGAACAGGGCTGTTTTTTTCATGCCTTTTCCTTGGCTTCCAAGAAGCATCTGGCTGGTAACTGTAGGGAACCTGACTCCAGGCTGCATATTAGGAGAAAATTGGCTTTTATGCAAAATCTGTTTTGCAAAAAGGTGATGGAAATAACATTCATGCTTGTAGTCTTAAGCTTTTTATCTCTGTGGGTTGTTGTTGTTTTTTGTAAATGCTTTCTAAAATCAGTTTTAAAATTGTTGTGTACAGAGTTGTTTACTTCCTATAGAAAAGGCATTTTATGTGTTAGAATTTTCTAATAAAAAATAGCTTTTCAGGTTCTACAAAACAGAAGGAGTGCTATGTATGAACTCACAAAGTTTTAAAACAGCTCTCTGCCCAGAGATAAGTAACCAAATAGCTATGAAAAGCAATTGGGCACATTATAATAATTCTGCAAATACGCATGTGAAAAGATACCACCATTTCCAGTGTCCCTTTTGTCCATTGAATGTAGATGATTTGAAAGATGGAATGATGAATTACGGCAGAGTGAATGAGAATGGCTGATTGGATGAAGAGTGATTAGCTGCACTCTCACATGGTGATAGTCATATGATAGAAAATTAAAGTGAATTGAACAACTTGGTGGACCAGGCCAATGGCTCATCTAGTGTAACTTCCTGTTCTCACAGTGTTCCATTGGATGCCCATGGAAAGCCCACAAACAGAACCTGAGCACAACAGCATTCTGCCCACCAGCAACTCCCAGGAACTAACCTTTAAAGCCCTATACGGCCTAGGACCCTCATATCTATGGGACCGCCTCTCCTGGAATGTCCCATGGAGGACCTTATGGTCTTCAAACAAAAACATATTGGCGATCTCGGGCCACAGGGAGGTTAGGCAGGCCTCAACCAGAGCCAGGGTTTTTTCGGCTGTGGCCCCGATCTGGTGGAATGCTCTGTCACAAGAGACTAAGGCCCTGCGGGACTTGACATCTTTCTGCAGGGCCTGCAAGACAGAGCTGTTCCACCAGGCCTTGGGCCAAAGCCCAGTCTGACGCCCTCCTTTCATAATCCTAACAGAACTCTAGCCCAATGGTTGCCATTAATTTGATTTTGAATTGATTTTAGAATGAATTGGTTTTAGAATGCTGTGTTACTTTTATTGTTGTTAGCCACTCTGAGCCTGGCTTCGGCTTTGGAGGGTGGGATATAAATAAAAATTATTATTATTATTATTATTATTATTATTATTATTATTATTACAAAGGCACAATGCTTCTGATGGTGGAGTTAAAACAGCCCTTGTGGCTAGTATCCACTGATAGTCTTATGCTCCACAAATTTGTTTAATCTTTAAATACAAGTTGGTGGCAGAGAGATGGGACAGGGCAGAGGACCTGGTCATTTTGCTTCTCCAATACTCCTTTCCTTCATCATAGCGTTGCAAACGGGATCTGAAGACCTGTCACATAGAAGAGGGAAAAGGCTTTCTGTCTGCTGCATCAGAGGACACAGAACAGGAGAGCTTAAGTTACAGGAGGGTAGATTTTAGTTGAAACTTTGGAGAAACTTCTTAATAAAGAGCAGTTCAGCAATTGCTCCAATTATCTAGAGGGGTGGTAGCCTCTCCCTCACTAGTGGACTTCAAGCATAGGCTGGTGGAGAGAGAGAGAAAAAGTATAGGCTGGGCAGTTATCCATTGGAATGCTCTAATTCTGGCTATCTTGCATCAAGCAGAGGGGTGGACAAGATAACTTACAATACCTCCATGTTGAAAGGAAAATGAGTCTTGCAACAAATTGAAAATAATTCTACTGATAAGAAGGGAAACAGGCAGCATGGTAATAATAAACTCGTATCATCAGCAATATTAAAACGAAGACATATCAACACAAATTCTAACTTAAAAATGCCCACTGGAATAAAATGGTCTTAAGACACACATTTAAATTTGGGCAATGTCTGGATGAGATTAATTTTCCTTAGAGCACTACTCCACGATTTAAAGTCGCAGCTAAAAAATCCCTGAGCAGTATTCAATGCATTCATTCCATCAGCATAAGAACTGCTGACTGCATTGTCTCTCCTCCCCCACTAGATTGATCTGGGTGTTTCCCCAATCCTCTGGAACATACTGTATTTGGGGAGGACATTGGACATGAATGGGGCAAGGAGAAGGAAGGGCAGTCCAGTTGCACAAATGGAAATCCTTGCGCTAACTGAACATGTGCATTGGGTACCCCATCCCCCTTTGATGTTCATCCCAACCACACTTCTGTTGGCCAAGGAACCATGAGGAGGGTCCAGTTGGGTCCAATATCACCAATCCACTTTTTCCTAGGACTTTTTTCAGCCATGAGATGCCACCACTCAGGAATACTAACTGCCAACAAGAATGTCAAAAGAAAAATCAGACCCGCATGTGTTGCAATGCAGCTCCATTTCTTCAAGAGACAGTCAAAGGTGATTTTCTCCTAGCTGCTTATCCAATATCTCTGAAATGCTCCAAGCGCTTCCTTAATACTTGTCAGTCCATCCAGTCTTCCTAGCCCTGCCAAGCTCAGTGGTATTTAGTTCAGCTATTTAAATGTTAATGGGCGCAAAACACAAGGAATGCAGACAATGGTTTCTTTCCTTTAGAGCAATGCCGGGGGTGGGGAATGATAAAGGCGATCTCATCTCGGGCAATCTCATATCTTGCAAAACTACAGGCCTATTATCTTTAATTAATTTATTTCAGCAGCACTGCCAATGCTTTTATGGTTGCAGTTATCTCTGCATTCTCATTACAGGCCCTCCATTTTGATGTTTGATATTTTTGGTCAATCTGCATTGCTCGAGGCAAACAAACAAGCAAACAAAAACTTAATATGCAAAACCGCTTTAATGTGCAAGATGCCTGCACAGATGTAACTTTGGGGATTTGTTTTGTTAAATTGCATCCATCAGTTTGAGTTGCAATACATGGGCCTTGGCACATTCTACTGAGCAGTCTTCATATTTTTTTTCCCCCAAGGATGTGTGAGTGTCCTGCCTGAACTAAAAAGCAGGGGGGTGGGAGCTATACCAGGAAATGGGGGCCTTTTATGTGCTCATTTCCCTTTGTATTAAAGGAACCCTCCCTGCTACCCCACTTTAAACACGCATACACCACCATCTGATAGCAGGATATCAGAGGAAATTGTGCATCCACTGGCATTTTCAGGGCAAAGATGCTTCCCAGGATTCATAGGTTGCGACTGTTACACTTCCTTTGAAATAGAACAAACGTTCCACAAAACAAATCTTGCTGAGCCTTGGTTATACAGTGGTACCTCGGTTTACAAACACCTCAGGTTACAAACACTTTGGATTATAGACTCCGCTAACCCAGAAGTAGTACCTCGGGTTAAGAACTTTACCTCAGGATGAGAACAGAAATCATGTGGTGGTGGCGCAGCAGCAGCGGGAGGCCCCATTAGCTAAAGTGGTACCTCAGGTTAAGAACGGTTTCAGGTTAAGAACGGACCTCCAGAACGAATTAAGTTCATAACCAGAGGTACCACTGTATGTCCAAGATTGCCTACAGAAGCTCTGCTTCCTAGCTAGAGGTGAACAGATTAGTCTATTTCCAACCCAGGGCAATTTCATATGTGTCTATTTTGTCCTATTTCTGCATTAATCATATGATATTTTGTATTGAAATGCGTATTTTATAACAAAGTACATATCACTTTTATTGTGATATGTAACAAAGTACATATCACTTTTATTTAAATTCTTTGACCTCAGAACTTTATCGCAAACTTTGGGGAGAGTGTAAAATCTCAAGGATTATTACATTCTGATCTGTGTATTCATCTGGGTGCTGCAAATGAGGTTAGTTCACTTAAAAAATGGGCCTGGATGTTAGGGAAGATGCTTCCTGTAGCAACAGTAACTCTGACCAGAAGGTTGTTCAGTCCCTCAAGTTACAAGTGGTGAAAGGTGATTCTGGTGTTCTTGCTGTTTCAGGCAGAGTTGTCAATGAGCACTCACACTTTACATTGTGGGTGCCCTTTACGGGATCATGCGTGGTGCTTCAATTCCCAGGGAGCTTACTGACAAACAGGGGCTGGCTTGCCTCTCAGTGTTAATTTTTGGAGGTTCACGCCCAGCCTCAGTAATCAAGTTTCTTGCTAGGAGGTGGGGCCAGCCCCTTTTATAAATAGGGGGTGGAGCTGACAATAGCCAGGCAGTCGGCTCTGGTGATTCACCCTCCCTCCCCTCGCTTTGTTTAATGTTTCTTGTTTGCAGGTTAACTTTTTTCTTCCTGTTTAGCAGGCACTGCTACGGTCTTTGACTGGTTGGGACTGGGAATAAATTTTCCTGCATTGGCAGATTTTGTCTTCCCTGTAGCAATTTGTCACAACTTTGGCGGTTATTGCCTTGGGTGGAATCCTTTCGTCTTTTCTTCCCTATATGGGGTGTGTGTGAAGTGGTGACTCACCCCCCTGCCACAGTGATTCCAGGGTCCCCCTCCTAAAGGGGATATATATATATATATATATATATATATATATATATGGCTGTCACTGGCCATACGCTGAAAGGTATACGCTGAAAGGTCATCAGTGAACTACCCTGCATGTGGGGATATGGGCTTAGCTGCCTGCTACACTTATGTCTCACAGAGCACCCCTATATCCCATTTACCCTGATGAGCCCCAGCTCCCCCCGGTTGGGGGGCTGGGAGGGATACACGCCCAAGGTCTAGGCCAAGGTCTGTTGGGAAAAAGCACCAAGGCAAAAGCCAGCTCCAGATGGCTGGAATGCAAAACAGGATGTTATGTTTTGCAGATGTACTGTTGGAGAAAAGGTGGAGCCTATTCTCTGTACTGAGCACCGGATGTTAGCTCAGTGTGTCATCTGACCTGTGCTGGAAGTACAGGGGAGGAGTGTGTGACTCTTCTGATGGAGACTGAAGGGTGCAGTCACATTTCTATGTACTGTTGAGTGACAGGAATAAAACATGTAGAAAGGACTCCTGTCTGTCTCATTTCTCCTCCCTGGGAGAATGCAGGGAGGGAGAGAGAAGCAGAGAAGCAGAGGGTGTGTTCTTCTCACGACTAATGAGAAGAATCGCCGGGTTTGTTTACCTAGCCTGCCGGGGTCGCAGACGGACGGTAAACACAGTATCTCGCTCAATTGCCTCGGGGAAGGCCAGGTACCTCTGCCTGTGAGCTGAAGATACTAACAAGGTCTTCCTACATTCGGAAGTTTAATAAAGTTGTGGCCTATTTTTAATTCCATATAACGTTGTCAGAGTCTTTATTCCTTCCTTATGATCCCTGGGGGCTGAGGCTGTCACCACCTGGACATGCAACATACTCCAGAACTACAGCAGTCAAGTATTTCAGCACAGTAGCTGAATAGAACAGCGTAGACAGAAACCCATGCACACAAGGCACGAGGAACTGCAGCCCATCATGAGAAAAAGAAGTTTTGGCCTTTGCTCTAGCCATGCCTCCTTACTTGCCACAGTCAGACTTAAGGCAGCTTCTTATGTTGCTGAGTTAGAGTTAGAATGCAGAGATGATTTTCTCACAAACTTTTAACAAATTTACCATTTCTAAAAAAACAGAGATAAGAGGGAAAGGGCTGCATCCTGCGAAATGAAGCAGCTGAGTGCAAATCTAAACAAACTAATTGCAATTTGAAGAGCTTATCAGCTGTTTACATGATTTTATACATTTTGCTATGCTTAACAGAAATTATTCCAGCTATTTTTATATTAGCAGAAAGTAAATTAAGAAGAAAATTCATGTGTGATGACCTGCTCTAAGGCAAAATTATAAATTCACAAACAGAAACAATAATAATCTCATGAATTCTTTATTGCCTATGCTTCCAGCTTGATGTGTTTATTTTTTATTTGCAAGAGCGTTCTGTACCAGTAACATTTGAAAAGAATATCATGGCCATAGATTGCATAATATCAGCATCAACATTCCCAAAACAGAGAGCTACAATTCACAGGGAAGTCTGGGAATTGTAGCTCTGTGAGGGGAAAGGGGGGTCTTTCTCAGAACACTCAGCGCCCTTAACAAACGACAGCTCACATAATTCTGTGGGGAGGGGAACCCATGACTAAACAGTAGCATCATAGTTCTTTCAATGTATGGTATGAATGTGGTCCAAGAAAGGCTAGAGCTGTAGCTCTTCCTTCGGAAAGTAGGTACTGGCTAATGCACTGTGCCTACCAACCACTCATCATCTCTGTCCTCAATCTGTCAATGGCACTAGAAATTTCCTCTTCTCTTGCCTACGTCCACCATGTTCACACAGCTTATACCCACCATGGGAAATGCAGAGTGGACTTGTGTGTTCAACATGCAGGTGCCTATTGTGCAAAGACCCTTCCACCCAGCTGTACAGTGGTACCTCGAGTTAAGAACTTAATTCGTTCTGGAGCTCCGTTCTTAACCTGAAACTGCTCTTAACCTGAGGTACCACTTTAGCTAATGGGGCCTCCCGCTGCCGCCGCGTGATTTCTGTTCTCATCCTGAAGCAAAGTTCTTAACCCAAGGTACTATTTCTGGGTTAGCGGAGTCTGTAACCTGAAGCGTCTGTAACCTGAAGTGTCTGTAACCCGAGGTACCACTGTACATGCCACAGAGCTTCAGGAAAGCCACCAAGCATACAGCTCTAATAGGAGCAAAGTTCTCATAGCCCTCCTTGTCAATAGCAAGTGTGAGGAAGGCAGAGGAGATATAGATGAATATATTGTTACACACCAATCTCCAAGCAGTGAGAGATTCCAGGGAGTTCCAGGCATGCTACCGAGGCTTCATGTGTCCTTCGGGAAACTGAAGCACAGCAGAGACTGTGGTGCCTGTATGGTATATGATTTATTTATACATAGGGGGAAGTGGGGCAGACTGATACAGAAAAATTCAATCTCATATTTTATGTAACAAAAACAAAAATGAGTCAATAAAAATTTTAGCTTGGTGCATGGCATAACTAAACAATATTATAACAGCAGTCAAAAGAACCATTAAAGTTAGAAGATGGTGAGAATATAATGACTTCAGTAAAAAATGGGTTTTGTATCACTCTGCCCCACCTATGGGGCACTTTGATACATTGGATGGGGCACTTTGATACAAAGCGTAAATTGTATGAGAATGGTAATTACTTGCAAAAAATCAATAAAAAAATTTTTTATTGTGAGAGATCATAGTCAGCCTTACAATTTGTTATTTAAAATCTAAAATACTTATCAAAACTAACAGTGTTTCACACATATCATAGACTTTATGGCAAGTTTTCTTAACTAAACATCAAAACTTATGTTAATGTTTCCCCAAACACCTACCCATTTTTTAAAAAGAAACTTTAATTTAAACAAAATGCTTATAAAAAATAAGATAATTACTTAACGTTTAATTTCTATTGTACATTATAGCCACTTAAGTCAATAGAAAAGTATAAAGAGATCACGTTCGAGATGTGGCCTTTGGGAAATTTGGTTTTGGCAATGGCAAAACAACATCCTTGAAATCAACACTTGCCTTATCTTCTACAATGGGGAAGACAAACATACAAGATCCTGTTTTCCCCCTGAGATATGACACTTGATAATCGGTCATATTATATTTAGAAATGACTTTGGCCACCTAGTAAGCAGTTTTTTTCTTTTCAAATTTAATGAGTTTAGAGATTTCATGCAAACTTGCATATTGGGGCACTATTGTACACTAGCGGGGCACTTTTATATGCATCAATGTCTTAGTGTATCAAAGTGCCCCAATGGACATTTTCAAAAAAACTAACAATTATTAATAAAACCACTGAACTTATTTAAAAATCACGTGTAATCCTGATTACTGAGTGGAATAACTTACCTTTGGTATTTTTAAATCTTAACTAAACGACGTAAAACAGTGTTGGAACATTTTTACATTTCATGTAAAACAAAAACAAACATTCCTTATTGAGAATGCCTGCCGGAAGGAGAAAACGAGGTGCAAAGAGTCAGAAGACCATTATTGAGACTCACAATTCCTCCAAAACAAAGAATCGGCAGAGAGCCAACGCCATCTGCCCTGGCTCAGAAACAGAGCGGGTTGAGGAAACCGAGAAAACGGAGCAAATAGAACAAACAGTGAGTAACAACGTTGGGGGAACCTCACCCCCCCTTAAGGAGGATGTCAATGACCCGACCCCCCTCCTCCCAGAAAAAGCTAATCCGTCCAAGAGGGCAAGAGCAGGAGCAGGAGGGATTCCTCCCACTCCTAACGCTGACCCACCCATGCCTCTAGAACAAGATATCAGAGGAGCCTGCTTTCAACCAATTCGGGATACGCACCCCTACCAAGAGATTTGCATGTTGTCTGCAGAAACTATGGTTCTGGTTCTCCAAAGACTGGATGAAATCCTCACTAGAATAGTTAACATTGAGAAACAATTGGATACTAGTTCCTCCCCTTTAAATGCCCAAGGGCTTAAAAGGATGATAAGAAATGACTCTGTTAACAACTCACCAACTCAAACTATGGATGAAGTGAGGTCCTGTCAAGTCTTGCAAACGAACCAGATAATGCTTGAGATTCACCGATACACTCATAGGTGGATGAACCGCAGACAAATTACTATGTCCTTGTCTCAGCTCCTGAATTACCATTACCGAAATGTAGATCTAGAAAATTTCCACTTCCTGCCTACCTTGAGAAACACCATGCGTCTATTTATGACCTTTAGGTCATCAACCCTCCCATCTCGACTCATGGTGATAAAGGATACCCTATGGTGGTTCCATTCTCTCCGCCCAGTGAGGGTATTTAAGGACGAAACTAGGAGGCAATTGGTCCCTTGCATAGAGTCAAAGCTAATGCGGATAAAGGAAACCAAGTTCAACACTAGAAATACTAATTGCCCGAAGGAAGAAAAGAACTTTGTAAGCCTAGAATTACAAGACCTGAAGAAGAGGCTAATGCGTATAAAGACTGAGATTTCTACCCAAAATATAAGGACACTAGAGCCTAGAGCACAATATCTAAAGACGTCCAACAGCTCTTTATCCAATAGAAAGACATCAGTGCAACTCCCTGTTCCCTTTTCAAACAACACCAAATTAGATGAGGAATTTGGCGCCTCCGACATTTCTATGGCAACAACACCTAAAGAACTCTATGTTGCTGACAATCTGGAGATATCCAACACCAAATCTACATCTGGACTTTTGCCTAATGTTCCAAAAACTTATCAGAATGATCAGCCTTCTCTACTGTATTCCTGACGAGACAGGATGGACAGATCTTCCGAATTCGAATCTGGCTCTTTGTTGGCCAGTGATCCACATTTTATAACACATACCTCATTAATACTTCCACAGCCACAGATAGAACCAACAATCCTCCAATTAACCCAGGAGGGAGAGGGGGATTGACAGTTAATGAAACACCATGGGACTGTCTCCCCCGCTTGGGGTGCAGTTGGTTGGGTTTTATCTTCTAGGGATACTTACCCTATCAGACTTCCACCTCTTTCCCATACCATTTTGACCCAGGAGTCCTGGCCCAAGGATGACTTGTTATTGAGGGGATGTTACCCATCTATTGGGGAAGCTAGTATAGGATCTGGGATTTCCACAACTGAAGGGCTAGGGAGGAATGGCGGTGGGGCTAGATATCTCTATCGGCTAAGGGTTTTGAGATGCAGTGATCCTCGAACCCCTTCCAATCTACGCCCCATCCCAAGGGATGAGGGTAGGGAGAGCAAGGATTACACACCTCCGTCACTGGTGCTGTGCAATGCCAGGTCCATAGGCAACAAAACCGCCACCATGCGTGACTTTTTTGTCTCGCAGGGGATTGACCCGGCTTGCGTGGCGGAGACCTGGGTACGGGAAGGCGAAGTAGTCTCCCTACATGAGATAACACCCCCAGGTTTCTCTGTCCTCCATCAATCGCAGACTGTGGGTCGGGGGGGAGGAGTAGCGTTGTTATTCCGGGAGGATTGCTCTTTCAGAGCTCTGCCATCACCGGCGATCTCCGGCATTGAATGTGTTGGTCTCGTGTGGGGCACCAAGGAGAGCTTGGCTGTCTGGCTGGTGTACCGACCACCCAGCACACCTGCAGCCACCCTGACAGACCTGCTGGAGGTGGTGGCGGGCTGGGCCTTGGAGTTCCCAAACCTACTGGTTTTGGGAAACTTCAACGTCCATGCCGATGCCGCTCCCTCCTCACAGGCTCTGGACCTAGTGACTTCCATGGCAACACTAGGGCTCTCCCAGTTTGTTTTGGGTCCCACTCATCAAGCAGGCCACACGCTGGATCTGATCTTTGGGGCTGGCATAGATGTGATCATGCTCCCCGCTGTGGAAGTGCCATGGTCTGATCACTACGCTCTGAAAGCCAAGATTGACTTCCCGCTCCTCCCCGGCTCGGGTGGCGAACCTATTTGGGCTCATCCGCGAAAACTGATGGATCCTGATAGATTCCGACCAGCCTTGCGGAACCCTGCTCCTCCTGGCGACTCATTAGATGACCTTCTTGAGGACTGGAATAACCGGCTCTTGGCAGCCATTGATGAGATCGCGCCTAAGCGCCCTCTGCGACCCCGTCGAAACCGGGCCCCTTGGTTTACTGAGGAGCTCCGGAAAATGAAGCGGGATCTCAGACGGCTAGAGCAAGTATGGCGGATGGACTCGTGACGGAGCCTCAAGAACATCTTATAGGATGCTTATGAAAGCCTATGAGATGGCTATGAAAGCTGCTAAGAAATCTTACTTTGCAGCTTCCATTGCATCCGCTAGCTCTCGCCCGGCACAACTTTTTAGAATAATTAGGTCAATAATGTCCTTAGGAGGACAACCAAATTTAAGCACAAATTTGACCCACAGCTGTGAGGCATTCGTGAGCTTTTTTGCGGAGAAAGTCCTGTTGCTCCGCCATGACCTCCCTGCCAATTTAGATACAGTGACTTTACTGGAGGCCCCTCGACTGACTTCAGGTCCAGTGTTGGACCATTTCGATCGGATACTCCCTACTGATGTGGATAGATTCCTCCAAGTTGGTAGGCCCACCATCTGCCTCCTTGATCCGTGCCCGTCTTGGCTGATTAGGGAGTGTCCAGATGTTGCGCGGACCACCCTGGTTGAAATTATCAATTTGTCCCTTGACACGGGGACATTCCCAGGGGAACTGAAGGAAGCAGTGGTGTGTCCACTCTTAAAGAAAACTTCATCAGATCCCTTAGACCTATCCAATTACCGCCCAGTTTCAAATCTTCCATACCTGGGTAAGGTAATTGAGAGAGCGGTTGCTGAACAGCTTGGTAGGTTTCTGGAGGAAACATCGGCATTAGATCCATTTCAGTCCGGTTTCCGTCCTGGTTTTGGGACGGAGACGGCTCTGGTTGCCCTAACAGATGATCTCCGTAGACAACTGGATCGAGGCGGGTCAGGACTGCTGATCCTTTCAGATTTGTCAGCAGCCTTTGACATGGTCGATCATGATCTTCTGGACCACCGCCTCACAGACGTGGGGATACAGGGCATAGCCCATAACTGGTTGTGCTCTTTTATCTCTGGTCGGGGACAGAGGGTGGCACTAGGGAGGGAAATGTTGTCGCGCCACTCCTTGGTGTGTGGAGTGCCGCAGGGCGCAATTCTCTCCCCGATGCTTTTTAACATCTTTATGCGCCCCCTTGCCCAGATTATCCGGAGCTTTGGGCTGGGCTGTCACCAATATGCTGATGACACTCAGCTCTATCTGCTGATGGATGGCCACACCGACTCGGCCCCGAACACACTGACCAGATGCTTGGAAGCTGTAGCTGGATGGTTTCGTGGGAGCCGATTGAAACTAAATCCTTCAAAGACAGAGGTCCTATGGCTAGGTCAGGATGGCATGGGGATGAGGGACCAACTCCCTTCTCTTGCAGGGGCCCAATTAGTGCCATTGCTTTCCGTTAAGAGTTTGGGTGTAATCCTTGACGCCTCCCTTTCCATGGAGGCGCAAGTTACAGCAACAGCCAAGGCAACATTTTTCCACCTTCGCCACATCAAGCAGTTGGTCCCTTACCTTTCTCGCCCCGACCTGGCCACAGTGATCCATGCGACGGTTATCTCCAGGCTTGACTACTGCAATTCGCTCTACGCAGGGCTGCCCTTGAAGCTGTCCCAGAAACTCCAGCGGGTACAGAATGCTGCAGCGAGGCTCCTCATGGGGTCTCTGCCATGGGAGCATATTCACCCAGTGCTTCTCAAGCTACACTGGCTCCCGGTGGAGTACAGGGTCAGATTTAAGGTGCTGCTTTTGACCTTTAAAGCCCTTCACGGCCTAGGACCCTCGTACCTATGGGACCGCCTCTCCTGGTATGCCCCACGGAGAGCCTCAAGGTCCATAAATAACAACACCCTAGTGGTCCCAGGCCCTAAGGAAGTTAGATTGGCTTCAACCAGAGCCAGGGCCTTTTCAACTCTGGCTCCGGCCTGGTGGAACGCTCTGCCTCATGAGACTAGGGCCCTACAGGGTCTGATTTCTTTCCGCAGGGCCTGTAAGACAGAGTTGTTCAGCCTGGCCTTTGGCTTGGAGCCAATTTGATTCCCTCCCTCCCTTTCTTTCTTCTTTTCCTTCTCCTCCTGCGATGAGGCTACATTTTAATATTTTAATGTTCCATTATTTTAATGTTGTATTTTATTTTTGTTTTTAAGTTGTAATCATTCATCTTGTTTTTATTATTGCTTGTAAGCCGCTCTGAGCCCGGCCTTGGCTGGGGAGGGCGGGGTATAAATAAAAAATTATTATTATTATTATTATTATTATTATTATTATTATGTAATTTTTTAGTTGGCCGTGCTAAAAACACACCTACTCTCGTCAAACGCCAATGGCTAACTGGCAGGCGGTGCAGTCGCAACTGTTGAACTCACACATGTATAGACACAGTTTAGTGATGTCGCAACATGAATAACATTTCTCGATATTGAAATATTGTTAATAATAATAATAATAATAATAATAATTTATTATTTGTACCCCGCCCATCTGGCTGGGTTTTCCCAGCCACTCTGGGCAGCTTCCACAAATACCAAAATTACACTAATATGTCATACATTAAAAACTTCCCTGAAGAGGGCTGCCTTAAGATGTCTTCTGAATGTCAGATAGTTGTTTATCTATCTGACATCTGGTGGGAGGGCATTCCACAGGGCGGGCGCCACTACCGAGAAGGTCCTCTGCCTGGTTCCCTGTAGCTTTGCTTCTCGCAATGAGGGAACCGCCAGAAGGCCCTCGGCGCTGGACCTCAGCGCCCGGGCAGAAAGATAGGGGTGGAGACGCTCCTTCAGGTATACTGGACTGAGGCCGTTTAGGGCTTTAAAGGTCAACACCAACACTTTGAATTGTGCTCAGAAACGTACTGGGAGCCAATGTAGGTCTTTCAAGACCGGTATTATGTGGTCTCGGCAGCTGTCCCCCGTCACCAGTCTAGCTGCCGCATTCTGGATTAGTTGTAGTTTCTGGGTCACCTCCAAAGGCAGCCCCACGTAGAGCGCACTGCAGTAGTCCAAGCGGGAGATAACAAGGGCATGCACCACTCTGGCGAGACAGTCCACGGGCAGGTAGGGTCTCAGCCTGCGTACTAGGTGGAGCTGGTAGACAGCTGCCCTGGATACAGAATTGACCTGCACCTCCATGGACAGCTGTGAGTCCAAAATGACTCCCAGGCTGTGCACCTGGTCCTTCAGGGGCACAGTCACCCCATTCAGGACCAGGGAGTCCTCCACACCTGTGCCCTGTGCACCAATGTGTCCCACTTTCCCCTATATACAACCAGAGTCTACAACATTAACACTCCAAGAGGTTCTGGCTTCTCACATAGCCACAGCAGCCTTGGACTTAAGCAGACCCCAACCAGTCCTCTCAAACGCTGCTCTCAGACTGTCTCTCCGATCCACTGCTTACTAACTCCGCTGCTTAACTCCTAACTGCAATCCTAAAACTCTGGCATTGTCTTTTAAACTACGGTAACTCAGTTGAGGGAGCTCACTGATTTGCAAATGAGATTTGCCCTTGATCGTTTGTCGTCCTAATCGCTCATTACCCCAAGGCGATTGGCTCGTGCAGAAGGCTACTCCCAGCTTAATTAGCTGTAGACACATGTTAATTCCAGAGGGTTAGAAGTGTCTAGTATACAGCTCAAATAGCACAGCTTTAGCACTCTAAGCCTTGGTAAATTCTAAGACTAGCTTGATCTGAACTCATAACAGTACAATCCTAACTTTCAGCTAATTATATTTGCTTCCATGAGTTCTCTCCGTTTCATATTTATATTTGTCTGGCTATTGACCTATGTTTATAGCATCACTTGGCCACAGAACATTCAAAGATCTACAAAGTATGGTAAGTTGCAGGTAGATGTGACAAGACAAGCTGATCTACCCAGCTTCAGCTGAAGTGGTATCCTACATTGGCCAATCAGTTGTTTGTGGCTGATTGTTTGTTCCTTTATATCTGGGACACAAGACCTGTTTATCCTGGCTCAGTGACTCAGGAGAGATCCATACATGCAGATCTGAAAACAGAACATTTGCATTTTCTACATGTCATTTATCAAGTATCCAAACTTGTTAAAGATTACCAGGTTGTGTCTTTCATATATTTTTTTCCTTTTAAATTTAATATAAGAAGTGTCATTCTGACAGCAAATTATAGCCCTTGTAGTTTCCACTAGTACATAATGAACAGATTTCAAATCTGACGTACTTGACAGAATAGCTTTGCACAGTATGTCCTTGTTTGCTGTAACTTGTTATAATTGTTTACATCTTTTGTGAGCGACGTTCAGCTGGAGATAATCACTAATACTGCATATTGCTTTTTAAGTGTCAGATATTAACATGTTAATCTTTACAGTCTCCAGAGGTTTGGGGAATGGTTTAAACAAAGAAATGAAATTGGCACTATTAATAATCTAAAGCACAAACATTTGAAAGAGAGTAAAAAAAGATGTGTACAATATGCCTGTTAGAGCATCCTCCCTAACATGCAGGTCCATTTTTTAAACCCAGGAAGCGGGACAGGAATTGTACTTGAACTTTGGCAACACTGTGCCCATTTAATCATAGCAGATGGGCACAAGATGTTGGACATAATATTATGATGGCTGACTGGGAACAGTTATGGGCCACTGGTATGAAGTTTACAGCATGCAATGCCTTAAAAGAGAATTTAATGAAAATGATTTATAGGTGGTACATAACACCAGTCAAGCTTGCAAAAATCTATCATTTGCCCGATAATAAATGTTGGAAATGTAATGAAACTGAAGGTACATTCTTTCACCTTTGGTGGACATGCCCAAAGATTAAGGCATTCTGGGAGATGATCTATAACGAAATGAAAAAGGTATATAAATATACCTTCCTGAAGAAACCAGACGCCTTTCTCCTGGGCATGGTCGGCCAATTGGTGCCAAAGAAAGATAGAACTTTCTTTATGTACGCTACAACAGCAGCAAGAATACGCATTGCGAAATATTGGAAGACACAAGATCTACCTACCAGGGAAGAATGGCAGATGAAGTTGATGGACTATATGGAACTGGCGGAAATGACTGGCAGAATTCGAGACCAGGGAGAAGAGTCGGTGGAAGAAGATTGGAAAAAATTTAAAGTATACCTACAGAAACATTGTAAAATTAATGAGTGTTAGAAGGATGCGGGAATGAAGTTACATGGTTTTAGTAGAAATGCAACAAAGAATTAAGTAAAAGTTGATTGATATTGGGTTAAATTGAAAAAAATTAAGGTTAGACTGTTAAAACTATAGAACCAAAATTGAGAAAGATGGGAAGAACTTGCTGAAATAGTGAATTGAACTAGAATACAAAAAAAGGGAGGTGTGAGGAGGTCGATGAAACAAGTTAAGGAAAGGTAAAGACATGGAATATTGGATGTGTTTTTAGGGGGTTTTTTGTCTGTTTTTTTTTTTTTTTGCTGTATTGTATGGTTTTTATATGTTTTCTATGTTTTGTTATTGTTTTTTTCTACTTTATTGTTATTTCTTTTTTCTTCTTTCTTCTGTAATTTTTAAACTTTTAATAAATATCATTTAAAAAAAACAAAAACCTTTGGCAACACTGAGTAATAGCAAAATAAGATAGGGCCGCCATATTTCAATAGGAACATCTGCAATGAAAGGGGAAAATGTGATAACAGAGGTGGAGTCTAAGGTTGCCATATTTCAAAAAAGGAAAACTCTGACACAAAAGTTGTTGAGCTTTTTAATTGAAGTTGTTTTTGTTTGTTTTAGCTTCTGCAGTTTCTGAGCTATTTTTAAGGAAATTCAGCAAAATCTACACTTCCGACATGGGTTGCCATGCATCCGGATTTTCCAGGACATTTCAGCAATTTCTGCCCAGACACTGTTAATGGAGGCAGAACCCCGGCAATGTCCAGGAAATTCCTGGCCTATAGCAACCCTAAAATAAGAGACCTGCTGGATTAGGCCAAAGGCTCATGTATTCCAACATCCTGTTCTCATAGTGGCCAAGCAGATGCCAAGCAGATGGCTGTAGGAAACCCACAAGCAGGACCTGAGTGCAAAAGTACTCTCCCCACCTATGATTTCCAGCAACTGTTGCAGGGAAGTATCAGGGAAGAAGAAGTGGTTGACTGGCTGGAACCCTGGCTGCACTCCTGCCAAGAGGGTGAGGATGTTGTTGTTGTTTAGTCGTTTAGTCGTGTCCGACTCTTCGTGACCCCATGGACCAGAGCACACCAGGCACTTCTGTCTTCCACTGCCTCCCGCAGTTTGGTCAAACTCATGCTGGTAGCTTCGAGAACACTATCCAACCATCTCACCCTCTGTCGTCCCCTTCTCCTTGTGCCCTCCATCTTTCCCAACATCAGGGTCTTTTCCAGGGAGTCTTCTCTTCTCATGAGGTGGCCAAAGTACTGGAGCCTCAGCTTCACGATCTGTCCTTCCAGTGAGCACTTAGGGCTGATTTCCTTAAGAATGGATAGGTTTGATCTTCTTGCAGTCCATGGGACTCTCAAGAGTGTCTCCTCCAGCACCATAATTCAAAAGCATCAATTCTTCGGCGATCAGCCTTCTTTATGGTCCAGCACTCACTTCCATACATCACTACTGGGAAAACCATGGCTTTTACTATACGGACCTTTGTTGGCAAGGTGATGTCTCTACTTTTTAAGGGTGAGGATACACATGGTCATTTGCCTATCAGTTTGGGAGTCAAAATGAGGCCACTGAAAAAGAGCATAGTGGTTTCTAAATATCTGGGGTACTCCTTATATAAACACAGTAGAAGTACGTAAGACTGTATAACTTAAAAGAAAAATAAAGCTTCAATAAACTTAAATAAAACTTGAAAAGCTCACAGACAGTGATCTGAGAGCTCCCAGGATATTTGGAATAGGGAAATTGCCTCCTGAAGCCTTTAACAGTGTATTAAAAGGGGAGGGAGGGTTGGATTTGGGAAATATTCAACATGAAGTTGATCTTCCTGGTCAGTATGGGAATGTTTCTGGAGGAAGAAAAAGCAAAAGGACACATCCTGCATTCTCCCCTCCTTTACCCACGCAATTTAGCTGTAGGATGCTCACAGGGGTGCCAACTTGAATAAAATATTGTGGGGGCTCATGTAAGCTCCGCCCCACATAATCGATCACATGGTGTACTGCACACCCACCATTTGAATGGGAATGTCCATCTACTTTGTAGGGGCCCAGCCCCTCAAATATTTTATTGTGGGGGCCAGAGCCCACACAGCCACTAGGAGTTTGCTCCTATGGATGCTCAGGTTTGGGGCGGCATCCAGCCATGTAGTGATATTTCTGGAAGAATAGAATATAAATTTATATCCCCCCCCCCTTCTACAGGCAGCAGATGAGGTGCAGCCCCAGGATGGTTCAGAAACCCTTCCCCAATGAGGTCTGAACAGGACTACAAAGCCAGGGTGTCTGGACTCTGGACAGGAGTACTTTTTAGCAGAAGTGGAGACACACTGCAGCTTTTTGTCGCAGTTCCCACAGGTTACAGTTAAGTACTGGAAGTATAACTGATACCGAGGGCTGTAACCCATACAAATATGTTTGAAATGGTTTGCCAGGTCTTTTGTCCTGAGAGGTCATAAAAAAGAAGGGGGGAAAAACACTCCAGTGATTATAAAGAGCCTTCACTTTAAGGATTTTGTTACTGGGCTCCCAGTATGTACAAAGTCTATACCTACAAGAACAGCACATTAAGATATCATTTATCAGCATGACACTGGCTATCTACCCATTTTATCTCTCTTAGAAAATAACTCGTTCCTCTTGCCCAAAGGCCTCTCCAGCCTCTTAGAAGCATGAAAGATAGTTATTGATGCCTCTTGTATTAGCCGGATCTAATAATGCCCCGTTTGAAAGCCATTCCTTTTATTTGCACTGTGCTTTAGAGATTTTTCAGCTGGGCTGATAAGGTATCTGGGCATCTTATCGGAGGAATCATGTTTCTGACAAAACATTCATGTTCCGAGGATTATTAATTATACATGCATGTTGAGGAATCAAAATGTCATTTCCCTCGTTCCTTTCTTTGGGGTTAATTTAAGTACCAGGCCTTTCGCAACAATTAGAGGCTGTAAATTTTATGGATTGAAGGGTCACTCAGAAATGAGTACACCTGGGTGTTTTGTGGCGTGAAAAGGAGCTTGTTTTTCCTCTGCCCCCTCCAGACTCACTCATTCCTTGTCCCTCCCTCCCATTAACATAAAACGAGACTGCTCTCTCAGACCAGTGTGGTGTAGTGGTTAAGAGCGGTAGTCTCGTAATCTGGGGAACCGGGTTCGCGTCTCCGCTCCTCCACATGCAGCTGCTGGGTGACATTGGGCTAGTCACACTTCTTTGAATTCTCTCAGCCCCACTCACCTCACAGAGTGTTTGTTGTGGGGGAGGAAGGGAAAGAAGAATGTTAGCCGCTTTGAGACTCCTTAAAGGGAGTGAAAGGCGGGATATCAAATCCAAACTCTTCTCTTCTTCTTCTTCAATGGCCTATCTGGTCTGGCATCCTGTTCCCACAGCGGCCAATTTGATACCTGTGGGAAAACTGCAAGTGGGATCAGAGCGCAAGAGCACTCTCCCCGCCTGTGGTTTCCAGAGAGTTATATACAGAAGCATTGCTGCGTCCCTTCTTCAACTCTCTGGTAGTTAGAAAGACAAAAGGCCAAAGCTGCAAGTTGAGTTAGGTGAGCTAGAAGCTAGAAGAAGCAGACTCAAGCCTGTGAGGGAGAGCCAGGCCTGATTTCTCCTTGAATCCAAGGCTTTGGGACAAACAAGACCCTATTAGCTGTAGTAGTAGTACCTTAGTGGATAGAAGTTGCTTGCTGGGAGGTAAAAGAGGTGAGGCCACAGGGAGGCCACTGTGATGCAAACATACCAACAGAGCCAATCTGGCATTTGCACCACAGCAACCGCCTTGTCGTGTCTCTCCTTCCTCCTGGCAAGTATCATTGACCTGCCTGCTGGGAAGTTAGCTTAGTGGCTCTGTCCCACCCAAAGCACAGCTCCAATGGCAGACCTACATTTTGGGGGGCCCGAAGATTGAACTGTCATGGGGGCCCAGCAACAAGCTCTGGGTAACCACTGTTATCTTCTTCAACGGGGTTTTTCCATGACAGATCACCACACCTTTACAACATCTGTGCTACTGACTGTCAAACTTTGGGATTGTTAGACTATACCCAACAAAAAATTAATCAAGTTGAGTCGTGCCACTAAAACTGGGTCTACTAGACCCAACGTTTTTGAGCAATGTGGACTGAAGTTGATTCGGGGGCCCCTCTGGAATTAGGGCCCCTGAAGCTTAAGCTTCTTTAGTTTCATAGGATATCTGCCCCTGGGTAGCTCCACCCCACCAAATGGGCCGCTGTTCAGGTAGTTTAGGTTTGTGGGATGTCCACGTAAGGGCATCTTAGCAACAGCTTTTGAAACCACCCACTCCAGGGACAAAATCTTTGCTTAGGGAAGCCTGTGATAAATCTGCTGCCTCATTGTCTCTGGTTACATACGATACACAGGTGTGCTTGGGATGCTTCAGAATAGGACAAGAGGCATGAGTCATTAATGCCAACATCTCAGAAGGGGTTTTAGAATTAAGGTAATGTTGCAGACATAATTTGTAATAGCTTTCAGCAAATTGCACTAATTTAGCCAGTCTGAATATTAATGTAATATTAATATTTGCTGACAGAATTAATTTACTCATCATAATCATATTGCTTAAATCTCTTTCTAGTGCTGGTTTTTTTTTTTGTTGTTTTTTTTTGGCTCCCCCAACTTTTGATTCCTATAATCAGGATGATGTGTTACTCTTTGTGAAGTAAGAGGAAGGACCACAAGCACATGCTTGTCATATAGAAAGACTCGGTTTTCCCATCATCACCAGTTAAAAGGATAAGGCTGAGCTGCAGTTACAAGGCATTGCTATTATATATAGATGCATATACATACAAACAGATGTCTGTTAGAACAATTTGATTATTTTATAAAGTTGCATTTGTTGTAGCATATAAGCCACTACAGTTAAAAGTGTGTGAGAGAGAAATCTCTTAAATGAATAAATCAATCAAGAAATTATGCCAATTTCACGGGGCGTTGAGTTGGTCTAGGAATTGTACAGCCTAAAATTATACTAATTTAGAACATTCAATGACCATTACTGGGTTGTCATCAGCATCTTCAGTCACAACAGCAAGAGCACCGTGGTGCAGCATTGATTTCATTAAAATCTCCTTTTTCACGGCAGAAATCTTCTCTAATCATTGTTATTGCTCAGCTCTATAAATCTAAAGCTGCCTCCTGCAGTTCAACAAAACATTATCCACTTGTATCATATGTTCAGCTAGTTGCTGGTTAACATCTCTTGCCATTTCTTTGATTCTTTACCTTCCGTCATCATTAGGAGGAACTGCTTTCAGCTCTTTTCCTCCTCCCCCCCTCTCTTTGTACACGATTCCCCAAACAATTCTACTCACATGTCCATAGCCATAGGCAAAAACAATCCTTTGCAGCTAGATGAGGCTTTTTAGCAATCTGTAACAGGTTGTGGAATGAGGCTTAGAAAGCTTTGAGTGCTTATTCCTTGACAATAAACTCATATGACAAAAAGAGGAAAAAAATTCTATCTTCATTTAATGAGCCTCCTTTTTTCCGTTAAATAAAATAAGATTTAACATTCAGGGCCTTTGTTCATTCAATGCAACCCATTAGCAAAATTGCTCTCTTTGCTATAGCTTTAGTGCAGTACAGGAAAACTGTACAAGACAGGAATTTAGCAGTCGACTAAACTGTCACAGTGAGCTTTCACTTGCCTTACACAGTGTTCTGGCTGCCAATCTAGTCAGTGAGTGACACTGTATCTTGCTACCTTCGTTTATGAGACAGGAAAGGCAAAGAGTTACAGTGTGATTCTTACACCCAGATATGTTATCTGGGAGAGATTAAGATGAGGGTTAGCTTTCCTCATCCCACCTGAGCCAGCCTTAAACTAGTATAGACAATTCGGTTCACATTCACACCAAACATTTAAGGCATTATGACGCAAACAGCTTCCACCAAAGAATACTGGGAACTGTGGTTTGTTAAGGGTTCAGAGAGTTGTTAAGACACCCCTATTTCCCTCAGAGAGCTACAGTTGCCAGTGTTCCCTGCAAAGGCGGCATACAGTGGTAACTCGGGTTACAGACGTTTCAGGTTACAGACTCCGCTAACTCAGAAATATTGCCTCAGGTTAAGAACTTTGCTTCAGCAGAAATCGCGTGGCAGTGCCGCAGCAGCAGCAGGAGATCCCATTAGCTAAAGTGGTACCTCAGGTTAAGAACAGTTTTGGGTTAAGAACGGACCTCCAGAACGAATTAAGTTCTTAACCCGAGGTACCACTGTATTACTAAACCCCTCTGCAAATTGTAGCTCTGTGAGAGGAGGAGAGGTTTCTTAACAACTCTAAGCACTCTTAAAAATTGACAGCTCCCGGAATTCTTTGGGGGAACCCATGACTTAAATGTATGGTGTGAAGATGGCCTTATGCTATCATATAGACTTAGCATTGGCTGAAGCAGAGTATGTTAAACTAGCAGAAGTTACAGTGGTGTGGGGAGGTGCAGAGAAGCAGAGTTCTACTGGATCCTAAATCTCCTCCATCCGCTGATACCACCCGCAACATATATCTTACACTACAAAAAATGCAGGTGTAACTGAATTCACCCCACACAAATTAAAGGGCAGAAAATGAAGGCTTGAGGGGCCGAACCTAACCCCAGCTGCTCAATGGTGGAGCCATATGGAGTGGTAGGTCACCACTGTTATCTCCAGTGCTGTCACATACAATAGGTGGAATGGAAGATGGATGGGACCCGGGGTAGCCTGGAGCTGGCAGGGATAAATGGTTCTGTAAAACTAGGGTGTGATTTGTCAGCCCAGCACCAAGATGATCCCAAATTCTTACTTCTGAGTTGTTGTGATTGTGATTATGGTTATGATGATGATTACTGAACATGAAGACCGCAAACCAATTATTTCTTTACTAACTGTAACCCACCCACCCCCCAAAAAAGGTTTACTGTATGTTATTGGGAATCTGTGCCACTACTGTCTTTAAAATGTTGATTTAAACAGGTATGAACTCTAGCATTATTAACGCCCCCCCCCCCCGCCACTAATGTATTATAGGAGAAGAAACAAGATCAGATACATTTGTGGAAAACTGGGTGTTATTCACAATGCATTGGAATAGGAAAACCAGAGTTAATGTAAACCACCCATGTGTTATTTTCACTCATATATGACACACCGCTTATGTTTATCCACATTATAAATCGTGTTATAGTATTGTACGCATTTTAAAATAAATAAATAAGCTGTCCTTGTTTTCTCCTGATGACTCTTGCTTTCCCCCAAACTGCACCCAATGGAATGCTATTGTCTCCAACAGCAGGTCACTCACAAGCTTAATTATGATGCAAGGAAGTGTTTTGGGTGGGCAAAGGCATGACTGGGGTAAGGACAGTTGAGTCTTTCTTTCTTTCTCACCCTCCCCCACAACAATTGGGCTTGGAGGACCCCTTAGAATCATAGAATCATAGAACCATAGAGTTGGAAGAGACCACAAGGGCTATCAAGTCCAACCCCCTGCCAAGCAGGAAACACCTTCAGAGCACTCCTGACATATGGTTGTCAAGCCTCTGCTTAAAGACCTCCAAAGAAGGAGACTCCACCACACTCCTTGGCAGCAAATTCCACTGTCGAACAGCTCTTACTGTCAGGAAGTTCTTCCTAATGTTTAGGTGGAATCTTCTTTCTTGTAGTTTGGATCCATTGCTCCGTGTCCGCTTCTCTGGAGCAGCAGAAAACCACCTTTCTCCCTCCTCTATGTGACATCCTTTTATATATTTGAACATGGCTATCATATCACCCCTTAACCTCCTCTTCTCCAGGCTAAACATGTCCAGCTCCCTTAGCCGTTCCTCATAAGGCATCGTTTCCAGGCCTTTGACCATTTTGGTTGCCCTCCTCTGGACACGTTCCAGTTTGTCAGTGTCCTTCTTGAACTGTGGTGCCCAGAACTGGACACAGTACTCCAGGTGAGGTCCTTGATGGACCTTGGAGGCTACACTAGATGCCTTTTTTCCAAGCCTTATTGGAAGAGTGGGATGAGGAGGGGATTCTGCCCCTGAGGAGGAGGTCCCATGAGCTGTATCTATTCTGCAATTTCTGAAATTTCCCATCCCTGATCAAAAAGTGAAGTTTTGATGCCAGGCTGCAACCTATTCATCAGTTGAGGCAGATGGTCAATCAGCTGAGGATGTTGAATTGATGGGAAGCGCTAGGTCATCACAAAGAAAGAGAAAAAATATCACACTGGTGTTGGAGCATTATTTAAAATTAAACTGTGAGGAACCCAAGTTTGAAAAGCTTCCCAAAATATTTATGTCCTTAATTCCATCTGACTTGGCATTTTTTAAAAAAATAAAAATCCAATAACTTTCATATAGGTATGGAACCTTCCTGTCTCTACTTCAGTTGCTTTCTTCCATTCAATTTTCTCTTTTCTGTGATCTCCCAGTAACCTCCTCCCACTCTCTCCTCCAAGTCTATTATTACATCCCCCACTGCCACCAGAACAGCATTTTTCAGCCCAAACAGCTGAATCTCTTTCTCTTGCCCGCCTCCAGAAAATTTAAATTTCATGCACAGTGCCCATAAAGTAAGGGTATACTCAGTACCCTGTACCGAGATGAACTCTGAGATTCTTTTATGATCATTGGAAACAAGAAGCCTGACTTTTGAAATGGAAGCCTGAGTATATCAGGGGGAAATTATCCTGTGGCTCTTTTTTTCACGAGAAAGCTAAGTTCTTCACCAGAAAAGTATTTTCCCCACCCTTCCACACAATGATTTCAGGCAGAAGAGACAGAGCAGATGAGTAAGGTCTGACTCATAACTATTGATGCAGGTGGGCATCTATGTTTGTTGAGGATAGGGGTGGAGGACCTTGGCCCCAGGCCTGGAACTTCTCCTCAAGCCACACCTCACACTGACCCCTACTCTTCATCCCAACTATTTTGGCCAGGTTGGAATGTGTCATTGAACTCTGATAATGTCTTTTGCTTGCCTGGATGGAGGCTAGTGAGGAGTGTGGGAAAGTGTGTCAAAGCTAGTCTATTGTACAAATGAAAAAAAATTCTTTTTCTCCTCTGTTCACTGATGCTGCCTACCACCAGCATGTTGCCCTCAGAAGGTTGCACAGAATGGACTGATAAAGGCTGCTCACCTCTAGTTTAAAAATGGATCACTGATAACATAGGGGTTTTTTTGTTTTTTTGTTTTTAAAAGGAGAATAACATTCTCTATATTGCTGTAATTTGCATTTAGTATAGAGTCCTATTGGATGATGTCATTTTCTTGTTGCTAATATCTGATTCTAAACTAAGCTGGTCAAAAAAATCAAGGACGTACCATAGTTCAAGTCTTGGTTCTGTACCAGGCTATTTGGGTTAAGTGTTAATTCACTAAAAGGTAGTGAAGGCGTTCAGGACCACAGAACTCTAAATTTCTCAAGCAGACTCAGTGAAGTCACATCCTCTTTTTCCTGAAAAGGAAAAAGTAAGCCTTGTTTCCTGTTTTGTCTCTCTCTGTTCTTCAATCTGCAAGCAAGGAGGCAGACACGCCTTTACATAGCTCCCTGCCTCAGGCATGTGTCAGAGGCTGTCCTTGCTGTATTCTTCAACTAAGAACATTTTCCTGCATTTTATTGATGCTGCTAAGGACCATGCACCACTGTAAGTAAAGTATATTTTAAACTTACTTTGCAGTCTGTGGTCTGTTTCATTGCATGGGGATTGAAATGTGGAGCCAGCTGCTTCAAGAAAGGGAGGGCAGGAGATGGGACATGACATGATTCCTTAGTAAGTCTAGGTCTACAGTCTAACTAGCTAACATTTTAAACAATTAAAGGGACAAATGCATTTGCTTTTGAAAGAGGAGGGGTTGCTAAATGGCATGTGCAACAGAGGTAAAACATTAAACTGGAATCTCAGTGTTAAATGATGCACACTTCTCAGACAGGATGCTACTCTTTGTATAATGACTAGTACATGGACATTTTAGAGGTAGGAAAATAGAAACCTGCCATATACTGAGCAAGAACATAGGTCCATCAAGTTCAATATTACCTACACTGGCTGGCAGCAGCTCTCCTGGAGTCTCTCCCAGCTGTACCTGGAGATGAGGGAATATATTATTAATAGGGTTTGAATCTGGGACCTTCTGCATGGAAAGCAGATGCTCTACCAGTGAGCTACACCTTCCTAGTGGCATTGAATCCAGTTAGAGGAAAGAGGATTCCTGGTGAATTCAATCTTTGGAAATTTCGGAATGAATTGATCAGAACTTAGTTATATACTGTCTTTCACACTTCCTGTTCTTGACTTTCAAAAATGAATCAAAATGTGCACTTTGAAAGGAAATGCATTTAGAATGCATATTTTCTGAGTGAAGTTAATTAAACACACACACATTTAAATATAAATGTAAATACAAAAAATATATATAAATTAACATGAAGCTCACAGACCAATGCAGAACTACTTTGGACTAGATTTATGTATGAATGTGTGTGAAGGTGGCATAGACTGGAAATAGACTGATTCATCCATCTTGATTTAAGACTTAAAATAAATGTTATCACCAGTGTTTTTCAAGCTAAATGCACTTTGCTGTTGATTCTCAATGCTTCTGCTACACACACAAGCTGTCGTGACGTCTTGCAAACAAACGTGGCAGAAACAGCAATAAGCTGCAGGAACACTTAATTGTCGAGAGTTAACTCTAGGGAACCTTTCTAAGCTTGTTCTTATTGCCTAATCTGCCAAGAGTTATCTTTGATATGAAAAAAATGGGATTTTCTTGAGAAAGTTATCCTGTCTTCATTTTTCACTTTATTATAAAGGGATTGTACCCAGGTATGTCAACAGTGATACCGCTTAAAGGCAAACACACACATACACATACAACATATGCCACAAACCACAAACCCCACATCAAAGCTCTTATGAATCCAGAAATCATAACTGAGGATTAATGAGTCCTTGGTGTTCCAATTATGTAAATATTCCGCCTGCATTACACGGGCCCTAGAGGTGTGCAAATAAACCCTGGGAGATTTGACAACTCCTGTTGATGTATACTTTACTCCTTAAAACTGCTGTTCCTACAGATATTTCACATATCCTCTCCACGTCCACCTTTTATATTGCTTTCGGTGAAAGACTACAGAGGATAGCAAATATTTTAAGAAAAGCAGAACTCTCCATGAAGGTAAACAACACACCAGCCCAAGATATTTTTCTGGATATGGTGGAGCAGCAAATGCCATCTCCCCACCTCCCAAAAAAGCAAAGGGGCGCCCAAAGCCAATGAACTTATATTTGGCATATCTAATAGTACTTTCTACATTTATTATTATTATTATTATTATTATTATTATTATTATTATTATTTCTGACTGGGTTGCCCCAGCCTCTCTGAGTGTCTCCCAACAAAATATTAAGAACACAGTAAAAACATCAACCATTAAAAACTTCCCCAAACAGGGCTGCCTTGAGATGCCTTCTAAAAGTCTAATAGTTGTTTATCTGTTTGACATCTTATTCCATCCCAAATGATTTTTATTTACTAGCCAAGCCAGAGTCTGCCTTATTAGGTGATTAACAGCTCAACCAAACCCAGGACAAGTTAGTTTGGAATAGGCAGATCTCAGGCTGTTCAAGCTCAGCCAGCAAAACTTCCTCAACTTGCCTGAGCCGAGCCTATGCGGGCTCCACCACTTCTCCACCAACTTAACCTGGTAGAACCTACACCAGCATAAGTCACCCCCCAAAGGAGCATGATGGGGCAAGGCAGAAAAATGAGAGACTTGCACCTATTCAAAACTTCTTTCAGCTCAGTCCTGTGACCTGGCAACCTGGCAAAAGTTGCACTGGCAAACGGAGTGGTGTAAGTTAAAGTCTATTTTGAATGTTTGTTTTCCTTTTCTCGGGCTTGAGCCAGCTCAAACGGCACTACAGCAGTACCTCGGTTTACGAACAGTCCTGTTTACAAACTATTCAGTTTACAAACTGCAAAACTGGAAGTAGTGTTCTGGTTTGCGAACTTTACCTCGGTCTACAAACGTAAGCCGAACGGTGGAAGGGCACTGGCGGTGGGAGGCCTCATTAGGGAAAGTGTGCCTAAGTTTAAGAATGGATTTGGTTTAAGAACCAAGGTACCACTGTAGTCCTGTGCCAGAACAGAGTTTGGAACACAGGTAGCTTAATTTAAATTCCTTTAGCATCCTTTACTTAGGGTTACTTAAGTGAACCCAATTCTGATAATATTTGAGCACTGCCCACGCTCTTTGTGGCTTTTGAGAACTGGAATCCAATAACATCTGGGGAGTCACAGGATCCCTAACATAAAATCTGACACACAGATGTTCTGTTCAATGTAGTCTGTTGTAATCCACTTTGGTGAATAAATTCCATGAAATGTAATGAAGCATTATTGCTTTAAGGATTTCATTTTGTTAAACAATAACATTGTAGTTGTTTCTTTAAGGATAATTAAATGTGAATTAATTTTCTTGTTTGTGTAAACTAATTAACAAGATTGTTGATTAGCTGATTAATCAACAAAGTCAAGTTTGGGGAGATAGTAATTGTTGCAATAACTCATATAAGAATTATAGGTCACTTTTCTACATTCTGAAATGAATGAAGGCATTTTAGAAATGATGGAATTTTAATTAACTAAGCAGTGGAAGATGTGGAACAGTTTCCATTAAGTTTGAGAGGGAGCACGAGGTGCTTATGAGGATTTTGTAAATGAAATGGGCACATTTATTTTTAGTTTTGCAAAATCACAACTCTGAATTTTGATACAAAGATTGCTCAAAATGATTGCACCTAGCTGAGGACATCATAGTTTCCCCTCCCCAGGAAACACACACACCCAGGGATGCTGCAAAGCACAAACCACTAGAGAAATAATATCTAGAATGAAAAAAATGACGCTTGTATCTCTTGATCATTTCAGAAGTAAGGTAAGTGCCACAAACACCCCCATCAATGTAAATTCCTGCTATTTTTTCTGTCCCCGCTGATTATTTTCTTTCCTAATTAATGTCATAATGTCTTTCCTAATTAATTGACAGAGAATGGTCAAAAATGTGGTACAAATGTTCAATATAGCACTAATCACAAACTGATGCCTCCCTCATACAGGTGTTCATCATAAAAAGGTATATTTATTTTGCTTCAGAACACTTTTTACTCATATTCAAATGTTTGTGCATTTAAACAATCATCTAAAACTCATATGATATATTATGCTATCTTTAATTGTGGGACAGCTCTAAAACAGAACATAAGTAGATTCCATAATATAAATATTACAAATATCATCCAAGTGTAGTGGTAGGTAACTGAATGCCTGGAGGTCAAATCGGGCTCGAGAGGTTTCCCAAGTGCCTGGTAGCATATCCTCTTATCCCAAGGATTCCCCTTTCTTCCATGTTTTCTTCTGAGATGAGTTCCAAGTAAAATGCAGTCTCTGTAACTCCTGAATTCAGTGAGTAGACGTAGAGCATGAGACTCTGAATCTCAGGGTCATGGGTTTGAGCCCCACATTGGGGGAAAGATTCCTGCATTGAGGGATTGGACACGATGGTTCTTGTGGTTCCTTCAAACTCTACAGTTCTTTGATTCTATAACTAACTCTGTTCCATGCAAACAGCAAAAGAGGTTCTGGCAGGATGCTTCTCTTGCTGTGGAGCTTAGACCACATTGCAAGCAAATGGACATGGACAACACAGGCACATAAAGAGGAAACTGTCACAGCAATTAGGAAACATGGAGGCACATTGTCTGTGTCTTGGTTCCTGTGGGAGCCAGCAGGCAAGGTAAATGCTGCTGTACCTTTAGAATTGGATCCATTTAATAAGGTAATGGTCTAGAACAAGTTAAAGAAAATGTATAATAATGTTGTTGTTGTTGTTTAGTCGTGTCCGACTCTTCGTGACCCCATGGACCAGAGCATGTCAGGCACTCCTGTCTTCCACTGCCTCCTGCAGTTTGGTCAAACTCATGTTGGTAGCTTCGAGAACACTATCCAACCATCTCACCCTCTGTCGTCCCCTTCTCCTTGTGCCCTCCATCTTTCCCAACATCAGGGTCTTTTCCAGGGAGTCTTCTCTTCTCATGAGGTGGCCAAAGTACTGGAGCCTCAGCTTCATGATCTGTCCTTCCAGTGAGCACTCAGGGCTGATTTCTTTCAGAATGGATAGGTTTGATCTTCTTGCAGTCCATGGGACTCTCAAGAGTCTTCTCCAGCACCATAATTCAAAAGCATCAATTCTTTGGTGATCAGCCTTCTTTATGGTCCGGCTCTCTTGAGAGCCAGTGTGGTGTAGTGGTTAAGAGCGGTAGTCTCGTAATCTGGGGAGCCGGGTTCGCGTCTCCACTCCTCCACATGCAGCTGCTGGGTGACCTTGGGCCAGTCACACTTCTTTGAAGTCTCTCAGCCCCACTCACCTCACAGAGTGTTTGTTGTGGGGGAGGAAGGGAAAGGAGAATGTTAGCCGCTTTGAGAATCCTGAAGGGGAGTGAAAGGCGGGATATCAAATCCAAACTCTTCTTCTTCTTCTCACTTCCATACATCACTACTGGGAAAACCATAGCTTTAACTATACAGACCTTTGTTGGAATGGTGATGTCTCTGCTTTTTAAGATGCTGTCTAGGTTTGTCATCACTTTTCTTGGCAGGGTTACTTGAGTGGCTTGCCAGTTCCTGCTCCAGGTTGATCACGTTTAGTCAAAACTCTCCACTATGTAATGAATGTTAGAATGATGTTGGATAGAAATTAAATGGTTTTTAGCAGAAATATTATAAGGGAATATGAAAAATGGATTACTAACAGGTAAAAATTTAATGTTACAATACTTTAAGATTAGAGATTAGGATAAACAAAGAGGGGAAGGATTTGCTGAACCAACAAACTGAACTGGAATACAAAAAAGGGAGGTGTGAGGAGGTCCGGGAAACAAGCTAATGAAAAATAAGTAATGGAAAGATTGTTTTGAACTAATTTTATTTTGTATTTTTCTTTTTTCTACTTTTATTTTGTAATATTTTGAAAATCTTAATAAATATCTTATAAAAAATAAAAAAAACTCTCCACTATGACCTGTCTGTCTTGGGTGACCCTGCACGACATAGCTCATAGCTTCTCTGAGTTATTTAAGCCCCTTCGCCATGACAAGGCAGTGATCCATGAAGGAGGTATAAGAATACGTTTGTTAAAAAACCAGAAGCATTTTTATTAGGTATAGTAGAAAAGGAAATACCAAAAGGCAACCAAAAACTGTTTATGTATGCAACAACTGCAGCAAGAATTCTTTTAGCCCAAAAATGGAAGCAACAAGAAATACCAACTAAAGAAGAGTGGCAGATGAAGATGATAGACTTTGCGGAACTGGCGAAGCTGACTGGGAAAATCCGAAACCAACGTGATCAAGCATTCCAAAAAGACTGGAGTAAATTTATACAATATTTGAAGGATCAATTGTAAACAACTAACAACATTAGCAGGGTTGTAAGAAGACTTGTAATCACAATTGTTTTATATTTATTTAAAAGTCGGGATTTTTGATTTAGGGAAACAAAAATTGGAAAATATACAAATGCTATGATATATAATATTAATGTTGAAAACCAAGAGGCGGGAGGGAGGGAAGTTGACAAGCTCACAAGAGCAAAAGTATAAGGTGGATAATAAGGATGTGTCATAATTGTTATAAAATGGAAACACAATAAAAAAAATTTTTAAAAATAGAATTGGATCTATTTGAAAGATGTCTTATTGTTAAAAATTAGTAGTCCAGAATTCTAGAGTAATTGGCTGAATTCTAACCACCGCTTTCCAGTTACAAGGGAATAAGGTGGAAGATGCAGCCATCACATTCTAATGCCAATTTTGTAGTTTTGGCTCTGAAAATAGCTTGCTGCTGTCTTAGCAACTGATCATTTCTCCTTATCATAACTTTGACGGTCATTGGTTTATAATATTACACCAGCCAGTGAGATGTTGCAGTGTTGGTATAGAATTGAAGAGACTTGGCTTCAGTTCTATATTCAGCTATGAAGCTTACTCGGGGACTATGGGCTAGGGATGGGGAAGACATTTGGTTCAGTTCACCTTTTAATTGGGAAATTGGGAAATTACCCAATTCATGCTTTCCAAAGCAAAACACACACTGGAACATAGCTATCTCTTGAAAATTACACTTTTCTGAATTTTGCTGTGTTGTACTCCAACCAAATAATGCATTAAAAAAAGTATTCTTACATTAGGGGAGAGTGAGCATTTAAAATTCATATAGTAGCAAAAGTAACATATAACAATTACAAGAAATATTTGGCAAAGAATTATGCCTGCAAGACAAGATGGATTGGGAAAGTGGGCAAAATTGCATGCCGAAATATGTATATTAGCAGTTACAAACTAAAATGCTAGAAGAATTCTCTCAAGGGCTTTGGAAAAAAACAACACAACCCAAAATAATCAACTGATGCTGAAATGTGGTGAACAGAATTTGAGACTGGAAAAATGAGAATCTGAGAGTAACTGAAACTGAAAGATTTGTCCATCCATACTTCTCCCTCCCTTCCTTCCTCCCTCCCCACATATCACAGGAACTTTGTACTGAATAAATGGGTATGGGGAGAGCCCATTCTGAATGGGAGCTGCATTGTGCACGGTCATGGATGGTGGGACAGCATTGCTCATCTGGTTCCCCAATGCTTTGAGTTACCAAGCGGTGAGGGGCAAGACAGAAGGGAGTTGGGTGCAGTGTGGGCACAGGTGCAGAACCAATTCAATGTTCCCACTGTTGGGAAAAAACTATTTAAATACACTTTCCCAAAGAAACCAGAAGCATTTTTGCTAGGGATAACAGGCGATGAATTAAAAAAGGAAGATTACAAACTATTCATGTACGCAATGACCGCCGCTAGAATCTTAGTGGCTCAGAAATGGAAATTGAGCGAAGCTCGCCGCCAATACCTTCAAAACTGCAACCAATTCCTAATCCCTGCTATGATGTCCCTAAGCCAAATGTCGTTTCCAGCATCTGACAGATGCACGCCATCCCATCTGTAGAGGGCCTCGTTGCTGTACTGGATGCTAGGGTGTCCTATGACACACCCGCCCAGAGCCGCCACTCTACGTTCCACAGCCCGCTCCAGGACCTTTCTTGCCTTATTGATTCCAACCGGACTCGCGCAATCGCGCCAAATCCTCCTCTCCAGCAACGAGGACCATAAAATAGTGGTGTTAGGGTAAACCGCCCTCAGATGGGCAAAATCGTCAAAAATGTTCCATCTCAAGTCAATAGCCTTCCGGTACACTAAGTCGTTTTCCCCCAACTGGATAACCAATGCATCGGGTGGACCCTCGGCGGCAGCTCTCGCCATCACAGCCGGCTTGAATTCACCCCAGCGCATGCCCCTACGTGCTATCCACACCAGCTCCACATTTTTTGGCAAGCCCAGGTTCGTCCCCAACCCGGAAGACGTGGCACGATTCCTGGCCCAATGCACGATGCTGTGGCCCACCAACCAAATGCGTACCCGCTTGTTACCTGAAAAGGAATTAGACAAAGAAAACCGGGTCAGAAGTGCAATCGCTAGTCAGAGGTTCTTCCTCACATAGGCTTTGTATGCGTTAGACTTCCACCGCCCTAAATCCTTTATCCTCTCAGCAGAGAGACCCAGATGCACCGCCGTGGTCGCTGCCCCGATCCGGAAAGAGTGGGCCGCAAATTCGGCCGCGGGCAGTCCGCATGCTGCCAACGCCAGGCGCATCACCCGCGTAAACTGATGCCTCGCCAACAGCGATCCATTCGCGTGTATAAACAAAGGCCCGGGGCCACTGGGTCTTAAGTAGAGAAAACGCCTGGTATCCCTCACCGGACAAGGACCACTAGCCTGTGCTGCTGGTAACCGCAAGATGGACCCCTTACCCTGTTGGTCCATCTAAGCTCCTTTTGCTCCACGTGTGGCGATCCTCAGTGCTGTTTGAAGCAGGAAGGGACACGAGGCGAAGAAAAATAAAAACGACGAGAGCTCCTCAAAGAAAATTCTTCTCGCAGCTGCCGAGGGGAAAGAGGGCGGTCCCCAGGCGTGCCTGGCCTTAAGTAGATTGGGCCACGCCTCCCCAACCCACCAATTGGCGGGTCGGGTCGCAGCCACGCCCGGGGATTCCCTGAGTCTCGCGGGGGCCAGGCCCACCCCCGCGTGTGTGGGAGGAGGGTTGCCCGCAACCCCCTCTCCTCCGGAAGTCGGAAATGGCTTTCCAAGAAATTCCAATTTTAATGGAGTGGCAGACAAAAATGTTTGAATACATAGAATTGGCAAAATTGACTTATAAGATTTGGAACCAAAAAGAAGCAAAGTTCAAAAAGGATTGGAGTAAATTTGTTGAATATATACGGAGTAATTGTAAGAATTTAAAAACTGTAGCAGGATTAATGTAAATCTTGTGATGTGGATGGAGTGTAAATAAGAAACTGTAAGAAAAGACTTGAGACACGAAAACCGTTGAAGGGATAGAAGGAAGTCCGGGTGCAATAAGATGCAGGGTAAATAAGAAGACATACAAATTTTTGAATGTAAGAGTATTTGTTTTATTTGTTGTTGTTACAAAAAAGCAATAAGAAGTATTGGGGGGGGGGGGAATGCTCCCACTGTTGTGGCTGCACCACACTGAGCTCCTCACTGCCATGTTCCTCTTCCAGTCCCTCTTGGTATTTGGCAGTGATTGGGAAGCCAGCAACAGCATTGGGAAGCCAGGAAAGCAATGCCCTCTGCTCCATGCTGCCCCACCAGTTGATACAGGCTGTTCACCAAACAGACCAAATACATTCCATTAAGCATCTCAGTAATGCTTAGGAAATGGTTCTGAAGAATTTAAATTTTGAACTATTTTCTAGAAGAAAGATAGAGCAAAAGAAACACACCCTATCTGCTAAGCTTGTTTCAAAGCATTTACATCAGACCCACATTTTGAAAACTGATTTGGACATATTTAATGTCATCTCTCAATTTCATTTACTTTACCTGCACAGGCTGCTCATGCACTTTGACAATGGAAATAAATGCATTCTTCTGAGTTTGGCTTCGATTAATGTATTCCATTACATCTTGCTCTTAAATGTGGGAAGTCGGGAACATAATTGCCTAATAATGACATATACATGTAAATGGAGAATGGGTAGGCAGTATGTGAAATTTATTGTTTCAGTTGTATAAATGTTAGTTGTTCAGTAGCATGTTTTAGACTAGGCACTTCGGGCAGGAAGTACGCCATAGTCTCTGCCTAAGTTGTCTTTTCGTGCAGTTCTCCACAATGTCAGGCAAGCATGCACAAGAGTCAGTGTCCATGCACATTCACTATTCAGCTCACAGTGCATTGCTCCAGCCAAGTAATGGGTACAAAAGTGCAGGGGCCTCTTACCCATAGAGGCTAGTGATGCGGGGCGCCAGGGTGCCAAGTTCTGGAGGGCACCAGGGAAGAGGCGGAGGCTGGACGCGGCGCCTCCTGGCATCAGCTCGCCACCCTCACCCGCTTCCGCCATGCCATGCCAAAGCAGCACCACTTCCGGAGCCTCTGTCTGCCGTGGCAACTGTGACATGAAGTGTCCAGCTGAACTGGGAGGCGCCATGTCCAGCCTCCACCTCTTCTCCACTGGAGCAACCGCCCTCCAGCCACTGCCCACCTCCTCCAGCGCTGCCCTCCCTAAAAAACTCTGGGAAATGGGGGGCGCTGGCGCCAGAGGGAGCTTTGCACCATGGCGCCAGATATGCTTAAGACGGCCCTGCAACTTTAAAAGATGAATGGGAAACTTTTACAAAGTATTTGAAGACGCAGCAAAGCGAACTGGACTCCTTGGCTGGCTTTGAATAAACATTCACAAACTTTTCTATTGATGATAATCAGCTAAAAAGTTTGAGGATCTATACAACTGTGTAACATGCAGAAAACAGCATTCTTAGAGAAATCAAAGACTGGAACTGAGGGAAGCCGGGGGGGGGGGGTTGTGTAGGGGGGGGAGGGAGGGAAAATGGGGGGGAAATAAGGATGATATGTTTCTGGATAATATGTTTTATTTTAATTTTGAATAAAAAAGTTTTTTTTAAAAAAGACAGCCCTTCAAAAGTGCATGTACTGATGTAAAGTGTGCATAAAAATGTATTTATTGGTGAAAATAACATACCAAAAGGCATTAGATGAGAGGAAATATGATGCAAAAATGTATAGCTGGTGAGGTTTCATACAAAAGCATGCATATTAGGAGAAATTCACACTAAAATACTGATGAATAATCATGAGGTCTGGCCAAAAATGGCAGTGTCGGAGGGCGTAATGAGGTTTGGCTTTTGATTTTCATAAGCCCCTTGTTTTCCCTCCATAATATGAGCACTGGAATGAGCAAGGAATCAAACGAGAGTCTACTCTGTATGTAGCCACAGCTCACGAAAACCTGTTACATAATGTGGGAGCTAGTTCAGCTTTCTGGGGTGGAATTGAGTTTTCTAAATCTCCCGCAAAGCGCATGGAAGCTTATGCCTTGGATAAGGGCCCAAAATAGAGACATGCATAGTTACTCATTCCGGATTCTGCCCACAGATATTTTCAGCTGTTGTCTCAGAACTTCCTACAATATTTACAGAATCAGTAGGCTAAATTTTATGCTGAAGTTCCGATTCCCTCAGGATATAACATCTTGAAAACAGAAGTACATCTTTTTCTCTCCCATATGTGTGTTTTTAAGTTTGTGTGTGTGTGCTTGTAAACTTGTAAACGAAGGCAAACTGCATGAGACATCAAACCTAATTTGCAGGAGTTTCCCTCCCCACTTGAGTAATTCATTTCCTTTTTCTTTATGGAAGCCTTAATGCAGATGGTGAAATGCTGCCACGTCACCCTTAAACAATTAAAGGTTGACTCAAAGTATGTTTCATTTTCTTTTCTTCCTTTTTTAGGGAAACCTTTCTTCAACCGTCTGCCACATGCATGTGTTTTGTGTCCATGTTTGACAATTTGTGTGAATCAGTGAATGCTGTATTTGCATATGCAAAAGGACGCAGGTGTTAGACAAAAGTATAGCCCAACATTTGGCTAACATATTATATAGATTTACTATAACGGCAGCCGTATTTCATGGCTGAGCTAAGCCCTGTTCACTCATTCCCCCCCGCCCCTACATAATGAGTGAATGTGGTGTGGGTGGGTAAGGGATCCTGCACTTGGTGACCCCACTCCCCCCAAAAAACATTGCAGAACCCACACCTCCTGCGGCTCCCTTCTCCACAACAGCCAGCTTCTCCCTCTCTGTTCAGCAAACAACGAAGGGGGCATCTTGCTGCAATTGTGCGAGGTGCCCTATGTAATCAAAAGCATCAGTTGTGCAGGGCTCTTGATTACACAGAGGGGGCCATATGAGTAAAGTAATGCATTTCCAGCTCCCTTCAAACCTTTGCTGAATGCCCAGGGATCAGAGGGCTAAGCCAGCCAAATGCATGATGTCAAGGTTGGGCTAGGAGGTACGGTTTTATCCCCTACCTGCACTGGCTCTCATTGAAGAATGCTAATAATTAGGGACAGAGTGATGTTGAATTCTGCTGTAGCAGTCAACTTTTTAATTGGTCAGCCTGGGCTGATTTCAGTTTTTTGGCTGGCCAATTGAATCACCAGCCAAGCCATAATGTCCACTAATGGCCTGATCCTATGAATAGCACCATCACCTTGTCCAGGATTGTGCATAGGTCAGCCAGACTGGTGACTGGGAGCGGCCACCGAGACCATATAACACTGGTCTTGAAAGACCTACATTGGCTCCCAGTACGTTTCCGAGCACAATTCAAAGTGTTGGTGCTGACCTTTAAAGCCCTAAACGGCCTAGGTCCAGTATATCTGAAGGAGCGTCCTCCACCCCCATCGTTCTACCCGGACTCTGAGGTCCAGCACCGAGGGCCTTCTGGCGGTTCCCTCACTGCGAGAAGCCAAGTTACAGGGAACCAGGCAGAGGGCCTTCTCGGTAGTGGCACCCTCCCTGTGGAACGCCCTCCCATCAGATGTCAAAGAGAACAACAACTACCAGACTTTTAGAAGACATCTGAAGGCAGCCCTGTTTAGGGAAGCTTTTAATGTTTGATGTATTATAGTATTTTAATATTTTTTTGGAAGCCGCCCAGATGGGGAAGCCCAGCCAGATGGGCGGGGTATAAATAATAAAATTATTATTATTATTATTATTATTATTATTATTATTATTTGCTACTCTACCATTGCGTCACTGCAGATTGACTCAGTCCTTGAACTGGTGTCAGGGCCAGCTCACCCATGAGGCAAGGTGAGTTGACTGCTTCAGGTGGCAGAGTCCACAAGGGCAGCAAAGCCTGATGTAGATTTTTATTCAGGGACAGCCCACCCACGAGGAAAGGTGAGGCAATACACTCAGGCAGTAGGATCCACCAGGGCAGCAAATCCAAATGTCAATCTATTCCCCCCCCCCTTGTTCCTGATGTTGATCTTCCCTCAACCCTTCTTCCCAGGCAGTGGCATAAGCAAGGTCAGGTGGTACCAGGTGCAGAATTTTTTTTGTCACCCCTCCCCCACCCCACATTGAAATTATTAAAATAAGGGAAAATAAGATACAGTTGCAAGTGTGATTTTCTGGTTTATTTACTTAACATTATGAGCATAAGCACGTAAAACCTTTCTTTTGTGATGAGGATTTCTTATTTTAAAAACACATATTTTTGCCATTTTGGCACACACACCCCTCAGTGATGACATCCAGGGCGGACCGCACCCACTGCACCCCCCTTCCTACGCCACTGCCGGCAGGGAGGAGGGCACCATTTTGGAGTCTGCCTCAAGTACCAAAATATCTTAGGTTGGCCCTGACTGGTGTGCAGTAATTATACAGCTAACACCCAGAATGGGTGGGTGGCTGAAGAGAGCAAGGGACAAATGAGAAAAATTTTGCAAGTGTGTTATCAAAAGAGCGTGTGTTGGAGAAAATAGCACATAGCTGTCTTTTTAGTTAGTAAATTATGGATGGACAGAGCAGATTAGCTCTGTTAAAATTATTTTAACTTTTTCCATTCAGTGTTCAAATTCATCTCATTTCCTCTATCTGCAGATTTTTTTTTCTTTTTTTAAGATACCATTTTCCAAAGTAGCAAAGAATGCACTAAAATTTATCACATATATGAATAAAAACAAATTTTTAATATCTTGTATGTATTGTTGACCTTGCAAATATTCCGAGTGCATTTTTAGGATGTTCCTTTCCTCAACTATTTTATACATTCTTGTGCATTTTTTTGTTTTAAGTGAGAGCTGCATCATAAAATTCAGAAAATTGCGTTTCCCTGACTGAGTCTTGCACTAGGTTCTGCATGTTGGTTTGGGTGTATGTGGATGAATTTGATTCACTTACAAATGCAAATGAATGCAAAGTCTTCAGGCACCCCTAGCATTAATATGTCAGCATATGATTAAAAGCATTGCAGGTCTTCTCTCTCTTTTTCATAATACTTAGTAACATAGGAGGCTACCTTATACTGAGTAAGACCATTTTTCCATCTAGTTCCATATTGCATACACCAACTGGCCACAAGGGTTTCAGACAAGGGACATTCACAGCCCTACTTGGAGTTGCCAAGGACTGAATCATTGACTTTCAACATAAAAAGCAGGTACTCTACCACTTAGTTATGAACCAATACTTACAATTGGTTTCTTGGCACCTGGTTGTCTTGAAGCCCTCTGGGTATCTTTCTCCCCATTTTTCTCCCCTAGCATCCATTAAACTGAAAAGTTTGAGCAAACTTAGGAAGGCATCTGAACTTCTTCTTTAAAAAAACACCATAAATATAAAACCTGAACTGAATCCAGTCTTTTAAACTGAAACTTTTGCTAGCTGGGAACCAGTAGTTTTGCCATGCCTGAAAGGTATGTTTTGATTTCAGACTCCAGTAAGGACAGAAGGTCATTCCAGTTAGTGACAGACCCTTCCAGTAGAAGCGGGGACATTTCCAGAGAGTTTGGTGAATAAATAGCTTGGCAGGAGTTAAAGTTCCAAAGATTTGTACATTGTCTTCAACAGAGATGACCTGAAGCAAAAAAGAAAACAAAATAATAGGCAGCTTCATGGGAACTATAAACCCAATCAGGGTAGTATAATGAGTGGCCAAAATGCCTTTATCAATAATTTTTAATTGAAAGAAAAGAGCCTTCCAGTTTCATGGAATAAAATGTGATTGCTTGTGCCAGCATATCACACAGCACCTTTTTTAGAGCTGGAAAAATGGAGAAAAGGAATTAAAAACATGATGGACCTTGAATAACACCTCGGCTGTAATGCTCTATAATTGCTTTCCATCCTTTCTATCAGTGGTGGGGTTTTAAAATATTGATCAAAGACAATGACTTAACATCTTATGCTTGGGCTATGTTAAAAGAATTCTCATCCTCTTTAATAAATGTAGCATGAGCCAGCATAAGGATTATTATTTTTCCTTCGCTCCCCCTGCATCCAATCATACGATTTCTCAAACTAGAGAGACAGGATTAAAAGAATCTGACAGGGAATGGCATAGAATGGCAGTGTGAGAAGATGTATTGCGGACAGTTGTCTCAAATGGATTTAACTATCTGTGAATGTTTTACATTACTGAACTATGGAGCACACAAGCGTTACTTACTTCCACCTACCCATTTCCAGGCAGAGGAAAAGAAGAGCTTTGCTTCAAGGAGCATTTAGAAATTATGTACACATCTGCCATTGATATCCCATGGATCATTTGTTTCTGATCTAAAGGAGAGAGTGAATGTGACATAATGGTTACGTATTTTTTGCTCTAGAAGACTCACTTTTTCCCTCCTAAAAAGTAAGGGAAAATGTGTGTGCGTCTTATGGAGTGAATGCAGGCTGCACAGAAATCCCAGAAGCCAGAACAGCAAGAGGGATTGCTGCTTTCGCTGCGCAGCGATCCCGCTTGCTGTTCTGGCTTCTGGGATTCAGAATATTTTTTTTCTTGTTTTCCTCCTCCAAAAACTAGGTGCTTCTTATGGTCTGGTGCATCTTATAGAGCGAAAAATATGGTGGATGGCATATTACGGAGTGGGGAAATCCAAGTTCAGGTATCTGCACTGCTATAGAGGTTCACTGGTGAAATTCCAGGACCCTGCTGCAGAAATAGGAATGGATTCTCAAGCCCCTGCCACTCTGAACCAGTACATTCCTGCCCCATCCCAGCTTCGTTGGCCGGATTCCTCCAAGAACAGTACACATCTGAAGACAGCCATGCATAAACATGTCTGTGTTTTCTCATCAACAGTAGCCAAAAAACTAACCTGCACTTCAATCATGAAAACTCTACAAGAGGACAAGCTGAAAACCAACATCTGCTAAGGGATTGCTGAATTTGCCAAGAAGGCAAGCTTCTTGCCTTTTGTTCCAGCAATAGTGTTCCCTTGAGAAGTATGGTCCTATAACTGTAGCAGCTCTTTATACTAACCATTATATGCTATTTATATCAGGCTGAATGTCTACCTTATTATAAAAGCACACACACACCTATAATGATGATATCAGAGATGGCTTTACATTTCTGGAAATAAGTCTAGGGCATTCTGAATAGCAAAGACCTGTTTGTTTGTTTGTTTTTTTCTCTGACTCTTATGTAGACAAGGAAGAGAGTCACTTGATTCGTGCTTTCCTTTTAACCCAACAACATATAGGGGCTTGTTGACAGAGTTGTAAGTGAAGAAAGGGTTCACTGAGGCAGAAGTTTGCAAATCATTGTGCATGAAAAAGTAATATAGACATCAGTACTCAACAATGAGGTACGTCAGTGAGTCATTGCTAAAATCAGCATGTTTTATTACTTTCTCTCAAGAAAAAATATGAATCTTAGTTAAAATAATGTTTTCTATACTTTATGTCTTTTCAGAGAGGAAAAAAAAAATCTGTCATATACTTCATTTGTCCATTGTTAGCTACTATTTTCAGTGTAAAATGACTGCCTACTAAAGTTTTCCACTGTAAATTCAAGCTAAATGTGACATTTTAAAATCTTGTTCTGTAATACAGTGGTACCTCTGGTTACATACTTAATTCGTTCCGGAGGTCCGTTATTAACCTGAAACTGTTCTTAACCTGAAGCACCACTTTAGCTAATGGGGCCTCCCGCTGCTGCCACGCTGCCGCCATGCGATTACTGTTCTCATCCTGAAGCAAAGTTCTTAACCCGAGGTACTATTTCTGGGTTAGCGGAGTTTGTAACCTAAAGCGTATGTAACCTGAAACGTATGTAACCCAAGGTACCACTGTACACACTCAGTAAAAGACTTGCAGAACTGGAGAAGCAACCAAAGTCCAGGAGAGATTTTCAAGCAAGGCTGAGTCAGGATGTACTAAATATTTTACAGTTTCAGGTTTGGGGAAAACTAGATATTACAGTGGAACAGAATTGTATTAATATTTTTTTTAAAAGGTGTTGAGGGTGTGGTGTGAATATTTAGTTAGTGCCAATATTTAATTAGTTTCAATCCATATCCAATTAGGAATCATGTAATGAAATGTAGGGTGTGATGATGTCACTAAAGAAAATCATGACCAGTGTCAGTTGACTACCAACCAATAATAGTGAAAGTAGTTTAAACTAATATGTTAACATTTTCTCAGGGAATTCGGAAAGCAGTAACACCTCACAAAAATGTGAGGTTTTGTTTTTGTTTGAGATTATGTTTTATTTTTGGCACTGCTGAAAGGGTTTGCTGAAAATGATGAACAGTTTTGGCTCAGGTCTAAAAATGAATGTATATTTGTAAGAGCCAGTATTCAATGTACTTGGCAGTGTTTTAGACTTAGATCTGGGTTGACACCCCACCGATGGGATTCAATGGATATTATAGAATTGTCAGAGTGGAAAGAGGCAGAATGAGTGAATCAATACATTCTGTTGCACTCCAACAACATGTGGGGATTTCTTTTAAAATCATCATTTGTACACGAAGTCCACAATATTGAAAACTAGGAGGATTCTCTTTCCATAGCTAACAACAGCAACACTGTGAGCGCATTGTTTACAAGACTGTGGTCACAGAGAAAACAGGAAAGGAATGCTAAATTTAAGAATTTAAGACTGCTAGGGCTTAAACAAAGTATTGTAAAACCAGCCAAGTGAGTCTCAGATTACGTTTGGACATAGTGCTGTGAGGATGAGATCCCTACCCATTTTCCTCATCTAAATGGGGCATCTCAAGTTGCTATTTGCCTCATTATAAATATACACACGTTTTCCCTAGTGGGCAGGAAAAGATGGTGGGATGGGAGGCAAAGATTTATATCAAGAAAATGGAGAAAGGCTTACCCAACCCACCTCACTACTGCTATGGTCTAAGGTAAACTCCTTAGACCCTGACCATTAGGTCCAGTCGTGACCGACTCTGGGGTTGCGGCGCTCATCTCGCTTTATTGGCCGAGGGAACCGGCGTACAGCTTCTGGGTCATGTGGCCAGCATGAATAAGCTGCTTCTGGTGAACCAGAGCAGCGCACGGAAACGCCGTTTACCTTCCCGCCGGAGCAGTACCTATTTATCTACTTGCACTTTGACGTGCTTTCAAACTGCTAGGTTGGCAGGAGCAGGGACCAAGCAATGGGAGCTCACCCCGTCACGGGGATTCGAACCGCCGACCTTCTGATCGGCAAGTCCTAGGATCTGTGGTTTAACCCACAGTGCTATGGTCTAGATCAGTGCTGTTTTTATAGAAAAGGAGGTGCTGGAATCTCATGGCAATGGTGCCCACCTGAGAGGTGCCAGAACTGAGTTCCGCCAAGTTTTGGCTGAAGAAAAGCCCTGCTCTGGATGCAATTTGGCCACTCCATGACTAGTTATTAAAGTAATTTAAAGACATTGAAATTGTCTCTTGCCCTGTTTCCCCCTGATTATGCAGCTGATATGACGTGAAAATACAGGGGAAGATTAAAGCAGAAAGATGAGTGAAAGTTGAGACACCAATACTATCTGGTTTCTAAAGGTATTTCTATAGGTATTTGCTACGTCAGAATGAATAATAAGACAACTATCACCATCCACTATCTAATCATTCCCCGGGCAATTGTACTTTCTCCTTTTATTTATACTGTCTGCAAAATAGGTGAAGTAGTCCGATTACAAAACTAAGGTTGACCATTATGGCTCAGCTGATATCAGGGGTAAAGGCCAGGTTGCCACGGGGAAGAATGGAAAGTTGGAAAAGCTCCTCTGAATTTAATTCAACCTGATCTCTTCAGCCATTGCATAAATAAAACCCTTTGAACACTGATTAATCAAATCTGAAAGCTAATGCAAACTTTAATTTCATGAGAGAGAGAGCACCACGGGGCTACGTAGGTGGAGCTGTGGTTGCACTCTTGTTGTTGTTGTTGCCGCGGCTTTTTTCTCTAGTGCGCACAAGATTTTAATTAATTTTAGGAACTCGACGCGACTGCCTTAAATTCAAACAGTTGCCATATTGTAATGGATTGTGAACTTTCCTCTCTCCTGTATGATGGAGCAAGGCTTTTAGTATGCAGTTACAGTCAATGAAGACATAGTTTTAGCATTTTGAGCTCCTAACAGGCCTTGCTTTTTATTCAGTAGCTCACCAGTAGAATATTAATATCATGCTTGGTAATGCAGAAACACATGGTGAATTTCTTTTGTCTGTAAATGTCTGTTTAACAAGTCTTTAATATTCAGGCAGAGAACCAGGATTCAATAGCTAAAGTAACACTCAAGAGTCGGAATGAGTTATTAGCAAGGTGCAATGGTGTTAGATACCTTAAAAAAAAAAATCTGTAAGCTGCCACAATGTGATTTCCTATTATATATAATCAGTGTGATATTTCAGCCTGACATTCATGCATTTATGAATCTTTACAGGGACTCTATTAAAGACAATGCATGCAGGCTTTTAATTTTATTTTATTTTGGTGCAACCACAATTCCCCCCCTTTTTTCTGTACTTTGGAAAATCTCAAAGGGAAAAAAGCATATTTCATGAGAAGCAATTTAGTGGTTTGGGTTGAATCATAGTGGGGTTGGGTTCATCGTTGGTTATATATATTTTCATATTAATAAGTGCCTGGAGTTAATTCACCAACGTGGGATGCTTTGTATGTAATGTTGTACTATATCTGAACATAATGTGCATGAGCCTGGGGTTGATGTGCTTCCCTCTCTTTCTGTGACACAACTGTGAGGAGGAAATTGGAAGCTTTTGCTTCCTTTTCCAACTACCGTATTTTTTCGTGTATAACATGTCCCCGTGTATAAGACGACCCCTATTTTTGGGGACTCCAAATTGAGGAAATGGGGGGAGATTGCCCACAGTTGTTGAGCTTTTCTTGGAAAGAAATGCTGACAATCACTCACCCGCCTGACCACAGCTGCCAATCTCACGCATCGAAGAAGCCACTAATAATAATAATAATAATAATAATAATAATAATAATATATTATTTATACCCCACCCATCTGGCTGAGTTTCCCCAGCCACTCTGGGCGGCTCCCAATCAAGTGCTAAAAACAGTACAGCATTAAATATTAAAAACTTCCCTGAACTTCCCTTCAGATGTCTTTTAAAGATAGGATAGCTGCTTATTTCCTTCACATCTGAAGGGAGGGTGTTCCATAGGGTGGGCGCCACTACCGAGAAGGCCCTCTGTCTGGTTCCCTGTAACCTCACTTCTCACAATGAGGGAACCGCCAGAAGGCCCTCGGTGCAGGATCTCAGTGTCCGGGCTGAACAATGGGGGTGGAGATGCTCCTTCAGGTATACTGGGCTGAGACTGTTTAGGGCTTTAAAGGTCAGCACCAACACTTTGAATTGTGCTTGGAAACGTACTGGGAGCCAATGCAGATCTCTCCAATCGTCCCCCTGCTTGCCGCCAGCAGCTGTCAATCACCCACCCAATTGCCACAGCAGCCAATCACCAGCAGACCTTGCCGCAGCCACCAATCACCCACCCAAATGCCGCTGACAATCTCCTGCTCATGGCAGTCACCAATCACCCGTCCCGCCTCTGCAATATGTATAAGATGACCCCCCAACTTTTATCATTTTTAAATAATAAAAAACCTTGTCTTGTACACGGAAAAATACGGTAACTGCAGCTCCTTGTTATGCCCAAACCTAAAGAAACCAAGATTAATTACAGACAGAATGAGAGATGGAAAAAATCTGTTGATTTCATGTTCTCTCAATTATTTCCCATTTTGGGTTCAACTTGCCACATTTCCTGATCAGTTTGTGATTAATTTATTTTTATTTTTTAAAAGAAGTCCTTTTGAAAAGTCATCAGCACTTTAATCATCATCATCAGCACTGACTATACACATTTCTGCATGCAATTTTTGGTTGGGAAACCACTTTGCTAAGTTCAGGGAAGTGCAAATAATGAAGGTTAGCTGTGTTTCAATTTAGCATATTTTTTCAGGGAAGTCTGAATTAGGTAGGAAGGCATGAATCTGTGAACCAAACCCAATTCTTTCTCCATCCCTATGCAGAAGATCTCATACTTTTGCAGGGCCATTAATTTCCCATGATGTTGGGTTGCTGGGTGGCAGGGTGCAGGGAGAAGATATCTCAAGAATTTGGGAGGGACAACATTCTTTAAAATATTGCACACTTAACAAACTACAGTAAAGGTAAAGGGACCCCTGACCATTAGGTCCAGTCATGGCCGACTCTGGGGTTGCGGCGCTCATCTCTCTTTACTGGCCGAGGGAGCCAGCGTACAGCTTCCAGGTCATGTGGCCAGCATGACTAAACCGCTTCTGGCGAACCAGAGCAGTGCACGGAAACGCCGTTTACCTTCCCACCAGAGTGGTACCTATTTATCTACTTGCGCTTTGACATGCTTTCAAACTGCTGGGTTGACAGGAGCAGGGACCGAGCAACGGGTGCTCACCCCGTCGCAGGGATTCGAACCGCTGACCTTCTGATCAGCAAGCCCTAGGCTCTGTGGTTTAACCCACAGCGCCACCCACGTCTGTACAGTACCTACAGTCCCTACAGTACCTGGAGCCAAAAAACATAAGTGCTTTAAATGTAGTGCTTTAAATGTCTCTCACCCAGCATTTCTCTACACCAGAGGCATGGAGGGGATTCTAACAGCATCTCCAACACTCCTTCTCCACAGTGATTCACACAAACAATTCTGTGTCCAGGGCAGCTGTCTACCAGCTTCATCTGGTATGCAGGCTGAGACCCTACCTGCCCATGGACTGTCTTGCCAGAGTGGGGCATGCTCTGGTTATCTCCTGCTTGGACAATTGCAATGTCCTCTACATGGGGCTACATTTGAAGGTGACCCGGAAACTACAATTAATCCAAAATGCAGCAGTTAGACTGATGACTGGAAGTGGCCATCGAGACCATATAACACCGGTCCTGAAAGATCTACATTGGCTCCCAGTACATTTCCGAGCACAATTCAAAGTGTTGGTGCTGACCTTTAAAGGCCTAAACGGCCTCAGCCCAGTATACCTGAAGGAGCATCTCCACCCCCAGTGTTCTGCCCGGACACAGAGGTCCAGCTCCGAGCGCCTTCTGGTGGTTGCAGGGAACCATCATCATCATCATTTTTAATTTGTATACCATCTTTCTTACAATACTCAAGGCGGTTTACAAGCTGAAGAAACAAAAAATGTACATCTTATAACAATCTAATGCAATACAAAAATGTGATAATAAAACATAACTTTAAAATAGGCAACCTACATCAAAAAGGTAACATTCAACAATCATTAGAATAGTATTAAATAATAATAACATATAAAAGTTAAACAGAAATCCACTCAACAGTTACAATAAATAATTTCTAAACTATAATTAATAAAACAATGGCAAGCCACAGTACATAAAATAAAACAACACAAATTGAGAAGCAGAGACAAGAAGGTGGGGCAAGGCAGTTGGAAGGAGGCATTGCCTGATGGAGTCTCTCCCCTCACAGTTCTTCCTCCAGGCACAGCTTCCTTATGAGGAGTCCCAGGGCCAGAGGGTGGGGCAAGGCAGGTGGAAGGAGGCCTTGCCTGAAGTCTCTCCCCTCACAGTTCTTCCTCCAACACTGTTTTATTCTGTTCTATAGCAGGGCCTTCTCAGTAGTGGCGCCCACCCTGTGGAACACCCTCCCATCAGATGTCAAAGAAATAAACAACTATCTGACCTTTAGAAGACATCTGAAGGCAACCCTGTTTAGGGAAGTTTTTAATGTTTGATGTTTTATAGTGTTTTTAATATTCTGTTGGGAGCTGCCCAGAGTGGCTGGGGAAAGCCATCCAGATGGGCAGGGTATAAGTAATAATAAATTATTATTATTATTATTATTATTATTATTATTATTATTACTGATACCTGTACTGCCACTGCTTGCTTTACCCCAATATACTCTGATTGAGGCTGCCAACCCTCCTGGGGATACTCGCCTACCCTGATCACCCTCCAACCCTCTCCTGCCAAGTAGGTCTTAGCCTATTTGGTAGTTTTTCCCGCCCAATGCTTGCCTCTCCCTTCTGCCTGATGCCCCGCCCCTTGACAGGCCCTGATCACTCTGGGTCATCCAACCCAATCTACAGCAATTGCTCCAAATAAACCAAGTTTGGCATAGGCTATGGACCTTGGCCAAATCCAGCACGCAGCCCTACTAATTTGTGGCCAATGACTTATTAATGAATCAAGGAAAGACATTCCCCGCTTTTCTATGTTGATGCTACGGAATTGACAGTTCCTCTTTTTCAAAGTTTGTGAATATATTCACAAAGTGAAGGGGTAATGAAATATTCCTTTGCTTCGTTTTTTTTGGGGGGGGGAACTGTTTCCATATGTGTGCATTTATTTTTACCTAGTTCTTCCTCTTTTTATATATTGCAACATCTGCCGCTTTTATTTTTAAACTTCTGATAAATGTAAATTTGTGATGGATGAGTTTCATCTGTTCTTTCATTGTCGAATGATGCCTGGGTAATGTGAACGTTATATAGAAGGCAGAGCTATAACTTACAAATGGATCAATGCCCTTTAGAGCATAAGATTAAATGCAAAAGAGTGACAAATACGTTATTGAACACAAGACTTCAGAACAATATTCTGGCAAAAGAAGATACCCAACATGATTAGTAATACAAATCATTAAAACTAGAAATAAAATGTGTGAATATATATATATATATATATATATATATATCTGAATCTATCAACACATATATGAGATTGTTTCCAAACTAGGCATATGAGCTCTAAATAATTTAGAAAAAAAGAGAGGCAAACCTACTGCTGCCCTATAATCAGAAGATGCCCACCTGATACTGGTTAAAAGTCCAGTAACTTAAGATGGTAAAGGTTAAAGGCTGGTTTTCTTCCTGGCCGGTTTAGACTTGCTCAGCCTGAAGGAACATCAGGAGAGAAAGTGGTTATGTTAATTAAGAAATTGATTTTTGGGGGCAGCGGAGGGCGGGAACACCGAGACAAGCAGATCCAACTAGTCCTTTAAGCACTGGCAGCATATTCACTGACTTTGGAGAAGTTTGATTTTGCTCTAAAAGAGGATCTTAAAACTCATTTGGCCTTCTTTGTCAAACATTACATTGAAGAAAGAAGGAGCACAAGAGGGATTTGAAGGAGACACAGTCTGCCCTGAGAAGATAACAAAAGTAGATGTGTGTGGCAACTAAAATAAAAATAAAAATCAATAAGACATGCCCCTCTCAAGTTTCTATTTCTAAGAGAGGCAATATTTGTGCAAGATGTCCAGGTGAGGTGTCAGTCAATGATGCTGTCACTGAACAGACAACAACTATCCTAGACATAGTGAAAATTAGCTGTTCTGAAAAGAATTGCTCATTTCATTTGACTGTCTAGACCTATTGAACGGGCACGATACACCAGGCGGTGCAGAAATAAGTAGCAAAGAGATATTGATTGTGTCAGATGTAAACACTGTGGATTTTAAAAATAATAATAATATTGAGAATTGAATATAAGGCTTGCTTATTTTGCTTTCCTTTACCATGTTGGTTCAGCTTGGAGATACGTTATAAGAACCACTCACCAGCAGCTCAAAATTCTTCCTATTAGTTTTATACAAGCAAGAAGACTGGCTGACCCCAGAGAGTGCCAGCTGGTTTTAATCCCTTGAGCTTAAAAATGACCTCTTAGAATGTAACTTAGAAACTGATGGAATTCAGATAGTGTGAATAAGCTCATCCGAAATGGGTTCCAAGTTTACCATGGTGTCACAAAGAAATAGTCACATAAATGTGACATTGAGCATCAGACACTAGGTCCATGGGAACATGTCGATCAGGACAATCAGGATTCTCCCTGCCCACTACAAAAAAATAGAATTAACAACTTCATCAACCTTCAGAATCAACTTTATCATTGTGAAATCTCTTTGCATGCCCGATGCTTGTCCCAGCTGTAAAATTGCAAGCATTCAGATGATGATTACTTCTAGGCATGTAACATTTTTAAAATATCTTCCTGGTATACAGCTACATGCCTTAAGAGAGGAAGGGCCTCTCTTTGGAAGAGAGTGAGCCTTGCCTGCTGGTACACCTAACTCCAGCTAAGGCTTGGTATCCCCAATAGGACTTTGGTATTAAAGCTAAGGAAATTTCTGCCTGAACTCTTCCAGTCAAAGTAGGCAGCTCTAAACTCAATGGGCCAATGGCTTTACTCATATTATTATCCCATATTTCTCCTTGGCAGGACATGGCCAAAGGTGGTATATTATTATTATTATTATTATTATTATTACTATTACTACTACTATTACTATTACTATTTATTCTCAGTGAATATTAAGCAGTTTGCGACCAAACTGGTCAGGCAATTAAAACGCATTATGAATAAATGAATAGACGAATGAATGAGACACAGATAAATAATATACAACACAGCATGTTTCATGAACATGGTGAGGAATAGTGAGAGTTATGGTCCTGCAATTTCTAGAGGGCACTACGATGGCTATCCCTGCATTATAGAACTGAAGGTAAGTGTCATTTGCCATCAATGCAGATTGGGCTTGCAGCATTCATAGATGCAGGGTGTAAACCTTTTGTCCTCCTCCACAGTCTCAGCAAAACTCAGCCTCTCCTTTTTTTAAAAATAATAATGATAATGACTGCAATTTGACTCATGGGAGAAGCTTTAAGTGCCTTGCAATGCAGTTGTGTCTGTTTTCCAGCTGAAAAGCAAGAGATGTGTTGGTAAATTTTCTGCAGTAACCCTTCTCCCACTCAGAAAAAGACTATGAACATATGTTCAGTTTATGCAGGAGGAAGTGGCGTCCAGCTGGCATCTTTAATCAGCATAAAAGGGAGGAATTGGGATTGTTGGCTAGAATTCCATTTTGAATCCCTTATCCAATGTGCTTTCATAATAACAAGGGTGTGAGGAAACAGCAGCCTACCTATACTGAAAGAGTGGCATTCTGTTGCATAATAAAGGGGAATATTGAAACGCAGAACACATGAAATGATATAAAGCCTGCCCTCAGGGCAAAATTGAATTTGGGAAAAATAATGTCTCTGGGCACAATCCATCACAGGAAGAGCTCATCATATACCTCCCCACCAATTCCTTTTCCAGCTAGCCTACAAATATGCATGTATGGGTGTGTATTACTGCAATATGTTTGGCACTGCTTACATCCTATGATTTATTTAAAATGCTTTCTTCATACTTCCGTCATCAAAAAGATATAAAGACAGTGTGCCGTTCATGTAAAAGAAGAAGGGTAATACAGGACAACAAACCAAAGATCATTAAACTGTAAATAAAGTTAAATGAGACTGAGCAAAGTACTTTTTTTTTTTTTTTTAAATGAAATTAAGAAGTCCAGCTGCAGGATGTACAATTAAATCTTCAATCGGAATCCAGGGAAAAACAGATGAATTTTTAATACTTTCCAGAATACTTGAACCGATGTAGCCTGGTACATATCTTTCAGAAGGTAATTCCATAGGGTAAGCGTCACTATTAAAAAGGCCCGATCTCTATTGATCAATATATTATTTATTTATTTATTTATTTATTTATTTATTTATTTATTTATTTTCATATTTCTCCTACCTTTCCTCCAAGGAATACCCCCCTCTTCATATCCTCACAACAAACATGTGAGGTAGATTAGGGGACTGACCCAGTGAGCTCTGTGGCTCAGTGTGGAGTCGAACCTTAGTCTCCCAGGCCCTAGTTTGACACACTGACCTCTACAGTACACCACACTCCTCACAATTGATCTTAAAGGAAGGTACATGATTAGGTTGAAGACTGTATGTATCCGATCTACAAAATCCCTCCTTCCCTCTCCTATCCAGAGTCCCAGTCTGCAAGTTGTTCTTACCAGAGCATGCCAGAAAAGAAAGCCTCAGCGAGTGCTATGGAATTGTTTCTTCAGAGGTGTTGCAGTTCCCATTATTTATTAGCATTTATTAACAGACATTTATTAACAGAGTGCATTATCAGCCTGGCAGGAGACCACCCTTCACAGTTCATGATTACAGAGTTGGATCGTTCATTCCATGGAAGCAGTCTTGAAAACTCTTGTTTTATAAAAACAAAACAAAAACAAAACAAAAATTGCAATTTTTGATCATTGCTTTCCTATTCTGAGTGGCTGAATCAGCCTGAAGGTAAGAAGTTGAATTTTGAACAGTTTTAAGAACTTTTCACAGTAAGAGGCTCTTGTCAAAGGAATTTGAGTTTTTATATCATATTTTGTTTGATTTAAATGTCTAGCCCTTCCCATGCTTTCTGGTAACTACTGTCACTGCCCTACCCCACCCCCCACTTTTCCTTCCTCATCCCTTTTTCAGATGAGGTTCAGTCTACTTCCTTTGTGGAGAAAAAAACAGCACTTTATTCAGGGCCTTCCCAGCCAGAGAACAGAGTCCTGTCACCATTTTCTTTTTCTTTTTCTTTCTTTTTTTTTCAATTTTTAAAAATTACTTTCCAAAAATTCAAAACAACAAACACACAGACAAACAAACATACATACATCCTGTTTAAATCTTCGTAACATTATTAAGTGACTTCCTCAAATCCCCTTGGTTGAATTTCATTATATATCATTTTAACATTTTCTGACATTTTCTTACCATTTTCAGACTTAGATGATGTGCCTTCTACACTATCTGTCTCTTCACAACCTCACTGAAGTCAAAGTATGAAAAACATTATGCATGCCTTTTAACAGGAAACCAGCTCCTCTGAGATGGTAGAACCTACCGTACTCCAATCTTGGTCAGTCAACATAAGGCATCATTTGGCTTTAGCACTCTGAAGAGACAACTTCTCTTGGAGCTACCATAAAGGTAAAGGGTAAAAGGTAAAGGGACTGACTGTTAGGTCCAGTCATGGACGACTCTGGGCTTGCGGCACTCATCTCACTTTACTGGCCAAGGGAGCCGGCGTACTGCTTCCGGGTCATGTGGTCAGCATGACTAAGCTGCTTTAGCTCTCTGAAGAGACAACTTCTCTTGGAGCTGCTATAGGAGGGCCCTTTAGAACTGTCCAAGGTACTGAAAACTCTCTGCAGCCTACTTCTCCAATGAGCTTCAAATGCCCATCAAAATATAGGGGGACTTTATTGTATGTGTAGTTCCACGGTCCCCCTGACTTTCTTTTCATCAGGTAAACCATCTGTGGGTGGTTTCAGAGTGAACAGAGGGCAGATGAGTGGTGGCTGTTTTACCCTTGTATTTCTAACCATTTCCCACCCCCCACCCCTGCTCAGGATCATGTCCCTCATTTTCCCCCATAGGAGATAAAACATAGAATAAAGAGAACAAGGTGCAATGCTATGGCAATATCTGTCTGTGTGAGCAGTTTAGGATGAAATGGTTTTCCAGGTCAGCTAATGCTAAGTCCCCAACAGCATAACTTGCTTATAGCATCTCAGCCAGCTGAGCTGAGGTCAATGCAGAACCCCAGAAAGGGGCATTCCAGTGGTGCATCAGAACCAGAGATGTCACCAAAGAGGGGTGTTCTAGGATGTGGTGGTACCAGAGATGAGGGATAGGCTGGATCCTGAGCCTGTTCAGTGCAGCCACATGATTTGGCAATTCAGTACAGAACACTGTTTTAAAGGCTGGTTTTCCCTCTGCCAATCTGTCGGACTGGACTGAAGAGGAGGAGGTAGAGGTCACCCTCCCCCCATTCTCCTGTAGCTTCAATAGAAGAGGAATGCAGTCTCGAATTTCAGCAGGGCTTTGAGGAAGATAGCAGCTCAGACAGGCAAACAGCAGTTATGAGGTGTTGGGAGAAGGAGGAGGGGAGGCAGAGCAGCTAGCTGACACATCACTGGACAGCATAACCGACCCCCCTTCTCCCAAAATGCAACGTTTGTTAAGGGTGCAAGAACAAAGGGCACAGCGACAGTTGACCACGGGCGGATGCTGTAGAAGCAGGCGTTGTTGTTAGAAGGGAAGGGGGGAGGAGCTCAGTGCAAGCAATGCTATCATTGAGGAATGACTGGATTTCTTCGTATTTCACTGTTACGACTGAATAAATCGTAACTAAGAACTTTCTGTTTCCTCCATGCTTCGTGGTGCCATCGGGGGAGGGGGGATTCCTCAAGCCTGACTCAAGCTTAGTTAGAGTAGCTTAGTTAGAGTAGCAGCCTCTCTGCTGAACAGGGTATGGATAACTTTTATGAAGACTTGGGGGTGTTCTAGTACAGGGATGTCCAACAGGTCGATCGCGATCTACTGGTAGATCCCCACGATGCTTTGGTAGATCATGGTCAATCTCTGGCTCCTTTTCCTCTGTGCCAGTAAATCTGACTCCTGCCCTGCCCCCTCATCCCACCCTCCATTGTTGTTTGAACTCAGGAAGGGAAGACAGAGCTCCCTCTGTGTGGCTGTTTTCATCCATAGCGATGTTTTTGTGAGTGACTTAACCCTAGTTCCCTTGCCTCCCCCCCCAAAAAAATGGAACTCCCCTCCCCCAAGAAGCCTGCACCTTAACCCCCCCCCATAAACTCCTCCTCCCAAAAAAAGCTCAAGAACTTTGAACTGAAGCCCTAAAAAACCAGGGGTAGATCACTGCCAGATTTTAATTCTGAAAGTAGATCGCAGTCTCTTGGGAGCTGGCCACCCCTGTTCTAGTAGGATGTTTAGTTGGTTTGGGAAGCTTCATTGTAGCTGAGCTTACATGCTCAAAAAATGCTAGAAAATTCACTGGCTCATCTAATTTGAAATTTGATTAGTTTATTCAAAAAAGTGCTGCTTCCACATTTTTCTGGCCTTTTATAAGATTCGTCACTAATGAAACAAATTTGGAAATATCAACATAGCAATTATTCACACATCACACACACACACATATATATGCATGCACATACTGACTGCCAATTTCTTAACTCACTAAGCTACAGCAGCCAAAATCTAACATGAAATATGTATTAATATGTGTTTACACACACACACACACACACACACACACACTAAAAAACCTTTATGAGTTTTCAGATGGATTTGTCTGAAATGAGGTCATGGCCTCAATTTGAATCCTACTAAAAATAAAATTCTTATTTTTTAATTGTTAAGTAAGTGTGTGAACATGAAAATATGTTGCTACACTAAATAGTCTGTTCTTATATATTTTATTTAGAGAGCAATTTGACTAGGTCCTCTCCAAATTCAGGCAATGTACTGTTTTATTTACTTATTTAAGACAGTTACTCACCCTTTAGCAAACGTTCCCAGAGAGGCTTACAAAAACCAGTAGTATGGTGGTCCCTAACCTCAGTTTACAACCACAAAATACGTGGCCCATGAAGAAAAAGGATGCAAAGGGGGAGGACAAAATCAAGTTCTAGCACTTCTTAAAGTTGTGGATCTTTTAATATAGTTAAAAGAAAAACACTCTTCCTCTGATCAAGAGTTGGCATTATTTGGGCCAAGCAAGCAGGATGCTCCTGCTACACTCATATGCTATGTAAATGCAAGAGTATGCAGCATTTTCACAGATGTGTAAAGTAGGCTAAATAAGGACTGTGCGCTTACAAGTCTCTTGGGATATTGGCTGAGCTTCTGAGATACCATGAAATGCTGACCAACTTGATCAACAGTGTGACAACACCATGCTGTTACCAGGAGGTATGATGAAGATTCTCCTGGCAATCCCACCACATCCAGTAATGAAAATTAAGGGCCTCCCACTGACTTAGCTATTATGCAGCATGTAGGCATTTCAGGACTGTGTCTTTGAGTATTAATTGCAGTAATAGCTTTGAACACAGCCAGGCTAAGAGGTAAAAAAAGGAAAACTACCGTATGCTATAATGAGTTCCCATGTTCATATCTCGGTAGCCTAAAGACATGTTTGAGATTTGCCTTATTTTTCACCAAGAGGCATATCTCAACCCTACAGCACCCTGCCTTGTTCAAGCAGTTCCAGTCAACAGGACATTGCCATGATGTAATAAAAGATACACAAGAGAAGCTGTTCTTTGATGCAGGGGCGTTCCAAGGAGGGACGAGGTGTGGGCCGCTCTGGGGTACCATTCCAAAGGGGGGTGACAAAATGCCAACCCCCGATCGGCAGCACCCCCTGGGGCGTGCGCCGCACACCACGCACCCCCAGGACACACGCCATGCCCCCAGGATGCACGCTATGCCCCCAGGATGCACGCCATGCCCCTGCATGTGGCACACCATGCCCCCTGGGACGAGCGCCACTCCGGGTACCAGAGCAGGTTGCTTCACCTCTGCTTTGATGTGCATTCTAAAAAAGAGGTGAAGGCAGGACAAAAAATAAAATGAAGGAAAAAAGGACAAATACAGTGTTGAAACACTTTCATTGGAGCAGTGGTTTTGTATTTGGGGTACCTTGACTTGTGTCCTGAAGACTGTGGCTATGTCCGCAGATCGCTGCAGAGGATTCCTTTCTTTCTGCTTCTGGCACAACTTAGTTGTTCTACTGTAGCACCCTGCTTGTGGTTAACGCTTAGCTGGAATGAAATATTCAACGCAGCAATAGAGAAATTAAAATAATAATTTATTTGTCAGACAAATAAATGAGAGGCACAGTGGTATATGGTTACCAAGCTCTGGCCTGGTCTCCTGCCATTATGGCCAGCACTTATATTCCCTCAGCCCAGCCCCCTTGCTCCTCCTTTGGCTGCCTCTGTCCAATCAGCCTGGTTGAATTTCCTATTGGCTGATTGCTAGAACCAATCATATAAGATACTCCCATTTCCTATTACCTTTTATGGGAGACAAAGAGCTATATTTCCTTCTATTTATAATTGGCAAACAAGTAGCCATTAACCTCTACAAGGCACCTTAATTACCAGATAACCCTTTGCCCTAGACAAGGCGCCTTAACTAACATTTCACCTTTTGCCCTATTGCCCTATTCACTCCAGAACAGATGGTGGCTAATGGTTCTATTTTTATCTGAACAGAGATCTTGGGTTCACCAGCTATGAAAGATCGCCTTCTTTGGAGCCATATGTCAGGAGTGCTCTGATGGTTTCCTGCCTGGCAGGGGGCTGGGCTCAATGGCCCTTGTGGTCTATTCCAACTCTAGGATTCTATGATTCTATGAAATAAGAATCTAGCATAAGAATCTAAATTTCTAAATCCTTTGCATAATTACATTTAAGCCAATATATTTAATACATAACATATATAGTTTTTTTATAAGCAAAGACGTTCACAGTAAGAAAAAACTTAAAAACACTTTCTTCAGAGAGAAGCCCCCCTTTCCCTAGCCAGCTGCTGTTTCCATTAGCTCTTGCCGTTTGTCCTATTTGTGGCACAATATTCTTACTATTTACCAGCTTACCATTGTGTTTTTGCAACTTGATTATTTGTAAGGTCAGTGACCTCGCTTCCCAGCCTTTTTATGACCGCAATAAACCAATAAACCAAAGGGGCCCTCTGCCTAAGAGGATGAACATCTGCCAAAATCTTAGCCAGCCTAGTTCCTGCCTGGCATGAAACATTTGTGAATTTAAGCTCATTTTTAGAATTATAGGAACCTGATCAAAATATAAGCCTTGATTATAATGCAGGCTCAGATGCCTCATTCCCCCCTTTCAAGCTCAAGGACCTTCATCCCAAGTGTCCTTGATAGCTTGACCTTCATCATATTCCTGAGGTAAAGCTCTATATAGGGCCATGATATGAGGTAGAGTTTCATTCGAAATCATCTTGCTAATTGTACTTCTAAAACATGAAATGATACATGGCACCATACATAAAACCATTATTACTACCGTCAAGAAAAACAAACAAGACAATAGTATCCCTTTGAGTCCCGCAACATTAGGTAACCAGTTGGTGAGCCATCCCATATCCCATCCTTCCCATGTTTGTACTGGGACATGTGCTATACTCTCCATCTTTGTGGCCAACACACGGATTGCCTCACCATTATCAGAAATGTTAAAGCAACAGGCATTCCCTGTCAAGTTCAAGACTCCACATAGGCCTCCCTGCCTGGCAAGTACATAATCCATTCCCATTTTCAGCTGCAAAATGGCGGCTCTACTTTCATCCAGCTGTTGTGCAATAAGTCTCAAACTCTGGGCTGTTGCATTGGTTACAAGTTCCACTACTGCTTGCAATCGAATTATTCTGTTTAGATTATAAATAGGATCCCGTGCCCCTTGTATGAGCTCACCAGGATTCCAGGAGGCAGGATCATAATAGGCTATAATGCGCTCTGGTGGCCAATCATCAGTATCGCTCCAACTTTGGGTACTTCCTCCTGCTATATGAGAAATATCAGCGTTTCTTCGTGTACGCTTAGCCGAATTAGTGGGCATAATCCACATTGGTGGTAATACCCATCCCAGGAAACAAGTCCCACTCCATTTGGAAGGGAGTTGCTTGTATGCCCATTCTCCACATATCCACCACAACCATCGGGTCTGAGGTTTTTGGTACGTGGAGTGCAGAAGGCGAAATATCAAAAGGGGTAGAGAGTTCACAGTGCAGTATGTTAGATTGCCTTTTTCTGTCACAGTTATGTTCCATACCACTTTCCATGCATCAATAAAAGGAGGTGCACAGGGCAAGGTATTCCGAGTTCGATAGGTAGTACCGTTTACCCAGGTTTGACTATTCTTAATATAATCCCAAGTATAGTGACAATGAGAAGAGCCTACCATGGTAGGATCAGCTGCCTCTGATGATTTATGTACACAGAATTCCCCTTGTACAGGTATAACTCGTATTGGTTTAGTTGAGTTCCATCCGGGGAAATTCTGTACCTCTGTTTGGTGTGGCATTTCGCTTACCATACCAATGGCATTTAATGGTATCGGTAATAAGGGCATACCTCCCTCTGAATCATCTGGCCCAAGAGAGCAAACAAGACAATTGGTCCTATTTGTAACATTGGCTACCATCTCAGCTAAGCCTACCCACATATTGTGGTCATGGCGGAATCCATATTTAGCAAATTTGGTCAGATTCAAGGACCCTTCCCCTTCCCAAGGGATCAGGATTAATAATAAAATCATGTTGATGTGTAGTATATGCATTCCTTCCACAAAAGATTACCTTATTGTGATAGCATAAAAATATTAGCCCCAATATAATTCCCCCAGTGACAGAAATGGGGAACCACCAAGACCAAAACATATATCCCAAGGATCCCCAATGAGTAATATCCTTGATAATTGTTCCACAAGGGGGGGCAGTCAATTAATTGTATTAGAGAATCTTCCCGTTCACAATCACTGGTTTAGACGCTCCTCAAGCTTCAGGCGTGCGCAGGTCAGCCAGCTTCCAGGTTGTGGCTGCAGCAGGCCGGTTGTCTAATGTTGCCCGTGACCTAGCCCGTTCCCCGTAGGGCTAGATACAGGGGTTTTTGGAGAGAGTCAGTTTTAAAGGATTAGAGGGGTCACCTTTGCATGTCCAACTGCCTTCAGACTTCTTCAAACGGGAGTGATGAATCCAGGGGGTCACCTCAGCTACCTTCACCGCTGTTGGAGTAGAGAGCAAGACGGTGTAAGGTCCACGCCACTTAGGTGCAAGTGGATCACGTTTCCACTCTTTCACCCATACGCTATCGCCAGCCTGGAACTGATGAATCGGCTCGGCAATGCTGCACGGCGTGCGCTCGAGGGCCCACCTGTTAAGAGAAACAAAAACACGGGAGAGAGATTGCACTTGTCCCTGTGTCACATAGTCTCCTATTTGTTTGAGGTCAGCTAGAATATCCTGAACAAAGGAGGGCGGCCTCCCATACAGGAGCTCAAAAGGTGACAACTTAAGTCTTTTTGTCGGTGCACACCGAACACGAAACAGTGTTATGGGTAACACATCTACCCATCCCAATCCCGTTTCCTGGGTTAATTTTGCCAATTGGGTTTTCAGAGTCCGATTCATTCTTTCAGTTTTCCCTGAACTCTGAGGCCTATATGCTGCATGCAGTCTCCATTTCACTTGTAGGACTCGACATACTTCTTGTACTACTTGATCAATGAACGCTGGCCCATTATCACTTCCAATGCATCTAGGTAATCCAAACCTCGGGATCAATTCAGTGAGGAGTCTCTTAGTTACCTCTCGTGCCTTTTCAGTTCGGGTGGGAAAAGCTTCAACCCATCCGGTAAGAGTATCTACAAACACAAGGAGATACTTGAATCCCTTAGAAGGGACCAGCTCTGTGAAGTCCACAATTAGGCTTTCCATGGGGACATATCCCACATGTTGGATTCCAGGAGGTTGTACCGGTCCCTGCCTGGGATTGTTTTTAGCACAAAGAACACATTTCTGTGAAATGCAAGTTGCTAATTGTGATAGGTTAATAATATACAACTTCCGACTGAGACTCTCTCTGGTTGCAGTACCGCCAAGGTGAGTAGATTCATGATAATTTCTTACAATTGTGCCTGCTAGGTGATGAGGTACATAAATCCTATTGTCCGGCAGGATCATCCAACCGTCCTTCACAACCGCTCCTTCCTGTTCAGCCCACTTCCTCTCTTCTGGGGTATAGTGAGGTTTAACTTCTCCTGGAACTACCTCTGGTATGAGGGCTGCTATAAATCCTCCCACAGGCTTTTGGGCTGCCTCTCGGGCTGCTTTATCAGCAGCATGATTTCCTCTGGTTATTGGATCCCTTCCTCGTCCATGACCTTTGCAGTGCATTACAGCAATCTGTTCTGGAGCCCATACTGCTTCCAACAGGATTTCTACTTCAGGTCCATATTTCAAGGCCTTCCCGTGGGCTCCTATTAGACCTCTTTCTTTCCATAGAGCTCCATGTGCATGCAGGGTTAAGAAGGCATATTTAGAATCAGTATAGATGTTTGCCTTACATCCGGCTGCCAATTGCAGAGCTCTAGTTAAACCTATAAGTTCAGCTTTTTGTGCTGAGGTGCCAGCAGGCAAAGCTTCAGCTTCCACAACTTCCTCATTGGTGACCACAGCATATCCTGCTCGTCTGGCACCTTCATGCAGGTAACTGCTACCATCAGTATAATATACAACATCTGGATTTTTCAATGGTTCATCTTTCAGATCGGGTCTACTGGAATAAACTTCATCCATTATTTGGAGACAATCATGTGATTCTTCATCATCTACCTCTGGTAGGGGCAGCAAAGTTGCTGGATTGAGCATATTCACTACTCGTAGATGAATCCTGGGATTTTCACACAATAGGCCTTGGTATCTAGCCATCCTTGGGTTCGTTAGCCAATAACTACCCTTATATTCCATGAGTGTCAGAACAGCATGAGGTACATTCACATACATCGTCTGGCCGAAGGTAAATTTATCAGCTTCTTTGACAAGGCTTGCAGTGGCCGCTACTGCCCTTAGGCATGGAGGCCATCCTTTTGCTACTGAGTCCAATTGTTTTGACAAATAAGCTACTGGACGATTCCAACTTCCTAATCTCTGGGTCAGGACTGCTGCTGCAATCCCATTCTGTTCATGTACATACAGCTGAAAGGGTTTTTCCGAATTAGGCAGTCCAAGGGCTGGGGCCTCCATAAGTCGTTGTTTGATAACTAAAAAGGCTTGTTGCTGCTCAGGTCCCCATACGAATGGGTCCTTTTCTGCACCTCGAGTGCTTTCATGTAAGGGCTTGGCCAGACTGCTGAAATCAGGTATCCATAGTCTACAAAACCCTGCTGTTCCCAGGAATCCTCTGAGTTGTTTCCTTGTGGTAGGTTCCTTGATAAGGCAAATAGCTTCTTTCCTCTCTGGTCTCAATGCTCGTTGTTGGTGTGAGATGTCAAAGCCCAAATATTTGACCTTTTCTAAACATAACTGTGCCTTTTTCTGGGAAACTCGGTAGCCAGCTTCCCAGAGCAAGTGGAGCAGTTCCTCTGTCCCTTCTTTACAAGTATCAAAATCCTTTGCTGCTAATATAAGGTCATCTACATATTGCAGAACCACCTTTTCTCCAGGTATTGAGGGGTAACTTGTTAGATCCTTCGCCAAGGCAGTGCCAAATAAAGTTGGGGAATTTTTGAATCCCTGGGGCAATCTCGTCCAGGTTAGCTGGCCTTTTGTTCCTGTTAAAGGGTCTTCCCACTGGAAGGCAAATATAGGTTGGCTCTGTGGTGCCAGCCGGCAACAGAAGAATGCATCTTTCAAGTCCAATACAGTAAAAAATGTTGCTTCTGGTGGGATCAAACTCAGCAGGGTATATGGGTTTGGTACATTTGGGTGCAAGGTCTCGATAGCCTGGTTTACGAGCCTCAAGTCCTGTACTGGCCTGTATTCATCTGTCCCAGGTTTCCGAACAGGCAAAAGGGGTGTGTTCCATTCTGATTGGCAGGGCTTAAGCAGACCATATTTTAATAGGCGGTCCAAATGTTTCTGGATGCCCTCTGCTGCTCGCCGGGGTAAAGGATATTGCTTTACAGATACAGGGGTAGCCATAGGTTTTAAGGTTACTACAATTGGAGCTATATTCTTAGCCATTCCTGGTGGGCTATTTTCGGCCCATACTCCTGGTGGCACCCGTAGGGTTCGGAGGAGCTTGTTTAACTCTGTATCCAATGTGGGTTGGACTTGCAGGGCTGACATTAGGCGCCATGATTGTTCCTTAGGTACTGAGAGGGAAATTATTCCTGCTGCCTTTGATGGCAGTTTCATTTCTGGACCTCGAGGAGTGAAGGTGATTTGGGCCTGCAATTTGGACAGCATATCTCTACCTAAGAGAGGTATTGGACACTCAGGTATATACAAAAACTGATGGGTTAAACGATGTCCCCCAATCTGGCATTCCAAAGGTTGGAGGAAAGACCTCTTAGCTGACTGACCAGTGGCACTTTTAATGACTACACTTTTGGATGCCTTTTTCTGCAATAGTTCTGGGAGTACTGAGTATTCAGCCCCAGTATCAATCATAAAGTCTATTAAATGGCTCCCTAATTGAATCGTGACCGTGGGCTCCTGGAAGCCTAACTTTATGGAGTCCGGTCGTTCCTAGTCTTGGGTAAAATCCTCCTCTGCCAGTCCAATGAAATTGTCCCTACTCCGTCCTTGTCCAGGTCTCTGATATCTTCCATCTCGGATCATTCCCCGTCCCCGTCCCTGGTTTCTTGGGCCGGAGCCTGGGCCTGGGCCTGGGCCTGGGCGTACTTCTTCCAACCTCAGGGGTTCAGGACACTCCCGCTTCCAATGACCCTCCTTCTTGCAATTTGCACATTGATTCCTTCCCAGTGGTGGATTCCTTCCCCGCCCTCTCCCTCCATTTAAGGGGCGGTAGTCTTGCTTCACTGCTGTGGCTAACATCACCATCTTTTCCTTCTGCCACTTCTTCTTCTCTTGCTTCTCAGCCTCATCCCTATTCCGATAAACTCGGCGTGCAATGGCCATAATTTGGCTCATCAGCATCCCTTCCCATCCTTCTGATTTCTGAATTTTCTTACGAATGTCAGAAGCGCACTGGGCCACAAAAGTAGCAGTAATCATTCTGCTGTTTTCAGGGGCTTCAGGGTCAAAAGGAGTCCATATACGATAGGCTTCCTGCAGCCTCTCTAAAAAGTCTCCTGGACTCTCATTTGGTTTCTGTTCTACTTCTGAGACTTTAGACATATTAGTGGGCTTCTGGCATGCCCTGCGGATACCTTGCACAAGCGTTTGGCGGTAGGTGGTAAGCCTGGCCAGGTGAATTACATTGTTTGGATCCCAATTAGGATCTTCCAAGGGAAAGTTGTCCCGGAGATGACGGTCAACATTTAAAATATTTCCCACTCTGGCCTGCTCACGCAAATATATCTGTGCCTTTTCAATTATGTCTCTCCTTTCCTCAGTGGTGAACAGAGTATTCAGGAGCTGGCGGCAATCTGTCCAAGTAGGACTATGAGTATTTATTATTGAAGTCACCAAGTCCATCATAGCCTGAGGTTTTTCTGCAAAAGATGGGGTGTGTGTTTTCCAATTCATCAGATCCGTAGTTGTGAATGGAATGTACTGGAGGGTTGAAGTTCGAGGTGGCCGTGGTCCGAGTTGCCCGTTAACCAGCACAGGCTCCTCAAGTGCATCAAATACTCTTCTGAGAGGGGCTACTACGTGATCTTTCTCTTCGCTTTGCTCTAGGGGCCTCAAATCATAGGGGATTGTATCTGTCCCAAGGCGTTCTTTTAGCAGCTTTATACGCCTGGCTGTATTGCTTGCTGACCGATTAAGGTCTCCCTGTAACTTCTGTAATAATTCTCTAGGACTTGGATGTACAGGGGTTTGGGGTAGGCAATCAGTTGTTCCACTAAAAGAGACTGTAGATGGAGTTCTACTGGGACTCACAGGTGGAATAACCACTTCTGCTTGGGCTTTATTATAGGCCTCCAATGCCTCCTGAAGATATTTATCATAATCTATCAAGGAATCAAGTTCTGTGACTCCAGCCCCATTATTCATTCCACTTTCTTGCCTTGGGGTTACAACTGGTGGAATGTTTGGATTAGGCTCCCTTCGATGTGGAGCATAGGGTGGAGGTGGAAGCACCTCTTCCTCTGGTCCCTCAAAAATGGGTTTGAGTTTATTTGGCAATATTCCTTTCCTAGCTTCGGCTTTTACAGCCAATAATTTGCATCGTTTGACTTTGCATTCCCTTATCCATGGAGGATTTTTATTTAATGTGCTCAGCCAAGAATCTATATATGAAAATTGTTCTGGGCACCCTCCAGTTTCTTTGGCGATATTAGACCAAAGTTTGCTTACTAAATTTATATCAAAGGTTCCCTGAGATGGCCATTCAGTATTTTGTTTCGGCCACTCTAATTCACATAACGTTCTCAAGCGCTCTGGCGTCATTTTGACTCCATATGCCCCTGAGAAGGCTTTCTTAAAATTATTTAACATACATTCAAGAGGTGTATTTTCCCCCTTTGAACCCCCAACTCCCATTGTATGGCCCTGTGAAGTATCCACTCAGTCACTCACACACACGCTTCGTGAGATTCCTTGCCCGGGTGAAGTCGCCTTACCGGGAACCGAAGTACTACCCACTCCACACTCAGGTCAGCTACAAATTGTACTTTCTCACACATACAATGCGCTGGATACTTCACCATACTCTACCTCCCAACCTTTCCCTTTCCCTACACCAGATCACCATCTGATGTACCCAACCACCTAGCGTACTCAGTTCCCCTTTACTGAGACGCAGAAGTTTGATCAAGACTTCTCTTCCTCCCAATTAATTGGAGGGCCAAAAACCCCTTAGTGCACTTACCCTTAGTTGGTTGCCTGTTTATTTCTCTGGTTCCCCCCGGTCCGTCGCCGTCGGTGGGCAGGGTATCAGACAGACGAGACTTCTGCGTTCCCCTGGAAAAAAAACTTTCCAGTGCGCGCTGGGTAAGCAGTGAGTGGTCCTCTCTCTTGTACCCTGCCCAGTAAGGCGAAGGGGCTGCGTTCCAGCAGACCACTTATCCGAGTCACAGGCACCATAAAATGTAGCACCCTGCTTGTGGTTAACGCTTAGCTGGAATGAAATATTCAACGCAGCAATAGAGAAATTAAAATAATAATTTATTTGTCAGACAAATAAATGAGAGGCACAGTGGTATATGGTTACCAAGCTCTGGCCTGGTCTCCTGCCATTATGGCCAGCACTTATATTCCCTCAGCCCAGCCCCCTTGCTCCTCCTTTGGCTGCCTCTGTCCAATCAGCCTGGTTGAATTTCCTATTGGCTGATTGCTAGAACCAATCATATAAGATACTCCCATTTCCTATTACCTTTTATGGGAGACAAAGAGCTATATTTCCTTCTATTTATAATTGGCAAACAAGTAGCCATTAACCTCTACAAGGCACCTTAATTACCAGATAACCCTTTGCCCTAGACAAGGCGCCTTAACTAACATTTCACCTTTTGCCCTATTGCCCTATTCACTCCAGAACAGATGGTGGCTAATGGTTCTATTTTTATCTGAACAGAGATCTTGGGTTCACCAGCTATGAAAGATCGCCTTCTTTGGAGCCATATGTCAGGAGTGCTCTGATGGTTTCCTGCCTGGCAGGGGGCTGGGCTCAATGGCCCTTGTGGTCTATTCCAACTCTAGGATTCTATGATTCTATGAAATAAGAATCTAGCATAAGAATCTAAATTTCTAAATCCTTTGCATAATTACATTTAAGCCAATATATTTAATACATAACATATATAGTTTTTTTATAAGCAAAGACGTTCACAGTAAGAAAAAACTTAAAAACACTTTCTTCAGAGAGAAGCCCCCCTTTCCCTAGCCAGCTGCTGTTTCCATTAGCTCTTGCCGTTTGTCCTATTTGTGGCACAATATTCTTACTATTTACCAGCTTACCATTGTGTTTTTGCAACTTGATTATTTGTAAGGTCAGTGACCTCGCTTCCCAGCCTTTTTATGACCGCAATAAACCAATAAACCAAAGGGGCCCTCTGCCTAAGAGGATGAACATCTGCCAAAATCTTAGCCAGCCTAGTTCCTGCCTGGCATGAAACATTTGTGAATTTAAGCTCATTTTTAGAATTATAGGAACCTGATCAAAATATAAGCCTTGATTATAATGCAGGCTCAGATGCCTCATTCCCCCCTTTCAAGCTCAAGGACCTTCATCCCAAGTGTCCTTGATAGCTTGACCTTCATCATATTCCTGAGGTAAAGCTCTATATAGGGCCATGATATGAGGTAGAGTTTCATTCGAAATCATCTTGCTAATTGTACTTCTAAAACATGAAATGATACATGGCACCATACATAAAACCATTATTACTACCGTCAAGAAAAACAAACAAGACAATAGTATCCCTTTGAGTCCCGCAACATTAGGTAACCAGTTGGTGAGCCATCCCATATCCCATCCTTCCCATGTTTGTACTGGGACATGTGCTATACTCTCCATCTTTGTGGCCAACACACGGATTGCCTCACCATTATCAGAAATGTTAAAGCAACAGGCATTCCCTGTCAAGTTCAAGACTCCACATAGGCCTCCCTGCCTGGCAAGTACATAATCCATTCCCATTTTCAGCTGCAAAATGGCGGCTCTACTTTCACTTGTCAAAACGAATCAGATATTTCCGTACATCAAAAAATGCTGCAAGATTCTTCTCCACCTGAAAGAATGATACAGGCAAAAAGAGGAGAGCTGAATCTAAAGGTGAAATTTTCCCCATTTTAACCCCTGTTAGCCTCCTCATAGAATCATAGATTTTTAGAGTTGAAAGTGTTTTAGAAGTCTTCTAGTCCAACTCTCTGCAGCTCAGCATGTGCTTAAACACCTCCAGTGAAGAAAAGCCCACCATGTCCCAAGGCAGTCTGTGTCACCGTCAAAAAGCATTTCCCATTAGGAAATTTCTCTTAACATTAATGCATCATCTGCTTCCTTAATTCAAGGAGTTTCCAACAGTTAAGTCTAGTTATGAACAGAGAACAAGTTGGGATGAGGAAGAAATCCATGCCTACCTATTTCACACTTCCTGAAGCAATATGTGAATCAAAAGCACATATGGCTAAAGCAATCATGAGGTAAAGTGAGGTTTTTAATATAAATTTTTCAATTTCTCCCTTCCCAACAGCACCCTAACTGGGTAGAAGCAGACCCACAAGATTGGCTTCATTTACAGAGCCACTTTCTTCACCCTCGCTCTCCAGCAATGTGGGGTTTCACAATGGAGAAAGGGATTGAGACTAAGCAGAGAACCATGAGCATGAACCTGTCATCCTCTGACATGATGTCCCAAGGATAATCTGAAGTTGGTTGAAGTGAGGGTTTGAGCTGGAGCAAAGTGGTGGAAGCATGTGGACTAATCCCACTCATGAAACCGGTCCATGACACAGTTATTTGCTGCATGTAATTTTGAATTATGGTGCTGGAGGAGACTCTTGAGAGTCCCATGGACTGCAAGAAGATCAAACCTCTCCATTCTTAAGGAAATCAGCCCTGAGTGCTCACTGGAAGGACAGATCCTGAAGCTGAGAATCCAATACTTTGGCCACCTCATGAGAAGAGAAGACTCCCTGGAAAAGACCTTGATGTTGGGAAAGATGGAGGGCACAAGGAGAAGGGGACGACAGAGGACGAGATGGTTGGACAGTGTTCTTGAAGCTACCAGCATGGAAGACAGGAGTGCCTGGCGTGCTCTGGTCCTTGGGATCACAGAGTCGGACATGACTAAACAACTAAACAACAACAACAACAAAAGCTGATTTAGGTTAAACCTGCACTTGCATGATTACATTTCCACGACTTACTTCAGTAGGTGTTCATAGATGTTCACTCCTCGCTACATTCCTCCCCCTTGATAAAGTCTTTACCATAGGGTACTCAACCAGCTTATAGATTGGGCTGATGTAATCCTTTCTCTTTGCCTTGTTCCTATGTTCCCTCCTGTCCCACCTGCTGAGTCTTATGTAAGAGGGAAATAATAAATCTCAAAGTGATTTTGTAGATGTTCGGCTTAGTCATTACGGGGCATTACTTGTTCTGAGTGCATTTATGTGCTTTTATCCACTTTTGCTTACTTTTCTCTCAAGAAGAGGAGTGAATGGTCCCTTTCAAAATCCACCCAGCTTGCAAGAACCCCCTCAACCCATTCTTTTGCAGCTTGTTTCTGAGCACAGGCTTCTCTATTGGACTGTGGGGGAGGGGACTCATGAATTGATGGGGAAGGAGGTGGTGTTCTCAGCAATGTACAGTGGTACCTCGGGTTACAGACGCTTCAGGTTACAGACTTCGCTAACCCAGAAATAGTACCTCGGGTTAAGAACTTTGCTTCAGGATGAGAACAGAAATCGTGTGGCGGTGGCGCAGCTTCAGCAGGAGGCCCCATTAGCTAAAGTGGTACCTCAGGTTAAAAACAGTTTCAGGTTGAGAATGGACCTCCAGAACGAATTAAGTTTTTAACCCAAGGTACCACTGTACTGTGGCTATTAGTCCCACTTTATGGAGAACCAGCAAGGAGAAGAATTCACATGGTATAATATGAAGGTTTAGGAATTCTCCTTAGAGAGAATACCTGATTTTGTAAATGATAATACAGTGGTACCTCAGGTTATGAACTTAATTTGTTCCGGAAGTCCACTCTTAACCTGAGGTACCACTTTAGCTAAGGGGGCCTCCCACTGCCACCATGCAATTTCTGTTCTCATCCTGAGGTAAAGTTCTTAACCCGAGGTACTATTTCCGTGTTAGCGGGGTCTGTAACCCGAAGTGTTTGCAACCTGAAGCGTTTGTAACCTGAGGCACCACTGTACCTGATTTTGTAAATGAAGGCAGGTGAACCAGAATCCTACTCATGTGAGTAATTCTGTTCAATAGTTTTCAACTTTTTACAGACTAAGAGAAGGCGAGTAGCTGGAAAGGGAGGCTTTCCAGAGACACTGGATAGTGAAGAAGTAATGATATTTCTTTATACTTCTTATTTTTAAAAGGCACAGTGTCTGATTTAAGTTCTAACATGGAATTTTATTTTTGAGAAAAAGTTGAAAATGCAGGCATCAAAAAGAAAGAGGAAAAGGAAATGCTGATTACAGTCCTCTGTTTTTCATGGATAAGCTTGCAGGGCAATTAAAGGAAAACAGGGTAAGGAGAAGTTTGCCAATAGTTTGGGTGTGCCAGTTATGCATCCAAATAATACTCTGAAATACACACACATTAGATCAGAAAAGCTTCTGCATAATAAATCAAGACCATAGTGCCATAATATGATTTGTAAACCCTTGTTTGTTAAGCTAGCTGAGCAAGTCTGTACATAATCTATAACTGGGCTGAAATTTTCATCCTAGTATCTTAAATCGGGAATTTTCTTTTGCTTTTTGAAGGAGGGCATAAATATCCTGGGGGGTAAAATCTTGAGGGGTTGCTTCATACCTCACAATGTGACCAGACATTTGTATTTTATTTTAGAATAAATGTTTTTATTTCATTTTTTATAATAAAATTGAATAACAAGACAAGAATGCAACACAGAGCACCCATGCAATTCATATCAGTATCCATTACATATTTTATTGGTCCAGTCATGCAAAAGAATAAGACTAAAGTGCTGTTTATGATATAAATAAGTTAGATATAGGTTCATAAAATCATGACTATGGGGCTGGATTGAACTAAGTAGGCATGCAAGCAGGAGGCAGTTGCCGCAATGGCACTGCCCGCCTTCTCCTGCCCTCATGTGCCCCGCCTCCAAATTGGCTCTGGGGGTAGAGGTGAGAGGTTCATTGTTCCACTGAGCAAGCTGAAATGCTGAATGCTGACAGAATGATTGGAAGAACTCAATGCTGAATTCCACCTATGGTATGCAATTTACCCCTGGGAGATGCCTCCATAATGTTCTGTGTGTTTAGGGTAGACCCCATTGTATTAAATAAAGCTAAACCAATGATCATGAAATATGTCTCTACTATTTATTTCTATTTCTTGTCTCACAGCATGGCTCTCTCCCTAATGGCCCACCAGCTGCATTTCCTGGGATGCATTGTGAGTGATGAAACATAACGCAAGTCATGTTGCATTGCTCCTGAGGCTTGCTAGGAAGTAGGGTCAGCAAGAGGCTGTGCGGAGAGCCTTGTGCTGCTTCCTGTCAACAGCACTTCCCAGAATGCCTCAGGAGCAATGTAGTGTGGTGTGACATGCCCTCACTCTTGAAGGATTTCAAGTTATGCAGCCAGCAGAAAGCTGTGCAGGAAAAAAACACCTTTGCATTGCTTTGAGAGACACGGGTCATTTCAGCTTTTAAAAAGTCAAGAAAAAGTGAAGACTACTGGGATCCTCACAGAAAAGACAGGGAAATTTCCACACACTCACCCCTGCCAGTATTCTTTATTTCACCCCCCCACCCAATGAATACTTTTAAAAAAAAAAAACCTGAGCAAAATTTTCAGTTCACTTCAAACATAACCACAGTCTCCCTATTTGCATCAAGCCACCTGACTGTTTATAAGGATGCTTGGAAATTTTTCATTTATATGCTACACACAATTTCACTGCTAAAGGTCTTTATGCATGAATCTGGGGTTATTAGGTTCAAACTGATGAAGTTGCATAGCTTTAGGATTTACCTGCCGTCTATGCTGCTCTTCTTTAATTACAGACCATCACGGAAAGTTTACGTATGATTAAAAAATCCATTTCCCCAGGAGAAAAAGAATGCTCAGGAACTCTAATCCAAAGCTTTGGCAATTATATCTTAAATGGAATTAACATCTGTTCATGATTTTGTGCTGATTTTTTTCCATACTTAAAAAGAAGGGGGGGGGACCCTCTGAATCCATCCTTTCCTGTGTAGGTTTATTAGGTACAGACTCATCACTTTTAATCTACATGATCTCCTGGCCTCATCTCTGGACTGTTGGACATTGTAACAAACAATGTGATTGTATTCTTCCATATGTGGTTTGCCGTCTCCCATGCCAACACATAACTTGGCTATGATATTCTAACAATTTGGTGCCAAAGCACTTTTTTCCCAAGCATCTGCACAAAACCAGCCATGTAGTCTTCAAATCCCATGGTGCATTGTGATGTACAAACACATATTTGGGTCCCTCAACTGCAGTGGAAAGCTGTTTTCAATTCCAGATTCAAAGTCTAACTAGAGTTGAATAGACCTATCAATTTCATTTTCCTAATAGACATGTTTTTGTATGTAGTTTTTGACTAATATACACATTCTTGCAAGTAAATTGTTGATGCTATTTTCACCAGCATGTACATTGCCTTGCACACTTTCTCCTAATATATGCCCTTTTGAAGAAATGTTTTGGTCAGAGAACTACATCACAGCTTTCAGAAAAGGGCAAATGTTGAAGAATAATTGAATTTCAGTTGGCATATTGGTTTGAAAAGTGTGCATTAGGTTGTGTCTCATAAAAAGGCAAAGAAAATTGATTTTTCTCCCCCACCCATAAGCAAAACATGGAGGATTTCTATGGAAAACCCATCTACCTATTTTATCTAGACTGGTTCTACTACGCCCAGAGTCAAACTCACTTATCATGGCAGATCTTGGGTTTAGATTAGTCTTAGTCTCTTCAATTTAAAACCCACATTAAAGACTTAAGGCTGCATATGCAGATACTTTGTGCACTGTTATTTTGTTCGCAAAAATGCAAAAGTTGGGTAATGAATATCATATATACTGTGAGAATGTATACTGTTGATACATGGGAACATACCTTATAAGTTGAACTGGCAGTGCTCAGTCAGTGTGCTGTTGCAAAAAAATCGCTAAGTGATCTGCCACCCCCCCCCCCCCAGCAATTTCCAAGTGGTCTGTGGAATAACAGTATGACAACTACTATGCTAGAGAACTAATGACTCTTGCTTTTTTAAAAAAGGCATATCCATTCTATTTCATAATTATTGTGTTAACTTTTGACAGAAATATTCACACTAATAGCTGGCATCCTCTCCCTATACTCCTAATACTAGGACAGTTGGGAAATGGATGACTATTCCATACATTCACAGATATGTCAAAGTTGCAAATGTACATATTCACAGCCATACATGTTTTCAATTTATACAACGGTTCCGTGTTATTTAACCAAGTTCCAGATTCCCAAGAACCAACACTGAATAAGCAGCAGCATTCAGGTTTTGAGTATTTGTGAATTTGAAAGTCAAGGGTTAAAATATGAATGTGTGAAGAAAGGCAATTGGAAGCCAACAAAAAAGAAATATATGCAAACTCCTTTTTTGATAAGTGTCACCTCACAATCAGGAAGTTCAGTATTCCATCAGGCAAATCCGCCAACAATGTTAAGCTGAAATCTGCTCTGTGAGTGACTAATGCTCAAGTTCATTTTTTTTTTTTCTTATTCAAAGCCATCATGTGCATGTATAAAATATGACAGCTGACAGTTTCATATATGCATAAACCAATGAACCAATGGAGTAAAAAGATTGATGTTTGAGGACTAATTATTTGTAGCTTCATATAAAAAAGAATGCATTCTAAACCTCTGCATCATCATATTTTTTTCCCCTTTGTTCTACCTTTAAATTTCACAATTTGCGACTCTAACAATGAACTTGGGGAACTGGAAAGTATGTAGCAAAGGCACTTAAAGAGCACACTGTGTGCCAGCTCCTGCTGAGCTGAGCTCTGCAGGAGTTGATTTTAATGCAGACCTAGCAGACTGGCCACTGAGACTGCCCACAGAGGAGGGCAGCCGGCTCTTTAAATACCATGGGCAAGCCAAGACCAGCAAGTTCAAGATAATAGGACAGACTCTGCAGATACTCAGAAGGAAGTGCCTTGCCCTTTGCTAATGTTCCAGATGGGGAAGGGCCCTGCTAAGCATTCGAGATGGGCTCTTGAGGTTCACCTGCTCAGCTCACTCTGCTGTCTTTGCCAGTGCAAACGCCGCATGCTGTGACCAAAGGGATGGAACACTCCACATTCGCACAGAAGTTACCACAATTCCATTTTTTTGATGTTTCCCTAACTGTTAATTTCTGCATTCTGTTTTGATTTTCACACGGCGTAGAAATGGCTTTCAGAAATATAGCAGAATATAGCACAAGTTAAGCATTCATTTCTGCGATACTTGCTTCCAGGGAAACACACACACACAAAACAACAACACCAACATGGAAATGAGCACTAAAGCTGCACTATATTTCACCATATTCCTATAAGTGGCTTTTATGTTACGTGAAAGCTCAAATATACAGTGGTACCTCTACAGATGCTTCAGGTCATGCGTTTTTGGGTTGTGCACTGCACTGAACCCGGAAGTACCGGAACGGGTTACTTCCAGGTTTCGGCGCTCGCGCATGCACAAAAGCACTAAATCATGCTTTGTGCATGCGCAAAAGCACCGAATCGCCACCTGCACATGCGCAGACGTGGTGCTGCAGGTTGCGAACACTGCAGGTTGTGAACGTGCCTCCCACACGGATCACATTCACAAGCCGAGGTTCCACTGTAATGCAGAAATTAATAGTTAGGGAAACATCAGGAAAACAGAACAAACTGTCATGTGAATGCAGTCTCCATTTGCGACCTAGGCATAGTTCATTGAGGTTGCCAAACAACTCAGAAATTATTGATTCATTCATTTTGCAGAGAGATAGAACTATATTCAAGGGGCTCCATGGTGCAAACATGAACACCTAGGGATGTCTAGTGGGGACCTGGCGGGTGGCCTTTTCAGTTGTGGTGCCCACCATATTAAAATCTCTTCCTGTTGAAATTAGGCAGGTGAGGGTGTTTTCTCTGTTAAGTAAAAACAAGTGTTCAGCCAGCTTTCTTTGACGACTTGTGCCAGTTTTTATTGCCTTTGGTTACAATGCTGTTGCTGTTTTTCTTGAACCTTGTGTGTCAGGAAGTGCCAAGGCTCAGTGGCAGAAGACCCCAGCTTCAATTCCCAGCATCTCCAGGTAGGGCTAGGAATGCCCCCTGTCTGAATGCTGGACCAGATGGGCTATTGGCCTGATCCGACAGGGCTCTACTGATGTCCTTAAAACTGTTCAGGTGATGGATGAGCAGCAAGTCGAGCAAAAGACAGTCGGTGTCTCAACATAGCCTGTGGAGTAGACCTGCTCCCCATTTCTCCCCAATTCTACTACAACCAGATGACTCTTTGGGTTCCTTCCAACTCCACAAATCTATGATTCTATGATAAGGGCCAAAGACCAATGTAAAGTACCATACTATGTAACTAAAGTGTGGGCCAAGGATGGGATATGGGGCTGCTTTGTTTAACTGTGCATCCTTGCTTCTGTTGAAATAAAGTTGAACCATTCACCAACTCATTTTATGTAATTGGACTTGGATAAACTCTTTAAGATGCCTTTGTGGGAAACATACATCGGACACATATTCTTAAGGTGACACTTTCCCCCCTCGGCAGATGTAAGCTCTGGCTGGTCTTCAGAGCTGTTGACCAGGACTGTGAGGATTTGGGTCTGCTAATTAAGCCCTATGGTTAATTAAGCTTAACCACAATAACATGATAAAAGGATGCTACTGGATTCAGCTCACTGCGACGATTGTTTTGTGAAACTCTTCAAACCATGATTAACTTAATTAGATTAATTTGCTCAGGCTCGGAGAAGTCTACCCATCCACTTATTGCCAAAGATGAATAATTTTTTCTGACAGGCAATCTTGTAAAGGGGAGGAGAGAATCGTTTGTTTGGTAGATGGGCAAATTTTGCATGGTGGCCTGGTATGATCTGCAGAAATAATAACTATAGAATATGAAACAGGTCTGGAGTTGGGTTTAGCAAGAGATTGATCAACTGACCACAGAAATCTCATCTACTTCTTTGGGGATAAGCCTTGAGAAATTGAAGTAGCACATAGTTCTCCCCTTTTGCATAACAACCTCATAATAACCCTGTTGGTTTAGATAGGCAGAGACAGAGGTGGAATCTACACACATATAAAAAACGCTGTGAAAATGCTTTTCTTAAAAACCTTTTGAAAAATACATTGCATTTAGCATAGCTCACTCTCGCCATCTAGAGTCACATTTGTATATTGCACTTTACAACACATTTAATATGTTTTATTTGCAGCTGTATAGCTGAGTCCAGGGTGCCTGACACAAGGTCACCCAGTGAGCTTCATGCCCAAGTTGGCATATGAATCCTGTTCTCCTCAATCCCAGTCTGACACTCCGACCAGTACACTGCACTGGCTGTGTTAGATGTAACAATAGTGCTCAGTGGAGTGGTGAAGTGGGGTGGTTGCCTGGGAGCTGTTCCAGCCTACTATTTATCTGCACTCTTCTCTCCCCTTCCCAATCTGCTGTGGAGTTACTCCAACCTTCCAAAGCATATTTGGGGTGTGGGTGTTAGTGCGTACGCTCCAATTCTTGGGGTTCCTTTATTCATCTCAGCAGAGTTACGTAGAACGTCTTCCTGGGTCTTCACAGCAGCAGCAGCAGCAGCAGTCTAGTCGTCTCTTGGTGAATTCCCATGACAGGAATAACCACCTCACCCATCCAGCTCTTCTCTTAAAGTCTGTATTATTTACATTACAAGTTGCATAACCTTACTGGTCTACATATAAAATAAGAAACAGAACTATATACAGATCTCTGTTCCCTTCAGCCATCTGGCCAGAGACAGGCTCACAGACTTTCACATATTATGGCAGACCCACTGACCCACTCTCCTCCAGACATGCCCTGATAAATACACCTGTTGCTTGGGGAGAATTCTCATTGCTAAGCATATGTTTTAACTGTGCCTTGAGGATGTGATTCAAGACCGTGCTTCAAGATTGTTTTGGCAATACACCAACTGTGGACACAGGGCGGGGTGCTAGGAGAAGTTCCATTGCACAAGTGGAAGTTGTTCTGTTTGTCTCATGTTTGTCTGAGAGGTTTTTCATTTGCCCCGCTGTTTTCCATGGGCAAACCCGCTGTTTACAATTGACTTGGGGGGAAATGTCAATCTGAATAAAACTCAATTAATGGTTGTTACGAATCAATGGTAAACGTCAGGTTTTCCTGGGGGGGTAAATGAAAAACCTCTCCGACCCATGTCTAGAAAGCAAAGGGCAAATGGGAGCATGGATGAGCCCCATGTTAGACTCTTAACGAGAAGACAACTTCTGACCACAAATAGGGAGATGACCTGCTGCAGCTCTTCGTGTTTTGTATGTCCAGACCAGTAATTTGTGATGTCTGCATAAAAATGTGAGGTGCTTATATTTCAGGATTCTTAGACTCCTGCATTTCCTCCCCCTGGTTCACTGTTTCTTTCTTTCAATTTTTCTTTTAAACAATGACTGCACAGAATCGTATTACTAGGTGACACTTGAGAAATAACTGTCTTGGGATTTTCTCTGTGGTGGCGGCTGGTTGTGTTGACCTTCCTGATAAAAGAAAGTTGGCAGCGCAGTGTTTCGGGGTCTTACCCTCAATTTTCAACTCGGTTTTGCTTCTGCTTCTTCAAAAGCCTTTTATAAATGCCCGCTGAAAACATTCTGCTAACCAAGCTGATGCTAGTGATAAACAGTAACTCTAATGTGCTGGGCCAATTCTCCCGAGGACAGTTCAACATATTTCCAGTGAATAAAGGAACACAAAGTAACAATCAAATGAGTGGTTCCTTATTTAGCACGCCCCATTCAGTCCCGATTTGAAACACTGGTTCAATAATCATGTTCCCTTGACCCGTTCCTGCAGACTTTGCGGTCACAAATTTACAAGGCCTTCACGAGGGATTAAGCATTTGCAGCCTAGACATAGCAGACAGGGACTGGGGTAGATTCATCGCTTTGCGTCAGATCATTTGCTGTGAGGCATTCTAACTTGCCAGTAAATAAATTTGTCTTGTGAATTTTACAGTCAAGAGGTGAGTCCCCACAGAAATGTTTTCTTTCAATTAGTGTAACTGGGCACTGCTGGTATCATTCAAAGGAATACAGAGACAACAAGACTTTGACAAAGAACCAAAGAGGGAGCTTTTTTGGTCCTCTGGAGTTCAGAACAATCGTTTGAAAGCACCAGCCAACAACAATGTTATGATGTCCCTTTGCTTGTGATCTTGGACAGCTTATGGGCTTTTTCTGTGTTGCTGTTACTTTTCATCATTTCCCTTTCTTTCTAGAAAATAGCTGGGATGCCTGGTGAGTGTTCCAGCCCACTATTTATCTGACAGATTAAATGCCCAATTTACTGTTAATATAGCCATTAGCCCAGCACTGCTTTTATGACTGGGTGATTCGGAAGCTTCACATTTTACTTGTGTCTATCAGAGTTGCAATACTGAAACCTTTTTTAAAAAAACAAAACAAAACAGGGTGCTTGTGCTGTTCTTCGAATGGAAATTTACATATGCACAGAAGAGTGCTCTGGATTTTTTAAATAAAAAAACGATAAAATGGAGGGATTGCTCATAGCCTCTCTCTGCATAGCCACAGGAAATAGAAGCTCTGATGGTCCAGAATGACAACAGCTAGTAGTACATTCATAGTCTGCAACCTAGATTAGTAAAGGTACCCCTGCCCATATGGGCCAGTCGTGTCCGACTCTAGGGTTGTGCGCCCATCTCACTTAAGAGGCCGGGGGCCAGCACTGTCCGCAGACACTTCCGGGTCATGTGGCCAGCGTGACAAGCTGCATCTGGCGAGCCAGCGCAGCACATGGAAACGCCGTTTACCTTTCCCTAGTAAGCGGTCCCTATTTATCTACTTGCACCCAGGGGTGCTTTCAAACTGCCAGGTTGGCAGGCGCTGGGACCGAGCAACGGGAGCGCACCCCGCCACGGGGATTCGAACTGCCGACCTGACGATCGGCAAGTCCTAGGCGCTGAGGTTTTACCCACAGCGCCACCCGCATCCCTTTGCAACCTAGATTATCATGGATCAAATATTATTGAATGTAGCATCCTGGTGCTGCATTTTATTCATCTTTGGCAATCACTCGTAGCCAAGTAAGTTAGTCTTCCATGAAAATGCTCCTAACAGTGAGTCTGTGGCTGTGGAGGCCAATTCTGAATCCACACGTCCTTCCACATTGGGGACATAGGTTTCTGGGCAGGAGATGATCATGGTGAGGGTTTGCCAAATGTGCCTTCCTCTTAGCTCATTTCTCCCTTGCGTCCTGAGTTCGAGTGTCTTCAAAGCCCATGACACCTTTGGTAAAGGCTGTTCTCCAATTGGAGCGCTCGCAGGCCAGTGTTTCCCAGTTGTCAGTGTTTATACTACATTTTTTTAGATTTGCCTTGAAAGAGCCATTAAACCTCTTTTGTTGACCACCAGCATTACGCTTTCCATTTTTAAGTTTGGAATAGAGTAGTTGCTTTGGAAGACGATAATCAGGCATCTGCACAACATGACCAGTCCAATGAAGTTGATGTTGAAGAATCATTGCTTTGACACTGGTGATCTTTGCTTCTTCCAATACACTGACATTAGTTCAACTGTCTTCCCAAGTGATGTGTAACATTTTTTTGGAGACTCTGTTGGATCTTTTGAGGAGTTGGACATGGCGTTTATAAGTGGTCCATGTTTCGCAAGCGTACAGTAGTGTTGGTAGTACAATGGCTTTGGTTTTGCTGCACACTATAACACCCATCTGACCATCAGCCAAAAGCTGAAGAATAACGGTGTACAGTACACTCACATGTGTAAAGTAGTTACATTTATACAGTGGTACCTCTGGTTACATACACTTCAGGTTACAGACTCCGCTAACCCAGAAATAGTGCTTTAGGTTAAGAACTTTGCTTCAGGATGAGAACAGAAATCGCACAGTGGCGGCAGCAGGAGGCCCCATTAGCGAAAGTGGTGCTCCAGGTTAAGAACAGTTTCAGGTTAAGAACGGACCTCCGGAATGAATTAAGTACTTAACCTGAGGTACCACTGTATATAAAAATGAAACCGTTTCTCAAAAACAATTAGAAATATGGAAACAGTTTAAAACAAGAACAGCCCATACAGAAAATCAGTTCAAATTCAATACAGATAGAAACTAGAATAAACTCCATTTAGAAGGTTTGTTGGAAAGGACAATAGCGAAATACCTTCTGTGATATATAATGTAAGGAAGCTCTAGAGGAATAGTGTAGCTGCACTAAAGGTCCAGTTGCTACATCATGTGGAATGCCCTCTCCTGCAGAATGCAGTGATTGGTTGAGTATGTAACAGATGAAACACTCTTTTAGGTATCCTGCTTCCAAGACGTACAAGGTTTTGTGCACCAATGCCAACAAATTCAACCTAGCCTGGCAGCTGATTAGCTGCCCAAGTTGCATTTCTGTTTGTACATAAAGGGACATATTGGTTGTCACATGTTCTTTGGCCTTTGTGGGTGGTTTTTTAAAAAATAAAAACCAATAAGAGGCATGAGGATCAGGAAATTTGGGGGAAGGATGGTTAAACTTTGCCCATGCCATGGTTCTGATTGGAACTGGAATATGCAAACACACATCTTTTGCCTCTCTGTATTGTTTTAAGGAGATCACCACCACACCTGATTCTAATGAAAATGGGAAATGTCACCTGCATATTGATGTCACCATCTTCCAGACGCCCATATGACTTCACCCAAAGGTTTCATGCAGCTATTGATTCCTTTTGAATGCATAGCATATGTTCCTCCATTGTTGATTCCCTATATCTCACAACTTTGATTTGGGAGCTAATTATTTTTTATGTCTCTGTTAAACTCTTCCATGATCCATAGTACAAAAAACTTAATCAAGGGACTCTGTAATGTATTGAGCTTTTCATATGAAAGGGTGCTTAATCAATGATAATTAGAAAGCTTCTGGACAGTAAGAAGACTGGCATTTTTTTTGCAAGAAAAAGGACCATTCCTGTGAAATGTCAGCCTTTTGTTACTACTCAGTTATCCCCCAGAAATTAAAACTACGTCAAATAAACCACATATTATTTAAATACTGGAGAATGGCGTGGTTTATTAGGTTTACCTTCCATTAACAAGATAGAAGAGGATGTTGCCTACTAGCCTGATGAACTGTATACCATAATTAATTCAGGAAAGTATCAGAAAATACCCCAGCAATAAAAACTCTAAATTAAAAACATTTATGTTTTTTCATAAACACTTCAAAGCCAGAAACACAAATGACATAGGCTGGAATCCTGGAAAGCATGCAAATTAGGGTGGTTTTTTTGGAATTTTCCTTTGAATCTTGATTAACTGATAGAAATTCAAGAGAGGGCTTTTGCATTGCTTCCCATTTCAGTGCTGTTAGAGCTCTAATTCACAAGCTCTGAAAAATGTAGCTTTTTCAGAAGCTTATGAGCTGAAGACTTATCTGAATTACCACCTCCGGAATAGTGATAATAATGAAGTTTCTCTTCATCATTGAACATGAAATCTGGCAGAGATGACCCCCCTAAGTCAGGAAATGTAAACTTTAATATAGGTATCAGATGCCTTCATTTCAGTTCTTTTGCAGCCAGTTGTGCCTCTAGTACCAAGTTCCTTTTCTTACTGTGGTAATGATTTTGTAATGCAACCAGGAGACAAACCACCATCAAACATGGGATGCTGCAAAACAAGAAGAACCCTAATTCTGTCCATTTGCCCTTTCAGTGAAACTATCACGCATGGTGCCCTCCAGATGCTGTGGACTAGGGAGTCCCATCTTCTCTGACAAGGGATAGGGGAGTAATTCAATTCAATTTGCATTTAAAAGTCAGCCTACTGAATGCACCCTTTACACAGCAGTAAACTAACTGAAACACAGCGATCCTTCAAGATTTGCACCCTCCAAATTTTGTAGTGGAGTTTTCCAGCCAACTAATGCATGCAAATAAAATGCAGACACAATGGTAAAGTGGAAATGAAAAAGGTATATGTTAGTGAAAATAACTTACAAATTTGCAGTATATTAGGGGAAATTGCTCTGCAAAAAAGAGTGTATTAGGCAAAGTTCCTTCAAAAATGTGATATTAGGAGAAATTCTCACTAAAATGCCAATGAATTTTTGTGAGCAAGCACTTCTAAAACACAGTGAAGTGGAAAAGTGGAGAAATGAACTTAAGAGTGGGAAAATGAAAAATAACAGAGAGAGAGACCCAAACTGACAGATTTGCCTAATTCTATTCCTAGCCAAAGGCCATGCTGCGAGTGTTGATGGATGTCATACTTCTCAAGATCTGCAAGACAGCCTGTTGCCTATCCTTCTGTAGGATAGTATGTGGAATTCTCCCTTTCCCAGCTAGTAAAATTAAAGGGATCCCTGACTGTTAGGTCCAGTCGTGGACGACTCTGGGGTTGCGGCGCTCATCCCGCTTTACTGGCCAAGGGAACTGGTGTACAGCTTCCGGGTCATGTGGCCAGCATGACTAAGCCACTTCTGGCGAACCAGAGCAGCGCACAGAAACACCATTTACCTTCCCGCTGGAGTGGTACCTATTTATCTACCTGCACTTTGATGTGCTTTTGAACTGCTAGGTTGGCAGGAGCAGGGACCAAGCAATGGGAGCTCACCCAGTTATGGGGATTCAAACTGCTGACCTTCTGATAGGCAAGTCCTAGGCTCTGTGATTTAGTCTCCAGCGCCACCCGCATCTTTATAATTTCTAAGGTGATTATAAAGGAAAGGGAACTTATGCTACTTCAGTAGCATGGGAGCTGCTTTCCTGTAGTGATAAATGAACACCCCTCAGCTCTGCTTAAAAGCATATTGGGGGTTGTAGGCATTCCTATTAAATATCCTAAACCTCTCAGCAGTAATACATGCAAACCACTGGAGGATTTTTGTGGGTTTTCCCCAAGGGGGGGGGACCCTGAGCGGCTTTCTTTTGCAAAAGTGGGTGCTTAACAATAATTGGGAAGTGCTCGCTAGATATACCTGTCTGCTTGACTCCTGAGCTTGACAAGGTGCTCCTGGAGACAATCATTACCTACTAAGAGGATGGGGTCTGTCATTTTGTCTGCTCATTTTGTCTGTTGGGATACTGCCAGGGAGATAAAGTCCATCAAGGCCCCCAAGCCGTCTGCCGGACGATCCATCGACCTCCCGTAGGCACACAGCGACATGAGTTTCTAGAAAATATCTTGCCACATTCCAGACTCATGCACGCTCTATCAGCAGATAATGCACAGCAAAAAGTTGCACCCAGGAGAGCATTATTTACAAGTTTATTCAGCGTTGATCAGAACACAGAAAAACATGACTGCCTGCTTTTAGTGTCTGCGACAGAGAGAGAAAACGAAAGCAACAGAAAACATAAACATCCTGTGAACAGGAAATACGCAGACTCTGACTCACAAAGCCTGCTCCCTTTTAAGGTGGAACGGAAATATCCTAACATCCTCCCCCTTTCCGTGTAACCTGTAGTACCTGTGGTTCAACCCAATTGCAACCTTTGTACGTAAACCTTAAGTTGTTCTCTGTTAACAACCTTAGACAACAGATCAGCAGGAATTTCATTTCCTGGCATGTAGGACACCTGAATGAGTCCTTTCTGAATACACTCCCTTGCACGATGTAGCTTAATCTGCAACTACTTGGTCCTTTGCTTGCAACTCTCCGAGTTCAGCAAAGCCAAACACGATCTATTGTCTTGATACACTTGTATAGGACATTTCACAGAAACTCTGATGTCCTTAAACAGTTGCATCAACCATTCACAATCCATGAGTGAAAATGACAGAGCATTGAGTTCTGCTTCACAGGAACTTAGGCTCACTGTCGTCTGCTTTTTGCACAACCAGTCAAACAGACAGTGGTTGTACATGTAGCATACTCCAGAAGTGCTTGTACCATCCGTGGTGTCACTTCCAAAACTTGCATCTGCAAAGATTTCAAGACCTCCAGTCTTCTGACTGGTGTACCTCAGCCTGTAGTGCAAAGTCCCTTTCAAATACCGGGCTATGCGCTTTCCAATCCTGAACAGTAGGATTGTTGGCATGTCTGCTAAGCAGGTTACAGCTTACAGCTATGTCAGGTCTTGAGCATCTAGCAATGAAATTCAACTTGCCTAGAATGCATCTGTACAGCGTTGTGTCAGAAAACGCTTCAGCAGTACTATCTACCTGGTAGCCTGTCACCATCGGTGTGTCTGCTGGGTTTGCATCAACCAAATTCAACCTGGTTAATACATCAGCAATTTTCTGTGTTTGGTGTACCAGAAAATTACCTGCTTGGTCCCTCTCCACCTGCAGAGAAAGATAGTTGGATACCTCACCAAGATCCTTCATGTCAAAGTGCTCCTTCAGCTGAGCTAGGGTGCTTTGGTACAAAGCCTGATTCTTCCAAAACATCAGAAGATCATCAACAAAACATAAACAATACAGTTTGTTTTGCCCCTCCTCCTTGACAAACACACACGGATCAGCTTTGCCCTGGTGAAAACCTAGAGAAAGCAATGTCTCAGTGAGCTTCGTGTTCCAACACCTGGCACTCTGCTTGAGACCATATAAGGATTTCCGCAGTTTACAGACCATTCCCTTCTGTATCTGCATCCCACCAGGTGGAAGCATAAACAGCTCCTCGTTCAAAATCCCGTACAAAAAAGCTGTATTAATGTCATGATGGGAAACATGCAGTTTCTCCTCTGCAGCTATCTTGAGCATCAGCCGAATGCTCTCATATTTGACGGTGGGTGAGTAGGTCTCGTGGTAATCCTGTCCTGGTACCTGTGAAAAACCTCTGGCAACCAATCTGGCTTTGTGTCTGACAACCTTGCCATTCTGGTCTGTCTTGGCCTTGAAGACCCATTTGCTGCCAACCAGTCTCATCCCTGGGACTACTGGTACCAGTTCCCAAGTTTGGTTCCTATTCAAGGAATCAACTTCAGCCTTCATGGCATTAAGCCAAGGCTCAGCATCTTTAGAGGTTAACTCCTGAACCTCTTTGAAGCTTGAAGGTTCCCATACCTTCTCTGAGCTACTAAGAACAGCAGTTGCTGTCTTAGCAAACTCATCAGCAAATCTCTTTGGAGGTCTGCCCTTGGTCGCTCTCTCAGATCTGCGTACTAGACGCAAGTCTTCTGGACTCATCTCCTCTTTCTTAGGAGAAAAGTGACCAATGGTGAACAGTGGTTCTTCCAGTTCATTGTCAGACGCATCAGATGGTCTGACTGAGGCCTTTGCGCTCTTGTAGTCTGCTGTGTCATCACTGTCACTGACACCAGCAGCAGCGCCGCCCACTGAACTGGAATCCGAACTCTGATCATCATCGTCATCATCAGCAGCAGCTTCCTCAGCTTTAGCTGCTTCTTTCACATCACCTTCATCCTCCTCTGGGTAACTCTGGAAAATTCCCACATTTTCCCCCCGCTTAGGATTGTACTCAACACTCTTTGTGAACTTAATGGACTTAGAGTCAGTCATCCACACCCTGTATGCACCTTTTTCGTACCCCATGAACAAACCATGTGCCCCACGCTTCCCAAGCTTGTTGCTTTGTGGGGTGTGTACCCACATGTCAGAACCAAAGATTCTCATGTGCTTGATGTTGGGTTTCTTACCAAACATCTTCTCATAGGGGGTACAACCAATAGGTGATGACAATCTGCGATTATAAGTGTAAGCAAAATTCGACAGAGCCTCCCCCCAATACTTATCAGGGAGATTGGCATCATGCAACAATGTTTTCATTCCTTGCAGCAACGTTTGATTTGCTCGCTCCGCAAGCCCATTCATCCATGGCGATCTAGGCGTTGACAAGTCATGCTGGATTCCCTTCTCAGTCAGGAAAGCTTCAAACTGCTGAGAAGTGAACTCCCCGCCTCGATCAGTAAACAGACAGCCAATACGTTTACCGTGAACATTCTCCAACCAAGCACAGAATGCCTTGAACTTAGGAAACGCTTGCGATTTCTGCTCGAGCATAAACACATGAATGTACCTGGAAAAAGAATCAATTCGAACCATGAAGTACCTTCCTCCACCCAAAGAGGGCGCAAGTGGACCAACCAGGTCTGCATGCACTAGCTGGTAGGGTTTGGAAGCCTGCCTGCTAGACTCCTTGCCTTTTGGAGCAACCTTCACCTTGTTCTCTGCACAAGATACACATTTCATGTGAAACTTACAGGGTTTGATGTTCAAACCCTCAACCATCTCTGGCATCTTGGCCAGTGCCTTCCAAGAGAGGTGGCAAAACCTTCGATGTGCATCGTGAATGCATCCTGCATGAAGAACTTTGTTAGTTTGTGCAACACAACAAGAATCAACATTAGACACAACAGCACCATTGTCATCATAAGTTATACAGAACAAGCCATCCATAAACTTTGCATGCAAAATGTCCTCTTTGCCTTTTCTGATGACACAGACGCTCCTCTTGAAGGAAATCTCAAAACCACGCCCAGTCAGCTGTGGGACACTGAGCAAATTGTCTGCAGCGCCTGGAACATACAGTACATCTTTGATGGTCGTGTGCAGACTTGCCAGTTTCACAGTCCCTTCTCCTGCAATCCGCAATGTCTTTCCATCAGCCAGGTGGATCTCACCTTCTTGAGGCTTGAAGGAGATAAAGAGATGGCGGTCTTTCGACACATGGCGGGTACAGCCTGAATCAATAACAAACCTGGCCTTGGCCTTTGGAGCAGTATTTCTGGCAAGCAAAACCTTGTTTTCCACCGGCGTGGGCTTTTGCAGCTTGCCCCCCTGCTCCTGGCCATCAGACTTGCCTTTAGCCTTTGGTGAGGCTGTGCCAGCAAACAAAACCTTGTTTTCCACTGGCGTGGGCTTTTGCAGCTTGCCCCCCTGCTCCTGGCCATCAGACTTGCCTTTAGCCTTTGGTGAAGTTGTGCCAGTAAACAATGCCTTGTTTTTCTCTGGCGTGGGCTCTTCACCCTCCCTCTGCTTCTGGCCATCTGCAGGCGTCTGCCTCTGTTTACCTTTGCCCTTCCGGCCTCTGCAAAGGCGATGACCTTGGTTCCCATGAGAAACAGAGCTCTCAGCTGCCGACTCCTTGGCTCCCCCTAGAGGCTGGAATGCTGCCGGGGATGACGTGACAGTCAGCTCCCCCTGCAGCTTGCAACCGGTGCCCTCAGCATCCCTGCATTCACTCGCATTCTGGGAAACAGCCAGGACCTCCGACGCAGTCAAACTCTGGGCTGGGATGATTGGCAGATGGGCTACTTTCAAAGCATGCCACATCTTACGTGCAGTCACATTGCCAGCAAGCGTCTTTATTTCCTCCAGAGAGACGGACAAGACGATTACGTCTATCGCCTTCGAATTTTCGGCTCTCCATCTATCTGTCAGAGGAACTGGAGGGGCCTCACACACAGTATGCCACACTCCAAACTGACGCAGCAAACTCTCACACCATTTTGCCCAGGTCTGATAGTTATGCCGATTTAACTTTGGGCACTCAGCAGCCTCAGAAGCTTGGAAAAACTCCATTCCAGGTTTCTATTTGAGCCGTGAGTCTTATTCACTTCAGAGACGTCTTATCTCAGCAGCTCATTAATCACGAAGCCTTTGGCGCGGCTTCCAGATCCATTTATCTGCCGGAGTTCAAAGGCCCTTGCCGCGGCAAACAGAAAAGCCTCACTTTCGCTTTTCTTCCACATACCTTTCAGCAGTCTGTCGCAGTCTTACTCTCCTGTAAGTGCTGTGAATCTGGGCCCGAAACCTGTTGTTGGGATACTGCCAGGGAGATAAAGTCCATCAAGGCCCCCAAGCCGTCTGCCGGACGATCCATCGACCTCCCGTAGGCACACAGCGACATGAGTTTCTAGAAAATATCTTGCCACATTCCAGACTCATGCACGCTCTATCAGCAGATAATGCACAGCAAAAAGTTGCACCCAGGAGAGCATTATTTACAAGTTTATTCAGCGTTGATCAGAACACAGAAAAACATGACTGCCTGCTTTTAGTGTCTGCGACAGAGAGAGAAAACGAAAGGAACAGAAAACATAAACATCCTGTGAACAGGAAATACGCAGACTCTGACTCACAAAGCCTGCTCCCTTTTAAGGTGGAACGGAAATATCCTAACACTTTTCAAGCTGCATACTTGGGAAGGCCAGGCTGCTTTGTGAGCACTCCTCACTTTGCAAAGGTGAGAGGACTTTTGCTTCTTGGTTAGAGCATGGTGCTGACAAGAATGTGGTGCTGATAATGCAGAGGTCTCAGGTTTGATCCCTGTATGAGACAGCTGCATATTCCTGCATTGCAGGGAGATGGACTAGATGATCTTCAGGGTCCCTTCCAACTTTACAGTTCTATGATTCCAAGAAATGGCGGTGGTGGGTGCCACTGGAAGGGGTTTCCATTTCTTGTGGGAGAGTTTTCATTTCAACCCTACTCCAAGAACTTTATTAGCATTGTTATTTTGCTATTGCTTCTTCCCACACAGCCAAGTTAATAATTGAAATTGAAATATTTTATTGTCACTTGTACAACTTATATACAGTGAGATTACACCAGCACCCCCCACTCAGCTCTCTTAATCTTAATTCCCCTCGTTTACTGATGCACACCCACCAAACCCAGTTGCCCGATTGTTATCTTTTCATTCAGCAGCCTAACAGCCCACAGATAGAAGCTGTTCTTTACCCTGTTGGTGCGACTAATCATGTTTCTATATCTTCTGCCCGAGGGCAGGAGATCAAGAAAGTGCCGCCCAGGGTGTGAATCATCCCTGATAATTTTCCTCACTCTCCTGAGGCAACGTTCTTCCGCGATGTCATCCAGCGGATTCAAGGGACAGCCCATAATATCTTGTGCTGTATTCACCACCCTCTTTAGGCACTTCCTATCAGTTGATGTCAAACCAGTGTACCACACCATGATGCAGTATGAAAGGACACTTTCTATTGTGGACTGGTAGAAGGAGATCATCAAATGTTTATTGACATCATTGTTTTGCAATACTCTGAGGAGATGGAGGAATACAAGGAAGCCTGGGGATATTTTGGGAGGTCAGTAATCAGCCTACTCAATTGTTACCCTTCCAGTTGTGTAATTGTTGTCTGGGAAGGACCCTCATACTCCTACCACTCACTGATGTATTCCCAAGTTTCCAAAGTAAACCTCTGCTTCAGAAGTTACTTTTCCAGAATGGCGGATACTTGCCTTTTGATGGGATCGTCATTCACATTGTACATCTTTTCTCCAAGCTGTCTGGCCTACGATCAAGAAACATAGGTAAAGCCCAGAATGGTTGGCCTCTTGGAGTAATGGGGTTTCTTTTGGCAAGTGGAACAAATCAGCAGCTCAGCATGTCTTCCCAAGTGAAGTGATGGGTTGTGTTTCGACTGCTATGGCAATAAAAGCCGATCCATATTAGGCTTCAGGCCAATCACATTTCGTATGCACCGTGAGTCCATGCAGTAATGTCACAGTGGTGATGAAGTGAACAAGTGCAGTTAAGACATATGTCACTTTCAGCAACCCACTATCCATTCCTTGGTTCACATAAATGGGGCTCAGGGAACATCTTTGACTGACTGTGTTGGATATGTATGGATATGCTTGCCTGTTGCACTTGTAGAACAAAGATGACTTGTCGTCATCATTATCATTCAGATGTATTGCCCCAATTACAACTATGTATGTGTTTGTGTAGCAGCCAACCACTGTCTTACCTCATCCCTGTCCTCGATCCAGAAATGGGATTGACATGCATACAGTGTAAGTCAAACTATTTACAACAGAGCTGATTACCACTGAGAGTTGTTGCTTTTCGAAGTATATAAAACCAACTAAGCAATTTACAAACATAAAATCAGAATTTAGCTTTGCTTGAAGTCACACATGTGGCTAGGTAGATTTGTTTAACCCGTGATCACGTGTACACAATGCTACCTGCAGCAAATGTGATTACCTTGTTCAGCATACATACAGTCCAAGGTCAGGTGTTGGGCACCTGAGGCCCTTGGGATGTGATTGAACTACGACTCCCTTCACCTCTGACCATAGGCCATGCTGTCTGGGGCTGATGGGTGCTTGAGTTCAAATGACCTAGGGAGGCAACATAGTAGTCTAAGTGAACTCTTACACCCAGACTTATTTAATATTTCATCATTCAATATAGAAATGAAATGTGCAGGCAGCTGTGAACAGACAGTCTTTGGCCAAGTCTCTAGTTTCTTAGCATTTGTATTTAAACCATACTACTTTCTCATTACAACACTGTGCCAGTATAATCCTGGTCTAATGCTTCTGATCCCAGCCAGAAGAAACGGCACTCCAGAGGGTCATTTCTTGTTTCACCTGTCGAGCTTTCCTTTTTCTAACCTTCTATATCTCTAAACCTGATAAAGAGAAGCAGTCTGGAGCCCTCTCCGCTAATAAGGAAGTCTTTGCACAGAGGCTTGAAATGGAAATCAAAGAGCTCCTTGCTCTATACCTCCCTGATCAATACAATCCTAACTTATGATAGTAATCCCTCCAAGCTATTTGAAACAGTGCTGCATACAGCGAACTGGCTGTATGATTCCTGCATTAGAGGAGCAGCTGGCTTCATAACTCCCTATTAAAAGGCCAGGGGCGATGCATAAGAGTGGAAAGCAGTGATGTAGCTGTGCAGAAAATACTAAGATTGAGGTGACTGTGTAGTAAGCAGGAAATCAACATACCTGTAAGTAGGGATGGAGGCATCAGTCTATTTCCAGCACATATCAATCTTGCATGAGTTGTTTCATCCTGTTCACAATTTTTGAAGGCAGTTTCTTTTCTCATAAGTTGGTGTGGAATGGTTAAACAACAACCACCTTCCGGATATGTTTTTGGCACAGCAGTAAATCAACGAGACCTTCACTGTTGGAGGCAGCATGTCTCTGAATGCCAGTTTCTGGAAACGACAGGAGGGGAGTGTTGTGGTGCTCAGCTCCTGTTTGTGTGCTTCACACAAGCATCTGGTTGGCCGCTGTGAGAAGAGGATGCAGGAGAAAATGGGCATTTGGCCTGATCCAGCAGGGCTCTTATTATGTACTCATGTCCTTATTAAAATGCTTTGACTGCATCCTGATCAGTGCATACACGGGTTCATTATTCAATCCCATTCAATCCCCAATTCTGACTGTTAAAGGTTAAAATGTGGCTTATATTCGTGACCTTACGGTATGCAGCCAGGAGTGTGGGGCAAACAGCGCCAGGAGCGCAGCCAATTTTAAAGGTGCGGCTTATATTTGGGTGCGGCTTATATCTGGGCAAATACGGTAATAACAGAAAGTCTGGAATTATTATGAAGTTCCTCTTTACTAGCACTGCAATGTACATATGTAAAATATTTCTTATGTGCTATTAAGGACGCTGCGGCAATCCAACAAGTTGTGTGTGGGATATTGTAGTTCTGCTGATATGGACAAGTATCAAAGGTTATCCTTTTGACTGCTTCTTTCCAGCTTAATTTTTGTGTGGGTGGTAATTGAAAGGTAGGTGCTGCATATATAAGCACTTTCTGCACAGCTGGGTGTGTAACACCTTCCACAAACTTTGTCTGATAGATCAAGGCTGTTCAAAGCAGAAGTGAACTGACCAAACTCCATCTCTCCACCTCTTTAGGTACTTGGAGTAGTGCCCAAGTCAATTTTACCTCTAAGTAGCTTCTCCAAAGCAATAACCATTGAGCAACCAGGGGGAAAAGGGGAAACAAACAAAAATTCAAATCAGGGGCTGGGGGGATAAAACACACACACACACAAATGTAAGGCTGTCGTCGTGCAGCCCTTACTGGAGGATTTATAGTGCCATACACAGTCCTGGATTTGCATGAACTCAGATTGGAAGAGGGGAGCAAAAGAGAAGGCAGGTTTTAAATGGTGGTTTTAAACAACAGCTGGAGTTTGAATGAAGCAGGGATGGAGGGACACAGAGGAGTTGAGAAAATGTGGGGCTTGAAGACACTGGCAAGCAATATGAGCAAGGGCAGCAGCCCCTAGTTTGCATTTGCACATTTTTCAAAAAGTCCAAGGATATCCAAAAAAGCTCCACATAAATAAAGGGACAGATCCCATACATCCCTAGGAAAACTATATCGTTGCTAAGAAGTACAGCAAATGTAGAGGTTACCATTCGGTAGGGAGAAATGTTTGCAGTTCTTGGTCGCTGGATATCAGCCATCTCTGTGCTATTAAGTCAATGCTCTGCTTTCTCCCTCCTGCTATCAGAGTACCATCAGCCCGATCAGTGAACCCGTGGGCGTGGATTATATGAGTCGCATTCTCAATGTTCTTGCCTTGTTCATCCTTCTTGCCCCCATTCTCTCTCGCTCACAAAAGGGATTTTGGTACTGCTTCGGATTATTTCTAGGGAGTCTCAATTTCTTAGAACTAACTTATACCTTTCTAGCTTTCCAACTCAAGGGCTTCCATAGGTCAAAGTCTCTCCAGAGAATTTGATTCCTCCTTGTGGTGGCGGCAGTATAGTAAGCACTTCTCTTTCTTTCTTTCTTTCTTTCTTTCTTTCTTTCTCTAATGGCTTTAGGGAAAGAACTAAAGATCTAAGTGAATTCTGAAAACAAAGCCCTTTTGCTATGCAAATCTGGCTTTACAACATCCCACCTTGGTACACTTGCAATGATTTTTTGGTCATAGTTTTGCTGCAGACTAGAAAGGCTCCTTCAATATTTTTAAGTTGGTGTTTAAGCATATAGATATTTTAATCTCTACTGCTGGGCAAACACACATCTGTTGTAAGTCTTTATATGAGGATTGCAGGGAATATGAAATGTGTTATGATCTCACAGTGTGGGCCTGCATAATTTGTGATTTAGTAATCCTTATGAAACCTATCACTTATGTATGATGCCTTGCCAGGAGCTTAAAAGCATATCACCCCATTATTTACAGGACAGGCAAGAGACCAAACATAACCTAGATGAGGTCCCTGATAGACCATGATATATGGGGGCTGTGCAATGTTTGACTTGGAAGGACACAAATTGTGCAAGATTACGGTACTTCACTGTTCATACAGGGAAGAGGCAATTGGAGATCCTGGACTTTCCACTTAGCACGCATGAGAAAGACATGAGCTGCATCCAAGGGCTGCCATATTTCAAAAGGTGAAAATCCGGACACAAAGTCCAACCCCCTGCAATGCAGGAATATGCAACTGTTCAATATGAGGATTGAACCTGCAACCTTGGTGTTATCAGTATGCAAGTATGCAAACTAGGCCAAAACATTTGAAGCTGGTGCAAAGCTAGGTTGGTTGGGGAAGTAGCCTTGGGAGGGGGTGTGGCCTGGTTAGATTTTTTAGTGGCATTTGGTGTCTGGACCCAGCGGTGGAGGAAGCCACTTGGGTGCCTGGGGCAGCGTGCCCAGGGGCGGTGTGAGCCGTCCATAGGGTTGGGGCACACTGCAGGGCCTCTGGAGTTTGCTTGCCTCCTCCCACTCAGCTGCCCTACAGCTGGAGGGGGAGGCAGTGGGTGGACCGTTTGAGCAACATGGAGCGTTTGAGAGACGCGTGGCTAGGGCACACTGCAGGCCCCGCGGTGAGTGCCGCTCGGCATTTTCTCACCCCTCAGTGGTGACACCCAGGGCGGTCCACACCTACCGCACCCCCCTTCCTCTGTCCCTGCCTGGACCTGAGCTTCCTACCCTTAGCTTAGGGGCTGGGTTAGCTGGTTAAAATGTAGCAATGCAGTAGACTGTACATACAAATTTACACTGTGTTAAATTATGGTTTCCTCAGAGGAGCTTTAGAAATTTTAGTTTTTATACACATTCACTTACCCAAATCCCCTTAGTAATTTGGAGGCCATAATTTACAATTTCTTTGGATATCATGTCATGAGACCTGTCTATAAACAATCTGTCTATCCATCCACTTTTGAATGAAGGGCAATATATAAATTTCAAAAATAAAACAAATAATTGCTTTCAAAGCTTATCTTTTTAATCTTTATTTCAGCTCTCAAATTTATTTAGTGTGTCTCCTCTTGAGGGTTACTTAAACAACCTGATGCTTTTAAGTTTGCATTCTCTTTTTAAACCTGATATCATTATCAATAACCTTGTAGAAGTGCCTTGTAGAAGGAGGAGGAGGAGGAGGAGGAGCTTGGACTTGATATCCCGCTTTATCACTACCCAAAGGAATCTCAAAGCGGCTAACATTCTCCTTTCCCTCCCTCCCCCACAGCAAACACTTTGTGAGGTGAGTGAGGCTGAGAGACTTCAGAGAAGTATGACTAGCCCAAGGTCACCCAGCAGCTGCAAGTGGAGGAGTGGGGAAGCGAACTCAGTTCACCAGATTACGAGTCCACCTCTCTTAACCACTACACCACGCTGGCTCTCTTATAAATAATAAACCTCCATATATTACTTATTGAAAACCAAAGAGCAAAACTGAGGTTGAGAGGTAACATGATCACTCACCACATTGAAGTTTGAGGTGGGATCTTAACCTAGGTTTCTCACATCCATGCCCAGTTGTCAACTTGACCGAGTAGCCTCCCACTGACATAAATCCTCTTCTGTAGCATCATTCCTCTTATCTGGCAGATGGCATTCCCCCCCCCCTCTATTAAGTGACTACCATTTTTGTACTGCACCTTTGCTTCTGTGGGATAAGGGTGCAAACTGAAACTTCCAGAGAACAGGCAATAACTCACTCACTAACAAGTAATTGTGTACTACATTTATTGACTCATGAAAAAAGCACAGGTGGAGTATGAAAGGAAAGTGCTGGTCTTGAAACAGTAAAGCAGTCAATACATCTAATCGCTAACAGACTGAGCTAGATTATAAAATGGATCATATTTTCTCTATTGGGTAGGGCCATTTTGAAAGGAGTCCTGCAGCCAGCCTTCAATAGTGAATTAAGAAAAAGAACAGCAGACTTATCCACTAAACAGTTCCTCCACTATGGCAACTCTCTCTCTCAATCAGCTGCAGCCAGCAGGGCCAACGGTGCTGGGTGACAGGAGTTGTAGTCCTACAACATCAGGAGGGCACCACATTGGTGACCTCTGTTCTAGATGCTTTAAGTGGCAAAGCATACGAGAGATTTCATCATGGACCAACAGAGCAATCCTATGCTAATGGGTGGTGCAATTCATGGCAGAGCAATGACCGCATCCAGTGCTCTGCCAAGTCATTGCATCCAGGGGGCTTTATTTTCACCCTTTTAGCATAATAATAATTATTATTATTTTATTATCTATACTCTGTCCCATTTGACTATGTTGCCTAAGCCTGATCTCCCACCCATTGATTTCATAGGAGAGAATGTACTACTCCAGCTCTGGTTAGCTCAGGGACCATTTGGGAGACATGGAATGGTACCTCAGGTTAAGAACGGTTTCAGGTTAAGAACGGACCTTCGGAACAAATTGTGGTAAGTTCATAACCGGAGGTACCACTGTAGTTGTTTCTTTCCTTGACATCTGATGGGAGGGTATACCACAGGGCAGGTGCCACTACCGAGAAGGCCCTCTGCCTGGTTCCCTGAGGCTCAGGTAGTGCCTACTAACCAGCTATGGCTGGTTACATCCACTACAGCTATTCTTGGACAAGAGATAACCTGACCCCACTGACTAGCCAGAACATAAATATTGTATTTAAAATCTTGCACTAGCTGCCCCTATGTTACTGGACGAAGTTCAAAATTCTTCTATTAATTTACAAAGCCCTTAGCAAGTTGGATCCCGGATTGCTTAAGGACCACTTAGTTCCTCATATCCCGATATGATCACTGAAATCTACAGGGGATTTTCTGTTAGTTGTCCCCATGGCTCAGCTGCATCACTTGTATCTGCCATATTATTGTGGGCCTGATTCTGTGGCTGGCTGGGATCAGGCAGTCAGGCAGTGCTTGATGGAAACCTTTTTATTTCAACAAGCATTTTAAGGAAATTTTCTGTTTTGTGATTAATTTTAATTAGTTTTATCCATTGTATGCTTTTTTAAATTATCTATGTCCACTGCTTAGAAACTCTGGTGATTACACTGTATAACAATAGATGAAATAAATAAACAAATCCCCACAATATTTATTGTCTAGCTTCAATTATATTTCAAGTTGGTTTGGGTCAGACAACAGTTGCTGGAGTGAGGCGGAAAAGCTGCTTTTGCTGAGCAGCCAGACAGTTTCTTTTTTCAACAAACAGCAGTGGCTTGCCCAACTTGCCAGCAGCCAACTGTGTCAGCAGGGAGCCATTACTGCAGTAAGTTGTCCAAGAGAGAACTGATCATTCCTTTGTTCTGAACCTCAGTTTCACATTTTTCTTTAAAAAAATTGATGTTCCATTGCAAACTGCAGTCTTAGAATTGGGGAAACTTGGTGTTATCTTTCTTTGCTAAAGTAACCACCCACAGTGTGTATAAACGTCATGTGGAGGGTTATAAAAATCCCTTTATTGGGACCAACCATTACTCACATAACAACACAGTTGAAATAAAGGTATAAATTCACTGTCTATGAGACCTGGCACCAGCAGCTGGCATCCTGAGGTGGCAGCAGGAGGCCCACATTTCCAGGAGGCCCCACCAACATTGATCCTTGCCCCAAGCCCCCCAGGTCAGGCAGCTGGGACTCCATTTTGATTTCCTACTATGTCTCAGAGAGCTACAGTGGTACCTCAGGTTAAGAACTTAATTCATTCTGGAGGTCCTTTCTTAACCTGAAACTGTTCTTAACCTGAGGTACCACCTTAGCTAATGGGGCCTCCTGCTGTCGCCACGCGATTTCTGTTCTCATCCTGAGGTAAAGTTCTTAACCCGAGGTACTATTTCTGGGTTAGCGGAGTCTGTAACCTGAAACGTATGTAACCTGAAGCGTCTGTAACCTGAAGCGTCTGTAACCCGAGGTACCTCTGTATACTGTGTTCTCCAGGGTATTGTTGGGAATTGAAGTGACAGTTACCAGTCACTCTTGGTTTTTTTGTGGTTTTTTTTTTCCAAAATAATATTTATTACTTTTATAGATTACAAAAAGAGAAAAGAAAAACAGGAAAAAAAGACAAAGAAGAAAAGCAAAAAGAAAAAAAACAATACAATACAATATATAAACAAAGCGAAAACACAACCTAAACTCAAAACTAAACACATTAAACTAAATTAAACAAACCCCACTCCCTAACCTTAACCCTAAATGAAACAAAACAAAAACAATTTAAAAACATACATCATCTCTTTTTCCGTACTCTATCTTTCATTCCCTTGTTTCCTCGACCTCCTCTCACCTCCCTTTTTGTATTCCACTTCTATTAATTGTTTCAGCAAATCCTTTCCATCTTTCTCCATTTTCTATCATATTGTAAATAACGTATTTTTTAACCTTATTTTCCATTAAAACTAAAATACTTATATATGCTTAACTCCTTATAACATTTCTGCTAAACCCATAAAAAAATCATTCCACCATTTTTCTATCACTCATTAGTTTTACCATAAGTCTATATATAAACTTTAAATTTTCCAATCTTCTTCCACCATCTCCTCTCCCTGGTTTCGGATTCTGCCAGTCCTTTCCGTCAACTCCATAAAGTCCATCAACCTGGTGATCTTATGTCCGAGGCTCTTAACTCTTTTCCAAGTCCCTTCTGGAGGTCTTCTTCATTTTCTTTAATGCTAAAGAGCAAATCTCGGGGAAACTCCAACCTGTCAATCCTTTTCTTCCTTCTGAACAGATCAGCCAAATTTCCATAGTTAAAGCTACAGTCCATAAAGTATTTCAGGGCATATTTCAAGATTCCTCCAAGTCCAAAGGCCCCCAAAACTTCAATCTCCTCCAGGCCCGAGTCCATGTCCCAAAAGTCAGTTAATCCCTGCATAGAGGGATCTTTCCAACTTTCCTTCTTTAGTCCAAGCTGGGATCCATTCCTCAGAGTCTGACTTTTCCTAGATTCAATCATAAAAGGCCTCAACTTATAGTCCTCAATTTGCTTCTGTAAAGCCACGGATCTCACTTGTATTACTTTATGTTCAACAACAGCAGCACTCTCCTTCTTCTCCTTCTCCTCCACCATTTGTCCTGCCAAAATGGATTCCTGTACCAAGTCCTGAATTATTTCTGTGTTGGTGTTCGCTTTTTGACTCAAATTAGTCACTTTCTGTTCCAAATTATCAACTTTAAAAGTCATGTCATCCATCTTCTTGTGAAGCTGTCCCAGCGAACAGCTTATCTTACATAAAACAGTCACAATGGCCTCTCCTGTCAACATTTTTAAATGGTCCAAGGTCACTCTCTGGTTCTCAGAATCCTTATCTGCAGCTGGAAATCCCCCAGTTACAGTAACAGTTTCAAAAGCTCCCTCTAGAGGGAAACAGTCTCCACTTGTATCAGTTCCTTCAGGCACAACTCAAGCATTAAAGAGAAATTTTCAGTTACTTTTCCTCTTTTTTAAATGCAGAGGAGGACAATGGAAACAGTATCTTACTCTTATTTAGCTAGCTGTCAAATCCGTTCTGTCAAATGCACTCTCTCCAAACGTCATCTGGCAGCCTGTTCCCAGGTTCAGAGCAGTGGTAATTTGATTTTTCACTCTCTCCTGCAGGCTCACTAGATCCAAAATTTCCCCCTCTTCTCCTGCTTCCAAGGGGGGTTTTGTATTTTAAACCGATGGAAATTTAATCCTTTGCCAAAAGCTTTCAAAGACTTTAACTTGTAATGTCTTTGCTTCAGTCTATTTACAAAAATGGAAGGCGGACTTCCTGTTTATGACCTTCCCGCTTCAGTGCCAAATTAAAGTATTTAAAAATCCAATTTTCCATTTTACTCACGAGTAGTTGTTTAAAATCCAATTGTCCACAGGAAAAAGTCAGCGCTCTCCGGCAACAGCAATGCGGCTTCACTCCATGAAAGAAGCAGTCAATTCAAAGCACCGTGCCACTCACCCCACATCGCTCCGGATCCCCAAAACAGGGTTTCCCCGCGAGTAGGGGAGGCGCAAAAGGTGCCAACCAAATCCCAGGTTCACAAGCTTCTCCCGCTTGTGATTTCAATGGGTCTCCACCTTCTCCGTGGCGGTCAGACCCTGTTTTTCACGGAGCAAGTTCCTCCTGAATGGAGGAGCTCCGCCATTGCCGGAGGCGCCAACCCGGAAGTCCAGTTACCAGTCACTCTTGGAGTGCCACGGCCAAATAAGCTTGAGGGGAACCTCAACGCAAGAGGGAGCCCCACTGGAGGGACTGAAGCTGGTCCTGCTATTAGCTGTGCAGATCACAGCCCTTTTCTCAAAGTCATAAAACCACAGAACTGCAGAGTTGGAAGGCACCCTGAGGGTCATCTAGTCCAATCAACTGCAATGCAGGAATCTCAACTAAAGCTTCCATGGCATACGGCCATCTAACCTTGGAGTAAAAACCAGCAGTGATTGAGAGTTCCTCACCTTTCTAGGGAGTCCATTCCACTGTTGAACAGCTCTTACTGTCAAAATTTTCTTCCTGGTGTTTTTTTTGAAATCCCCTTTCTTGTTACCTGAATCCATCTGTTTGGGTCTTACCCTCTGACCTCTGTCCATGTATTAAATGCCCTTATCCTTGATACTGATAATGATATTGGGTGGACCAGCCCTTCCAACTGCCTCAGGCAGCAAATTCTGAGGGGCGGAAAGTGGATTTTCTTCTGATAGATGAATTATGGAATGATGATTATTTATATATTTGCAATATATATGTAACTTTGTAATATATATATGTGACTTTGGATATAATTGTAAGCCACTTTTTTGGCGATGTTACAAAAAGCAGGCTATAAAATTCAAATCTATTAAACAAAATGAATATAAATAAATAAATATATCTTGAAGTAAAAATGAAAGAAAATATACAATGGTTGAGTAGATAGTTCATTTTCTGCAGTTCCATTTGAAAGTCATGTTTAAGGCCAAACTAGACATTGCTTTTATATTTTGCTATATATATATATATATATATATATATATATATATATATATCGCAAAGGCATCTAAGGGCTGATAATGAACAGCATCACAGAAACAGAATGAAGTGGGAATTAACCTTTTCCTCTCTCTCCTGCTGCAATGTGGAGGGAAATATACACTTAGCATAGTAATCTAGCCTCTAGAGGGTGTGTGAATTATCAGGATCACAGAAGCGACAGTGGTGGGTGACTACCCTTTTCTTCATCTTCTCCAAAGGTGTTTGTATTGGGAGGAAAACCAACATTGGCTTCAATGGGGAATTTTCACCCAGTACAAACAGTGACTTCAAAGGAGTGATATTTCTCAGGACCATAGTATGGGAGGAAAGTGTGCTGCAACCCTAATAATTACCAGCTTCCACTGTAGATGCTATTTTTTATTTTTAAAAATGTGCACATTATATGCAGATGCATGTCTCGTTTGGCCCTTAGATAAAAAACATAGAAGAATGTCCCAGAGAACCTCGAAGTGACTTTAATGAGAACATCAAACGGGCAGTCAGAATCGGAAGCTAAGATCTCCCCACTGGCATGCAGAGGTTATAAAGACAGATTGCCTCCGATTTTAAAGGTCATTCTGTTTGTTTGAGGGGAATAAAATATTATTTTTCATTGGTGGATCATCACTTAGCCCTTTAAATGATGTCAGGCTTACAAACTCAGTTTACACTCCCACAATAAAGAGGTCAGAGCCGCTATAAATAACACTCTTTGACCTTTTGGATGGTTTTGAACCAGGGGCCACAAAGAATAGAATAAATGGAATAACATCAATCCTTTCTTTTGTCAACAGGAAACAACAACAACACAAAAAACAGAAAAGTTATATTACAGTAGACAATGTGGTTTTGATGGTGTTTAGGATGGAGATGTGAAGATGATGGCCAGCCCTTGAAGCCTCTATTTTTCCTAGAATTGACAATGAATTTCACCTAAGTTGTGGGGCATTTGGAGCTTCTTGCTTGCATATTTTAAGACAAGCAAAACAAGTTTGTGAAGTGTGTGTGTGAGTGTTCTCTTATGCATACGCAGCGACAGCCCAATATATTTTGCTGCTTAAGGTGACAGAGCAGATAGTGTCCTCACTTCCTCAAAAAGAAACTGACCAGAATGAAAGTTGAATCATACTTCAGCACTGCGGATGGGACAGCAACCTTCACCTGTTCTAAAGACTTCATGCAAACTTAGGGGGCAAAGGGCAGGCTACAGAGTTCTATCTTCCAACACCAGCGGTAGGATGGCAAGGAAAGATTCAGTCTTACTTCTCTAGTGAGGGAGCTCCAAAGTCTGAGAGCAGCCACCAAGAAGGCCCTCTCCTGTGTTCCCACTAAGTGTGCCTATGAGGGTGGTGGGACCAAGAGAAGGACTTCCCCCAAAGATCTCAAAACCCAGGCAGGTCCACATGAGGGTATTTCAGAGAGTTTGTGCCTAAGTCGTGTAGTGACCTTACTGTAAGTAACCTTGCATATAGGGGCAGGCAGTCTTCCAAGCTTTCCCAGCAAGCCTGGTGACCCTTTTCTCCTGTGCTAGGATTCTACCATTTTCACTACATAAAGATCACCACTTGGAGTGTAAGATCACTATTAGTACATTTGATAATCATAAACCTATGAAATTTCACAGATGATAGATGACACTAGGGTAGAGACAAGCTCCAGCCCCATGGCAGATCCTTCACTGCTACACCTCTTCACTCCGGCTCTCATTTATTATGAGCTTCTCATATTTATTAAGTTGATGATCCCCACTCCCACCCCCTGGGATCACCTCATTACTATGCCAGTTAAAAATGCTGTCATGGTCTTGGTCAGGAAGAAGGAATTTGGCTTGACAGATATAGCTTGTGTTATGCTTTTTATGTAGATGTGATTAAAGTCACTTTAGCATAGATAATTTGGGAATGAGAAGTGACAGGCTCCTACTAAGATCTCAATATGTTCATGTGTTTCTGGCAGAGAAGTCCATTGGATTTCATAGACTGTAAAAAATGACAATCATTTAGCTGCTTGTACACGAAGAGGATCTGTGTGACTGGTGAACAGAAGTGGATTGCACCACTCATGTGAAAATGATTGCTATAAAAATCAGCCACCAGTGCCTGCCCAGTAAGTGCTTCATAATAAAATGTGAAAGCATGCTGTAGGGACTTACACTGTCATGGGGACTTGCATTATCGAAGGGCCTCTGCACACATTGTCTCCAATCCAGAAAAGGTTTCGGTTCTATTAAAATTGGTGGCATAAATTAGTCACAACTGACTCGATCCTCCTACACAGTACTGTACAGGCTCTAGGTACCATCCCCACAGTTGAACTCCTGTTATTATAAACATATATTAATTTTACATTTTACATTAAATATGAGTCATTGCCAAACACAACTCATGATAAAAACAGCTATGATTTAACTAGGGTCCCTTTGACCCCAAGATCAGTAATGCGTCTTCTTTCTTTCATTTTACTTGTTGATTTTAAAAGCTGTAATGGAAAGGGCACCCCATTCGCACCAGTCTTGTGATGCTAGCACAAGATGTAGGGCACTTGCTGGGTTTTAAAAATATATATACAGGCACTTTCGCTTTTCAGCTGTCTAGGCCTGTGTGCAAAAGAAAAATGACATTTACCAACAGTCTGGAAAGGTGGGACAAAAGGGGTGAATGAGCCCAACTTCTCCTGAAGTTTCTGATAAGATGGTAGTGAGATCCACTCTGAGATGCTTTGGACGTGATGAGTGCAGATATATTCTCTTAAAGAGAAAGAAAGAGGCCTTCTATTACAACAGGTTAGGTAACAAGTTAGGATTCAGACCATGATGTTTTAACTACCACCTGAGCTGTGTAGTGTGTACAGTGTGTACAGTGTAGTGGAAGTCTACCACTACATTGTGGTAAAGGTAAAGGTAAAGGGACCCCTGACCATTAAATCCAATCGTGGCCGACTCTGGGGTAGCGGCACTCATCTCTCTTTATTGGCCGAGGGAGCCAGCGTACAGCTTCTGGGTCATGTGGCCAGCATGACTAAGCCACTTATGGTGAACCAGAGCAGCGCACGGAAGCGCCCTTTACCTTCCCACCGGAGCAGTACCTATTTATCTACTTGCACTTGATGTGCTTTCAAACTGCTAGGTTGGCAGGAGCAGGGACTGAGCAACAGGAGCTCACACCGTTGCGAGGATTCGAACCGCCAACCTTCTGATCAGCAAGTCCTAGGCTCTGTGGTTTAACCCACAGTGCCACCCGCACCCCTTGACTACACTGTGGTAGTAGCTGTTTATTTTCTTTCGGAGAACCTGTGAACTTTCATATGTTGTTGACCTGTAGCTCCCATCAGCCCCATCCAGCACTGCCGATGGTCAGGGAGATTGAATCCAGAGGCATCTTGAAGGCCACAGATTCACCTGCAAGTTAGAGTCACTACACTACATGTGGACGTGGGATTCGGCTGGCACCTTTTGCGCCTCCCCTACTCACGGGGAAACCCGGTTTCGGGGATCCGGAGCGATGTGGGGTGAATGGCGCGGTGCTTCAAATCGACTGCTTTTTTCACGGAGTGAAGCCGGATTGCTGTTGCCGGAGAGCGCTGACTTTTTCCTGTGGACAATTGGATTTTAAACAACTGCTTGTGAGTAGAACGGAAAATTGGACTATGAAATTTCTTAATTTGGCACCAAAGCGGGAAGGTCTAAACAGGAAGTCCGCCTTCTGCTTTTGTAAATAGATTGAAGCAAAGACATTGCAAGCTAGAGTCTGGAAAGTCATCTGTAAAGGATTAAATTTCCCTCATTTAAAATTACTAAACCCCCTTGGAAGCAGGAGAAGAGGGGGGAATCTTTTTAGACTGTTTAAACCTGCAGAAGAGAGAGTAAAGAAAGATAAATTTCCACTGTCTTGAACCTGGGAGCAGGGTGTCAGGACGGACGCTTTGGGGAAGTTCATTGACTGTGGACAAACGTTTTTGACAGATAGTTAAAAAAGAGAAACATATTGATTCCAATGTTCCCTCTTGCATTTAAAAGAAACAAAATATCTGAAAAAGGAAAGGAACTTTGTTGCTAGATCTGCTTTTAAAAAGACGGATACAAATAGAAATTGTTTCCCCTAGAGGGAGCTTGTGAAACTGTTACTAGAGTTGATCTGGGGAGCTCTGCAGCTGTAGAGATTAAAGATCGTGGGACCAGACTTTGACCTTGAACAAGAATGTGCCTAGAACAAGCGTTAGTGCTTGCTCTTTGCAAGACAAGTGCTTTACTGGAACAGCTACATGAGAAGATGGATTTGATGACTGTTGCAGTCGGAAATTTTGGACAAACAGTGAATACCTATATAGAACCCACTCAGGAATTAATCCAGGAATGTGCTTTGACAGATCAAGTGGTGAAGAAGATAAAGGAGGAGGTTGTTCCTGAACCTCAAGTAGCAGAAATGGAGAGAGCTGCGGCCCTGCAGAAACATAAGTTGTTGGATCTGACGAATGAATCTGGAGAAAGCCATATTTGGAGAGATGGAGTTCTGTTTGGCTTGGAGATGGGAAGCTGGATAGATCCCCCTATGCAGGGATGTTTTGACCTTTCGAATTTGGCTTTGGGCCAGGGGGAGTTGGGAGTTGTGGGGGCCCTTAACTTTGGAGGGACTTTGAAACATGCCTCTAAATATCATATGGATTTCAGTGTCGACTATGGAGAATGGGCTGACTTGTCGAGTAGGGACAAAGATAATGTCAAGTTGGAGTCTCCTGGAGAGAAAGGAAGGAAATTAAGAATAAGATCAGCAGAAGACAAAGTAAAGAACAGGTACAAACATGAAGAAGACCTGCGGAAGGGACATGGAAAAGACTTAAGAGCCTCGGATAGAAGGTCACCAGGTTGATGGACTAGATGGATGGGATAGAAAGGACTGACAAAACCCGAGACCAGGAAGAAGAGACGATGGATGAAGATTGGAAGAAAGTTTTAAAAATTTATTTAGGAAATTATTGTAAAATTAATGAGTACTAGAAAAATGTTGGAATGAAATTATTTGGCTTTATTAGAAATGTTAAAAAGAATTATGTAAGAATATTTTATGTTTAAAAGAATTAGGTATAAATAAGATTTAAGTTTTAAGCTTTAGGGTTTTTTATGGTAAGATAAGGTTAAAATAGATTAAGGTAATTTAATGACAGAATATTGTGAAAGATGGAAAGGATTTGCTGAGATAATTAATAACTAGAATACAAAAAAGGGAGGTGTGAGGAGGTCGATGAAATAAGTTAATGGAAAATAAGGATTTGGGAATATTGGATTTGTTTTTATTTTATTTTATTTTTTGTTTTTTTTATTTTGATGTATTGTGTGTTTGTTTTTTTCCTTGACTTTGGTTTTTTATTGACTTGTATTGTTCAATTGTTATTTTTGTCTACCTTTTTCTTTCTTTTTCTTTTTCTCTTGTTTTCTTTCTTTCTTTCTCTGTAATTTTAAATTCTCAATAAATATCATTTTTTTAAAAAAAATACACTACATGTTACCATTTGGAGACCCAGTGAGAGTTAGATGAAGGGCAAAGTCATCACTGGAAAGGAAATGAGAACCAAAGAAGTATGACATGGTGAAATATGATCATACAGTTGCTGCCGTTTGTGTACTTCTCCAGTTACAAACTGGGAATCAATCGCAACTGGGGACCAATCACTTTAGAAGTCTAGTTAGCATTCCCCAGATTGCTTGAAGATCAGGGAAGTAGTATAAGAGGATGGGGTGTCTAACGCATTTGTCCAACGCTGTTTTACCAGTGTGAATATCCCATTCCCCACCACCACACACAAAAGCATCCCAGAGATGGGTATTGTCTCCTCAGTGTGCTTGTATGTCCTTCTTTCCCACCCTGCACAGCTAATAACAAAGCATTCTCCAACTTGGTACACTCCAGATATTCCAGATTAAAACCGGACCGGATTCCCAGACCAGTTGGCTGTCTGGGAGTGATGGAAGTTGCCATCCTGGAGCTAAGGATATCAGCTTGCGTAAGGCTATAATACAACTTGAGGGTGGCACTGCTGTTGCTGCTGTTAAATTTATTACCTGCCCTTCACCGGCAAGTCCTAGGGTGGGTTACAACAATTTACAATTCAGAATTAAAAAAAACAGCTACATTCACAGTAAAGAAGCTAGATGCACCTCTATAGGGAGAGAATTCCACAATGTAAGAGATGCCCTCTCCCAGGTCACCTCCCTAACTTCTGAGGGAGGTGGAACTACTGTGATGATATTAGTATCCATGCTGGTCTGTAGAGAAGACGGTGGCCTTTCAGATATTTGGGGTCTAAGTTCTTTAGGGCTTTGAACCCTAATGTGAGTGCCTTGAATAGAGCACAGAAATGAACTGGTATACAATGCAGCTGTTTTAGATTTATGAATTCTAAAGGCAAACCCATGTAATAATCTGGCTGTTGCATTTTGAACTAGTTGAAGTTTCTGAGTCCTCTTCAACAGCAGCCCCATGCAGGATGCATTGCAATAATCAAAATTATACAGCGGTTCTCAACCTGTGGGTCCCCAGATGTTGTTGGACTACAACTCTCATCATCCCTGATCTCTGGCCTTGCTACCTAGGGGTGATGGGAGTTGTAGTTCAACAACATCTGGGGACCCACAGGTTGAGAAAGACTGGAAAGAATGATGATGGAGGAAAGTTTCATTGCAGCCTTCCCTAAGACCACTCTCAAATCTTCAAGAGAAACCAAACAAACAAAAGTCAGAACATCTTGATAATGGGTCTCTCATACACACATCACATCTAGCTTGACCTTGACCTTGGGATGCTGCTGCTGCTGAGGAAGAAGCCTCCAAGTCCACATCTGACTCCAGGCTGTATTCTGGTCCACCATGCTATAGTTTTTTATCTCCATTTTGCACAGCTTACCATAAGTGTGATAACAAGCCTAGACATTTCTAGTTTATTAGATCAGATGATCCAGCAGCCTTTGTGCCTTCTTAATGTAAATAAAATAAAAGGAAGAAAGAGGGTGGGATTCAGATCACTCCAAGTTCAAATGCCATTCCCCATTAACATTAACATTTATATAGATAACTGATGCATCAATTGTACAATTGTTGTCATTCATGTCATTCTCCAGCTATGAACTTGGAATCAATCACAACTGGGAATCAATCAATCACATAACACTTCAATACCCAATTACAAGTAAATCCTCACTTTGGCACTGGTGTGGGGAAGAATGAATCATATTTAAGCACTACAGAGTCATGCATCACTCTTGTTCCCAAGCTGTTTGACATAAACCTGACAAGGAGGGCTTAAGGAGGTGTTGCGTTCCTCTTTGGAAAACAAGATAAGCTGACAGAAAGTAGAACATGGTGTGACCTTCTACTATTCATTTGTTCTGCCGATATCTGTTGTCACATAGTCTGCAACGGATGAGATTTCGTACTTAACCCTTCAGTTGAATCACTTGAGACATAAGCAGGTCCTATCCCAGCCAAAGGCAGGGCTTTCTTGGTGGTTGCCCCTGATTTATAGAGCAGCATCTCACAGAATGTGTAGCAAAGCACATCCCTGGTGGCCCCAAAAGGTAGTTGTAAAATCCGTATTGATTTATATATTAATTTAGGAAATGAATATCCCACCATTCATAATTTTTCACCCAAGACTGGGTTACAGAGATACATGGAAACAATAAATATTGTTATGAGTGCTGGGTGGGGTGTAGGCTGCCAAGATCCTTCTAATCCCAGGTTAGCTTCCTGGTGAGAAAATGAGACATTAAGGAAACAAAGGGTGTGGCTCTGTGCTAGATGAGAAGCTGTGGGCTCCTCTCCCTCAACCGGCTGGTAGTTAGAAAGATACTGGGGAGAGCTGAAAGTTGAATTAGAAGCTGGAAGCAACAGGCTGGGAAGCCAGAGTGTCAAAGTGATGGTTGATTTCTGCTTGAATCAAAGGCTGGGGCTCAGGGGGAAGCAAGGCCATCTTGGGGTGTTAATGCTGTGAAATGCTCCATTGTAGTCTCAAGTTGTATATATGGGTAAATAAACCATATATTATAATGACACCACAGTCTCCACTACACCTCATTCCAAACCCAACACAAACCCTGGGTAATCAGTTGGAACCACAGGAATCTTGCACTGCTTGGAGATTGGGGAGGCATGCAACAATATAATACAACATATAACATTATACGCAGCAGGAGGAGATAAAAACAATACTCAAATTAAAAATAATAAACCCATCAAATGCTGTGGTTGGGGACTTAGTGCTGGCTGAGCCCAGATGAGCCAAGGATCTGTTGCATCCTAACCTACTTCTTATGTCAGATCTTGACATAGGGTTATTGTGAGAGACCTTGGGCCAAGCATTAACTCTTAGCCCAGCCTACTTCACAGGGCTGTTTAAAGGATAAACTAAGGCGACACCATGTATGGCACCCTGGTCTTCTTAGAGGAAAACAAAGATCTTGAATAATAATGGCTCATGTTTATCACAAGGGTCAAAGTAGAAACTACCCTTTGTTAATCCTATACTGTAAATGACTCCCTTGGCATGTCCATCTTGCTAACAACCAGCAAGTGCAAAGGCTGCTTCAGTACACAAAGCATTGTCTCCAACTAAATTCTAAATTCTAACATTGTATGCAACTCAATGTCCTTATGTTTGGAAAACCATGTTGAATTATTTAAAATGTCATTTTAAAAGTAAAATAAAAAATTAACCTCTCTTACATATTATCTTACATGGTTAATGCCTTTCATAGCTGTCAGGGAACTGCCATCGGAAGGAAGGGAAGTGAAAGGGCTCACACAGGTTGGGAGAGACTCAGCAGCTGAAGAGGGAACCAGTAGGGGGAGAGGAGCTGAGCTGAGGGAAAGGGAGCTGGAGGGATGGCTCAGAGACACTTCCAGCGAAAACAGTGGGGAGGTTTCAGGACCTCCTGTAGGGACACCCACTCCTCGCCGGAAACTGTCACGCAGAGAGTCCAGAAGACGTGTTTCCGTTAAGGAGCTTTTATGTTGGAAGCGATTCCGAAAGCAACCACTGTCGGAATCTGCCAGCGACTGACGGAGCCATGTTTAAGGGGCTCCGTTACAGACAGAGGTTTGCAAACTTGACCAAACTCTGAGGGACTAGGATTTTACACACAAGCAGCTCATCGTCCCATCACAGCATTCCGACAGTCTCCGTGAGCAGCTTGTGCAGGAGAAGGCATCATGAGCAACCCAGCCGGAACCGGAGAAGCAGGAGCTGGAGCGGGTCCAAGCCTGGAAGAAAGGTACCGGGTGTTGGAGGTCCAGCTAGCGCTGCAGACGGCGAGGCTTGAGGAGAGGAGGGCTCAGGATGCAGACAAAAAGGGGAAAGACACCCAGCTCGTCAGAAAGGTACCAGGATTGGTGCAGAAGTTTGGGGGGGAGCCCAAAGACTATCATGGCTTTCGGACAGAGATGCAATATGCCCTCAATCTGCAGTTTGATGAATTCCCTGACGAGGAATCACGAGTGGCTTTCGTGATTGGGCATCTTGAAAAGGGGGCGAGAGACTGGGTTAGACCCCTGATGGCAGCGAATAGTGACGTCCTAAAGGACACGATGAAGTTCTTTCGCGCCATGGATCTGATGTTTTCCAGCGATATTGAACAGGGAGTGGTCCGCAGACAGTTAATGGCTTGCAAACAGGGGAGCCGATCTGTCCGTGAGTACTGGACTGAGTTCACCATGTTGATCCATAAATTGGGGTGGGATCTATCGGCGGAACCCATTCAAATGCTCTTTGAAGAAGGGCTTTCTTCGGCTGTGAAAGACGAACTTTCCCGGGCGCCCAGGGCGGAGTCTATGGACCAGCTGACCAAATCAGCGCTGACCATAGGAGCGCGCCAGGAGGCGAGAGCATTGGAGAGGCGGGAAGGGAAGGGGGAACGTTGGAAGGAGTTCCGCATTCCAGACATTCCAGAGCCAACTTTCCCGCCGGCAGAGCCGATGGAAATCGGAACAGCGCGCGCGCGCGCAGTTTCAAAGCCCAGTGAGGGGGGAAAGAAGGAGGGAAAAGGCGCCCGGAAATGCTATCTCTGCCAACAGCCAGGTCACTTTGCCAGAGTCTGCCCCCAGAGGAAGGAATGGCAAGGGATGGTAGGAGCTGTGGAGGGAAGAGAGGAAGAAATACCGAAGCAAGTAAAAGCCAACGCCTGGCTGCCACCGTCGGGGCACAGCAGCCAGGCCAAAGAGCAGTGAAAGTGCCCACGCCAGAACCTCCTAAACCCGCCCTAGTGATAGAAGTGGCGCTAGAGCTGCCAAACGGACACCCTCTAAAGATAAAGGCGCTGTTGGACTCAGGCAGCTCCTGCAATTTCATGAGCAAAGAGTTTGCAGCTGAACACCAGATACAGACGATCCCTTTAAGCAACCCCCTGCAGGTGACCACGATCGATGGCAGGGAGCTGTTGGGAGGAGAAGTCAGCTTGCAGACCGTCCCAATGATAATGAAGGTGGCAAGGCACACCGAACTGATAGCGTTTAATGTGGCCACCTTGGGAGGAGCTCCCATTATATTGGGGATGAGCTGGCTAGCGTTACATGATCCGCTGGTGGGCTGGCATCAGAGAGTGGTTTCTTTTGGTTCAGCACATTGCTTAGAACACTGCAAAGAGGGAAAGGGTTTGGCAGGGGCCCAAGCCACCCTAGCAGGGACTGAAGTAACGGAGAACGTGAAGGTACCACGACAATACGCAGATCTCCGCGACGTCTTCAGCGAAAGGGAAGCTGACCAACTACCCCCGCATAGACCCTTTGACTGTCAAATCAATTTACTCCCTGGGGCACAGCTCCCTGTAGGCAAGCTGTACGCCATGTCAGACAGAGAGATGCAGGAGCTAAGAGAGTTCATTGACAAGAACCTGAAGAGAGGGTTCATCAGAGAGTCCAGGGCGGTGGGGGGCAGCCCAGTGTTTTTTGTGGATAAAAAAAACACGAACAAGCCGAGGCTTGTGTGTGACTTCAGGGCCTTAAATGCAGTGTCAGAACCAGTGGCTTTCCCTATGCCCAGGATTGACGACATTTTGACAAGGGTCAGGAAGGGAAAGATTTTTACTAAACTGGACCTAAGGGGGGCGTACAACCTGATACGAATAAGGAAGGGGGATGAATGGAAAACCACCATGTTCACCCCTTTGGGGGCATTTGAATATTTAGTTATGCCCTTCGGCCTACAAGGAGGCTCCGCGTGCTTTCAATCGTTTATGAACCACGTCCTGGGGCCTTTGCTTTACAAGAATTGTGTGGCCTTCTTAGACGACGTGTTGGTGTATTCTGAGAATGAGGAGCAGCATGTGAGAGACGTCAGAGAAGTGTTGAGCAGGCTGCAAGCCAACCAGCTGTGGGTGAAACTGGAGAAGTGTCAGTTTCATACCAAGGAGGTGGAATTCCTGGGGTATCGCCCTGTCAGACAAGGGATTGGCCATGGATCCCGGCAAGGTCCAGGCGGTGCTGGAATGGAAAACACCCAAAACAAGGAAGGATGTGCAGAGGTTCCTAGGATTTGGGAACTTCTATCGTAAGTTCATCCGAAACTTTGCCCACCTGACGGCGCCCATTACGGACTGTCTCAGCAGTAAGAAGAAGTTCGTTTGGACTGAGGAGGCGGAGCGAGCATTTGAGGAACTAAAAAGGGCCTTCGCCTCGGAACAACAACTCCTGCATGTGGATTTACAAAAACCGATGAGAGTGGAAACTGACGCATCAGACAGAGCGATTGGGGCGGTGCTTCTGCAGCCAGGGAAGGAGGAGTCAGAGTGGAGACCGTGTGCCTTTTTTTCGCGAAAGCTGAACAAATCCGAGAGGAACTACACGGTGTATGACCGAGAACTACTAGCCATTCATGAGGCGTTCCGGAGATGGAGGCACCTGCTAATTGGCGCACAACATAAGGTGCAAGTGTGCACTGACCACAAGAACCTAGAGTATTGGAGGACGGCACGAGTGCTCAACCAACGGCAAGTGAGATGGGCCCAGGAGTTCTCCAAATTTAACTTTGAGATTTGTTACGTGCCAGGCCCAGAGAACATTAGGGCGGACGCTCTCTCACGCAAACCTGAATATTTGGAGGGGGAGGGAGCACCCGAAGAGAGACATGTCATTCCAGAGGACCGCTGGGTGTGTGGGGCGGCATTGGTGGGACAAAGAGAACTGGTAGAGGAAACAGAGAATGATGAATACGCCCAGAATAAGCTCAGAGGTCTTAGGGGTGAGGGAGAGGAACCAGGGGGTTTCGAGGAAAGAAATGGAGCTTTGTATTACAAAGGGGCACTGTATATCCCTGAAGGAGACTTAAGGGGGAGGGTACTCAAGCAGTTGCACGACAGCCCCACGGCGGGGCATTTTGGACAACACAAAACCATGTGGTTGGTCACCAGGGAATTTTGGTGGCCTAAGGTGAGGGAAGATGTACGGGAGTATGTAAGAGGGTGTGAGCAATGCCAGCGAGCCAAAGGGGAGAGGCGGGCACCGGCGGGGCTATTAGAACCCTTACCAACCCCAGAACGACCTTGGGAGGCAGTGTCGATAGATTTTATGACTGATCTGCCGAAGTCCAAGGGGAAAACAGCCATCATGGTGGTGGTAGACCTACTAACAAAGATGTGCCACTTTGTAGCCTGCTCGCATGCAGTCACGGCGGAAGAGACAGCGAAGTTATTTGTAGAACACATTTTTAGGTTGCACGGGGTGCCATTGAGGGTGGTCTCAGACCGAGGAAAACAATTTACTTCCAGGTTCTGGAGGAAGCTCATGAGCTTACTGCAGGTGGAGGTCAACTTTTCGACTGCCCGGCACCCTGAAACCAACGGGCAGGCGGAAAGAGCAAACGGGGTCCTCCAGCAATACCTGAGGTGTTATGTCAATGACAGAGAGAATGACTGGGTAGAAAAGTTGGCGCTGGCGGAATTTGCCTACAACAATGCCGAGAATGTGTCCACAGGGATGAGCCCCTTCTTGGCTAATTATGGGTGTCATCCCAGGGCTTTCCCAGGGGGAGAAGGGGAGAGATGGGGTGTCCCGGCAGCCGAGCATTTTGTAGAAGAAATGGAAGCAATCCATCGTCAGCTCCAACTCAACTTAGAAAGGGCGAAGGAAGAATACAAGAGGCAGGCAGACAAGAACCGAAGGGAAGGTGAAACCATAAGGGTGGGAGATAGGGTGTGGCTGTCAACCCAAGGGTTGCCGTTCAAAGGAGGTTGTAAGAAATTAAGACCCAGGAGATTGGGTCCCTTTGAGGTCATTCAACAGGTCAACACAGTGGCTTTCAGGCTCCGGTTACCCAACCACATGAAACTGCACCCAGTATTTCACAGGTCGTTACTGTCACCGTATGAGGGGGGACGAGAAGGGATGGCCACTCGGGGACCGGTCATAGAAGAAAGGGAATGCAGCAGCCATGTGGCAGAAATCCTCGACGCCAGGTGGAAGGGGGATCAGGTGGAGTATTTGGTAGCGTGGGAAGGAGAACCGGAGTCAGAAAACACTTGGGTAATGGCAGAAGATATCAATGACGAGGTATTGATAGAAACGTTCCATCAAAGGTTCCCAAGGAAACCTCAGCCTGTGGAGAGGTTCCGGAGGGAATACTTTGGGACCACCGATGAGGAGGAGGAGTTGGAAGGATTCTCGGAATCGGAAGGGGAAGGGGAGATGGACTCTGAGGAGGAGGAGTACTTCGAGACCAGGAACCGCAACAGGTGGAGAGAAGTGTTCGGGACATCGGAAGATGAAGGAAATTCATTCCGGGGTTTTGCCTCCTCACCGCCCGTAGAGGAGGGGGCGAGAGGGGATGAAGGGGGCCCTGGAGGGGAGGTGGATGTCAGGGAACTGCCATCGGAAGGAAGGGAAGTGAAAGGGCTCACACAGGTTGGGAGAGACTCAGCAGCTGAAGAGGGAACCAGTAGGGGGAGAGGAGCTGAGCTGAGGGAAAGGGAGCTGGAGGGATGGCTCAGAGACACTTCCAGCGAAAACAGTGGGGAGGTTTCAGGACCTCCTGTAGGGACACCCACTCCTCGCCGGAAACTGTCACGCAGAGAGTCCAGAAGACGTGTTTCCGTTAAGGAGCTTTTATGTTGGAAGCGATTCCGAAAGCAACCACTGTCGGAATCTGCCAGCGACTGACGGAGCCATGTTTAAGGGGCTCCGTTACAGACAGAGGTTTGCAAACTTGACCAAACTCTGAGGGACTAGGATTTTACACACAAGCAGCTCATCGTCCCATCACAATAGCCTTTAACAATTATCCTCTTATGAGAGATGGTTGAAGATATCATAAAGTCTCTGTTGATTTAATATGTTTTCTTAATGACTTAACAGTGCATAACTCAAAAGAGTATTAACAACTCCTAATGCACATTCATACAAGACTCTTCCTGTACTGCCCTGGAAATCTGCACAAACATGAATTATGTACCAGCCTGTCAAAAAACTAATAAATATTGCCCATCATTTTTATATTTCCCTTCATCTCGATTTCATCAGACTAATCCTGTCATTCATTTTGTCAGAAATCTAGTTAAGATTGCCCTGCATTGTGCTAAAATACTTTCAAATGAACCTTTGCTCATTTTGGCTCATACATAGATGAATGAAATCTATCATACACATCGTAACTGTCCAGGTGTTGCAGCAGCTGCATTTGTCACCTAGGACTCATTCTCTAGGAAAGAAGCCAAACTTTGCAAAACAGAAATAGACGCCAGTGTATAATTACAAAATACTTTTTTGGGATCAACCTCTGATGTGTTCAGTCAATGCCATTTCTGCACAAACTCTTTTTGGTGTCTTTTGTGTCAGGAAAATCTCCATAAATTCTACTTGCACCTTTTTTGGGGGGGGGGGGTCCAGTTTTGTATGCTACAAGGATACTGTGAACCATTGGGAAGGGGTTCAGAGATTCAATTGTAACTTGTTTCCGTGTAACTGAGATTAGGGCTTTAACCACTCTCTGTCGGGACTCAGACTTGCAGCACTCTCACATAGTATGGATGGCAGGTAAGGATTCAGTCTGTGAACCACCATGCGACTCTGGCTATAAGGAGGAACTACAGAGAGATATCAGACACATCGACCAAAGAAATCTCCTTACTCTGGTAGGCTATAATAGTATCTGGGTAGGGATTCACCCTGAAAAGGCTCAAAACTTTGTAAGAGATCCAATATGACATTACAAAGCATTAGAGGACATTAGAGAAACACCATCCATTCCTGCTTCTGCCTTCTGCTGACCCAGGACAACTTCCTTAGATTTGAAGAAGATGTAGCTTGCAGTGCAAGGAGCAGACAAAGTTTGAGGAAAGCTGGAAGAAGGGTTGTGCTTAGCTCAGTTCTGCTCACAAGCATTCAAGGAGAAATGCTTGGCTTTGCAAACACCAATTCTCAAATGTTCAAGACAACCCACTTTCAAGGCCAGACTTGCTCACTGATCTAGATAGCTAGGGTACATATACACTGTGATGTGCCAAAACGTAATTTGGTCACCAAAGAGAAAGCAATGAGAGAGAGAGAGAGAGAGCATGGTGGGTGTGGCCTCTAAGAGCTGAGTTAGTAGATAAGAGGTTAATTGCCAGCAGGAGCAAGGGAAGGGACACAGAGTCCTTGTTTCTCATTTGCAGAGGAACAGTAGAGGAAAAGATTAATGTGGCATGATTGTTAGAGGTGGAATGAGAATACCATATTTTTCGCTCTATTAGACGCACCGGGCCATAAGACGCACCTAGTTTTTAGGGGAGGAAGACAAGAAATAGAAAAGCAACACAAAGCCTCCTGAGCGAACAGGGAGCGCTCCTCTCTCTTTGCTCAGGAGGCTTTGCGTGGCTAGACCCCTCCCCCATGTGAAATGAAGACACAGGACACATTGATTAGAGTTAATGGGCATAAACAGGCCACAACTTTATTGATTGCAGATTTGAAAGGTATTGGCCTTAGGCATTGGCTCCTATCGACTACCCGGCAAGCTGTCCGGGAAGGGTTAACCACAAACCGAGGGAGTCCTGTTGAAGTACGCCAACTAGGATCCCACAGGTGTCACCGCTCGGGGGCGTGCCGGAGCCCTCGCCTCCCTAGGTTTCGGACAAGGCAACGCCCCCCGGAGTCCTTTACCGGACTACCCTTATCTTGGGGGAAGGTGATGGCGCTTCCTTCCCCCCCATTCGTTTGCATAACAATAAACCCCTGCCAATGCCTAACCGCCAAATACCGCTAAAGTTGTGACGATTGCTACGAGGTAGGCGAAAAAACCAAACGGCAGACAGTGCGCCAAATTGGAAAAATTCCTACCAGGCCCCATACGGCGACCAACCGAAGTCCATAGCAAGGTCAAAGCTAGCTAAACCTAAGGGTGGGTGGGATGGGAGAAAACCGCACAGCTGATGAGGGGAAAGAGGGCAGTCCCCGGGCGTGCCTGGCCTTAAATATGCCAAGCCACGCCTCCCCGGCCCGCCGATTGGCGGGTCGGGTCGCAGGCACGCCCGGGGATTCCCAGATCTCGCGGGGGCAAGAAGGCCAGCCCCCGCGTGTGTGGGAGGGGGTCGCCCGCAACCCCCTCTCCTCGCGAGGTCGGAAATGGCTTTGTGGGGCTATCCCTGAAGCCAGGAAAGCAAGTGGGATCGGTGTGCACCGATCCCTCTTGCCCTCCTGGCTTCAGCGAAAGCAAGCCTCCTGGCTTTCCCCCCACCTCCTGAAAGAGCCGTGCGCTCTTTAAAGGGCGCGCGGCTCTTGGGGGCTTTTCTTGTGATGTACCAAAACGTAATTTGGTCACCAAAGAGAAAGCAATGAGAGAGAGAGAGAGAGAGAGAGAGAGAGAGAGAGAGAGAGAGCATGGTCTGTCCCTTCCCCCACCTCCCGCAAAAGCCAGGGATAGCCATGCGAAGCCTCCGCAGGGGCAGCGGGATGAAGGCTCCCCGCTGCCCTGCGGAGGCTTTGCGCCACTAAGGCAGAAGCTGGGACAGCTAGAGGGAGCGCTGCAGAGGCTTCGCAGACTACCCCAGAAGCTAGAACAGCTAGAGGGAGCGCTGTGCAGTGCTCCCTCTAGCTGTTCTAGCTTCTGCCTTAGTGGCGCGAAGCCTCCGGAGGGCAGTGGGGAGCCTTCATCCCGCTGCCCTGCAGAGGCTTCGCGGGCTACCCCAGAGCTGCTCAGGAGCGTGGGACATCTGCGTGCAGCCCGCCCGCTGCTCCCAGGGCTGGAGCGGGAAGCCTGGGTTTCCCCCGCCAGCCCCAAAGAGCAGCTCAGGAGCATGCCGCACTCTGGCAATTTAGCTCCAGGGACCACACATTCACTCCATAAGACGCACAGACATTTCCCCTTAGTTTTTAAGAGGAAAAAAGTGTGTCTCATGGAGCGAAAAATACAGTAGGTGGAAGCAGGGCAGCAGAAATCATGGTGAATGTCTGCAGAAGCTACTATTGTCTCGGATCAATCCCAGGGCCACAGGTAGCAGAAGAAAAAATGACAGCAGCTGCCCATAAAGCTGGGGGGGGGGGACACTTACAGCAGCACAAAGAGCTGAAAACCTAGTGAAGTTCAAATCTGGTCTATTTTGACCCACATCATTGCATCACTCCTAGGCTTTTAAAGGTTTGCCATATGTTACCTTTTGGAATGAGGATTGAGTAGGATGCAGGCTTGGATCCAGATCTGCAGTTTGTTGGGATATTACACCAACACCTCACCCACTCAGATGTCTGCTAATGCTAGACATGGTTCCAGACATGGTTTCCGGTCAGCTCTGACTGATCATTCCATAAATGCAGCAATCTGAAATACTTCTATTATAGGAGAGCCCTCTTCAGGCATTTGGTTCATGTGTAAAAGCAGCATGCAAGTAGGGAGAGTGGAGAAAACCAGGCCTATCTGAACCCCATCACCATCCATATTGTCCGCCATGAACAAAGAGGGTAAAATTATGAAATGGGGAGCCTCTTCTACTCACGAAGGCTGCTTGTTGTTGTTGTTGTTTAGTCATTTAGTCGTGACCGGCTCTTCGTGACCCCATGAACCAGAGCACGCCAGGCACTCCTGTCTTCCGCTGCCTCCTGCAGTTTGGTCAGACTCATGCTGGTAGCTTCGAGAACACTATCCAACCATCTCGTCCTCTGTCGTCCCCTTCTCAGGGTCTTTTCCAGGGAGTCTTCTCTTCTCATGATGTGGTCAAAGTATTGGAGTCTCAGCTTCAGGATCTGTCCTTCCAGTGAGCACTCAGGGCTGATTTCCTTAAGAATGGATCGGTTTGAGCTTCTTGCAGTCCATGGGACTCTCAAGACTCTCCTCCAGCACCATAATTCAAAAGCATCAATTCTTTGGCCTTCTTGATCAGCCTTCTTGATGGTCCAGCTCTCACTTCCATACATCACTACTGGGAAAACCATAGCGTTAACTATACGGACCTTTGTTGGCAAGGTGATGTCTCTGCTTTTTAAGATGCTGTCTACGTTTGTCATTGCTTTTCTCCCAAGAAGCCGGTGTCTTTTAATTTCGTAGCTGCTTACAGGGTTCTAAATTTTGCAGGGAATTTCCATGAGTAGACCCTCTGCTTCAGAAGTCTGACCTCCAATACACTGAGGCAGTTAGGGAGAGTAATGGAGGCATGAAGCTTAGCACACTCCCACTTCAAGTTGGTTTTACATGTAAATGGAATGTTGAAGTGACATCTTAGTCTGAAGTTGAGACTGTCATTGTTTTGACCATTCCCAGTCTCCTGTATGCTCTCACAGATCCTTATACTCCATCCAATGTGATTTATTTTTCTGTTGACTTCAAGCTTTGCAAACTACTGGGTGTGGGCCCCAGAAGAGGCTGCATCCTGGGCTAAATATCTGGCCTCTCTTGACTTGGATTATGTGAACATCTCATTTTCCGCTGTCAGTAGGAAACCCCAATCTTTGCTAACGCACGTAAGCATGCTGATCAAGCAGCAAGTTTGAGAATATTTTTGGAAGCTCTACCACATCCGGATGAAAAGGATGCTGAAGCTGGTGTACAGTTCACACAGTTGTGGATGATAACCTGCATTTGATCGATAAAAAAAAAAAAAACTTGATGTGCATTCTACTGCCTAGCGATTTGCTTGCACTTCAGAGTAGGGAAAATAAACCCCAATCCAATTCAGAGTCTGATCCAGTGCTTTGGAGTGGCACTAGTCTGACCCAGTACAATTTGGGGATGACCTGAACTGGATCTGGACCCTGAATTGATTTGGGGCCTTGCACTGTTCTTAATTAAGGTTTAAAAAGCTATTGATAGGTATGCTGATCCCAGAGGTATAGACATTTTGACTAATATCCATCAATAACATCATCCATTAATTTGCCTAATTCTCTTTTAAAGCCATCTAATTTGTTAGCCATCACTGTATTTTGTAGTAATAAATTCCCTGGTGGTAGCTAGACTGGTGATGCGGCTGCTTGACTGGTGACTGGGAGCAGCCGCTGAGCCCATATAACACTGGTCCTAAAAGACCTACATTGGCTCCCAGTACGTTTCCGAGCACAATTCAAAGTGTTGGTGCTGACCTTTAAGGTCCTAAATGGGCTCAGCCCAGTATACCTGAAGGATCATCTCCAACCACATCGTTCAGCCTGGACACTGAGGTCCACGAGGGCCTTCAGGCGGTTCCCTCACTGCAAGAAATGAAGTTTCAAGGAACCAGGCAGAGGGCCTTCTGAATAGTGGGGCCCACCCTGTGGATTGCCCTCCCATTAGATGCTAAGGTGATGAGTAATTATATAACATTTAGGAAACATCAGAAGGGAGCCCTGTGTAGGGAAGCTTTTTAAGGTTTGATGTTTTACTGTGTTTTATATATGCTGGAAGCTGCCCAGAGTGGCTGGGGCAACCCAGCCAAATGGATGGGGTACAAATAAATTATTATTATTATTATTATTATTATTATTAAATAAAGTAGTGTTTGAGGAAATATTTCCACTGGAAATTCAGAATTTCTGCTTTTTCAGATATGTTTCCTAGATGCACATCCCCAACTGACATATGCACAGAAATAAAAGTGCAAGTCTCAAACAACCCTACCTATTGCCTTTGCTTCCAGCCTTACCTATCGACATAATATATTTTTGCAGTTAGCATCTTAAATCCTCTAATAACCAGGAACTATATACAGTGGTACCTTGGGTTAAAAACTTAATTTGCTCTGGAGGTCCGTTCTTAACCTGAAACTGTTCTTAACCTGAGGTACCACTTTAGCTAATGGGGCCTCCTGCTGCTGTTGTGCCACCAGAGCACAATTTCTGTTCTCATCCTGAAGCAACGTTCCTAACCCGAGGTACTATTTCTGGGTTAGCGGAGTCTGTAACCTGAAGCGTCTGTAACCTGAAGCATCTGCAACCCAAAGTACCACGGTACTGATACCATTTCCCCACAAATATTATATCAGAAAGCCAGAGGATAAAAATAAATAAATCAGGGATTTTCTTTGCAAAACATATAGAACACCACAGAACAGAGTGGAGGTTTATATTATTCTTATTAAATTAGCATGTCACGCATGTTGCTTCTCATATGGCTTTAGTGATCAAATAAATCCTGTTGTGCCCAAATGCTCAAAGTATTACACTGGAGAAAAGCATGTAAAGTCAGTCAAGCAAATAATCTTGCATCTTTAATTAGATGTTTTGATTTTTCAACCCCCAAGGCCTTTGAGAAGTTACAGAATTTCGTGGTTTGGAGCTTCAATAGGAAAAGCACTTGGAATGAAGCAAAACTATCATATATTCCTCAGCCACAGTTCTGTGAACCTTTAAATATTTAATACAGATTGGTATTAAATCTTTAAAGAAATTTAATATGTAGGAAGCTGTCTCATATCGAGTGTGATCGCTGGTCCATAAAGTTCAGTGTTGTCTGCGGTGACTGACAACAACTGTCCAGGATTCAAAAACGAATTAGAGATGAGCTTGCAGTATCTCCAAATCTAGGAGAGTTATGTACAGCTATTAACCAAATAAAAACAACAAAGCCAGCAGACCTGATGGGATACTTGCCGAAGTCTTCAAAGTGGGCGGAATTGAACTTACACAACTTCACAAACTCATCGGAAAAAAATCTGAGAGGAGATTCCTGCAGACTTTAGGGATGCCAAAATTATCACTCTCTTTTTAAAAAGTGATAGAACGGATTGCAGAAACTATTGAGGCATCTCTTTATTAGCTGCAGCTGGCAAAATTCTTGCCAGGATCTTAGCAAATCATCTCCTAACAATATCTGAAGCTACCCTTCCTGAATCTAGGGGAACAGTGGACATGATTTTCACCGCTCGACAGCTTGAAGAAAAATGCGGAGAGCAAAACCAACCTCTGTATATGGTGTTTATTGACCTGACTAAGGCCTTCAACACTGTAAATCACAATGCCCTGTGGACTGTCCTCCTGAAAACTGGCTGCCCAGATAAATTTACGAACATCTTTTCTGCTCCTCCATGATAATATGACAGCAACAATCACAGATAGCAATGGCTCTCAATGTGAGCCATTCATACTGGGATCAGGTGTTAAACAGGGTTGTGTTATTGCCCCAACTCTATTTATTATTTTCGTTGCCATGATCCTACACATTGTCGAAGAGAAACTCCCCACCTGAGTAGAAATCATATATCGAACAGATGGAAAGCTCTTTAATCCGAGTAGGCTGAAAGCAAAGAGTAAGGTTACCATAACTTCCTTCATAGAGCTTCAGTATGCTGATGACAACGTAGTGTTTGCACACTCAGAAGATGACCTCCAAACCATTGCCAAAGAAGAAGAGAGGTGGACTAACAGTCTTAGTATAAAATGGCTTCCTGTGTTCCTATGCCAGAAACCAAACCTGGGACCATTTGCATGCAAAACATGTAATCTCCAACTGAACTATAGAGCTTTACTACAGAGGGATAGCTCTGTTAGTCTCTTATAATCAAACCACAATAAAAGAGAGGCATTTCTTAAAGATTAACAGATGTATGGTGACATGAACTTTCATGAGCCTGATTCAACTTTGTAGGGTGTCATATGGTGTAGTGGTTAGAGTGTTAGACTAGGATCTGAGATACCAGTTCAAATCCCCACTCATCCATGAAGCTCACTGGGCTAGTGACTGCCTCTCAGTCTAATCTGTGTCACAGGGTTGTTGTGGGGGTTGAATGAGGAGCAAGAGAATCATGTACACCACCTTGTTTTCAGCCACAATTCCCATCATCCCCAACCAATCTGGTCAATGGTGATGGATGTTTGGAGTTGGACCCCAAGACATCTGGAGGGTAACAGATTGGAGAAGGCAGATGTAGAGGATCCTGCTTGGGGATAATATCCAATGATTTTTGCAGAAAGGGGAAATTCTGATGAGGCGAAGCGAAATTCTCAGGAAGGTTGCAAATCACTACAGAGGGGAGACGATTGGTTTATAAAAAGGTGGAACTAATTTGGATACAAGGAATGAAACAATGGTCCTTCATTGTTTTACATTTATTCAGTGAATGTAACAGATGAGAAAACTGTACTGCTAGTTTTGCTGTAATGTTTAGTGATTGCCATGCTTTGTTGGGTATGAGTCACAGTAATTAATTCAGACAATAAACTTAACCTCGATCTGCTTCAAAAATGTCTGAAGGCAGTTCATGAGTTCTTCTTATAGCTTAGTTATTCAGATTTATCCACTGCAATTTCCTAAGGACTTTTAAATTTGTATTTTCATATGGTGCTCTCTGGATGGAGCACAAAGAGTTCAAGGTAAACAGTAATTGAGTTTCAAGCACATTTAGAAAAGCTATGGTGATGCAATACAGTCAGCAACACAACTTATATGGAGATATCAAGAATCAATTGCATGGCTAACTGGACATTAATTAAAATTAATAGTGGCATAGTGCACTACAGCAGTGGCATCCAGAATTTCTAGGCCCCATATGAAAGGAAGCAAACAAAGTGACCTCAAGTCAGATGTTGTTGGAGCTAGGGCTCATGGGAATAGCTGTCCAACATCTGAGGGCATTGTGTTGGCTATCCCTGCTCTGTACATTTAAAGCCAATTGCTATAAAAAAATCCAGCATAGTCAGATCTGACTGCAAAAGAGGAAACTTCCCAGAAATAGGGCTGCCATGTTTTGAAAAGCAAACAAGAGGACACATTTGCTGATTTCTACTTTAAACTATGGATCGCTATGATGACTCTACCCATGAAAAAGAGGACATGTCCTGGGAAAACAGGACATATGGCAACCTACAAAGTTAAAGGGTTAAAGCGTTCCAAAAGGCTTAGGAATTGTTTGAAAACTCAATATCGGCTTAACTGGAATGTATACTGCAGATCATAGAATCACAGAATTGTAGAGTTGGATGGGACCACGAGGGTAATCTAATCCACCCTCCTGCAATGCAGAAAACCTTTGCCCAACATTGGGCTCAAACTCACAACCCTGCAGTTAAGAGTCTCATGCTCTACTGACTGAGCTCAGGAAAGTACCATCAGGGCCAAGAAGATTATAGTGAGGTAAATGAGCAGGCTGATCGCCGAAGAATTGATGCTTTTGAATTATGGTGCTGGAGGAGACTCTTGAGAAGATCAAGAAGATCAAACCTATCCATTCTTAAGGAAATCAGCCCTGAATGCTCACTGGAAGGACAGATCGTGAAGCTGAGGCTCCAATACTTTGGCCACCTCATGAGAAGAGAAGACTTCTGGAAAAGACCTTGATGTTGGGAAAGATGGAGGGCACAAGGAGAAGGGGACGACAGAGTATGAGATGGTTGGACAGTGTTCTTGAAGCTACCAGCATGAGTTTGACCAAACTGCAGGAGGCAGTGGAAGACAGGAGTGCCTGGCGTGCTCTGGTCCATGGGGTCACGAAGAGTCGGACACGACTAAACGACTAAACAACAACAAATGAGCAGAATCAAATAAGCTATTCGAAGCAAGAAGGCTTCCCTCAAAAAATGGAAGCCTTGTCCAAATAAGGAGAAAAAAGAGGAACCAACTTTGGCAAAAAGAAGTGCAAGCAGACAGTAAGGGATGCTTTTAAAGTATTTGAAGAGAACATATGCTTAACAAAAAAAAACAACCAGAAAGAGCAACAACAACAAAATCCTTAAATACGTTAGTAGCAGGAGACGATCAAGGGAGGTGGTTGGACCCTTGGATGACAAAGCAGACAAAGGTGTTAAAGGAGGATAATAAAATTGCAGAGAAGCCGAATAAATTATTTGCCCCTGTCTTCACAGTGGAAGAAACAGAGCAGATCCCTGTGCCTGAAGTAATTTTTGCAGGAAGGGAGTTGGAGGAACCGAGGCAAATGGCAGTGTTGAAAGACAAAGTTCTAGCCTCCAACAGACAAAATAAAAACTGGCAAATTGCCAAGTCTATGTGGCATCCACCAAGAGTTCTCAAAGAACTCAGATGTTGAAATGTTGATTTTCTAACAAAAATATGTAACCTGTTCCTCAGATCTGGCTCTGTACCTAAGGACTGGAAAGTAGCCAATACAACACCATTTTTATTTTTATTTTAAGGATCCAGGTGGAATCCTGGAAATTACACACCACTTAGCTTAATGTCTGTCTGGGAAAACTAGCAGAAAGTTTTGTCAGAATAACCAGACGTACAGAAAAACAAAGCTTTCTGAAGCAGAACCAGCATGACTTCTGCAAGGCTAAGTCCTGTCTCACTAACCTATTAGAGTTCTTTGATAGTGTCAACAAGTATAGATAGAGGTGATCCAGTTGACATTTTGTACTTGGACTTTCAAAGAGCTTTCAGTATAGTACCTCATCAAAGGGTAAGCAAACAAGTCATGGAATAAGGGCCAAGGACCTCTTGTGGATCAGGAACTGGTTACGTAGCAGAATTCAGGGGGTAAGAATAAATGGGCAGAGCTACATTTTCTAGAGTTCCCTGGGTATAGGAACTGATTGTTAAACCAATCTGCGAACTGCAGCCATCTGAAAGGAATAGGGGTTTCCTAACAACTCGCAGCACCCTTAACAAACTACACTTCCCATGATTCTTTGGAGGAAATTGTGACTTTTTAAAGTGGCATCATACTGCTTTAAATGTACAGTGGTACCTCGGGTTAAGTACTTAATTCGTTCCGGAGGTCCGTTCTTAACCTGAAACTGTTCTTAACCTGAAGCACCACTTTAGCTTATGGGGCCTCCTGCTGCTGCCACGCTGCCGGAGCACGATTTCTGTTCTCATCCTGAAGCAAAGTTCTTAACCCGAGGTACTATTTCTGGGTTAGCGGAGTCTGTAACCTGAAGCGTATGTAACCTGAAGCGTATGTAACCTGAAGCGTATGTAACCCGAGGTACCACTCAAATTAGAACTCCAGCAACATAATTGCCAACCAGAGAGCTATTGTTTAGTCAAAAGAGATGGATGCATTCCCAAACACAATATATATCTTTTGCAATTTCTTTCTACCCCTCCTTCCATCTTAACATCTGTTACCCCTTCTTTTTCTTTCTTCTCTTCCTCTCTTCACTTACCAAAATTTTGAATTGTTTTATTCCCAAATCTTCCATCCATGTTAGTGAGAACTGAGAGCTGTTGAGAATCATGTACATGACTGTGGATGTGCAGGCCTCTGTATGAGGACAAAAGACCTTTTGCATTCTTATACACATTCTCATACAATATATGAAAAGTCATTCTGACTCCTCAGTCACTAGAGCACTGCACTCCTTTTCATACTAATTGTTTTTTGGGAAAGGCTGCACATTTGTAGAGTAGAGACATCACCTTGCCAACAAAGGTTTGTATAGTAAAAGCTATGGTTTTCCCGGTAGTGATGTATGGAAGTGAAAGCGGGACCATAAAGAAGGCTGGACCATAAAGCTGGACCATAAAGCTGGACCAAAGCTGGACCATAAAGAAGGCTGATCACCGAAGAATTGATGCTTTTGAATTATGGTGCTGGAGGAGACTCTTGAGAGTCCCATGGACTGCAAGAAGATCAAACCTATCCATTCTGAAGGAAATCAGCCCTGAGTGCTCACTGGAAGGACAGATCCTGAAGCTGACGCTCTAATACTTTGGCCACCTCATGAGAAGAGAAGACTCCCTGGAAAAGACCCTGATGTTGGGAAAGATGGAGGGCACAAGGAGAAGGGGACAACAGAGGACGAGATGGTTGGATAGTGTTCTCAAGGCTACCAGCATGAGTTTGACCAAACTGCGGTAGGCAGTGGAAGACAGAAGTGCCTGGCGTGCCATAGGGTCACGAAGAGTCGGACACGACTAAACAATAAAGCACATTTGTAAGTTCTGACATAACTGGTGAGTCTCAAGAAAAAGCCATGAGACAATGCAGAGAAATAAAGAGGGTTTTTTCTATTTCTTCCTCTGTCTAGATGAAATGTGTGCTTCTTCCCGTCTAGCAAGGACTGCATGAAAGTGGAGTGCAAAAGGGCAGAAGACCTTTCCAAGAGAAGTACAAAAAGTCAGGGGAATCATGCACTGCTCATTAATTTATTTGGATAATTTATATATGCTGCTTATATTGAATGTTGAACTCTAATGAGTTTGTTTATTTTTGTTTTTACTTTTCAACAAACTTTTATTGCAATCTTTTTCGAAAGAATTAAAAATTCAGAAAATCTGTAAAGTTGCGCAGCTCAAATGTGTGACTTGCACAAAGGCAAAACTAAATATACAAACCAGAAACCAAACACATGGAACTAAAATAAAGCACAAAATTATGAAACCAAGGGTTATATCCAGCTATGATTTACTCGGAACAGGCACCCTGAAATTAATGGACTTAAGTTTGTCATGGTCATTAATTTCAATGGGTCTGCTATGAGGAAAAAGATCAGTGAATGCATTCCCAAATAAAATATCAGTTATACTGACAACAATAGCAGGTGTGAGGATTTAAGCAAGAATATTCTTAGAGATAAGTAGGCGTTTCAGGGAAACCTAAGCTGTTTACAACATAGATCAATGCATATTAAATAAAAGATGAATTCCAAAAATAAAAAAAAAATCCATGTTCAATTCAAACACAAGTAACAATTAAATGGCATCAAAATCAACATCATACATAATTATCTGCTACAAAAATATAAATGAAATTCCACGCTATAAAACATAGCAAGCAGCTAAACAAAATACCTTCTTAACACCAGGAAACAAAATTTTACAAATAGAAATACAGTCGTACCTTGGTTCTCGAACAGAATGCATTCCAGGAGTCCATTTGACTCCCAGAACCATAGAAAAACCAAGGTGCAGCTTCTGATTGGTTGCAGGAGCGTCCTGCAGCCAATCGGAAGCTGCAGAAGCCACGCCGGACGTTCAACTGGTGAGCCAGTGTGGTGTAGTGGTCAAGGGCGGTAGATTGTAATCTGGTGAACCGGGTTCGTGTCTCCGCTCCTCCACATGCAGCTGCTGGGTGACCTTGGGCCAGTCACACTTCTTTGAAGTCTCTCAGCCCCACTCACCTCACAGAGTGTTTGTTGTGGGGGAGGAAGGGAAGGGAGAATGTTAGCCGATTTGAGACTCCTTCGGGTAGTGATAAAGCAGGATATCAAATCCAAACTTCCGAAAACCGTTTGAAAACTGGAACACTCACTTCTGGGTTTCGATCATTCGGGAACCAATTTGTTCGGGCGCCAAGGAATTTGAGATCCAAAGTATGACTGTAATTTATTAAAAACACGATCAACAACTCACTCTTCCCAACCACCATGTACCCAATAAATCATACAACTTAACAAACAAACAATCTACATTTCAAATTCCCTATACACAGAAAAGCAAAGCAAAACTTGATTTAGCTGCAGCTAAAAATGCATTTCATTCTCAGCTCTGTTCCTTCCAGATCAGGGACATGTTTTGGACTGCGGCTTTTGGGCACATCTTCAAGTTCTATCTTAAACATACATATTTGTTCAAACACATGACTGATGTCATATGTACTCTGATCCTTAATCTCTGGGCTGGGTATCAAATTCACAGTTATTTAACACCCAATAGCTAGTTCTAGATTTAGAGATTTGTTTGGACTTAGAGTTTAGACTTGGATTTTGTAGTTATTATTAATGCTGGGCTGTAGTTACTACTTGGTTGTAGTTTCATTAGATTTAATTTCTGTTCTCTGTTCTATCATTGAAATATATATCTCTTATATATATATTGGTTTAGTTGTGATTAAAATGGCTTTATCCATTTGTGGCCTGCTAAAACTGCCTGCACATTTTGTAACTGAGTACACAGTTCCAGCTATAATATTTGAAATGGTTTTTAAGATTTGAAATTGTTTCCCATGGTACGATTAACTCAACTGCAATGATAACAATTTTACCCTAGCAGCTTACAAAAAAAATATCTTCCAAACATAATGGAAAAGATGATCATCACAGTTCTGTATCTCATTCATCCTTCTTGCAGGTGTTACATTGTTTAATCTTGAACATGAAATTTGCCTGGCAAAATGATGTATTGGTTGACGTACAAAGCTATTTGGATACAGTAGAGAATTTCAATGTGATTGTCAGAATCAAAATAATACTGATGCAATTACCTAAGTAATATAAACTTTTCCCCCTTTCTTATTTGGTGGTACTTGTGGAAGTTGGGACTTCCATTTCTCCAGGGGAGCAAATGGCATTCTGAATTATTAGTCAATTTGTACTTTATTGCTAAGAATTCAAAGATGCACAGCTCAGGCTAAATTAAAAATAATAGGGAAGCAGTGAAACTAGAAAGAGGGAATCAATTTTCTACATTAGATACTGAGATGTTTTACAAATTAAATCACTCTCTATAAGTGAAAGGACTCTGGAATAATCAGTTTTAAAAGATTTTCACTCTCTTGCTGCCAACTGCTTTATGTCTTGCAGCACTGACATTGAAAATGGTACAAACAAATGGCCCTTAAGGAGACATCAGAATTTGATTCTCACATGTTTGATAGAGTGGCAAGAGTACTGCAAGGATGCACTGCATGGATTCATTCTCCTTTAATGGAGGAAAGAGATCCTGTGTGAGTTGTCACCACCTCTTCACTGGCAGGAAGTAAAGACTTTCAGAAGGGTACATCTGAGGGGCAGGCATCCCTCTCCAGTTCAGCTTCTTCTGGCTCTATAGATTTCTCCTTTTCCTCTTCCCAGCATCCATTTTCTTTGGACTTTTTGGAGCCTACAGCCCTTGCCCAGGAGGAGACCTGTTTGGGATGATTGGGTATCTCTATGGACTCATCAGGGGTCTCAGAGAAGCACCCATGGTCCAAGCAGGGCTGGGAACCATTATGGTGGTTGGGCACACAGAAGGAGAAGGAGGGTTAACCCCTCTCCTTCCCCCTCTGTGTCCTCCTCTTACCACCCAGCAGCTCCTCATCCCCTCAGTGTGGCAGAAGGCACAGACACCAGCCAAGAGGAGCAGGGTGCTGATCAGGGGAGAAAGGGGCTCTGACAGAAGGGCCTCTAGGGAAGCTGAGACCTGCCCCACCCCCTGTCAGTGTTTGTTAAAAAAAGGGGGGTTCTGACCTCCCTTTGTTGCCTCAGCCTGGTCCTCGGACCCCTGTTGGCATAAAAGAGTCACGAGAAGAGTATCCTTGCAGAGTACTTTCTGTTTTTATTCTTAAAAGTCTTTCTGCAAAAGTGACTGAACAACTGTACACACATCAACAATACCAGCTTCCACTAACCAACCCAACCAACCCAACAACAAACTAACATTTCTCACTCTATATATACAACCCGGTGCAGGCCGCTGACTCATGCTGACCCAGCTTTTTTAAGCATTAAAGAAACAGCAGCCAATTTTTAGCCGTGACACCCCCAAGGCAGCCAGCTTGGAGGAGGCATCAAGCTCTTAAACTCCAGGCAGAGTGGAGCCTTCACCCACAAGTATTCCAGTGAATAGTGGATCACTTCAGCCTTCCAAGATCGGACCTGTTTGCAAGTCCAGAAAACTGAAAGAGGGAACTCTTCTTCTCCCAGTTCAGGACCCAGGGAGTGATGGGCATGGATGCCCCGACCTCCATCTGGCCAGGGGGGTTTCTAGACGCCTTTCTAGATGCCTTTCTATATCGCCCTAATTCAGAAACTTCTCAGGGGATCCAGATCCATTTCAGGGGAGATTATTGTAGTGGTTCCCTTCTGGCCAACCAGAACTCATGGCCCTATCAGTGGCAGACTCTTGGCCCCACCCCACAGGAAGGACCTGCTGTTGTTGGAAGAGGTCTGCCATCTTGGATTTGATATCCCGCCTTTCACTCCCTTTAAGGAGTCTCAAAGCGGCTAACATTCTCCTTTCCCTTCCTCCCCCACAACAAACACTCAATGAGTATAGATGCCAGTTTTCCAAAAAAAAATATTTTTTTTCTGTTGCAATCTGCCCTGGGATCTTTGGATGACATGCAGTATAGCAATTTAATAAAATACAGTGGTGATGGTGATGATGACATCTCCAAAATTGTGTTGTTCCATGACACATGACATAGGTTGTGTGTGTGTGTGTGTGTGTGTGTGTAGTCTAGAACAGCTCTATCCATTAGAAGAAAAATGGTTTAAATCCATATCCTGCAAGGAATTAAGATACAAATTCTGCTTCTTGTTGAATAATTATGCAGGGGAACAATTTGGCAAGAACATTAATTGCTTTCCAAGGATATCATGAAGGAGGGGATGGGCAGATGAACACTTAAACACTGTCAAACAACAGCTGCAACTTGTTTAACAGTAGCTTCGAAGAAATGATCACAATCCACTTGAAAAATTGAGCTTTAAAGTATATTTCCATATTTTCCTGTCTCCGTTTTTCTTCCTTATCTTTCATTCCCATCCAGTGGACAATCTAATGTTCTTGCTTTATAAGATAAGAGGGGAGATAAAGGCAATACATAAAAATGTCAAGTGACAACACAAAGTGTGAGTTGCTACGTGAATAGTAATCAACTGTGGCAACAGAGGGTAGTTTAAAAGACAACCTCAAAGATGAGCTTCCTGACATTTAATCTAAAGCAGGGGTGGTCAGTTGGTGGCCCACAGACCCCATCTATCCATCAAAACACCGTATTTTTCCGTGTATAAGACTATATTTCCCCCCAAATTTTTTAAATTTAAAAGTGGGAGTCATCTTATACATGGAATGTTGCAATTAAAAATATAAATAAATACATGCCGCCATCCATATTATTTTCCCCCCAGCCTCCCCTCATTATTGGCCTTATGACAAACCCTGGAATGGTACCCCCCCCAGCAGCCCCCACTCCGGACATTGTCCCTTCCACCCGGTTCCCTCAGCCACCTCCTGGCTACCCAGACCCCCCATTCCCCAAGCACACTCGCTCAGGCAGCTCTGGAAGTCGTAGCTCCTCTATCAGCGTTCATATCTGCCGGCGCTCGTGGAGTAAATACGGTACATACCGTAAATACTGAGACAAAAGTGCAACACAGAGGCGGGAGAGCTGGCACAACAGCTGCAGTGGAGTTACAATGAGCTGACCGGAGCAGCTGCCATTACACAGCTTGCCTCACTGATGTTAAATACACGGTACTAAATATACTGGTGTTTTGAATATTTAATAAAATCTGAAAATCGTTCTGTTTGGTGTTTAGAATATTTATTTCTTAATTTTGGGCTCAAAAAAATAAGGGTTGTCTTATACATGGGGAGCGTCTTACACATGGAAAAATACGGTAATTTATTCCAGCCTGTGGTGATTCTATCAAATAAGGCTTGACCATGAGGAGCCAAGAGGGTTCAGAAGCTTGAAAGGTGCCTCCAAACCTCCAGCTTGCCTCTTTTGTTTCCATCTGTTCCCTTGGGCAGTTAGTGCCCACTACTTTCCCCCAATAAGTCCTTTCAGTGATACAACATACATACTGTTGTTCTGATGGGACTCAGAAAGATGGCAAACAGCCAAGAACACCAACACCACACCAGCACTTCCGGCCAGTTTTTACCTACTTGAAATAAAGTTTGCAAGTGGTCTTGCTTTAAAGGGGGGAATAAATGTTTAAGAGATGGACATGATCTATGTAATCTCACAGCTATTCTTAAGAGTTCATGTATTCCAGGGAGGAGGAACCTGTGACCCACCAAATAATAGACTCCAACTTCTATCAGGGATGATAGGAGTTGCAGTCCTTTTGGAGGGCTACAGGTTCCCCCCCTCCAATGTTCAGAGTGATTTAACAAACAATCCCTTTCCGTGGGGAACTCTGGGAATTGTAATTCCATGAGGGCAATAGGGTTCTCCTAACCACTGTCAGCACCCTTAACAAACTACAGCTCCAATGAGTCTTCTGGGGAAACCACAACCGTTTCCTGGAAGCTGTCTGTGGACAAACGCCGGCTCCTTCGGCCTATACAGCGAGATGAGAGCGCAAGCCCAGAGTTGTCCGCAACTGGACCTAACAGTCAGGGGTAAAGGTAAAGGATCCCTGACCATTAGGTCCAGTCGTGACTGACTCTAGGGTTGCGGCGCTCATCTCGCTTTATTGGCCGAGGGAGCCGGCATACAGCTTCCGGGTCATGTGGCCAGCGTGACTAAGCTGCTTCTGGCGAACCAGACCAGAGCAACGCATGGAAACACCGCTTACCTTCCCGCTGGAGCGGTAACTTTTTATCTACTTGCACTTTGACGTGCTTTTGAACTGCTAGGTTGGCAGGAGCAGGGACCAGGCAACAGGAGCTCACCCCATTGTGGGGATTTGAACCGCCGACCTTCTGATCGGCAAGTCCTAGGCTCTGTGATTTAACCCACAGCGCCACCCATGTCCCAGCAGTCAGGGGTACCTTTACCTTTACCTTTAAAGCAGATACTATGCACCCAGAAGTTGCTCAGTTCAGCCTTTGGAATCTTCACTAGCAATCTTAACTAGCAGAGCTGGCTAGAGTCCTTGGAGTGCTACTGCCCATTAGAGTGGATAGCACTTGACTGGATGGACCAGTGGTCGGATCCAGCGCATTCTAGCTTTCCTCCTTTCTCTGTTCATTTTCATTCTGACTTCGGAAGAGTGCGCAACTCAAAGCTCTCCAAGGTATTGGCCTGATATTGCCCAAACCATTTTGTGTATCAAATTATCACACGTCAGTAGCCTCATTGAAGTTTAAATTGCTCTCACTCTCTCTTTAATTCCCGTCATGCAGGGGATCAATTTTTCAAAGCTGGTCGGCTAACATTAGGTACAAAGAAATAATCCATGACTTGCATTTGTGCACCTGTTCTGAGAATTTAAGAATGATCAACTATCTAAGCAGATAATGAACGGTGGGAGATTAGGATTCAATCTGACACACACCACCTGCAGAGGTGCTTGGTCCATTTAAAATCAATAAGGCTTATTTCTTTTTCAGAATGATTGGTTCCTTTTGAGTTGGCATAGTCAAGTTTCCAGACTAAATTGCTTCTGCTCCAAAGGACACTACATTTGCCACACAAACTGAACAGGCTGTAAGCAAGAGCGCACCTTGCATCTCGCATGATGGCCTCGGATCACTATTCATTCGTTAAACTGCCCCAAGCATGAATGGATGGGTGAATTTGTTTTTAGAACCCGGATGCACGAAGCACCTCTTCTTGTAAGGCTATTAAATGATATGGATTATTAACAAGGATAAGAAACCAATAAAGACAAAGGAGTATGCTCCACTTCTCTGTTGCACTAGTCATTTGGGGAGCTACGTAAGGGTGATATTGACCTCATAGACTTGTTTCTGCCATCAAGGGCAAGCTTCAGTATTCATTGCATGGCTACCTACAGGAAGATGTGATTCTATCAGGTAGCATAATCTCCAGCGGTGCACCAAACATGAGCGGTTCCTCGTGTAACTGGCTGCAGAAAGTCATGCATGTAGGTAAACAAAGAGTCCCCTTCCCTTTTGTCACCTATCAGCGTTTCATAGAACGTGTGTAGATTTCCTACATGAAGGCTCATATGTCAAGATATTGACTCCCATGTACGGAGTTAAAGGTAAAGGTAAAGGTACCCCTGCCTGTACGGGCCAGTCTTGTCAGACTCTAGGGTTGTGCGTTCATCTCACTCTAGAGGCTGGGAGCCGGCGCCGTCCGCAGACACTTCCGGGTCACATGGCCAGTGTGACATCGCTGCTCTGGCGAGCCTGCACCAGCGCAGCACACGGAACGCCGTTTACCTTCCCGCTATAAAGCGGTACCTATTTATCTACTTGCACTTTAAGGGTGCTTTCGAACTGCTAGGTGGGCAGGAGCTGGGACCGAAAGACGGGAGCTCACCCCGCCGCGGGGATTCGAACCGCCGACCATACGATTGGCAAGTCCTAGGCACTGTGGTTTTACCCACAGCGCCACCCGCGTCCCTATGTACGGAGTTAGAGTTGCTGGAAATTTCACTAATCAGCAGTGCCATTTGGGAAGAAGGAGAAGAGAGCTAGATTTATTCGTCCTGTTCCCACCACTTGCTTAGTACTGGTAATACAATGGTTTGCAGGTTTGTTTGTTTGTTTAGTAAAGCTAGGCATCCACAGCTCCAACAACTGAATTTGGAGAAAAATCACAAATGGATCAAAATGGTTCGTGTTTCCTTTCGGAAATGAGGCACAGCGGAGACTGTTGCATCTTTATGATATACATCATAAAGATACGAGGTTTCGTTACATCATTGTTTCCCAAACTTGGGTCTCCAGCTGTTTTTGGACTACAATTCCCACCATCCCTGATCACTAGTCTTGCCAGTGAGGGATCATGGGAGTTGTGGTCCAAAACCAGCTAAAGACACTGCTTTACACATTTATACAACCTGAACCTACAATGGAGGGGTTCATAGCATCAACACCCCAAAAGGGCCTCATTTCTCCCATAGCCACAGCCTTGGATTCAAGCAGAAATTAGCCATTGCTCTCTCTCTCTCTCTAGCTTTCAGGCTGCAGCTTTTTCCTTTCGAACAAGTCACAGCAAACTGCACTCCAACCCCAGCTTTATCCTTCTAAGAGCTGCAGGAGGGGCCCCAGCCATTTGTTGTTTGATGAAGAGGCCTCTTTTATTTTGCTCTCCTTTCCTTTGTTCTATTAATGGTCCACCTGCTAGGAAGGTAGGATGGCTTATTTAGCTTTTAACACTTGTTGGATCCAGGTATTAGAGTCGTCTTGCACCAAGCTTAACACCCCAATCCTTGAGGATCCAGTTGCTGAATCCAGGAATTTAGAGGGCTCTGGTACCCCCAAACTCATAACAGCCCACTGACATAACAGTATTGTCAGGTGATGGGGGCCCAGAAGCCCATAAAATCACCAACTTATCCCAACAAGCTCCTCAAATTCCATGGCAGTCTGATTTGATTGATCCTGATACAAAAGTCTAACTATTGCCGAAAATGCCATTTCAAAGTTCAAAGGAGTAGAAAATTGCTGTTCAATAATTCAGCGGTGAAATGAAAATAATGTAAAGAAGATTAGGCATGCCTCTTTTTTTTATTGGGGACTATTCATAGCAGTGCTCTCATTTCCTAGCCTAGTTTTAGTTTTTTTTCCCAAGCAATGTTTTTAATCAAATACTTTCAATGGAGGCATTGTTCCCGTTTTTCTTCTTTCTGTGCTTGGATAGTAAGGGGGAGCAGGAGGGGACCCTTCCTTTCAAAAAAGAAACCTATCTTTATTTAATGTTTCTATTTTTACATGGTGTTATTTAACAAAATTGAGCCACTGCATCACTCTTTTTCTTTTGTTTCCATCACAATGGCACCTGCAAATGGTTTGGCAATGGCAGAAACCTGAACCAATAATTGTAACTGTAGCCGAGAGAAAAAATATACACCTTTGGGTGATCTGCCAGCTGTGTGAAAGCTGCTTATTCTTGAGTGGCTCCTTCAATGCCAGGAGCATGGCATTCTCACTCTTAGGTGGCAGCAAATTTGCCACACCCTGTTTACCCCAAGGGATGACTAGTTTGGTTTCTCCCTGGGGAGAAATCTTGGAGTGGCATGAGAGGGTAAATGGACAATTTAGATGGGGCAGAGGGGAAGCTAGGATAAATAATCCTGCATCTCCCCAAACTTTACGTCTTTTCCATTGTGGTGCCTTCTCTACCTCCCTGTTTCAGGAGTTGAGAAGGAGATGATTCCTCCTTAATTAGGGAACTTTCCTGCTCAGACTATGTTTTATTTGGTTTAATTGGATCTAGTTTAGTTAATCGGTCTTTGCAGATCCTCTAGTTTCCCTTAATACTATATTTAATAAATATAACCATTCCCCATGTTAAAGCAATATCATGAGTCTTCTTGAGAGCCAGTGTGGTGTAGTGGTTAAGAGCGGTAGACTCGTAATCTGGTGAACCAGGTTCGGGTCTCCACTCCTCCACATGCAGCTGCTGGGTGACCTTGGGCTAGTCACACTTCTTTGAAGTCTCTCAGCCCCACTCACCTCACAGAGTGTTTGTTGTGGGGGAGGAAGGGAAAGGAAATATTAGCCGCTTTGAGACTCCTTCATGTAGTGATAAAGTGGCATATCAAATCCAAACTCTTCTTCTTCTTCTTCTTCTTTAGTAATGGCAATGTTGAAATAAGTGGAGGACATGGATAAAGGGCCAATGGCATAGTTGTTGAGTGCCTATGGGGACTTCTTTTTTACTATGGTTCTTTTCCTCCCCATATGCTGTAGCCTTATCTAGATGGGGACCCCTGTACTAGCTTCTGAATAAGAAAAAACAACCAATACACATAGCATCATGTGTATTCAATAACAGCCCATGGAATTCACTCCCACAAGGGGCAGTGATGGCCACTGTCTTGGATGGCTTTAAAAGAGAATTAGACAAATTCATGGAGAAGAAGGCTATCCATAGTTGATAACCTTGATGATTATGTTCTTCCTCCACTTTTGGAGGCAGTATGTCTGGCGAACAAGAATGGACCTCTTCCACTGAGGTCTTACTTGTGGGCTTCCCAGGGGCATCTGGTTCACCACTTTGAGAACAGGATACTAGACTAGATGGGCCATTGGCCTGATCCAGCAGGATCTTCTTATGGAGTTTGGCCCTTATACACAGAACAGACATCATGAAACAGGACAATGATTCCACAGAAAAAGAGCCATGCATTTGCTTCCTTGACTTAGGGACATTGGAAGCTTCCTTATACTGAGCCAGACCCATTGGTCTGTCTAGCAAAGCACTGGCAGCAACACTCTAGGTTTTCAAGGAAGGAGCCTCTTCCAGACCTACCTGGAGATGTCATGAATTGACTCTAGCTCTGAACTACAACCCTTCCCTGGAACATGTGACTGTGTCATCCAATCATTCTCAAGCTAGTCTGGGGAAATGTTCACTGCACACCTAGGCCTGAACTTTCAGCACATCTCTAATGGGAATTAATACTGGGTGCATGTGGGCAAAGATGAGGAAGAGAATGACAATTCTCTAGCTGCAGTTTCCCAGAGAGGAGACCTATAGGGTTCCTGTGATGTGCCCTCTTCAGAAAAAGTAATTGGACAGCTAAATGGCAGATTTAAAGTTTTGGGTAAGATGAGACTTTCCTGTGGCAGGATTTGGTCTTTCAAGCCTGGTATTAAGTACTGTGAAAAGGAGCAGAAGTATATTAAGTATTCATACAACAGTTACTACATAGGTGCTGAGGTTTAGCAGGCAGAGCAGAGCTGCAGTTTCAGCCCTGCCACCTGACAGTGTGTCTTTCACACAATCTACCACTCTAAGGTTTGCATAGTGAGTGCAGAGATATGAAAAGGGAACCATTTGCGTGACAAACTGCCCACACATAGGGACTCCATGGGAGCAGGATATGTTTTGTTGTTTAGTTGTTCAGTCGTGTCTGACTCTCTGTGACCCCATGGACCAGAGCACGCCAGGCACTCCTGTCTTCCACCGCCTCCCGCAGTTTGGTCAAACACCTGCTGGTAGCTTCGAGAACACTGTCCAACCATCTCGTCCTCTGTCGTCCCCTTCTCCTTGTGCCCTCCATCTTTCCCAACATCAGGGTCTTTTCCAGGGAGTCTTCTCTTCTCATGAGGTGGCCAAAGTACTGGAGCCTCAGCTTCAGGATCTGTCCTTCCAGTGAGCACTCAGGGCTGATTTCCTTAAGAATGGATAGGTTTGATCTTGCAGTCCATGGGACTCTCAAGAGCCTCCTCCAGCACCATAATTCAAAAGCATCAATTCTTTGGCGATCAGCCTTCTTTATGGTCCAGCTCTCACTTCCATACATCAGCACTGGTAAAACCATAGCTTTAACTATACGGGAGCAGGCTACCTACTGATAAGTCCTGTTATGCACCTTTACTGTTTGTGCTCATTGTACTGACATTGGTGGCAGCTGTGGATCAGTCTGTTGACATGAGTGAACCTCAGTTTTTTCATCTGCAAAATGGGGTCTCACAAACCCAGACTGAAATACTGATTACATTAAAACCGAAATTAAGTGAATATTGCAAGGATGGTCTTAGTTGTGGATGCAAAATTCAAGGCAACGTTGTGCCATATTGACCTTGCTTCATGTTTGTTTTCTGAATGAGATTCTGATCTCTAGCTTTCCACAATTCTGAGCATTATGTAAGTAATTATGCTAACCCATATTGTGTTACGGCTGTAATCCTAAACTCATATTACTAGGGAATAAATATGCCGCTCAGCACATTGGATTTACTTCTGAGTAAACGTGTATGCCGCTCCTTTATAGAAGATAATTCTGGCACCACATTAGCTGCCGAATTCATGTTTTCTCTCAGCAGAAATGAATGTGTGGTTTTAATGTGTGCTTACTATATTGATTTGCCATGTTCCTCTCCTTCTATGTCTGTGTTTGAGAATCTGGCAGAGCTGTGCTTTTGTATTTCATTCATTCTTGTTAAAAAAAAAAATCTGTGAGAGTGAAAGCTAATACAAATAAAGCAATTGAATGTTTGCTCAGCTCTGTCCTTGGTAACCATTTCTTGCTCTTGTTTGTCTTTGTGGGAAATCCATTGATAGCTTGACATAACATCCCATTCAGAGAAAGCAACAACCCAAGGATATGTTAACTGCAAAAAAAGCACAAAGCAAACCTGTATCAACCAACATACCAGAAAGAACAGAATTGGAGCTTCATGCTCTAATCTTGGATGCAGCAGAGCGCCTTCCTTATTTCACATGGTTTTGATCTCTCTGTAGTTGATTCATTTCATCTCTCCCCTCCCCTGCACACAGTATCCTTGTCACTGAAGGTTGCAAACTGTCAGACTACCCCCCCTTTATTCCTCAGCTCTGCAAATTGTGTTGCAGGGGAAGTGAGACTGAACCTCCACTAAAAGAACTGGTTTACATTAAGCTCTGAGGGGAAAATGTAAGTGTCCATCACAGAACAAGTGATGGGGAAGGGGGGGTCAGAGCCAAATTCTGTGGTTGGATAGCAGAATCTGGACAATTCCCTGCTGTTGTTGCGACATTGGGTTGCTTCAAAATAAGTTCTACTCTGAGGAGACCCAATGAAATTAATGAAGCTAAGTTAAACATGTTCATTAACTTCAATGGATCTTCTTGGAGTAGGACTAGCACTGAACCCAAAAATTGGGTAAGAATCAACTGATTAGTCCCACCAGTGGAAGCCCGCAGAAGGACTTCCGCTAGTGCAATGTGGCTTATCAATTTTGCTATCTCCTTTGATATCTATTGCTTTTTTTGTTCTTCGGCTTTTTTTTGAAAGGCACTTTGTTGTATAAAAAGCCTGTCTTTCCTTCCTGCCCTGCATCATAGAATTCTAGGGTTAGAAGGGACCCCAAGGGTCATCTAGTCAAGCCCCCTGCAATGCAGGAATCTCAGCAAAAGCATCCATGACAGATGGCCATCTAATTTCCGCTTAAAACCTCGAGTGAAAGAGAGCCCCTCAAATGAGGGAGTCCATTCCACTGTCAAACAGCTCTTACCATCAGAAAGTTCTTCCAGGTGCTTCCTCAGAATCTCCCTTCTTGTAACTTGAAGCCATTGGTTTGGGTCCTACGCAGCTCCTTCCACTGGAGAAAACTCTGTGGCACCCAACTTGTCATTTCCCCCCCAGGATGATGAGGAACCAACAGTGAGCACACTTCGTGTTTAGTCAGTCAATCAGCTACAAATCCACCCTAACAGTTACCTCATCCAGCCCACATTTTACCAGCTTCTCCACAAGAATATCATGGAGAACTTTGTCAAAAATTTTGGGATTTTTGCCTATGTGCTATCTGATGCAGGTTCCCACAGAAGCAATTAAGGAGTTGGCCGAAGGTAAAAGAAGACTGAGCAGAGGGAGTTATTCTGCCTAGAGATATGGGACCTTGGATACAACTCTGCTATTGGTCGAGGTCTCACATAAGCATGATGACTCATGATCTTCCTGGTTGGTTGGTTGGTCATTGTGTGGTCTGAGAGTTCGTTGGAGTTTGTTCAGAGAGAGTTAAGATCTGTGAGTCTTGTGATCCGTAACTTGTGAGTCTGCTGTAAATAATAAACCTATAAGTAACCAAGTTACTAGTAGCAGTGTCTTGTTCCTGCTTCATCTTGCCTGCAACTGATTGCTTCTGGACAGTCTGTGTATGCGCTGCTATATACAACAGGTTCTGGCTAAGATCCTTCAACAAAAAACCTTACTGAATTGAAATACATGACATCCATAGCATTCCCCTTATCCACCAAGCTTGTAACTCGGGGGGGGGGGGGGGGAGAGAGAAAGATAGAGAAATTGATATCCATCTGGTATGACTTGTTTTTGAGTAATCACAGCATCCTTTTCTAAGTGCTCACAGACTGACTGTTAAATTATCAGTTATAGGACAATTCCTGGTATTGAAATCAAGCTGACCAGTCAGTAGTTGCATGAATCTTCTTTTTTCATTTTTTAAAAGATTGGGGGGGGGGGGGACTTTTGGTCTCCTCCAGGGATCTCATCTGCTGTCCAAGAATTCTCAAAGATTATAGAAGGAGACTCTGAGATCACATCTGCAAGCTCCTTTAGTACCCTTTGGTGCAGCTCATCAGGCCCTGTAGATTCGAATTCATTTAAAGTGGCTCAATTAAAGTGTTCCCTTACCACCTGTTTTCCTATATTGGGCTGCAGCTCCCTCCTTGCATCATTTATTCTTTTATGACCAGGCTGACCATTGCTTTCCTTTTGGGAGAAGACAGATGCAAAGCAAGTGCTGAGCGGTTCTGCTCTTCTCTCTGTCACCCAAGAGCATTTCTCTGTCTTCTCCATGCAGAAGGCTTATTATTTGCTTGTTCTTACTCTTGCTTCAAACATAGCCAAATAAATATTTTTAAAAAAATATTTTTAACCTGTCTTGCAAGCCCGGACACATTCTGAGCTTTGGCTTGTCTGATCTTCTCCTTGCAACTGTTAGCTACTTGTCTAAACTCTTCCTTTGTGATTCTCCCTTTCTTCCATTTGTTGCACATGCCCTTCTTAAACCTCAGCTCATCTGTAATCTCCTTAAAGAAACAGTTTCCTTAAAGAAACACAGGTTTCTTTAGATGCCTCCCTCTTTACTCAGTCTCTGACTGCTCACACCCCTCCCCATCCTCCAGCTCTTGCCTCATGGGACGCATAAAACCCCATAAATCGCTACCCCTTTCCTGTGGATCTGTGTCTGGCCCTGCTACCTCTTCCACCCACTCCTTGGAGCCCTGCCAGTCCCTAACAATAGGTTCCACATCCATGCTCTAACAGTAAGGATTTAAAAAATAATAAAGCATGGGATTCAGACCAGAATGGGAAATCAGTGTAAGGACTTGATGTGGTCCCTAAAAGGCCGATCCTATGGCAGAGTCCCGTATAAAGCATTGGCACACATCCGCAAAACACGTGCATGCCATAAGATGTATCAGCAGAATCAGCAAAAGCAAAATTGTGTAGGAATGGTGGCATCAAGCGTTTTATGATTTACAGCAAAGAAAACAAAAGAAACACGGCATGCTGTGTGAGTGGCTTCTCACACATCCTCTCTATGTGGAGAGAGCACAAAGAGTGGAAGTTTGTCAGCCTGACTTCCGCTTACACACACACGGTGACAAGAAATGGAATCATCCGTGGGAATGTAAGAAAGTAAAACACTTCTGGGAGATGATGTATAATGAGATGAAAAAGATGTTGAAATATACATTTATTAAAAAACCAGAAGCATTTTTACTTGGCATTGTAGGGGATGATATTAATAGACAAGATTGTAAATTGTTTTTATATGCAACAATGGCAGCAAGAATATTATTGGCACAAAAATGGAAACAAGAAGAATTACTGATGAAAGAAGAGTGGCAAATGAAATTAATGGACTATACAGAATTAGACAAATTGACAGGAAGGATTCGAAACCTGCGGGACCAGTTCTTAGAGGACTGGAGTAAATATTTGAATTATCTGAAAAGCAGTTGTAATAAACAGATTACGGTAGTAGGACTGCAAGAAGTTTTGTAAGGAGGAAGGAGGAAGACTATGAAGAGAATATCGGTTAAGGATAATTAAAAGTAATAGAGAAATTAAGAAATGCAGATTAAGTGATAAAGAATGAAAAATCTTCAGAGGTAGTTGACGGAAGTCTAAAATATTGTATAAGACAAAAATGTATGTTAAATGACTGTTGGAAATGATATGTTAAAAAATTAATAAAAATGTATTTAAAAAAGAAACAAAGAAATGGAATCATCCAATCATGCGGCCCTCTGCAATAGTGGCAGTGAAAACATTGATAGTCCCATGGTCTGAGTGATGTGAGTGGAGTGAATGGTCTTGACAGCAGTGAGAGAGGTTACGTGATATCCCCCTTATGAATTCCAATGAACTGAGCTTTTACTTTTATTTTCAATGTGTGTATTGACTACTGAGTAAAAATCTTTTTAATATAGCAGGGGGTTTTACATACTTACATATAACGGCTTTTTTTTTTTTTTAGCCAGAAGCAAAAGCCATAACCAGCAGAAAGCAGATTGTTAAGTCCCAAGTCATTATTCACCAAACAAATGAATCCAATAAAAAACAATAATAAAGTACAGGGATAGTGAAAGAGCTATAATAAGTCTAATAATAACCACAATCAAACAACAATGGTTTGGGGTAGTGACAAATGAATATGGGTACTATACATGAGTTTTAAAGTGGATCTAAAATCCAATAAAATCCTCTGGTTTATGCTTACCTAAACCAGCAATCCTTTGATGCCTCTCTATTTCTCCATTACATCCTCAAGATTACCTAACCATTGAGTCTCAGAAGGGAGACCACCTGCTAGCAAGGGCAGCCCTTTGCTACAGTTAACAAACACATAGCAAGATCTGTTACACCTACAAACACATGGGAACATTTTAAAAGTTATTAAATAAAAGTACTTGTTGGGTCCTCTGGGATAGGCTAATCCACCAGCTCATTAATTCTGTTCAAAACTAGACACAAGAAGTCTCTTCTCTCTCTCTCTCTCTCTCTCTCTCTCTCTCTCTCTCTTTTTTTTTTTACAGCTCTGCCATAAATGAAACAAATTGTTTTCTGACGGCACACTTTTCATCACCGTAAGTCTGCAAGGTGTTAGATCACAATAGCTAATGATGTTGTCTGCATTTTTATTTTTATTTTAAAAAGTAGTAGTGAACATAAATGAGTTCTCCAACTTCATCAGTTTGCTCAAAAGCTGCAAACTTGGGGGGGGGGGAGCATTTAGCAGTTTTTAGTATCTTTTCCATCATTGTCATATATGCTCCTTATTTCTGCAGAGTGCCATTTTGTATCCAATGCTTCCATTCCAGAAGCCTTTCTCAACCTGTGGGTCCCCAGATGTTGTTGGACTACAAATCCCATCATCCCTGAGCTCTGGCCTTGCTAGCTAGGGGTGATGGGAGTTGTAGTCCAACAACATCTGGGGACCCACAGGTTGAGAAAGGCTGTGCTAGAGTAAGAGGAGGAATTCTGTTTTCCATTCCGACTTGGCAAAATACAATTATTATTAGTATTATTATTATTAATTTGTATACCACCATTCATCCGAAGATCAGAGAACAGGTCACAATGGTAATTGTCAGGAACCATGTTCCTCTCTCCCTCTGCTCCTGATCAGGATTCTGAGTCTTCCCAGGAGCAGGAGGATAGTATAGATTTGGAACAGTGGTTTGCAGAGGGACATCGTTCAGAAGGCAGAAGCTGGGAAATACTGGATGGAGAACAGCTAGGAGAAGAAACACTGGGAGAGAGAGGGTTAACAGATTCACAGTCTCTGGACAGCATTCCTCTGCTCAGCCCAAGGTTGCGAAGAGCTCAGAAAGTGTCGGAACAGAAAACACAGAGGGTATAAACTCAGATTATAAGGCATAGGAGTGACGTAAATTAATAGGGATGGAAGGGGGTGTGATTGGGAACACCGCCATTTCTAGGAGATGTATTCTTTGTTCTCTCGCTGTGATTATTAAAGTTTCTAACTGGTAAGAAGACTCATTTTCCTTTTTTCTGCTTATCTACTGCCACGGGGGAGGAAGCCAATTCCTGGAAGCCTGACAGCAATGTTATAAAGCCAAGTCAGGGTGAAGGAACCTAGCAATAGTGGGAAGCACGTTTTCTACTTCTCCGGAGATCATACAAACAGCAATTTGTGAGAAAGGCGAAGGGTGCCAATCATATTAAAACTTTCATCTCTCTAAACTAACACATTTGAGGCTGAAAGTTATTCTCCAAATAACTTCAGACTCATTGACATTAAAATATTCACAGTGAAATCCTATGCACTCCCCATTGAAAGCCTCATTGCATTCAGTTGGCTTTACTCCCAGCTAAATGAGTTCAGGATTGCAGTCTTCATAAACCAAATTCATTTCCACATTTCATGTATGATGTGTCTTTCCCTGTATCAGTTTCCCATATCCTTAAATAAGCTATTTTGTCACCTCCTAATCAGAATTAAGAGTTTACTTATGACTGAGATCAATCCTCTTGAAGAAACAGCATTGTCACAAAAGGGAGAATCAAATGAAATTAACCCTCTATTTTAACCCATTGCCTGAAAGAAAGAAAAAAGCCATTTGAATTGCAGGTATTGAAATGATTTATTTAAAGCATTTGCATACTAGAGCATACTCTTGCCATCCAGATTATGAAATGGGAAGGTTTCCTCAAAAATTTTGTTGGACAAGTAGCTGCCAAAACATGCTGAAGTAAATTGTTTTCAGAATCTAGAATAGGCACTGATGCCCTTGTGTAATACACTCCCGGTGACCCATTAGAATCAGGTTAATTCAGATGGAGCAGTTCAGACAGAGGTCTCAATTTCTCTATTTTATGTTAATAAGAATAGCAAATATTGTGCCAGCATGAAAGAGAAGAGGATATTGCACAAGAAAGAAAATGTGCAATTAATTCTACTCAAAGTACCGCTGGAGAAATAAAGCAGACTTTGCATTCAAATATGTATTGTGGGTGATAAGACAGAGATACACTCTGTGGTTTGAATTATGAATAGGAAATAATTTTGTTGACATGCTAATTTCAGATATTTTCATAGCTGGAATTAAAAGTGGCTTTAGTAACACAAGGGCATCTATCAGATAGTTTAACTCTGAGTTAGAGATTGACTTGCCTAAGGCTTTCAGAATGTAGGCAGGAATTGAATGGGGGCTTTCTTATTTTTTGGTCCGCCTCCTTGGCCACTAGGCTAATCCAGTTCTCTATAAATGTGGACATAAAAATGTTTTGGAACCTATACTCTTGTCCCAAAGAGGCATTGCAATATAGCAAAATCTAGTTGGGTAAGCACGGAAACAAGGATTCATGAAAGTCACTTAGGAGACTAGAAGCCTCATACCTTAGATTGTTCAGGAATTCTAGGTAACCAAGAAATTGGTGTGGTTTTTAAATTAATGGTTAAAATCATGGCAGTTTTGAAAGTTTCACTCCACCATCTTGATTCAAAATGGTGACCAACTGCACTCAAACATATATGAAACCATCATGTGAAAATTTGGTTGCGCATGCGCACACACACAAATGCAATTTTGCTTAAAACAATAATATGTGTATTTGAAGGATATTTTCTTTCAAAATATGAATTTTAAATTCACATACATTATATAAGCCAAGTACCATATCCCAATGTTTGGAGAAGTGTGAAAGTCTATCTACTAATCTGCTCAATAGTTTGGGCACTGCAGATGAAGTCAATCTCTATTTTTGAAAATTCACAAAAATCAAATTCCTCAAACATCCCTGTTCATTATAGTGGTGCTATACTGTGAAACAAGAATGCTTTTTCTTATATTTCATGGCTTTGATTTTGTTTCAAGCGCATTCAGAGACATTGATCCAACTTCATAATAAACCTCTGTGATATTTGAAGTGCCTTTCCATCCTTTCATTCATCTAAAATTCATATTTCTTTTGCCCCAAACATAGGCCTAAATCAGTTTTCCTTCTGTGGACTTCCGGAGGCGGCGCGATCGGCAATGGCTGCCCGATCCTGGTAAGGAGAGGGAAGCTCCGCTGAAAACGGGTCGTCCGCTACGGCGAAGCGGAGACCCACTAAGGAAAACTACAGGCGGCAGAAGCCTGTAGTCTCGGGACCCGGCGGGCGCCAGAAGCAGCCCCCAAAACGTTGAAGGGACCCCGTAAGGGGCTCCGGATCGCGGAGGGGGTAGCGGCGCTGTGGGTCGTTGCGCATTCAACGGAGCGAAGCCGCGTTGCTGTTGCCGGTGAGCGCTGACCTTTCTTCCTGCAATTTTTAAATTCGGAAAAGCTGCAATCCGTGAGTAATCTGGACTTTAAGAATTTTTGGAGACCTTTTAAATTTAGAATTTGGCTGAAAGCGGAGTGACGATAAACAGGAAGCCCGTCTTCCGCTAACACTGAACTTGAAAGCAAAGAACAGGAGGAGTGGAGACTAAAAGCGATGCTTTAACCAATTGCTGGCACCTATTTAAAATAGCTACCAGGGCAGAAAGGCTTTAAGCTGTTGGCTTTTGGACTTATTTGGGAACAAGGATATCTTTCTTCTGTTGAACCAGTGGATTACAAATTAAGTAAGAACCCCAGGTGCTGGAGCTGCCTGAGTAACTGAGCACCAGTCTGCAACATTGGATACTTTGAATTTAGACTTTGAAACATTCTGAGCTGGAACTTGTTATTTTGAAACATCTGCAGTCTAGGCACTGCCTGAAACACTGTTTTGCCTTACGTATACTCTGTAAAAATTTAACTCTGTGGAGGTCGTTGGATGTTGAATTAGATCTATAAATTTGAATTGGACTTGACTTTCTCCCTTAAGACATTTTAAGCTCCCTCTAGAGGATTTTGGACTTACAGCAGTGACTTTGTTTTACTTTCCTTTTCCCGGCCCTCTGTTTGACTGTTGCATCTGGGCTTCTACATTCTCATGGGAACAACTCAGTTTGACCTTGGTCTTTAGATAACTTTGGAATGAGTGGAACAAGGAAAAGGGGAAGAACCAAACAAACAACCTTAACTTTATCTGCGGCCTCACAGCGTAGATCATCTGTGCCTGCTTTGCCTTCTACTTTGCCTCCTGAGATAGAGGCGGCTTCCCTGTCACAGGCAGGGGAGGGAGAAACAGAAGAATTACAATTGGAAGATATGGCCTCAGGAGGGAGTGCTTCTGTTTTAGACAAAATATTTGAAAAATTGGAGGCTTTGGATAGAAAGGTTGATTTGCAAACGGCTAAAATTGACCAGAATACAGAAAGTCTGAATAGATTAACTGGACAAGTTGCACAGAATGTCCAATCCATTGGAGAGTTGAAGGAGGCTGTAGGTGAAAACCGGAAATTGGCTGAGGATACTAGTCAAAAATTGGGAGAATTGGAAAAAGAAGTTAGACCACTCAGCAAACAAGTTGGAGAACATCAGATTCACTTTTTGATGACAGAGCTGCGGAACAGGGAGGCCAACTTGAGGATACGGTCAATACCAGAAGTAGAAGAAGACAATCTAATTGAGTTTTTGACCAAAGAATTTTCCAAGTTTTGGAAGTTAGAGGAAAAAGACTTTAAAATAGTATCTGCTTTCAGGCTTGGAAGACTTAGGAGGAAAGAGAAGCCCAGAGATTGTTTGGTTATACTGAGATCCAAGGAGGAAAGGGACAAGATTTTGGGCCTGCACTACGGGAAGTCACTGGACATTCTGGACAAGAGAATTGAAATTTACAAGGATATCCCTAAACAATTGTTGGACCTTAGATCTGACTACACGGAACTAGCAAGATTGTTGAGGAGCAACTCAATTATCTTCAGGTGGGAGTTTCCTCAAGGATTATCTTTTACTTTCAGAGGGAAAAAGATCAAAATTAGAACACTGGAGGATAGAGACAAGTTTCTGGAAGCACACGGAGAAGATCTTCACAAAGGACTTGGAGCATTACCAGGGCCCGAACCTTCAGGGGAGCCTGCGCCCTCGGACCCTCAAGGACCGGAGAACAAGGTACCACCCCAGCAAGAATAACCAGATTTATTCAGGATGTCTCTGCAGCTTCTGAGCTGGAATATAAATGGCTGCAACAGTCCGGAGAAAAGGAGAAAAATCTTTCACATTTTAAAAAAGGAACAATTGGACATTATTTGTTTACAAGAAACACATGTGATTAGGCTCCACAGAAAAGTGTTAATAAATAAAAGACTCGGCCAGGAATTTATATCTTCTGACACAGTTAAAAAGAGAGGCGTAGTGATTTATGCAAAAGAGAGCCTTTCACCTAAATTTCTGTTTAAAGATGAAAATGGAAGAATTTTGGCAATAGAAATACAACATCAAGGAGAAAAAATTTTGATATTAGGAATCTATGCCCCAAATGAAGGAAAATCGGATTTTTATAAGAAGTTGCATGAGACTATGCTGGATTATCTGGATTACAACAACATCATCATGATGGGAGACATGAATGGAGTCGTATCAACTAATATGGATAAGTCACAGAATCAAAATGTTACTAAAGAGGGAAGATTACCAAAGACTTTTTTTGAAATGACTGACAATATGGACTGGATTGATATTTGGAGAATGAGAAACCCCCTGGGAAGAGAAGGAACATTCTTCTCTGAAGCCCAACTGACTTGGACAAGAATCGACCAAATATGGATAACTAGAAGTCTGGCACCTAAGATTAGAAAGGTGGAAATCTGCCCAAAGACATGCTCCGACCACAATGCACTGAGAATGGACATGACACTGATCCCAACCAGCTCCTTCAGATGGAAGATGAATGACGGCCTGTTTAGAGATCAAGAGATTGTAAAGAAGGCCCAAAAAACTCTAAAGGACTATTTTGAGGTTAATATGAACACCAGGGTGGAAAAAAGAACTATATGGGACGCAAGCAAGGCCGTGATGAGAGGGTTCCTGATACAACAGAATACCATAAAGAAAAGATCACAGAATGAAAGGAAGGACAAAATTTTGGAAAGAATTAAAGAGCTAGAGAAGAAGTTAAGATCTAACCCAAAGTCCCAGCCGATTCTACGAGAAATTAAACTTTATCAAGCACAATATTCTAAATTGATAAACCAGGAAATAGAATGGAAGATTAAAATAATGAAGCAAAAAACCTTTGAATCGGCTAACAAATGTGGAAAACTGCTAGCTTGGCAGTTGAAGAAGAGACAAAAACTAAATACGGTAACAAACCTAGAGATTGAAGGAAGAAGCATCCAGAACCCTGGAGAGATCAGAAAGTGTTTTCAGAAATATTTCAAAAAGTTATATACTCAAGGGCCACAAAATGAAATTGAGATTAAACAATTCTTGGAGAAAAATGGATTAGCAAAGCTGTCAGAAGAAAATAAAACAATTTTGAATGGTAAAATAACACGACAAGAGATTGAGCAGGCCATCCAGAACATGAAACAGGGCAAATCGCCAGGGCCAGATGGGCTGACCTCCATTTACTATAAGACATTGAAAGACCACCTGATACAACCATTGTTGGAGGTCAGCAATGAAATTATGGAGGGGAAGAGGGCGCCGGAATCATGGAAAGAAGCTTTTATCACATTGATACCAAAATCGGAAACCGAAAAGACACAACTAAAGAACTACCGTCCCATTTCCCTTTTAAATGTGGATTACAAAATATTTGCAGATGTCTTGGCACGTAGATTTAAGAAAGTTCTAAATGAAGTAATTCATAAAGACCAGACAGGCTTTCTCCCAGGTAGACATATGTATGCTAATACAAGGAATATTATAGATATATTGGAACTTTTGCAAACAAACATAAACACTAAAGCAGTTTTAATCTTTATAGACGCGGAGAAGGCCTTTGACAACATATCCTAGAAATTCATGAAGGGGAATCTAAAAGAAATGGGAGTGGGACGGGGGTTTGAGAATGGGATTGAGGCAATATACTCAGAACAAAAGGCTAAACTGATAGTTAACAATGTGGTTACAGAAGAGTTCAAAATTGAAAAAGGTACACGACAAGGCTGCCCGATTTCCCCACTACTATTTATCTCGGTTCTGGAAGTGCTCCTGAACATGATTAGAGGGGATCGGTTGGTGGAAGGAATTCAGGTCGGACATAAACAATATAAACTTAAAGCGTTTGCAGATGACCTAGTTCTGACATTACAGGAGCCGGAATCTAGTACGAAAAGAGTATTACAACTGATTCAAAACTTTGGTCGAGTGGCGGGATTTAAATTAAATAAACAAAAAACCAAGGTATTGGGGAAAAATTTGACAGATACTGAGTCGGAACGGTTTCAGAGGGAGACAGAGTTAACGGTGGTCAAGAAAGTGAAATACCTAGGGGTAAACATAACAGCAAAAAATCTGAGTTTATTTAAAGATAACTATGAAAAATGCTGGTTAGAAATTAAGAGAGACTTGGATAGTTGGTCAAGATTAAAACTTTCTTTGTTAGGCCGAATAGCTGCCATCAAGATGAATGTATTGCCAAAAATGTTATTTTTGTTTCAGACACTACAGATTGTAGACAAGACAGAGTGTTTCCGGAAGTGGCAGAAAGATATTTCCAAATTTGTCTGGCAGGGCAAAAAGCCCAGAATTAAGTTTAAGATATTAACGGATGCGAAAGAAAGAGGGGGCTTTGCCCTGCCAGACCTAAAGCTATATTACGAAGCGGCAGCTTTCTGCTGGCTAAAAGATTGGCTACTTCTTGAAGATACGGATGTATTAGATTTAGAAGGTTTTAATAATGCATTTGGATGGCATGCATATTTATGGTATGACAAGGTTAAGACAAACAAGGCCTTTAAGAACCATATTGTCAGGAAAGCAGTATTTAATGTTTGGATAAGATACAAAGACTTATTGGAGAATAAAACTCCGAGGTGGCTGTCACCCCTAGAGGCTAAGGCCCGAAAAAGAGCCAATATGGAGGCCAACTGGCCAAAATATTGGGAGATATTAGAAAGAGATGGTAACAATTGGAAATTGCAGAGTTTAGAGAAAATGAAAGATAAAGTGCGAGACTGGTTACACTATGCTCAGATTAAAGAAGTATTTAAAAATGACAAAAAGTTAGGATTCCAGGTGGAGAAGTCAAAGTTGGAAACTGAACTGTTAGAACCTAAGACTAAAGTACTTTCAAAGATGTATAATTTGTTGCTGAAATGGAACACACAAGACGAAATGGTCAAATCGGTAATGATAAAATGGGCACAGGATATTGGGCATAATATTATGTTTGAAGACTGGGAAAGGTTATGGACCTCTGGGCTGAACTTCACTGCATGTAATGCTCTGAAGGAAAATGTAATGAAAATGATATATAGATGGTACATGACCCCAGTCAAATTGGCCAAAATATACCATTCGTCTGACAATAAATGTTGGAAATGTAAGGAAAATGAAGGAACTTTTTTTCACCTCTGGTGGACTTGCCCGAGAGTGAAGGCCTTTTGGGAGATGATATATAATGAGTTAAAAAAGGTGTTTAGGTACACCTTTACTAAGAAACCAGAGGCCTTCCTCTTGGGCATTGTCGGCCAGAGTGTGTTAAAGAAGGACAGAACATTTTTCATGTATGCAACAACGGCAGCAAGGATACTGATTGCTAAGAATTGGAAAACTCAAAATCTACCTACGCTGGAAGAATGGCAGATGCAGCTGATGGACTATATGCAACTAGCTGAGATGACCGGCAGAATTCGAGACTTGGGAGAAGAGAGGATGGAAGAAGACTGGAAGAAATTCAAGACTTATCTGCAAAAGTATTGTAATTTGGCTGAATGTTGATTGGGATGTCAGAGTAGAAGTAATTGTCTACCATTAATTAGACTTAAGTTTAAACTATACGCTAATGATCAAATCCAAGATTATGAACAAAATGATAATTTGTTTGGAAATAATTCTTTAACGATGTAAGTGTGTGCGGGAGGTGTGGGGGAGTCCAAAGTAATGATGAAAAGATGTTAAATAATCAATGTTATTTGTTTAAATATGTTTATGTATTGAAAAACTTGAATAAATATATATTAAAAAAATAAAAAAAATAAATCAGTTTTCCTTCTGTGAATACAACACAGTGCAAAGTTCATAGAAAAGGACTTTATCTCATTCCTCTTTACTCTGCAGCTCTCTGTGTCCTCTGCTATCAGTTCCATGAGATTGATAGCAGGACCATTGTGAATTGTTTGGGATATAATGCAGAACATGCTGCTGCTTCACCTAAATGGAACAGCAACATTATCCAAGCCATAGCGTTTAGGTGAAAATGGGAACCATATTTGACAGAAGTTTGCCACCTGACAATTTTTCTCCCTCTTGTTGAGAGGGGCAGCAGTGAACACTGTAGAAGGGGGCAAGGGGGCAACAGTGTAGACTTTTGACCCCTATGACAAACCTAATAGATCCAGCTCTGTGGAATGATCAGTCTGCATGTCCCCAGATATGCTGCTCAGCTCTTCAACTGCTGAGTTTTGTGCATTTGGTGGGAATGTCTGAAGAAAGATTCTGACCCCATTTGGCTGAATGTGCTTTGAAAACTTTCTGCAAATGGCAACAGATTCCAGCTTCAGACCTGCCCACTCAACATGAGAAAACTGGGATGGAGCCAGTACACATGGGGGCAGGGCCAGCTCAAGAACCCCCACGTGCACTACACACTTTGTGTCCTCAACTGTTCTTTTGAACACATGATTAAAGGTTCTATACCCTCTTGGTTTCTTGCCTTCCATGATAAGGGAAATTGCTATGGGAGAGTGATCAAAGAGGATCACCATGGCATGGTCCAGTTGGAGACACAAGTTGAAGAGTGGGGGATAGAGTGTCTGACAGGCAGCAAGGGCACGCTGGAGGGAGAGTGCAAGAGGTGGCAGAATTTGGGGGGCACACATACATACACAGAGGACTTACATTCAGTGGGCATCAGAGGTCGGGAATAGAATTGACTTTGAGTGTCACATGGTGGGCTTAGGAGCTAGGAGACCACATAAGGAGACAGCAGGATTGATAGTGGAGAAGAAAGTAAGAGAATTATGGAAGGAGAAGGAAGGAGAAGGAGGTAAGGTGGATGTCAGAGACTGGGCAGAGGAGGAATGGTGGAGACTACCTCCCCATCCTGACCCTTCCAGGGAGGAGGAAGAGGAAGACAGTATAGATTTACAACAGGGGTTTGAGGGAGGTCACAGCTCAGAGGCAGATGAGGGGGAAAGTTGGGAAATCATGGGAGAGCCAGAGCAACACCTGGTTGACACGTTGTCATTCCAGACCCACCATCTCCCAGAACCTGGGAAGCCTGAAAAGTAGGGGAGCAAAGAGCTTGAAGACAGAGGGCACTTAGTGGCACCCATAGTGGTGGTGATGACAAATGAGGAAGTGGGAGAGATGGGGGAGGTGGAGATTCACTCGGGATAACACCATTATCCAAGAGGCTGGGTTCTATAGCCTCTCTCTGTAAAGTATGAAATAAAAAAGGACTGTAATAAACTTTTCTTTGTCTTTATACTTTCCTGGGCAACCAGCCTGGAGCCACTGACAGCATCCTGACAATGGGAGAGAGGGACAATTGGGCAAGAAGCAGATTAAGGAAGAGGTGGATACAAGGGAGATTTTGTTAAGGAGAACAGGGTTGAGATTGGGAAAATTAGGGGGGAGGGAGGTGAAAGGACAAGATATGAATGTAGTGGAGACAAACAGTAGGAACTCCTTTAAGAGGCATGGACCAGAAATTTAGGGGTGAACCATAACTTACAAATATTGAAAAAGGCCATGTTGGTGCTCTGAAGATGTGATGGTACTTTTGTCTTTGGTATATGTAAGGGACTGGATGAACCTGAGAAAGGAGGAACATACTAGGATTCAGAGGAGATTCAGAGGAGATCATAACACCTTTCAGTTTCCACATTACATTCACACTAAAGCTAATGTGAGTAAAGCGAATTCTGTTTTACATTCATTTCTGAAACCAATGGACACCCCTATAGATATCTAAGCAATCAAGATATGCAACAGGTCTACAGCATTTCATGTTGAATACTGCGGGTAAAGTGTTCCAATTCAAAATGCAAGCTGATAGTTCGCATTCAAAATGTGAACAGTAAAGGTAAAGGTACCCCTGCCCGTACGGGCCAGTCTTGACAGACTCTAGGGTTGTGCACCCATCTCACTCAAGAGGCCGGGAGCCAGCGCTGTCCGGAGACACTTCCGGGTCACATGGCCAGCGTGACAAGCTGCATCTGGCGAGCCAGCGCAGCACACGGAAACGCCGTTTACCTTCCCGCTAGTAAGCGGTCCCTAGAGAGCCAGTGTGGTGTAGTGGTTAAGAGCGGTAGTCTCGTAATCTGGGGAACTGGGTTTGCGTCTCCGCTCCTCCACATGCAGCTGTTGGGTGACCTTGGGCCAGTCACACTTCTCTGAAGTCTCTCAGCCCCACTCACCTCACAGAGTGTTTGTTGTGGGGGAGGAAGGGAAAGGAGAATGTTAGCCACTTTGAGACTCCTGAAGGGGAGTGAAAGGCGGGATATCAAATCCAAACTCTTCTTCTTCTTCTTCTTATCTACTTGCACCTGGGGGTGCTTTCGAACTGCTAGGTTGGCAGGCGCTGGGACCGAGCAACGGGAGCGCACCCCACCGCGGGGATTTAAACCGCCGACCTTTTGATCGGCAAGCCCTAGGCGCTGAGGCTTTTACCCACAGCGCCACCCGCTGTTTTATTGTTTTATTGTGTTTTATTGTGTGATGATAAATAAATGGCACGGGGCAGAGCAGATGCAACACAGAAATAGTGTTGGAATAGATTGCAGTAGAGAAACAGGCAAGGTGAAATCAGGTTGATTCAGAAAAGCGTATGCTAAAGTAGTGAGCCTTGAGAGATTTGAAAGAGGACAAAGAGAAGAAAATATATCAAGTTATAGAGTTGCATGGATAAAAGCATGGAGGTCAAAACAAATGGAAGAGAAGGTGGGTAAGCATGTGAGATGGGAACATAAAGAAATTGCTCAAGAAGAAAGCCTTTTTTAACAATGGACAAGAAAGATGTGTTTACAGGAAATATTTTGAGTCACTTAAGTACGGGGGTATAAGAATGGATGAGGAATTTGATTTAGTTTGCCTCTAAAGGTGAAATTGCCTAATTCACACTTTCTGAAACTGTATGCAAATTAAAACACAGCCATTCTTTGAAATTCCCACTTCTCTGAGTTTTGCAATGCAGCTCCTCAGCCAGGAAATGTACACAAACATGCATATACTAGGGTTGCAAATGTTAGTGAAAATAATATACACAAATGCATGGTGCTAGGGAAAATTGTTTTGCAAAAATATTAAGAGAAATTTTCATTAAGTGTGGATAAATTTTCATGAGGGCGTTTTAATGAAATAATAATAATAATGCCAAACCCATGAGGAAAGATGGAAAATTAAACTTAAGAATGGAAAAATGAGAAACAAAGAGAAACTCCATTGACATATTTGGACACAGCAAGACAAAATGCCATGCAGGTGGATGTTAAAATAGTCGACAGAAGAGGTCAAATTAAGTTTTATAACTACTGGAGAGAAAGGAAAGAACAGATCTTGAAATGTGGGACATCCAACAGGATTTGACATTTGCCAGCCACTTGGAGATATATAAAGAGGTAGACAGAGATATCTGATTGAATATTTCATTTTAACAATCCGTATATGCTTCATCTGTTCAGCAAATGTGTGTGAACATCCATTCTCAATAATATTGTATACATACCACCCCAACCTCTGAGCAGTGTAAGATTCCAGGCGTTCCAGGTGCTCCAGGCGCTTACCCAAGGAATGTGTTTCCTTTGGAAATGAGGCACAGAGGAGACTGTGCTGTCTTTGGGCTATGTGATTTATTTTTACATATATAAAATGGAGGGGTACACAGCATTACCACTCCCCAAAGGGTCTTGTTTCTCCTTGACCTTGGAGTTCATCGACCTTGGATTCCAACAGAAGTCAAACATTGCTCTATTTCTCTGCCTTCTCCCAGTTTGCTGCTTTACATCTAGTTCCTAGCTCACTTCACTTCACTTCACCCTCTTCTCTCAACTCTCACCTTTGTCTTTTTCTAACTACCAGCCAGCTGAGGGATGGGGGCCTCACCCCCCCACGACACCACCCATTTGCCATCTCACACAGATCCACTTTCTTTGTTTCCCTTAATAGCCCATCTCTCAGGTGATCACATCATCAAGTTAATAAGCCAATAGATGCTTTTTTGTCAACTTTTTAAATATAATGCTCTGTTGTTTTTTTAGCTAGACTGGTGACTGGGGGCGGCCACCGAGACCACATAACACCAGTCTTGAAAGACCTACATTGGCTCCCAGTACGTTTTCGAGCACAATTCAAAGTGTTGGTGTTGACCTTTAAAGCCCTAAATGGCCTCAGCCCAGTATACCTGAAGGAGCGTCTCCACCCCCATCGTTCTGCCTGGATGCTGAAGTCCAGCGCTGAGGGCCTTCTGGCGGTTCCCTCATTGCGAGAAGCAAAGCTACAGGGAACCAGGCAGAGGGCCTTCTCGGTAGTGGCACCCGCCCTGTGGAACGCCCTCCCATCAGATGTCAAAGAGATAAACAACTACCTGACATTCAGAAGACGTCTTAAGGCAGCCCTGTTCATGGAAGTTTTTAATGTGTGACATCTTAGTGTATTTTTGGTCTTTGTGGAAGCCGCCCAGAGTGGCTGGGGAAACCCAGCCAGATGGGCGGGGTACAAATAATAAATTGTTGTTGTTGTTGTTGTTGTTGAATTGTATTGTTTTTCAATACAGTGTTAATGCAGGAATGCTGCTTTATGAAGACTCCACCCCTGTTGTGACATTTCCCCCCTTCATTGCAGATGCCCCTATTGTTTCTTTGGAGGAAAACTTAATTGCCTGGTGAAATTGCTGCCTTCCATTTCTACATTTCAGAAAGTATTTTTTTAAAAAAGCAAAAAACCATGAAGCTGTAATTAAAGAATAAAACAGCCCTTAAAAGTGATGTGTGTGTGTGTGCCATTATAGTAAGTTAACAAACTGTTTTATTGACCAAGCCTTCAATTATAAGCATGACTACTCAGAAGTCACTGCTACTGAATTAAATGGGGCTCACTTCCAGGTATGTAGGTCTAGAAAAAGGGAGCGGGTGGTGCTGTGGCTTACCACTGAGCCTCTTGGGCTCGCTGATAGGAAGATCGGCGGTTCAAATCCATGGAATGGGGTAAACTCCCATTGCTCTGTCCCAGCTTCTGCCAACCTAGCAGTTTGGAAGCATGCCAGTGCAAATAGATAAATAGGTACTGCTGAGGCAGGAAGGTAAATGGCATTTCTGTGTGCTCTGGCACTTGTCACGATCCTCTATGCACCAGTAGCAGTTTATTCATGCTGGCCACATGACCCAGAAAGCTGTCTGTGGACAAAAAGACCTGAAACAAGATGAGTGCCATACCCTATAGTTGCCTTTGACTGGACTTAACCATTCAGGGGTCCTTTACCTTTACCTTTTACCTTTTATGTAGGTCTAGAACTCAGGATTAGCACACCTTTCTATGGTATAAGAAGCACTGTACTAGGATGCTGCATTCTATGGCTCTTAAATATTTCATTGGTTATTTCCCATTAAAAGGTAGTTTGTACAAAATCACTACCATCCTAGTAACCTGAAATGGAGGTGTTAAGATGCTTGGTCAAATAGCTTTGCACAACTCCCATGCATTATTTACCAAGGGCATCGTTCAGTCATGTCTTTGCTGACACCTTTAATTAGTTGCAATGAAAATGGTCCTGACAGGGCTTAGATTGCATACTTAGCAGAATGTCCTCTTGCATTGCTAGGTCACATGAACTTTGCATGACTTTTTTTTGGGGGGAAGGCATATGAGGGATACTGAACCCCCACCTATCAAAAGCCCATACAGTTAAGAAAGTGACCAGCAAGCTCCATTAGAATTATTACTGCTGGCAGCCGAGTAGGGGCTGAGCCCCCTGAGAATGAAGATAAAAAGTTAGGATTAAGCTGACAAAACTTCATTGTGCCTTTCTTCAGCGCATAAATGTAGCTGCTTAAGAGCACATTCATTCTCATTTGGAAAATTCAAGCAATAAGAATTTAACTCAAGGCCAATTCGCAAGTCTAAAATTTAGCCTCAGGAAAGGGAATGTCTATTATATTTGAAACTGATAGGACATGGCTGGTGTTAACAAGAATTAGGAAATAGGCTAGACTTCAATTTTCAGCACGATTCTGCTGAGAACCAAGTCCTGCTAAATTCAATGGGGCTTACTACCAGGTAGGTGGGGTTACGATTGCAGCCTTAGTCCATAAAATAGATTGCTAGGCAATGATCATATGCAAAAGAAGCTGACATAAAGGAAGCTGGCACAAGTTAAGCTGGCATAAAGTTAAACCAGATCTAAACCCCTTTTGGCAGTGGAGTTACTGCTGCTACTCTGCCTCAGCCTGGCAGAGGGGAAACAAACCTTTAAAATAGTGTTCTGCACTGCTTACCAGGTCAGGTGACTGAGCTGAATGGGCTTGAGATCCCGCCTCTCTGATCCTGCCCTGCCACACCCCAGAACACCAATTTCTGGGGCCTTCCAATAGTCTCAGCTCAACCAGATAAACACTCGCTGAGCCAGAATAAGCAAGTTACAATGACATATATTTGGTTCAACCACGGTCCAGGTCTTAATGCTGAGCAACCAGCCAGCTCACCCAGAGGTCTACTGCAGCCTAAACTGCCCATTCCAGTTCATCTTGCCATAGGAATGCCCAGTTAGTACGTTCAAATAATTTTCTTTAAAGGTTTGGCTATGGAGGGAAGGGATTTGCACAGTCTTTGTTGTTGTTGTTTAGTCGTATAGTCGTGTCCGACTCTTTGTGACCCCATGAACCAAAGCACGCCAGGCACTCCTGTCTTCCACTGCCTCCCGCAGTTTGGTCAGACTCATGTTTGTAGCTTCGAGAACACTGTCCAACCATCTCGTCCTCTGTCGTCCCCTTCTTCTTGTGCCCTCAATCTTTCCCAACATCAGGGTCTTTTCCAGGGAGTCTTCTCTTCTCATGAGGTGGCCAAAGTATTGGAGCCTCAGCTTCACGATCTGTCCTTCCAGTGAGCACTCAGGGCTGATTTCCTTAAGAATGGATAGGTTTGATCTTCTTGCAGTCCATGGGACTCTCAAGAGTCTCCTCCAGCACCATAATTCAAAAGCATCAATTCTTCGGTGATCAGCCTTCTTTATGGTTGCACAGTCTTAGTTAATTTAATATTGTCCACTAAGGATCACATCATAAATGTACTCAGGTCACAAAACAGAGTGAGAGCCAAAAGCATTGCACTTACTCTGAATTAACTTTGTGCCATCTTCAGGTAACCAGACATGATTGGCGGCATGTTGACATTGTGGCTGCATTTCAGAGAAAGGGCAGAAAGTACTGGGCTCTCAACTGGCTTTGTGGGATCTGAGGGTTAATGATTCCTGTCCTCATGCAGACTTTGCCATCTCCTCAAATTTCCAAAGCAGGGCAACACTTTTTGCAAATTGTGAAAGTGTTTTTGACAAATGTCTCTGGTTTCAGTTCAGGGCCATAAAAGGCTGGAGTGCGGAGAGGTATGCAATTTTTACTTTCTTCCAAAGCCCTCTTATTCTTACCACCAACTTAAAGTTTTTTTGTTTTCTTTTGTTTTTACAATCCTGGGGGAGTTTTCAGTTATGGTTATATTGGAAAAGTCATTGCAATATAATAGAACAAAAAAGGAACCTTGATATGATTCATTGTATCCCATAAAGCTCATCCAGTATTTTTCAGGTTTTATACTAGAGATGTGTAGAGAAAAACATATTTTGTTTAGAGCCTATTTCGCCACTTCGCAGAGTGGCTTATCTTGTTCAGAGAATCAGGCTGCCTTTTTATTTTTATAAAAGTATTTATATACAGCCCTCTCATAAAATATCAGGATTGTGCACAACAATGTATACAATAAAATATGAAAATAATTAAAAACAGACAAAAGGCATCATTAAAGTCATTTTTAATGTAATTTACACAGGTCAGACCTATGTACTGGGCGGGTCCCATAAGGCACCTTGTCTAGGGTCCCCTTAAACATGGCAGCAATTTGGCTCCAGAGATGCAGCCACCTTGCTCCTATGGCTGTGCATTGCAAGGGAGATCAGTAAAAGTGGATGAGTTGTCTTTTGTGGCAATTTGATTCTCATTACTGATATGCTCATAATCTTCTTAGGAACCCCTGGTGTCCTAAGAACATGGCTTGAAAGTAACAGACCTAATGGACTTGATACTGATGGGGAAGAGCTGCTGCTTAGTGGCAAAGTGTTTGTTTTGCAAACAGAGCGTCCCAGGTTCAATCCCGAACATCTCCAGGTATGCCAGGGAGAGGTTCCTGCCTGAAATCCTGCAGAGCCACTGCCAGTATTTGCAGTGGATGAATGATCTGATTCAGTATAATCCCTATATGTCCCTATAATGTATATAACCAAACAAAAATATCATCTTGGCATTCACCTTAGTATTTTCAGCTGATGCTTCACAGCACAAATTAGGACACTTCAACGCAGACTTTGTTTTTCAGAAAGTCAAACACCTTCTTTCTAACAATGAGATATGCAGAATCAATCATAGAATTAAATAATATAGGATTCCAGGTGAATATAAGATGACCATGTGGGAAAGTGATTATCAGTTTCAATTAAAATGTGGCAGAAGTCTCAGAATGCAGAAAAATATCAGAAAGCTGTTGAGCGCATTAAGGGGTAAAATTGAATAAGCTTGGACAATCAAGGGATGAATTAAGCCACTGCCTTTCTCTGTAATTCTGTTCATTATCTTTCTGATAGAAGCAGACAGACTTTCAACGCTTGCAAATATTATTATAAGTATTCAACATAAACAAAATATTTGTGAAGTTTCACATCCTCATTAAGCACCCATTTCAGCTGGTCTACTGTTTTTCCAAACATTCCTGTCATTAACATGTCCAAACATCCACTTATTCTTCTAGTTGCTGCCTTCATAAAAGGGTGTAGCTCTGTAATCAACAATTCAGAGAAGGTGGACAAGATAAAATCCTACTAGAACTGGAGGCTATTTCTTCTCATATTCTGAGATAAGCATATGCATAAACATGCAGTCAACAAAAATGAAGGTAATCTCTCATTTTATTAGACCCAGGAATGGGTTTATTACGGATTAATCCAAATGACTGATTATATTATGTACTTTTTGACAGATAGGAGGAGAGAGGAAGGACAGGAGCTAACTGCCTTCATCCAGGAAATCCAAAACATTTTAAAGACTGGGTCACAGGAGGATGTACTTACTAAAATAGGTATTTTAATCTATCCCCAGTTTACGTTAGCAACCATTACTCTTGCATATCTTGGCAAATGTCCCCTTGACTGGACATGAGCTGCATTCTGTTGCAAACATATGGGGCAGGTCCATTCTCCTAGGTTCCTGCCAGTTCAGTGCTGATTAATCATTCTTTGTCATATACAATGCCAACAGGTTGGTGTCACAGGTGATTTCCCTGCGCCATCCTGAATTCACCAGTGCCATATCTGAAGCTGGTTTCTGAAATCAGCAGAGCATGCATGGATGTCATAATAACCCAATGTCTTGTGTTGAGAAGCAAATGTTTTTACAGAGCACCATAGCTCAGTGGTAGAACATATGTTTTGTATGCATATATACATACTTTTATTTGTAGGCCACCTTTCCATAGTTAAAACCAGGCTCAAGAATGGCTTACAGAATAAAAATACAAAAGTAGTCATAAAGAATAAATATAACATCAAAAAGAATGTAATCAAATTGAATCAATTTCAGCATAATTCATAATAGTATCTGAAATAAAGATACAAATATTAAAATCAATAACAGCAACAACCACCCTCCCCCCCAAAAACCACCTAAACAATATGCCAGCCCAAGAGTCTATGTTCTCTAGCATTAAAGGATGAAAGATGGGAAGGATCAGAAGATGGTGGGAAAATACCTCTGACTGATGACTGGAGCGCTCATACTCCAGTCTGACTCAGTTTCAGGCAGTTTTGCATGTTTTTGTGTCATTTATGAGCAAGGTGGGTGTATCATGGTTTGGACCATGCCATGGTTCCAACATGTTTAAATGAAGACCAGGGAAATTTCCTATATTGTAGGGGTGGTAAATGAGGTTGAAAACTAAAGAGGCAGAATATGAGAAGAGATCAATCTGAGATGGCAGTGAAATAAGTATGACGTGCTAACCATGCTTGTCAGACTTATGATCAAACAGTGCTTTAGTTTATTGTGTAAAGTCTTAAATAAGTGCTAAATTGATCAGGCTTCATCTGTACTTGTCTGAAAATAAATAAATGTGAGGAATATTAAGGGGGGAAGGGTGTTTAAAGGATTTTCAATTAGAAATCATGGCAGAGTTGGAATACATGACCCCCAAGGTCTTTTCCAACTCTATGATGTTAGTTTAAAGCAGAGTCCCGTGCCCAGCGGAAGGATGAGGAGTACGTGCTGCATACTCTTGGTTGCTTTATTTATAGTTCAAAGCTGGTATATTACAGAAAGACATCTTGCCTCTGCTGGAGCAGAAATGCATCCTCTCTCCCTGACAGCTCGGAGAGAATCACAAAGTGAAACTGCAAAGTACAGTGAAAAACAGAAAACCAGTGTACGTCACATCCAGTCTCCCTTTCCCGTGAGAAACTCCAACAGTACAGACTGTGGAATGTAAACACCTGTCTCGTGACAAGCCCTTTCGCTGCACAGTGAAGGAAAGCAGAAACCAACATCCTCCCCCTTTCTGTGAACATCACTGGGCAGCGTGTTTGTACAATATCAGTACAAACCCAACTTCTGCACATAGGTACAGTGTTGATCCCTTGATACAATCTTGGACAATACATCAGCAGGAATTTCATTACCTGGCATATAGGACACCGTTACGAGTCCCTTCTGAATACATTCCCTAGCATGCTGCAACTTTAATTGCAAGTGCTTCGTGCTTTGCTTACAACCTTCAGACTTCAGCAAAGCCAAACATGCTTTGTTGTCCTGGTAAACCTGGATTGGACATTTGACAGGAATTTTCATATCTTTGCACAATTGTACTAACCATTCACAATCCTTAAGTGAATAAGACAGTGCATTCAGTTCGGCTTCACAAGTACTTAAGCTAACTGTTGTTTGCTTCTTGCATGACCAATCAAACAGACTCTGATTGTACATGTAGCAAACTCCAGACGTACTTTTCCTGTCTGTAGTGTCACTTCCAAAACTTGCATCTGCAAATATCTCAAGACCACCAGACTTCTGATTGTTAAATCTCAGTCTGTAATGCATAGTGCCTTTCAAATACCGCGCTATGCGTTTCAGAGCTTTCCAATCCTTGACACTAGGATTGTTGACTTGTCTGCTTAGCAAATTACAGCTAACAGCAATGTCTGGTCTTGAACATCTGGCAATGAAGTTTAGCTTGCCTAGCACACTCCTGTACAGTGTAGTGTCAGAAAATGCTTCTTCAGTGTCATCTACCTGATAACCTGTTGTCATCGGTGTGTCTACAGGGTTAGCATCCATCAGGTTTAGTTTGCTTAACACATCAGCAATTTTCCGTGATTGGTGTACTAGAATGTTACCATCTTGATCTCTCTCTATTTCCAGAGATAGGTAGTTGTTTACCTCACCAAGATCTTTCATGTCAAAGTGCTCTTTCAGTTGAGCTAGGGCGTTATTGTACATTGCGACATCTTTCCAAAAGAATAATAAATCATCAACATAAAACAAACAGTACAGTTTCTTTTGCCCCTCCTCTTTGACAAATACACATGGATCAGCTTTCCCTTGCTGAAAACCTAGAGAAAACAATACTTCAGTGAGTTTTGTGTGCCAACACCGTGCACTTTGTTTGAGACCATAAAGGGATTTCTTCAGAGCACAAACAAATCCCTGTTTTACCTGTACGCCATCAGGTGGAAGCATATAAAGTGATTCATCTAGAGATCCGTACAGAAAAGCTGTATTAATATCATGGTGACTAATGTGTAGATTTTCCTCTGCAGCTAGCTTGAGCATAAGCCTAATGCTTTCATATCTCACTGTCGGTGAGTAGGTCTCGTGATAGTCTTCACCTGGTACCTGTGCAAAACCTCTGGCTACCAATCTGGCTTTGTGTCTGACTATCTTGCCATTTTGATCTGTCTTCGCTTTGAAGACCCATTTGCTTCCAAGCAGTTTCATTCCTGGAACTACTGGAACTAGCTCCCATGTTTTGTTCCTTTCTAAGGAATCAAGCTCAGCCTTCATGGCATTTAACCATGGCTCAGCTTCCTTTGAATCCAAACCCTGGATTTCTTGGAAACTTGAAGGTTCAAATACCTTCTTGGAGCTTTTAACAGCTGTTACTGCTATCGTAGCAAACTCATCAGCAAATCTCTTTGGAGGTCTGCCTTTTGTGGCTCTCTGTGACCTACGAATTAGCCTTAAGTCTTCAACACTCTCCTCTTCCTTCTTAGGAGAAAAACGACCTATTGTGAACAATGGTTCCTCCAATTCTTGATCAGAGCTTTCAGAGGGTCGCATAGAGGCTTTCGCACTCTTGAAATCCTCTGAATCACCCGATTCAGTTTCAGATTCAGACTCAGAACCTTCATCAGTGGGTGTGGGTTGTTGTGGTTGCTTTTGACTATCCTCAGTCTCATCACCGTCATCAGGATAACATTGGAAAATTCCCACATTCTCCCCCCACTTTGCATTGTACTCAACACTTCTCGTGAGCTTAATTGTCTTAGAGTCAGTCATCATTATTCTGTAAGACCCTTTCTGATAACCTAGAAAGATACCATGCAATCCACGCTTGTCTAACTTGGAGTTTTGTGGTGAGCGAACCCACATGTCAGAACCAAAAATCTTCATGTGTTTGATGTATGGCTTCTTGCCAAACATCTTCTCATAGGGGGTACAACCAATCACTGAAGATAACCTGCGATTGTAACTGTAAACAAAACACGAGAGAGATTCGGCCCAATAACTCTCTGGAAGATTGGCATCATGCAGCAAGGTTTTTAACCCTTGAAGCAATGTCTGATTTGCCCGTTCCGCAAGTCCATTCTGCCATGGCGAGCGAGGACTAGACAAATCGTGTTGAATTCCTTTCTCAGTCAGAAAAGCTTCAAACTGCTGAGAAGTGAATTCCCCCCCGCGATCACTGAAAAGAGTCTTTATCTTCTTACCATGCACATTTTCCAACCAAGCACAGAATTCCTTGAACCTAGGAAAAGCCTCTGATTTGTGCTTGAGATTGTACACAAAAATATATCTAGAAAATGCATCAATGAGAACCATGAAGTATCCATTTCCACCCAAAGAGGGCGCTAGTGGTCCAACCAAATCAGCATGAACAACCTGGTATGGTTCTGTAGCTTGCCTACTAGACACCTTACCTTTCGCAGCCATTTTCACCTTGTTTGCTGCGCATGCTTTGCACTTCATGTGGTACCTGCAGGGTTTAATAGTCATACCTTCAACCAAGGCAGGCATTTTAGATACTGCCTCAAAATGCAAATGACCAAATTTTCTATGAAAATCGTGAATACATTCTGCATGCAAACTTTTGTTAGAACCTGCAGTGCAACAAGTGTCATCTTGCACAACATCATCATAATACAAAACAAACAAACGATCAACATATTCTGCATGCAATACATAATCATTTTTCTTTGTGATGATGCACTTCTTGTTCTTGAAGGAAACGTCAATGTTCCGCTCATTCAGCTGTCCAACGCTGAGCAGATTATGTTTGGCGTCTGGCACGTAAAGCACATTCTGTATCGATAAGTCCAAACTGTGAAGAACAACAGTTCCGTAGCCTTTACTGGGAATAGTGTGGTCATCCGCCTGGTGAATCGCACCTTCCTGCGGTGTAAAAGACACAAACAGTCTCTTATCGTTGCACATGTGGTGGGTCACCGCTGAATCAACAACGAAGAAAGATCTAGACGTCTTCTGGACCTCTGCAACCTTTGGAGTGAAGCGTGAAACCATAGCCTTGTGCTGCGTTGTCCTAGACACCGGACCTTTGCCTTTGCCTCGGCCTTTTCCGCGCGATGAGCTTTCGCTGCGCTGTTCTGTCTTGGCCCTGGGATATCTGCATTCCCTCTTCATATGGCCTAGACGTCCACACGAGTAGCATTTCACTGCCTTCAAAGCTTTGGCGCCATCTGGTGGTTCCACTGCAGTATGGGACGACGTCTGTGAAGACTCCCCCTTGCCCATGCAGCTAGCACCCCGGCGATCTGCTTCATTTTGAATCACAGCAGTTACAAAGTCCACTGTCAGCTGAGCGGTTGGTTGCACAGCAATCTGGGTTGCAACAGACTCCCAACCTGAACCCAAAGATTGTAGTATCATGAAAGAATACACAGCCTCTGGAAAGTTGAGTCCTCTCTGTTGCAGCTCATGTCTCAGATTTTGCATCTCCATCAGATGTAAACGCACATCTCCACCTTCAGCAAGAGCCATATTATGCAGCTTGTTAAAGTAAAACATAGTGGATCCAGCTTCTGTCCTTAAGTGAGCCTCTCTCAAAGCGTCCCAAATTTCTCTGGCTGAGGTCTTATCACGCAATAGACAGAGCTCTTCTGGGGATACTATCAATGTAAGAGTTCCCCTTGCTTTGGAATCCTTAGCTTCCCATGCATCTGTAACTGGAGCTGGGGGGATTTCTGTAATCACCTCAAACAAACCCTCTTTCCGCAGAATTGCCTCTGCATACAGAACCCAGTCCGCGTAATTTTTCTTGTTGAGCTTAGGAATCCCACAAGCATCCTGAAGGGCCATCATGACTCTGGCATTAGCCTTCAGCGTCATATATGCTGCTTTAAATCTTGCTGCGTCACTGCTGCAGCTGCCTTATTCCAAAAGCGCACTTAAAAGTTACTTTCGATTTCCCCAGCATAGTAACTTGTGCCTGGGAGCCTTTTGCCTATTCCCGGCAAAACGGCTTTAAAAGTTCAAAGTCCAGCCATAAAGCCATTAACTAGAAGCTGGCAGGCTGCCCGGAGCAGTAGCACATACCTCATCAATCACTTTTACGCGCAGAGCAGATTCCGATCCGATCTGTCCCTCTGCATTCCGATCCTTTGCCGGCACTCCGATTCGACTTCTGGGCCCATAACCACGTGTTAGTTTAAAGCAGAGTCCCGTGCCCAGCGGAAGGATGAGGAGTACGTGCTGCATACTCTTGGTTGCTTTATTTATAGTTCAAAGCTGGTATATTACAGAAAGACATCTTGCCTCTGCTGGAGCAGAAATGCATCCTCTCTGCCTGACAGCTCGGAGAGAATCACAAAGTGAAACTGCAAAGTACAGTGAAAAACAGAAAACCAGTGTACGTCACATCCAGTCTCCCTTTCCCGTGAGAAACTCCAACAGTACAGACTGTGGAATGTAAACACCTGTCTCGTGACAAGCCCTTTCGCTGCACAGTGAAGGAAAGCAGAAACCAACAGTTTAAAGGATTTTCAATTAGAAATCATGGCAGAGTTGGAATACATGACCCCCAAGGTCTTTTCCAACTCTATGATTCTAAAGAAAACTAAATAATATTTAAGAATATTGCCTTCATATGAACATTAGCCACAGAATAAAGCAGATTGCCTAGGTGAAGTAACTCCTTCACTGAATGAGAGGCTGAATAAGCTTCTGTCAAAAATGGTTTAGGTATGGAGAGTCCTGTCCTGAACTGGCACTTGAATTATATTTGGACTTCTCAAACACAGTCACTGTGGGCATCCTTAAGAAAATGTTATAACTCCTTGAACTTTTCAACCGAGACATCACACGAACAGCTCATCCGTCAGTATTCACTCTGGTCAACAATTCAGAAACAAGTAGGTTAGAAGAAAGGAAGGGTAGTTTCATTTGGTGATTCCTTTCCTGTGCACCCAGCCATTGAGCAATGAGACAGTTGTGTAAAGCAAAGGGAATGGTCCATCTCAGGTTTGCTGCCTGAGAAGGTTTCACATTGCCTTTACTGTCATGTCCATCCTGCTCACTGGTTGTGCTGACCTGACCACTGCTTCACCCCTCCCTGCTACCTTCTGGTAAGCAGCAATGATGCAATCGACCAGAGGTCAGGTGAATGCCACCCCACACCGCTCCCAATTCTGTTGCTGCCTCTTTACAAACATGGGAATCATAGAACTTATGATGGGGAGAATGGCCATACCTCAGTAGCAGAGCCCAGATTCAATCTCCTGGCTCTCCAGGGAAGTTTGGGGGGGGGGACCCACCACCACCACCCTGGAGAATGTAGATAATATCTTAGAATCCTAGAACTGTAGAGTTGAAAGTGACCTGAGGATCATCTAGTCCAACCCCCTGCAATGTAGGACAATGCAGCTGTCCCATACGGGGATCAAACTTGCAACATTGGCATTATCAGTACCATCTTCTAATCAACTGAGCTTTCCAGGTGGACCAGTGGTCTGACTCTGTGTAAGGTGACTTCATATATTCCTGTATTCTATAACATTTGCAAAACTATGAGCTGCTCATAGTGAAATATTTCTTTGTAATGCTTGACCCCCTGTAATATACACACAGAAGAATAATTTGTGTCTTTGATGTGTATGTGTGTTTAAAAATTTAAACTATTTTAAAAGTTCCTAAACTAGATTGTGATAGTAGGTGGCATTATTTTTAGTCTCATCTCTTCAGCTTTCTGTTTTATTTGCAGTCTTGTGGCAGCTGTCATTTAAGCTGACAGACCAGGGACTAAACCTCTGCAGGTGAGTTAAATAGCCAGACTGTGGATCTGACGGGAAGGGAATTATTCAGTGTTTAAAGAAATTCCTTGATTTGAAAGTGCTGCCACATTTTATAGGACATGCTGGCTGCAAAGTACTTAATGGGCTTCCTTTGTTTTAGGTCACCCTAGTTCCACAGAACAGACATCATACCTACATATTCCCTTGTTTCAGAAACACTTTTATTTGATAGACCTTGTTACTGTAGGCTTTCTAAATCAACTATAATTCAATAAGACAGCCCATTGCAGTCCCTATTTTCCAGGGACGTCCCTGATTTAGAGAAGCCATCCCAGTTTCTGATTTGATTCCAGAATGTCCCACTTTTCCTTAAAGGTAAAGGTAAAGGGACCCCTGACCATTAGGTCCAGTCGTGGCCGACTCTGGGGTTGTGGCACTCATCTCGCTTTATTGGCCGACGGAGCCGGGGTACAGCTTCCAGGTCATGTGTCCAGCATGACTAAGCCACTTCTGGCGAACCAGAGCAGCGCATGGAAACGCCGTTTACCTTCCCGCCGGAGAGGTACCTATTTATCTACTTGCACTTTTGACGTGCTTTCGAACTGCTAGGTTGGCAGGAGCAGGGACCGAGCAACGGGAGCTTACCCCATTGCGGGGATTTGAACTGCCGACCTTCTGATCAGCAAGTCCTAGGCTCTGTGGTTTAACCCACAGCACCACCCACGTCCCTCACTTTTCCTGAGGATGTCCCTATTTTCATTGGAGAAATGCTGGAGGGTATGCCGTTGGGTAAAAACATAGAAAGGCAATGCTAAAATCCTGGGTGGGTGTGGGGTAGAAAATTAATCAGGAGTTAAAAGTCTGTGAAAATTACAAGGCTAGCACCTAAATGGCATTGGTGTTGGTGCCAAGTGAGCCTCTCTAAGAAGGAAATTCCTCATTCCCACCATCAATACTGAGGAGCTGAGGTAGAATTTCAGCTCACAATGAGCTCCATTGCCTTTTATTTCCCAGTGAGGTTTCTAAAGGTTATAACGGGGAGGGAAACAAGATGCATTGTTGTCATTTTAGGGTGGCATCCCCATGGCCCATATAGCATGTAGTTCTGACCTTCACAGTCACATTTGTTCCTAACTTTGTTAACATCCCATTTTGCTTTATTAATGTGGGATAAAATCATATAATAAATGAGGAATCCCTAATCTAGGAGGGAATGGCAGGCTCTATCTGTCCTCAGGCCCTTGGCAAGGTTTGGCAATCTGACATTTAAAAATTAAACAAGGAGGACAGAAAGTTCTTCTCCTGGACCTTTATAATCTCAAACTGGCAAGCCCTCAAAGCCCTAATGAGAAAATGGTATTTAAATGTCATAAAGTAGCTTTCTCCAGTTGCAATTATTTACTTTACTTTCAAAAGATTTTGTTCTGGTGTGGAATCACTTGACAGATCCAGGTTTTATTTTTACTAAAATCTGCATCAGTATTAAAACCCCATCACAATGTTTGTGTGTGTGTGTTTTATATGAATGTTTCAGATGGAAACATTTACTGAAATGGAAAGGACCAGTAGAAGAAGATGACATCCCACCATGATAAATATTTCGAACTTGTTAACTGATCAGAAGCCTATTTTGACATTAGGTGGCACAGAAATAAGTAAATAATAAAGAAATTGGAATGGAGGAGCATTGATGATGAATATTGTTCTTGAGTCTGGGGGTGAAAAGAAAACAAAAGAAAAGACAACCACCAACCTGAAGCCACAAAGAGGGCAATATGTGAATTAAGAGTTTCTTCTACCATGAAAATGTATGGCAGCTTTGTCCCACTCCCTTTTTGCCCTCCTAACCCCCACAGGTGCTGATCCTGCTTTTGTTGGTTTCTATTTCCCTCACTGAGCAGCAACTGCAGTCACAAGACATTGTTTTGCATTCCACAGTCCAAGTTACTGTTGGATTCCCACGGGAATAGGAGACTGGATGTGACGTACACTGGTTTCCTGTTTTTCACTGTTTCTCTTGGTGTTCTTTGTTTCTGAGAGGAGTTGCTTCTCTGCTCTCACAGAGGCAAGATGCATGTTTGTATTCTCTCAACATAGAGTGTAAATAAAAGTTAAGAATGTGGCACATAGTGCTTATCCTTCTGCTGTGTGGACTACTCTGCTTGGGCTCAAGATAAGACGAGCCTGTATCAGCTTCAGATGGGCCGAAGCTGGTCAAAATCTCACAGCTTTGCCTAGACTTTGTCTTCACCTCAGACTCTAGGACTACTGAAATCTCCCTTGCTTGGGATATCTATATGCAATGCTAGGCATCCTTGTGTTTCAGGAAACTCACTTATATGATATGATTTCAAGAGTGGAGAGTGTCAGAAATGATTCACCTTAGCCTACATTTCAATGTGCAAAAACAATCAACTCCCTGCCACCCCCCACTACAGAATTCATGGGCAGTTTTGGATCATGTCCTGGGACCCTTATGGATATTTGGATAGTTATATATATATGGTGCCCTGTTACCAGTAATGAACATCACCCAAGAGCCCTGCTGAATCAGGCCAGAAACATATAAAGTCCAGCATTCTGTTCTCACAGTGGCCAACCCGATGCAGGACATGAATGTGACAGCATTTTTTCCACTCATGCTCCCCAGCATCTGATAGTTGAAAGCAAACTACTTCTGATACCACAGGTAGTACACAGCCATCATAATCAGCAGCCAGTGGCAGCTTATCCTGCATGAATTTGTCTAATCCCCTTTTAAAGCCACCAAACTTGGTGGCCATCACTTCATCTGGTGGTAGTGAATTTTTTCCTTTAACCATTAAAGTACAGTGAATGGTTCTACTGGTTTTGTAATGCATGTGCTCAGGATAAATGATGACTGGAACAGATATTGACAGGATGTCCGGACATTTAGTGGTGACATTTAGTTGCTGGGCATCTTTTATAATTGTCTTAGAACAGGCTTCCTCAAACTCAGCCCTCCAGATGTTTTGAGACTATAGTTCCCATCATCCCTGACCACTGGTCCTGCTAGCTAGGGATCATCAGAGTTGTAGGCCAAAAACATTTGGAGGGCTGAGGTTGAGGAAGCCTGTCTTAGAAGAATACAACCATGCATGGACCAATGGTATCAAATAGTATGGGAAACAGCCTTATTAGAAAAACTAACCAATAAACTGAAACTGACACGGGGACAAATGGAAGAAGACGCCTTCACCCCGGTATGGCTCCCTTTTATCACATACACAGCCCAACAAGACAACGACAAGAATCCACCAACAGCATACGAATAAGTATGGCTAACCTGATTCAAAAACACCCACCCACCCCACTCGCACATGAAAACAAAGTTCACCACAGCCAATCACAAACAAACAACCACACCCTAGGCCATCCCCCACCTCTCTCACCACCAAAGGAACACAAGCGAATAGTAAAGAGAACCCGCACAAGCAGCGCTGACATAAAACCCCACACATACATTAAGTAAAATAGAAACATTGCCACCCGACTCCACCCCCACCCACCATGCCCACCTCCACCTCTTTCCCCCTTTTCTTCCTAATGTAACACTAATGTCTCAACAAATGAAACTGATCTGTAGAAAATTTAACTTGAAAAAAGAGACATTGCACATACTTTTGTAAACCAAGAAATCTTTAAAAAAGTTTAAAAAAGAAGACTGCAACCATATAGTCCCTTAAATATGACCCTTAAGCAATGAAGTATGTTTTGTTTTTTAAACTCATGCCCAGTGGAGCTGCACAACGTTGGTACCATGCTTAAACCGAGAAACCATGTCTGTATTTGCAGGACGAGCATATTAAGAATCTGTGGCAAAATGCCAGGTATGCAGAACTCTTCTTGGATAAGATTGATGCGCGCACACACACACACACACACACACACACCAGCATCATGTTTAGGCTAAGTTTACCCATGAGTCTCCAAGTTCAAGTGATGATGAGTAAATGAAGCCACTGCTGTGGGTGACCACAGGCACAATTGTATATTGCTTCATCAGATCTCCTATGCAACAATTTTCAGCTGTGGAACACGGTGCCTGAGAAGGTATATGCATGTGTGAATCAGCCTTTACACCCAGTATTGTGCTCCAACTGGATTGCCCATAGGGTTCCATCACTATATCAGTTTTGGACTCTTTCACATTGGGGTTGATAGCGCTGTCTGCTTTGCACTGGGACACTTCCAAAGCGAGCCTGTCACGTATCTTTGCAGAGTAGTGCCATTCTCAACATTCTCCCAAACAAAAGAAAGAGGAATATGATTGTGGTTTACCAACTGACTATATAGGTTATTCTGTGTAGATAAAGAGTTTGTATTTAATGGCTAAGAAATGCCATTAGGTTTAAAGGGAAAGAAATTGAGAAAACCTTCAGAGTATTTCCCTATATTATCCACTGTCAGAATTAATTGAAATTCTGAAACATGAAACAGAGTATGCTTTTTTTTTATGTCATTTATTAAGTTTCAGATCTGAATGTTAAGTAAGAGGCATGAATAGCAATGACTATTTGTTTCCGAGCGAGTTTATTTATTTTCAGTGATGGCTGAAATTGAATATGAACCCGATGGCTTCTGCACAAGGTGGTCTCAGGACATCTCACAGCCAAGCGGAAAGAGATCAAATTAAGTCAGCTGGCTGGCTGCTCCTGGCCATCTTGAACAGATTTGGCTTGAGCACAGGCATGTTGGAATAAGTAAAATTAATAACGATAATTTGCACTGCATAATTGTTTGCATAATTTCTGTTGCCTTGTAGGTGAAAGAGTTGCTCCCAAATACTAATGCAATAAACTCAACTGTGACCTGCTGAGAAGAAGCCATAGAATCATAAATTCCCATTTGTTCCAAAAACAGAAATATGAGGAAAATTGCGCTCGGCATTTGGGGCAGGACAGAATGAATACTGTGACTGCTCCCACCTTTGCTCCTTGTCACACTCTGTGGGCTCCTCCAGAGAGGAGAATTTATCCTCATTTGCTTGGACTTATGTGACAGTTAAAGTAAATCCAGTCTTTATTGAGAATTCATTCTGATTTATTTGCGTGGTGGTTACAGGAGCATTAATCCTGCATTCACCTGATTTACCTGTACAGTGTTTATACATCTCCCCATTAGTCATTCATGCACACTCTTATGAATGCATTCTCCCCATCACTTTCCTAACTTCAAAAAGTAAATTTCTTTTTTAAAAAAATGATTTTTTTTAAATGTGAGAATTACAAAGAATTTGGTTCAGTTTAATTGTGTGAACTTAAAATTCTGATATTCACTTGAATGCCTTCTACAAAATATTGACAGTATTTTGCAGGATCTCTGTGTCTTTTTGTCCCCCCGCCTTTCCAACCTTTTCTTGATGTGTCTGCGTGTGTCGCATACCACTGAAATGAAATACTTTAGCTTTCCATTAACAAGCCAGGTCCCCCAAAGAGATACTCTCTGGGACCCGGTGGCACTGGCACATCTTGTGGCATTCTGAGGGAGATACTTGCATAAAGTTAGAATTGTATGCTATAAATCACAAAGAGGATGACCAATATAGCAGATTGGCTGAAGCTGCTATAACCATTAGGAAGCCTAGTGTCTCTCATACTTTCAGTCATGTTTAACTTATTTTGGCATAAACAGCCAGGGGGGAGTTGGAAGGGGTCCTGTGCTCTGCAATTACTAGATCAGGTCAGTGACCCTACTGTAGCATAGCTGGCCAGAAGCCAGCATAGTGTAGTGGTTAAGAGCGGTGGACTTGCAATCTGGTGAACCGGGTTTGCTTCCCTGCTCCTCCACATGCAGCTGCTGGGTGACCTTGGGCTAGTCACACTTCTCTGAAGTCTCTCAGCCTCACTCACCTCACAGAGGTGTTTGTTGTGGGGGAGGAAGGAAAAGGAGATTGTTAGCCACCTTGAGACTCTTTAAGGGAAGTGAAAGGTGAGATATCAAGTCCAAACTCCTCTTCCTCTTCCTCTTCTCCTTCTCGTCTTTCTTCTTCTCCTTTTAATTGTACCTCTGCCCAGCAATATTGCTGCTATGGTGTTAAAGACAGCTACTTAACCAAGACCAAAGTGTATCCCTTTTGATACCTGTCCTCAATGTAAATTTCTTATTTAGATTCTGTCACTGTTCAATGTAGCCATTCATAGCCTCATGCCAATGAAACAAATCTCAGGAATGGGGCTATCCACAGGACTAATCTTCAGCCACTTAGATTCAGCAGGGTGATGGTCTTGTGTGCCTTCAGCCCTTAGCCCCCCTGAAAAAAACTCTGAGAACTCTCTGGAATACAAATGGGAAACAACTGTTCTAAATAGTGCTATGCCAATCCCCACTCTGTTATTTCAAGACACTCTTCATCCTGTTCAGTAAAAGAAGCAATCGTGTTTCTGCCACTTTCATGAGAGATGGGAAGCAGCTTTGTGAAACCCCTGCACCACAGATGCTTCTCTGAAGTTTTCCTTATTCCAAGGGCCGTTTATTCTCACTTTCCTTCCCACATGAAATGTCAAACCACAAAGGGGACAAAAATATCAGCGCTATCCAAGCCATGACACTCTTTCTAAGTCCAGATACAATTCCTCCCAGATACTGTGTACGTGTGTGCTTATATCCGTACATAATAGTCCGGAGTGATGCCTCCCTGAAGTCATATTGCTGATGTGCTGGAAACTCAAGGAACCAAAATGTTTTAGACAACGATCCATCATTTCAGCTGTGGCACTCTCTGACACTGCTGTGGGCATTCATCAAAGCAGCTGCCACACTGTACGAATCCTTCTGCAGTGAATATGTTTTGAACGTTGACCAATAAATTTAACTGAGCTGACTCCTTCCATAAAACTCACCCAATCTGGCATGTTTCAGGTGGCCTGCTGGCTTCCTAGCTCCCTTTCTGATTGCAGGAGGATTTTGAAGTTGTAAGTGCGAATTGGACGATATTTCACTAATATGAAGCTTTGTACATTTCACTGTGTGACTATGCATGCATGCTAGACAGGGAGGTGGGGATTGTATTGTTTTACACTGTAATGTATGGAAATAACAAGAGGGTCCATATTAAAAGTTGACTCCTCCACCTGAATTCATCAGCAACTCTTTCAATAAAGGTGTTTTCTGGACTGTTGATTCCACCCCCAAACATTCCTGCAGCAGAAGAAGATACACTTTGGTCTTCTTGGAAAAGATGATAAGACAAATCCTTGGAGGACAGGTCAGGCAATGACAACTAGGCATGCTGACTAAACTCCCAGTATGGAGGCAGTATATCTCTAAATCCCAAATACATATAAGAAAATGAAGGCCAACACTTGCATTCTCAGCTTGTGAATTCCCACAAGCATTGAGTGAATGGAAGCAGAATAATAGATGGATGCTTGTGAGTGTAGGAAGAGTTGTAACTCAGTGTAACTCTCCTTTGCATGCCACCTGCCCCAGCTTCAAGCTGTAGCATCTCAAAGTAGGGTTGGGAACGGCCTCCTGTCTGAAATCCTGGACAGCTCCTGCCAGTCGGTGCACATAACTCAGCTGGTTGGTACATTGGTTTGGCCCAGTATAAAGCAGTTTCCTATCTTCCAAAGTAATTATTATAGCCATATCTCCTTGGCCCTTCCCCACTAACCACTAGCAAACAAATACTCAAACAATGCTAGCCTGCCTGGCCTGGTTCCAGTTGGTTCTGAAGTGAGGCCCCAGGAACAGGGTCTGCCATCTTTACTTTGTGAGGAAGACCCAAGGGATTGCATCAGAAAGTACAGTTTTCTAGTAGCTCACAGCCCTAACTGGACATTTATTGCTTGACTTCATCCATGCCTGAGGAGGGAAGAACAGAGATAACCGTGCCAGCCCCATAGCTCGGCCACCGTCACTCTCCAAGCGTGACCTGCACATTGATGGCCGAACAACAAGAACAAACAACCTGTGAAATCATCACCATCATCAACAGCAACCACCTGTGAAAGAGGTGTCTGTCACTGGCAGTGGCATGACGGTAAATTTTGATGTTCAGGAGCTCATCATGACAGTTCCCATTCCCACAACTGCAAGGAGAGTTCATAATGGAGTTTGCTTTGTTTATATGAACCTGTCAATGTTGATTTTTCTCACTTCCTTTCCTTTCCAATATTAAGCTCAGTTCTCCACAGTTCCACATCAGTTTGGACCCCCCCCCACACACGTCATCATGAAAAGGCAGCAGCATTGTCTTGTGAATTTCTCCAGATACACACATTTTTTCACGCACTTCTCCCTTCTTAATGAAGGAGTGGGTTTCCCATTCTAAAATCTGACTGTGCAGTCAGAGTGAAACGGGCCCCAAAATCCCATTTTTCCTTCTCCAAGGGTGCATTAGCTTGCATGGAGAGATTCCATGCAGTATATATATCCTCCAGGCACCCTCTCCCCCCTTCCCCAGGAATCTAGCCACATAAGTTTCTACACGTAAGTTGACATCACAGATGTTCCTGCTCCTGTACTCTTAACCATAAAAGGGTGTTCCTGTTCCTGTATTCCTTATCTTGGGATAAGAAGGTCACCAACTCTAAGAGTACTCCTGGCGCTGTTCCCGGGGGGCTGACAAGGTCTGTGCGTCATTGTGGTCAGGATGTAAAATAAGACCCAGATGTGTCATCCCTGCTCCACTTTGGAACTGGCAAGGCCATTCATTAGGCGTCACGGACTGATAAAGGAGCGAGCTTTGTTTATACAGCTGTGTTCTTGTTATATATTTGCTCAAGAGCTCAAGTTAATGGTTTTTAGCTAATGCATCCTTGGAGAAGGAAAAATGGGATTTGGGGGCCCGTTTCAGACTGACTGCACAGTCAGATTTTAGAATAGGAAACCCATTCCTTCATTCAGATGAGACCGTCATTTGAAGCATGACTCCCTTTATTCTTCCCATCCTTTCCCATAGTCCTTCACCCAGGTTTTAGAACTGTTAATGGACCCCTCCAGCTTTCTCTAATAGGTCAAGGCTGGATGCACAAAGGTGTCAACCTTTCTCTGCCTTCGCCACCAAAGCGCTGACTGCCCTCGTATGTTTTCATTGTGATCTTGCAGCATAATTGGGCTAAAATGAGAAGTGGCAGCTATTAGGCTTGCATATAAATGGCAGCTCCTGCGCTTCTGGCACAGCCGCCTTTCGTCATAATTCTATATATAAACTATTTTTATACGAAGAAAGAAAAACTGCCCACATTTAGTTCAAGACAGGATTTTGCCCTTTTTCTAACATATGTTTCTTGTTCTTTTGGTCTGTTGCCAGAGATTGTACCAGCGCTAATTGCCCTGTGCCATTATCTGTTCTCTTCCCAATATTATATGTCACCTCTTCCCAATATTATAGGCCTCCTATTAAGCTCCTTCACTTTTAAGGAATGAAAACCCAGTTTCTTTAGCAGCTCAGAGGATCTCTGATTTCCTAATGCATTTGGGTTGCCCTTTCTGGCAAATTTTCAGTTTCTATTCAGTAGTGTAAAATTATCATCAGAGCTTTACAGCTTATGCCAAAGACAGTGAGAATTTATATACCAATCTATCTACCTATCTATCTGCTACTTATGAGCCCTACATTTCACTCACTATTGATGTCGGCTTTATTGTTTCTTAACATTCAAAATGTGAAACAAAGCTCAAAATCTCATTTATACTTGTTGCGTTTTAAATGTAGGTTTGAATATCATGCTAGTCCTAACCAGAGTAGTCCCACTGCATGTAATAAACACAAGGTCTATTAGTTTCAGTGGGTTTATTCCAAGTAAAACTTGGTTGGATGCAACTCTTTCCTCTGCACCAGAAGCTAGTGTAAAGCAATCCAGTATAAATAAACCAGCAGAACGTTAAAGCAGGTCCAAACCCCATTCAGCAAGCAAGGTTCCTTTTGCTTCTGCCTGAGCCTGGCAGAGGAACGCAAGCCTTTAAAACATGGGTAGGCAAACTAAGGCCCGGGGCCAGATCCATCCCAGTTGCCTTCTGGATCCAGCCCGTGGACAGTCTGGGAATCCCCTGCGTGGATCTGATCATTGCCAGTGCGCACATTCGGTGGCGCCTCCTCCCTCCCTCCTCCTGGCTTCTCCTTGCCCTGCCTAGAGCCGAGAGAAAGGGGGCTGGGCTTTGTTGGTGCCAGCAGCAGCAGCGTTAGCACTCGAGCGGCCGCCATTGTAAGCAGGCTCAATTCGGGTTTTGTTGCTGCCAGCCCCTCTCTGGAACCCTTTCATGCGCCACTCATTGTCCCACTGCAGCCAGCCCCTGCCGCTCACAAGACACAGGTAAGCAGCCACCGGTGCTCGTCCAGTGCTGTGGAGAAGGGAAGGGAGAGTCGGGGGGTAGCTTACCTGAGTAGAATGTGTTCTTTTATTTAAAATGCATCTCTGGGTTATTTGTGGGGCCTGCCTGCTGCTCTTGCATAGAATGCTGTGTCCTTTTACAGCGGTACCTCTGGTTAAGAACTTAATTTGTTCCAGAGGTCCATTTTTAACCTGAAACTGTTCTTAACCTGAGGTACCACTTTAGCTAATGGGGCCTCCTGCTGCCACCACATGATTTCTGTTCTCATCCTGAGGTAAAGTTCTTAACCCGAGGTATTATTTCCGGGTTAGCGGAGTCTGTAACCTGAAGCGTTTGTAACCCGAAGCGTTTGTAATCTGAGGTACCACTGTATTTAAAATGCATCCCTGCGTTATTTGTGGGAATTCATTCATTATTTTTTCCCCAAAATATTGTCCGGACCCCCACAAGGTCTGAGGGACAGTGGACTGGCCCCCTGCTGAAAAAGTTTGCCGACCCCTGCTTTAAAATAATGTGGTACACCAAATTGCCAGGTCACGTGACTGAGCTGAATGGGCTTAGGATTCAACCAAAGCCTCCTGTCTCCGGTCCTGCCCCAGCCACACCCTCAGAATGCCTCCTTTTTGGGACTTACAAAGGCCAAATTGAGCAAGTCACACCAACATATCAGTGGGACTTTCCATATGGAGTGCTCCTTTACAGGGGTCCAGCCAGCCATGCCATTTCCCAGGATACTCCATTCTACTCCATTCCCTCTTGTTTTCCATCCCCTCCCCCACCATTCCCCCCCCCCGAGTCAACATATTCCATGCTGCTGAACATCCATTTTGGAAATGGCTTTTTGACCCTTTGCAAAGGGTTATAGGTTACAAAACAATCACTGAAAGGGGGAGATATATTTTTATATATATACAAAACAGTCCTCACTTTGTGGGTTGCATTCAGTGCTGTTAAAGGCATAGAAGCAGCACCACCAAAAATAAAATGAAATCATGCTGCTGCTACTACTAGATCGTCTGTTGATTCCTTGTAGCTTTAGCACTCTGGGATTGAATATTTTCCCTGAAATTGAAGAGTGTTAGCAGCCCTGCTGCTCTCCCTCAATGGTACATCTGGCGAGTTCCTTCCCAATAATTAGAAGCTGTCTGAACATTAATGATATCATTCCCCATAGAAATTCCGAGATCTGCTCTGGTTTTCTGAGAGTGAGGCAATGAAGGGTCATTCCTGATATGGCATTTTGTGCTCTTGAGCTTGGTCCTGAACTGCATAAATATGAAAATATTTCATCTTTCGTGCAACTTTCATGCATAGGTAATGTCTTAAACAGAGTTTGTTGGACAGATGCCATTCACTGGCACATTCCAGTTCAAAATGGTATACTGAGATTTCTATGAAGGCATTTTGACAAGCTGCTAATCCCGGCTTAGTTGGGAGAAAGTCCCATTGTACTCAACAGGGTTTACAACGGAAAAGACATGTACAGAAATTCCCAGTATGGTTGTGAATTCTGCCCATACTTACCTGTCAGTAATCTTCACTGAACATAATAAGGTTTACTTCTGAAAGAACATAGAATGGGTTTTGCCTGGGGGGGGGCATATTTAAGCTTTATCTTTCACTAGAGAATCTGAGGCCCTCCAGATATTGCTGGACTCCAAATTCCACCAAGCCCAACCAACTAATAGTTAAGGATTATGGGAATTATAGTGCAACATCATTGGGAAGACCGTGAGTTCCCCATTCCTGATTTATCATATTTATGTTCCATCCTTTCAATCAAGAATCACGCGGCAGTATGCATGGAGCCTTTCCATTTTATTGTCACAACCATCTCAACTGGGTGAGAATGAGAGAAAAAAATGGTGAGTCTAAGGTCATCCAGCAAGTTTCTACACTTGGAAGCAATATGCCTCTGATTATTAGCTGCAATGCAAGGAGAGAGCTGTTGCGCTCAAATTCTAGTTGCATGCTTCCCCAAAGCATTTGACTGGCCACTGTGAGGACAGGATGCTGGAGTAGAAGAATTCTGGAGCCTGGTCCAGAAGGCTCTTCTTATGTTCTCTGCTGGTTCGAATTCCTTACTACACAGGCTCACATGGAATATATCACTGACTCTTACACATGTTAATCTGGATCTATTGTTATAAGGATGCTATAAGATGAGAGCTATACTGTACATTATATTTAATGCAGGGTTTATAATCCGCTGTAGAACAATCCCAGAACATAAAAAAAGAAACCAAACAGAACACCACCCTCATGTGTGGAGTTTATCCAAAGCTCCTGGTGGGCAGCGAAGGAAGCAACCCTTTTGCTCCCAAATTCTGTCCTGCAGTTGAGGGTTTTAGTGTTCCTCACATATTAAAATGGATCCATTTTTCTCTTTTCCTGGAAAAGTGTAGTGAAACAAGACAAGGCAAAGATTGCATTACCATTGTGTCAAGATTTTAATTGCACTTTGCAGTAACAATAGTCTTCAGGAGCCCCAGAGGCAGTGGTACCAAACCTAATTTGCAATGTGTCAGTATTTGCGATGCTAATGCAAAGATTTCAACTAAGGGTCTTTCCGTTTGCCTCCTGTGGTCCCTAATGTACTCTACACTGTTTCTAAGCCACATAGCACAAAGGCTTATGCACACTTAAAATGGTGTTCCTCCGCCCCTGAATTTGCTGCCCTCCTCCCATTAGTATATCAACTGTGTAGAAAGAAATCTTTCTTTATCTCTCTTTCTCTCTGCTCCCCCACCCTTCTCAGTCGTTAAGGAAACAGGAAGAACTTAAAAGTGGTTGCTCTCCAAGCAAATGTGTAAGTTTGACATATTAATAAAGTGCTTTATTATCTTAAAATAGCAAACACGAGAAAGGGCTTAAAAACCTAAAGCTTTAAGCCATTACCGGAGGGAAAACACATTTATATTAAAATCCTATGCAATTAGGTAATTGGGGTTTTTTAATATAAAAAAATCTGTTTACTCAAATTATTGATTCAGTTCTGCAGGTTATTCTACCTTTTCATTCTCCTGTTTCTATAATACTGCCCTGGGGCTGGAACGATATCCCATGTGCATTAATGCTAGCCTCCCTCAGCCTTCAATCTGCCTATGGGACTTTTATGGAATACAAAACATCCATGTATATATCCTGCCAAATCCTGTCTCAGATGTGTCTTTGGGATACACCTATTTAGGTCAGAGGTAATAAGGTGATCTCATATTGCACTTCCTTTCTGCTTTGTTTGAATGAAGCTACTCAAGCCTCAGAACTCAGATATATTTGAAACTGCCCATGAATCTCAGCACAAAGCTTATAGCTGGAATTGAAAAGAAGCACACAAACAATGCCTATTTAAACAACAACAACAATAAACTCATGCCCTCTATGCACTGTTCCTTACAAAAAAAAAATAGTGGTAGCTGTGACAACAGTAGTATAATGTCCAGATTAAGGGAAGTATTGCTCTATTCTGCCTTAATCGAACCACACTTGGAGTGCTGTGTCCAGTTCTGGACACCACAATTTAAGAAGGATGTTGACAAGCTGAAAAGTGTGCAGAGGAGGGCAACCAAGATGATCAAAGGTTTGGAAACTAAGCTTTATGAGGAATGGTTGAGGGAGCTGGGTATGTTTAGCCAGCTGAATAAGAGGAAATTGAGAGGAGATATGATAGCCATCTTCAAATATCTCAAGGGTTGTCACATAGAGGATAGAACAAGCTTGTTTTCTCCTGCTGTGGAGGGTAGGGCCCAAACCAATGGCTTCAAGTTTCAAGAAAGGAGATTCCAGCTAAACATGAGGAAAAACTTTCTGATGGTAAGAACTGTTCAGCTGTGGAACAGATTCCCATGAGAGGAAGTGAACTCTCCTTCATGGCAGGCTTTTAAGCAGAGAGGTCAGATGGCCATCTGTCATGGTTGAGAATCCTGCATTGCAGAAGGGTTGGACTAGATGACCCCAGGGTACCTCCCAAATCTACAATTCTACAGTTAACTAGGAAAATGAAGATAAAGAAGGCTGGGCAGAGTCCTCCAGACTAATTGACATTGATTACCTTACCCTCAATTAATTTGTCTAATGCCCTTTTAAAGTCATGCAAGTTGGTGACTGTCACTACCTCACATGGTAGCAAATGCCATACTTAAACTAGGTTCTTTGCAGGGCTGGTACATCCTGTTTTGCCACTAAAGGTGAAATGGGAAGATGTCAACCTGCCTCACCACACCGCCCCTTACCTGAAGCCTCCCTTACCTGGGTTATGTGGTGGTTCCCACTAAACAGCAACAATGGCTGTGGGTTCCGGTGAGATCTCACAGAGGCAGTGGGGCGGGTGAGGCAATTGTAGGGATGCAGCCTCTTGTGATTCCACTGCCTGAGGCAGTTGCCTCAGCCTGCCTCATAGGCAGGCCATCTGTGTGAAAAAGTGTGTCCTTTTGTCTCCTAGTTCCTTGGAGATAGAAATATGATTCAGTTTGTATTCAAATGAGAACCTACATAATTCACATTTCTTGAAACAATATGTGAGCTTAAAGAGAGCTATCCTTCAAAATTCACAATTCTCTGAGTTTTGCAGTGCAGTTCTCCAGTCATGTAATGTGTACAAAAATGCATATACTAGGATGAATTGTGCATAAAGATGTATATGTTAGTGAAAATAACATACATAAATGTAATATGTCAGCAAAAATAGCTTTGCAAATATGTGTGTATTAGGCAAAACTGCATACCAGAATCTGTATATTAGGAAATATTTGCTGGTGTATTTTCATGAGGACTAAAAAATCCTCACATTGAGGTGGAAATATGGAGAACTGAATTTAAGACTGGAAAAATGAGAAACTGCTAAAAGAAACTGAAATTGACAAATGTGCCCATTCCTTCTCTTGGGACACCATTTCTTACATCTTCCATTGCTGTGATGGAAAACAAGACAAAAGAATGCAGAGCACAAAGAACCACAATAGGATGGCAACGTGTTATGATTAATAAAGTGACACAAGTCTAATGGAAACAGAATGGAAGAAACTGCTACAGTTTTGCCAATAGATATCTCATCAGGACTAATGAAGCTAATGGTGATCATAATTTAAAGCCTCATTATTATTATTATTATTCCATTCAACACTGAGTTTGAAATCGATACTTGAATATGACAATGAGCCATTACAGCCTGAGGAAAAAGAAAACTTCCTAAGGATTTTAGAGTTTAGCCAATTTGTCTTGAGTGCTCAAAATACTGTTGAATAATGCCAATAGATTATTAATCCAATTATCACTTAGAGACTGACTTTATTGTCATATACGCTGCAGACTTTTTAATGCCCTACATCAGAGCTTTCCAAACTGTGTGTTGCGGCACATTAGTGTCTCAGCTGCAGTGTGTAGGTGTGTCATGTGAAGGCTCCCCATGCTCCTCCTGGCGTTGGAAAGGGGTTAGTTTAACCTCCAGTTTGCTAGTAAAACTGAATTACTGTGTCGCGAAATGATGCATGTCTAAAAAGTGTGTCACCAACATGAAAAGTTTGGAAAACTCTTCCCAACAATGATTGGGAGGTGCATCTCTTAGAGCAACCTGTAGCCCTCCATGTCTGGTTCCACCACACAGGGCACCAAGCCAAGGGGGCCCAAAACAGAGAAGACCCATAATTGAGAAGATCCATTTTGGGACGCCAAATGTTGGCCTTGCACAGGGCGCCATATTATAAAACATTGCAAAAGTCCACCACTGCTCCAAGTCAAGTTGGACTCCCAATTTGGTTCCCCATCCTTTCTTAGAAAGTGCTGCTTCCAACATATATCCCTCTCCTGCTGTAAAGAACAGAGTACTTACCTTTCAATTTTTTCAGTTGGCCTTTGGAGCATGATGTGCCACCAATGCTACTGTTGTTTAGATTTCAGCTGTTGATATAGAACTTTATTTTATTTTCATAGCTGTAGGATCTTATTTGCTATTAGCTACCTTGAAAACAGCAAAAAGCAAATTAGATGATAGATGAGATGATGATAAAAGATAGATGATAGCTAGATAGCTAGCTAGATGATAGATAGATATAGATAGATATCATAGATAGAGATAGATTATAGATATAGATGATATAGATAGATAAATAGTCAATAAAATGATGCAGCCAGTAGAAGATCAGCCATCAGATAGAGGACCAACAGCTGCTGGAAGCTTGGTGTTTGCACCTTTCATACAATGTCCAGTTGCTATACAGGTGAAGAAAAGAACACTCTGGTTTCAGTTACTGGCCAGAGGAACTGTGGCTGCTGAAATTTCTATCCAGCAAAACACTTGCATTTGGAAATAGTCAGTGCTATTTTTCTAGAAAAAGAGGGTGCTGGAACTCATCATAAACATTCTCTTAATGTCAATGGTGTCCACCAGAGAGGTGCTGGAACCCACCTGAGAGGTGCCTGGGAGTTCCCCCTGAAAGAAAGCCCTGGTAATAATACAGAATCTGACTGAAATTGACATTTTTACCTGGTACACCATCCAAAATAGGAGTTGGAGTCCGACAACATCATGGAGAGGTTCATCAGAACTTGCTGCAGTACTATTGAGTGGCATCTGGCAAGAAGACTGTGATGAGCAAGAACCAGGATGGCAGGGCTTCACTGAAGTCTTCCTTATATTTTTGTTGCTTTGTGAACAGTTCTGGTTTACAGTTCTGGTTTACAGTTAAGCTACATTTATATTGCTTAGAAAATTGTCTGGAGCCTTGGCAAGAAAGGTTTAAGAGAGCAAGAGTGACTTAATCATCATTGGTCAAGTGTGCCATCCACACAATAATTTTGTAGGAGCTAGTTTTCATTCAGCATTCATCTCCACTTCTTCTGGAAAAGGTCCTTATCATTTCCCCATGTTCCTTGATGACCACAACTTTGCTTTGGAATCACCATGCAGCTGTTCACTTTCAGCAGTTAAATCTCCTGCTATAATGTTGCATCCTTGCAAATAATGGTGCTGTCAGAGCAGGCCATTGGGACAGATGTCCAAGAACAAGCTGGAGGACCAGCAAATGCATCAGGCCTGCTTGATAGAAGTGTTTGATAGAAGTGAAATAACCCACATTTCCATCACTGGTTCATGTGATAGGGATGGGAGAATGGTCTCGCCATCCCTATGTGAAGGGTATTCCGTTATAGGAATCTAGGGACTCAAATTGGTTTGGTCAACCCCCGTAAGGGGGTTGTGCCCATGCCTGAGTCCAGGGTAGCATCTGGGGAGTGAACAGAGTCTGTTCCCAGGCTTTTCACCTGCCTCAGGTGTTCACCCTTGGCTGACCTATGATAGAGCTCTGGGTCAGCGCTACCTGCAAGGATGTAGGGAGCTAGTCGAACCAGAGCCTACGCAACCACTCACTTTTCTGTAATCAATAAAATTTTGGCCTAAATTCTGCCAAAAACCAAAACTAAAATTTGAGTCAAATGTGTCTTTATTTAAGGGGGAGGTCTCTGGGTCTGAACACGCAAAACCATTTGAAGTTTAAACCTTTCCCAATTTTAATTTTATTCGGTTTGATCTGATCATGAAAATTAGCTCCTTACAAGTCTATAGATTAAGAAAATATAGCGGCGTTGTCTATGGCAAATTTCTGTATGTCAAGGTTATCAGAGATAAGTTAGCTTTCCAGAAGAGAAATGAAGATGTTTGGAATATTAGCACCAAGATATATCTCGTTGATCTGTGACATATTTAGGATAAAAGACCTCTGCAGCCTTGTAAGGGCATCCAGACTGTTCATATCAGTCTTCCTCTGACAGCACATCAGAGTATTGTTAATGACCCTTCCAGCAGGAAGACTGAATTAATATACCCAGGAGGCAAGAACTCTCTCTCTCTCTCTCTCTCTCTCTCTCTCTCTCTCTCTCTCTCTTGCACATACACACACACACACACAGAGAGAGAGAGAGAGAGAGAAGAGCCAGTGGAGACCCTTTTGGAAAAAATGTGACATCTAGAGAAGAGCATGTCATATATGCATTTCAATATATTGTCACCAAAAATCATGGTCTCTATATCCCATTTTAAAGCATTTGAACAAGGAAAAGGTCTGCAATTTTAGTAACATATTAGAGTCATGCACAATAACCAATGTTCATAAAGATGTATGAAGGCGTTTGGGTGTGCCTGGGTAATAATAGCAAACAAAGAGTGGGGAGCAATTTGGACCACTTTTTACAGCAGATTAAACCATTCTGATGCTTGTGGATCAAAATGAACCTCCCAGATTATGTACTTTTCCAGGTGTTGCAATGCCGGTTTTGTTGCGCAACCCGCAACCCCCCCCCCCCAATATTATCTTTTACATAAAAGATACATGCAGCATGTATATTTCACAGATGAATGCCTTAAAATGATTGGAGAGTAAACATGTTGCATTATAAAAGCATGTATTATATGCAAGAAGTATGTCTAAAAGGCATAATAAACATGTACATGTAGAAAAGTGGACTTTTGATGCAGGCTTTCAAAAATCCACATGAAACAGAACAAAAGGGAATGATGATTGTGTGACAGTAAGACAAAAATAGGACAGAATTAGCAGTTCAGCCTATCTCCAAGCACAATATAGATACATACTTATGTGCATGGAATAAAGATTTACTATGTAGATTTCCTTCACTGTTGGGAAAGTTGCAGAGTGAAAGAACAGAAGAAAGAACACCACCTTGGCCACATCACAAGAAGGAGTTAAACTCAAAACCCCACACCCTGAAAAATTCTGAAGAAATTTTCATTTGGCCCTGAGAATGAGGCAGATAAATGGAAGCTTCTTTCATGTGGAAAGAAAACTTGGGGGGGGGGGGACCCTGGAAGGCAGATTTTGGCACAGAACTAGAAAGAACACACCTGAATGTGGCTTATAGATTGAGCAGCTTTATTGGGATCCTCCAAATGTGGGCCTGGGTAGATTGCAAAAACAAGACCTTCTGGATGTCTGTCATGCTCTGTGTATACTCTTGGGACTGTGATTTTGGCAAACCTTTACAGGTTCTCATTTGGTCACAGTAATTGAATCACAAACAACTTTATGTGCACTGCTAGGCAATGGCAGCTATACTGGCCAATGGCACAAGTTTCAAACCCTTTACATTTTACATGCATGAACATAACCATGCTAAAAAGCAATGGGCAGCTTTTACTTCTTGTCTCTGCATCCATTTGTCTACATTAAGAGAAGAAGAATAAACCCAGACAGTGGTGGAGCTTCATGCTCCGGCACCGGGGAGCAGAGAGCAGGCAGGGGACGGGTTGGCACTCATCCTGGGGGCATGGCGCATGTCCTGGGGGTGTGGCATGCTGCCTGCAGGGATGGGACACCCAGTGCGGGGGGGCACCCGCGATGGCACCCCACCGGGATCGAGCTGCCGGGGGCGGTACACTCCCCCCGCACTCCTCTTTCTCCGCCAGTGAACCCAGAGGAAATTATTACCTTTGCAAGCTTTCTTTTTTTCGGGGGGGGGGGTATCCCTTTTTCTGACAGGCTGTTTTTGATTCCCACCATCAATAGGTGGGGGTGAGGAAACAAGCTGGCGAGGGAAGGAAAATTACGTTACTTTCAAAATGTGATTGGTGTTTCTCTGCTCTTTTATTCTGCTAACGTGAGCTCATGCAAAACCTCGCTTCCTGGGATGGTTGTGATTTATGCAAACAGCTTCGCTGACCATTGATGATACTGATAATGAACTTGCCAACCTTAAAAATGCAAAGCCTAGCAGGCTGCCTACTCAGCAAGGAAGGCTGATCAGAATACGTCCTCCTTCCCAGCATCACATCGCTTGCCCTTGTTCCGCCACTTGAGTACCATGTCAGGTTCAAAAAGTTGACTCTTGTTCTCAAATATCTCCCTGGGATCGGCCCAATACACCTGAAAGGCCACCCTTGCCTTTGAGATCACAACCTTGCGTGACAACTAATTTCCTTGGGAAGAATGAAACTGTCAATCTCCAGAGTGAGAGTTTAGGAGAAGAGATGCAACTCCCCCCCCCCCCGCTCTGGAAAATGGCCAACGGCTATGAAATCACCTCCTAGAAGAGATGAAAGCGGTAATCAGCATGGCAGCTTGGGGGTCAAACCTCTGAAGTCCTTTTTATCGACTTAAGCATCCTACAATTACCCAACATTCTCTCTCCTGCCATATGGTGAGAATTCTTGGCAGAGACTTCATAGATACAGATGGGAGGGGCAAGGCCAAGATTAGGAGACCTGGTTTTAAAATAAAACAAAAGTGAATGTTGTGAGTCAAGGAAATAAACAAAATATATGTGCTAGAGATTTAACTCTTTCCCTTAAATGCATAGCAGGAGAGAAAGCAGAAGCAGATTTTACTGGGTATATTGGAAGTCAATAAGACCCAACAATCTGACGAGAAGTTTATGAAAGAGAGTAAGAGGTGGCTGGGAGGTAGATGCCTGGTGTAAATAGGAATTAGATGGCACCCCCCCCCCCCCAATATCCCAAATTCACTCTGGAGATAACTGGAGTGGCCTAGGTTATTTTGCCAAATATCATCCAGACATTCAGTAAAGTAATTGGATCTCCAAATTGGATTGAGTGCTTACTGCAGTGCTTAGTGTGATTCCTCGCCACCACCCCATTTTCCCAATTTAGGCTGAAGTCGTAATCCCACTTACCTGAGATTAAGCCCCACAGAATTCAAGAGGGCTTATTTCTGAGTGGACAATGGTAAGGATTGCAGCCTTAATGAAGTGGAAGATCAGCTTGGATGATCCGCACTGAGTTCTCTAGCGGCGAGGGGCTCTCTTGTGAACATGGCACATCCTAAGAAGTTGGGAAACATGGAAAATGGTAACTACCTCTCAAGTCCTAAGTGTCTTGGGACCATATTTAGTTGAAGGACCACCTGGACCTGTATGAACCTGCCTGGGCATGGAGGCCCTGCCACTAAGGTCCACCACATTAACAGGCACAAGAGACAAGGCCGTTTGATGCAGCCACATCCTTTCATGGGGGCGTGCATCTGGTTCCCTTGCTATTTTTTAAGGGCGCTTAAAGAAGAGGAGGAAGAAGAAGAATTTGGATTTGATATCCCGCTTTGTCACTACCCGAAGGAGTCTCAAAGAGTCTAACATTCTCCTGTCCCTTCCTCCCCCACAACAAACACTCTGTGAGGTGAGTGGGGCTGAGAGACTTCAGAGAAGTGTGACTAGCCCAAGGTCACCCAGCAGCTGCATGTGGAGGACCAGGGAAGCGAACCCGGTTCACCAGATTACAAGTCTACCGCTCTTAACCACTACATTGCCCTGGCTCTTAAAGGCTTCAATAAAGGATTGGCATGTCCTGTTTCACCGCTTAAGGTGAAATAGGTGCCACTCTAGGAGTGTATGAAGGGCGGGGCAGGGGGACCGCCCCAGGTGCCACCCTGGAGGGGTGACAAGATGGACCACTGCCTCCCCCCAATGCCTGCGGCATCCATACGGGCTGCTGCATGCTGTCCTTATGGCTGCTGCTCAAGCGAGCGCTGCAGGGCAGTTCGCTTCACCCCTCGGCGCCCTGCCCTGGGTGCCGGAGAGGCTTCCTTTGCCCTGGTGCAGCTGTGACATCCCACCAGATCTCTGATGGTGGCTGCTTCACCCCACCTTTTATGGAATATTTCCATCTATTTGAACTGATTTAGTGCTGCCGGTCTGCATTTTACAACCTGCTTTTTTATTTTTTTATTTTTTTGCTTTTTAAAAACTTGTCATTGATACTTCTAGTTTTGATTGATTTATCCATACTTTGTATAGCTTTGTACTGAAATGGAGTCTTCATGAAATAGGGTGTTCATGTAGTGTTAGAATGTAATATTCACTACTTCAGCGAATATTACATTATACTTGTATTTTTATGGGGTTTTTATCTGTAAACTGAAAAGGTATAAAATATTTCAAATAAACACATCCTATGTTTGTGAATATAGGGTATCTGCCAGCTTCAGTTTTCTTCAGAAATTTTCATGGTTGGTAAGGGACAATTTGTTTATGGGGCAGATATGTTCATTCTGAAAACAAGAATCAAGGTTGTAAGGACTGACATAGATCAGTGCGATGGTTTACCAGGGTTCTGCAGAGCTACGTAAGCAGAAAGATAAAACCAGACCACAAAAGGGAAATGTATGTGGCAAAAGGGGTGGCGGCAGCTAGTTTTCTGATCTGGTAAAAACAAGTCTTGGATCTTTTGCGATTGGAAGGCTCCACTAATGGAGCTGGTAGACCACCCTCCATCCTGTTGCCCAGGGAGTTCTTCTTCAAAGCCTTGTATTCAACTATCACAACTAGAAGCACATATTATGTCAGCTGTTCTTATTTGCTTACCTTCTGCTTTTCTCTCTCTCTCCTATTTATAACCCCCCTTTTTTTCTTCTGCTAGAAACTTCCATCCCCTATGCTTGCAGAAACTGGCTGATGACCCCATAGTACCCCATTTCCTTGTGATACCTGCATAAAACTGTCTTTGAAAGCATCTCGGTGAAAAAGGAAGTGTCCTTAAAATGTGGAACAAAGCCATGCTCTTTAATCGACTTTTCTATTACAACTCGCATATCTCCCCATCATTCTCGTGACCTTTCTCTCACATGCACAGTGCTTCCTCCTGGAGCTCCTTCCAGATTCTGCCAACTCTGCATGGCCTTTCTAAGTTTAGTTCAAATTGTAAATTGTCAGCTTTGGATCCAGACATGACTTGCATATTTTGTCTCTCTCTCTCTGGTTTTGTTAACTGTAAGAATAAGGAGTGAGAACTTGTCAGCATATAACACCTGCGCTCAGGGATCTGCACTGGTTACTGATTTGCTACTAGGTCCAGTTCACGGTATATAAAGCCCTTAACAACTTGGGACCACGAGATAGCCTTACCCCATATATTCCCTCTTGACTGCTTTGATCTGCAGAACAGGTGCCACATACTGCTCATTCCACGTCTTTAAGAAAGCAATATTTTACTGTTGCAGCACCTAAACTTTGGGACCCCCTACCTATTGATATCACTTCCCTGTACACTTTTTGACATTTGCCAAAAACACTTTTGTTTAGAAAAACTTACCTGGATATCTAGAATGCTGGTGTGTCTTTAGTTTATTGCTAGCTTTAATTGTTTGAATGTTTTAATTGCTTTTATTAATAATTTTGGTATATAAATTGTATATAATTTTAATAAAATGGATGGATGGATGGATGAATAGGTAAAAATAAGACTTTCTTAAGTGTGTCCCAATCTCTTCCAGCATGTTTGCTTGGAACAAAGGTCACTGGGGACTGGGGGCATTTCTCTATCGTTTATTCACACACACAGATACAGGCTGAGATGAGAGATCCTGCCACTCACCTTAGGCCTCTAAGTGAATCCCTAATGCTATAACACTGGATTATTAGAAGGAGCAAATCAGATCTCTGTGTCCTTCAGGCCCAGTTTCAAAACTTGTTGCTTTTTAAAGTCTCTTTCACACAGAGATGTATTGATCCTGTCCAATCAAGGGAGGGGGAAATAAATTCTCCCTTCTGCTCACTTTCCATAAGTATTTCCAGCTTACATGACAAAGCAGACACTCAACAGACCTGGCTAAAGCTATTTCCTCAACAAAGGGCTCATTCAAACTTCCACCTAGAAAGCACAGGTGTGAGTGGTTTTCCACTTGACCCACACATTCTAGGCATGGGACTGAGTGGTTTCCCCCCCTTGTTCTAGGGTAAACCTGCTCTTTAGCTTTGTTGTTGTTGTTTAGTCGTTTAGTCTTGTCCGACTCTTTGTGACCCCATGGACCAGAGCACGCCAGGCACTCCTGTCTTCCACTGCTTCCTGCAGTTTGGTAAAACTCATGCTGGTAGCTTCGAAAACACTATCCAACTATCTCATCCTCTGTCGTCACCTTCTCCTTGTGCCCTCAATCTTTTCCAGGGAGTCTTCTCTTCTCATGAGGTAGCCAAAGTATTGGAGCCTCAGCTTCACGATCTGTCCTTCCAGTGAGCACTCAGGGCTGATTTCCTTCAGAATGGATAGGTTTGATCTTCTTGCAGTCCATGGGACTCTCAAGAGTCTCCTCCAGCACCATAATTCTAAAGCATCAATTCTTTGGTGATCAGCCTTCTTTATGGTCCAGCTCTCACTTCCATACATCACTACTGGGAAAACCATAGCTTTAACTATACGGACCTTTGTTGGCAAGGTGATGTCTCTGCTTTTTCAGATACTGTCTTGGTTTGTCATTGCTTTTCTCCCAAGAAGCAGGCATCTTTTAATCGGGGCAAATGTCAATCTGGAGGAAACACAATTGATATTTGCTCCAATTGAACACAAAAGATTGGGTTTCCCAGGGGCAAATAGAGTGTGAATGAGTCCAAAGTAAAGAAATGGTTTGACCCTTTAACTATCCCCTTTTTTCTGCAGAATCCTATCTTTCAGCTACAAAACCACACCATTTTATGCAGCCATAAAATGAGCCATTTATTCAAAACCAATTACAAGTTGTTCTTCTTCTTCTGAAAATTATCATAATGCTCATAATACTCATAATTTATATGTACTGAATCTGCGGCACTTTTAAATTTTGTTGGTAAGTTTGGGGAAAGTTGCATTTTCTAAATAGCCCTCTGCTGCAGGCTTGTCACGAAGCTCATTCAGAAATCTCTCCGGGGGTTGTTTATGAATCTTGAGTTCATGCCCTAGGTGCCCCTCTTAGAGCTTTTTATTATCCCTCTCACAAAATATTGTAAGGAATTATAGTCCCAGAGGAAAGGGCTGCCAGGGAATGCTCATGCCATGGATGATTCAGTGGAACACTTAAATATGCTGACATAAATTTGTTTTCCTTAATAAAATGAATGAAAATTGTGCCTCTACTGTCATAAAGCATAGCCTGCCAGTTCCTACAGGATTTATCACATTCAAAATGAACGCTTGCGCTTTCTCATCCTACACTGATTTGATCTGGGAGCGTCGTGAGATTATTTAATGGCAGGTATGGACATTGCCACAATGATCAATGTTTTTGTGTAGGAAGGGGGAAAATTTTGTTTGGACCAGATTTTCTTCTTCAAATTTTGCACTTCCCTGTATTTCACAATACAGTTCTTGGCTCAAACCCTTCCCCCAATATATTTTTTAAATATATCTTTTCAGTTATAATATTTTGAAAAATGTGTACATTCAGACAAAACACTTTTTAAATGCAATTTTGATGTATGTATGTTTGTTTGTTTAAATGACACATTATTGTAGAAACAGTATAGAATGAACACAAGTGAAACAATCAGAAAATAGACTAAAGGGGAAACAGACTACTCAATCACTACTTTTTTTGGCTCCAGGAAAACCCGGTATTATGTTGTGGCCAGAATGATAAGAACTGGGGAAGCATGGAGTCAAATCTTTCTTTGGCCATCAGCCTCACTGGGTGGCCTTGGGAAAGTCATTATTCTTCCGTCCAACCTACTCCACTGGGCTATTCTGGGGATAAAATGTGATTATCTTGAACTCCTTGAAGAAAGGATAGCATACCTGTGAAAGATAAATAGGATGAAGTGTTGTGATACAACACACATGGGAAATATTCACAGGGTCTAACATGACATCCTCATCTGTGAGCACCCAGATTATTGTTCCGGTCAAGAAGTACCACTTTCTATGGTGCTAAGTTTGTATGACACTGGTGGAGTGGATTTCATAGCTTCAAAGGTTTGGCAAATATTTGACAGCATGCAGCAGAGCAAATACTCAGCACAAGCTATTTTACTGTTGTTGCAAGCTCTGAGTGTATGACTGTTAGTTCCTCTTAGTCCGACTGTCCTTCATAGTCTTGGAGAAGATATTTTCCACTTTCCGGCTAACACAAAGGCAGTGTGATGTAATAGAAAAGATAATATGTTTGGAGGTGTGCGAGTCTGAAAGCTCAGTTTAACAGCTACAGGAGAGGACGGAACATTTTATAATTCATTGGTGCAGTCTCAGAATGCAAATCTAGAGGATATGTAATACTTGCATTTAAAATAAAGGTTAACATCTACACTGACCCATCCATATACCCATTTACGACGGCTTTAATAGCTGCGGATGCTGCTCCAGCAGTTTCAGCTTAGAAGGTGTCTCTGTCTCCTTCTTACCTCCCCTTCAGCTCTGGCACCTGTTACAGTAGCAACCAAGTCACCAGGAGCTCTGGGTTTGCATGTGGTTTCAGAAAGTGTGAATTAGTTTAAACACAAACCAAACTGAATTTCTCCCCCATCCTGTGTCAAAGACTGGCTACTTTTTCATGTCCAAAACCTCCTGCGTCAGTATAAGGAAGAACACTTCTAGCCTAGTTGTTTTTTTCATTGTCTAGTTTTATATGTACAGAGAGTTTCTCTTTCTCTTTCTGGCAGCATTTAAATAAAGATACCTACACGTTGATTTCTGTTGAGATCAAATAAGTGGAAAGGTGTGACTTGTACTATTTTTTAAAACAACAACAACAACATAGATTAGCTCTTAGATGTGAAATTAACTTACTGTTCTTGACCAGGGTTGGCCTGTCCATGAGGCAGACTGAGGCAGCTGTCTCAGGTGGCAGAATCCAAGAAGCACCCCCTGCCACCACTGGAGAAGGGAGACGAAGGAGCTGTGTCAGCTTCAATCTTCTGACAGGATCTTGTGGGGCTCTGGAAAGTGCAGCTGTGTGACTCTGGTGAGGCTTCAGCAGGGGCAGCAAACAGTGTGGGGGGTTTGTGGTGTGTGGCCCAGAGTGCATGTGCAGGCCAGACCCTTCCCATTTCAGCTCAGGCGGAAAAATGGGATGCTCCTGGTCTCTCTGACTATCAACATTGTGCAGATAAAATTGAGGTGTCCAAGTGGGATAGGCAACCAAATGTTGCTCTGTTTTTTGACAGCCCTGCCCCCAGATGAGTGCTCCAGAGTTCTGCCCCTTTTCCAGAGCACTATAAGCCTTTCATGACTCAGGCATGTCAGTTCACTTCTCACATAGTATTCTGGGATCCCTCCCTCTTCCCAGCTGACATGTGATATTCTCTTCATTGTCTTTCATTCTCATGGGACTGGGATGTGGATTTATTTTCTGGAAAGCAGGGGAAAACTCCTCTTGGCGGGTGGTATCCAACTAAACAGTTCCTCTAGCAGAAACACTTTAGGCTGTGCTACACAACTTCTCCTCCCTTTCCCCCCCCCTTCACACCCCCTAAATCTGTTGTGGGTTTTCCTCCAACCCTCCAAAACACATTTAGGGTTGTGTGTGTGAAGGGGAGACAGGAGGGAAGTGGCGTTCAATTGTGCAATCTGAAGTGCTTGTCATATCAGAACTGTTCAATTGGACACCAGCCAGTGTGATTTGATTTGATATTGATTGATTGATTGATTGATTGATTGATTGTGCTTCTTCGAGCCTTGGGGTTACCCTGAGAATGCTGATGCATCCTTCTTTTTCCTCAGTGTCCTTGTTTTGGAGGTGCATGAAAGGGCTTTTTTAGTGATGGCTCCTTTAGTGATGGAACTCTCTCTGCAGAGTTGTGTCTGTTAGGATTCCTGCTCCATGATTTCAGTCATGGGATTTTTGTCTTTCACATGACGGTGTATGTTTTGACTCCACAGAGTGGGAAGTGACAAAGACAGGATGTTTGTGTTACTGTGTTCTGTGAAGTGGGACCATTGTCATTTGTTCTGTTTCTCTTTGCTGTCTGATGCTAGAGAGAAAGGGAGCCGTGTTGCAGTGCTCTCTGTGTGTTTATATGTAAATAAAGTAGATTAGCCAAAATGCTGAGTTGCTGAGGTCTGTCACGAAAAGCTGCAAAGACTCTGTGGATCCCTAAGTGTGCCGATGTCTGTTGGCATTGGTTGCTGTGATGTTCAGGCAGAAGAAAGCTTTTGAAGCTGCCGAACGAACGACCAGGACAGAGGGAACATGCCAGTCAGGCATGGGCCAGGGTCCTACTCGAGTGTAGGCTGAACTCCTGACAGTGTCTGGCCTCCTCTCCTTATAGGTTCAGGCAGTTGGTCAAGCCACATGTCTTTCAAGGGCATTTGGAGGAGAAGAGACCTGATTGCTGCTGTCATTAGTAATTCTTGGTATATGCGTCTTTATGGGTGGTGGTAGATAGATAGGTAGATAGATAGATATAGATATAGATATAGATATAGTTATAGTTATAGATATAGATATAGATAGATATAGATATATTATAAAAAAATTCCTTCCTGTAGCACCTTAAAGACCAACTAAGTTAGTTCTTGGTATAAGCTTTCGTGTGCATGCACACTTCTTCAGATACACTGATATATTATGTATTAGATATATTATGTATTTCTATTTACTTGTTTTTATTGTCAACCTCCCTGTAGCCTGTGCTTATAAATAAATAAACTGAATTCATTATTAGAGGAAGATATATACACTTATCCAATTCATCCCATAACTTGATCCACCTAGGAGGCTTAAGGTCCATCTTGTTAATGTTAAAAAACAACAACCAACAACTAGAACATATAATTCCAGTCAAAAGATTCTGAAAGCATTTTTCATTGAAATACTAGAATAGAGACACAATATCGTGTGTTTAATTGAAAATGCCAGTGACTCATGATAGTAGCATATTTTGTTTCAGAGGAGTCAGGGGAAAAGTTACAGTGCTTGAATTGTTATGTAGCGTAGGTGTATAGAATTATGACACTTCCAGACACTTAAGTCAGTTTGGAGGTGTGTGTACGGCAGTCTAAGATGCAGTAAAATCATATGCTGCGACGAAAGAGCTTAATGTGAAATATACAGCCTGACACTATGCAGAAGTAAGTCCAACAGGAGTTGAATGGTTACCATGGTGTGATGGTGATGAAAATGCAAAAGGTGAATCTAATTTATTTACATCATTGCAAAGAAGAAGAAGAAGAAGAAGAAGAAGAAGAAGAAGAAGAAGAAGAAGAAGAAGAAGAAATGAAAAAACAAAAAAGCAAAAACAAGGAAACAGATTCATTCAGATTAATTAAAGATCAACTCATCCTATCCATCCTGATTCTTCCTACAACATAATGCATTCATCCTCCATGCCTCTTGTCCTTAATTGTGCTTTAATATATCATATCACCAACTCCCAACTTCTCACAGTTACCTTACAATTTATGAGTAAGATTAAAGTGTTAAGCAGCTCCAAAGGGCCAAGAGATTTTTATTTTATTTTTTTGTAATGAAAACCACCACTCTAATAAGGACATAAGAAGAACCCTGCTGGATCAGGCCAAAGACCTTTCTAGCCAACCAAATGCCATCAGGAAGCCCACAAGAAAGAAATGAGGGTAATAGACTTTCCCTACTGTTGTTCCCTAGTAACTTGTAGTTCAAAAGCAAACCACCTCTAAAGCTGAAGATTCCCAGCTCCATGCACCCTGACCTGAGATTCGTGAGGAAATTGCGAAGAAAGTTAACAAGTAGATTCTTTACAAAGTGTCTCACGTAGCTTGAATTTAGCTCATATGCAATGTTAAGACACGAGAGCCTAAACCAGGGATGCTCCTAAAATCTCTCCTACCATACACATTCTTGCAAGCCACCTTCCCTAACAGAATGCACTTTCTATGTTATTTCCACTTAACACATGCATTTTATTCACACTTTCTCAAAGCGTACATATTGCTGTACATATTTTGTTGTTGTCGGAAAACCACATTGTGATATTTGGAGAATATCCTCTAGCTAGCAGGGACAGATATATCTTAAATACACAGGGGAAATGCACAGAGGAGGGAAATTCTGTATTATTTTTACTTTGCTCTTTTGCAAGTTTGCAAGTGAATTTCTAACATGAAAAGTTTGGGCTCTATGCCTATCTGCTGGTATACTTCCCCAAATTCTGTCACCTTGCTACATTCCATTAGTGTTTGTTTTTGTTTGTTTGTTTGTTTGAAGTGTCTTTCACATCATGTGAAAAGCTCAAAAACAAAATTAACAGGGAAACATTGGCGAAATGGAATAAGCTGCTGTGTGAATGCATCCGTGGTGTCAGATTCTTGAAAAGACTAAGCAAAGCAGAGAAAGCCACTTCTGAAACTGGTCCAGCAAGAGCATCTAAGGCCTGTGTCCTAGTTTGAGCTCAGCATGCCGTTGCAAGTGTGAAGATGCCATTGATTTCCTGTTGCTAGCTTATTCCACTAGAAGTCAAGGGTCCTGATATATCATTCTTTCTTAGCAAAGAGAGGTGAGCCAGCCTCCTGCTGTTAGGTCTTCTTTTCCCATTCGGCAGGAATGGGTTCCCCCCAGAGTGTTCATTTCACTTGCCACATGCTGCCTCCCAATCTTCCATTCCCCACAGCGGTGTGAAGGAAGACGTTCCCGACTGCAACCTGTCATTTTCATTTTAGTTAAGCAATGGGGAGGTGCAGGTCTGTGGTTTTTTTGATATGCAACTCACTGCTTTCGGTGCAAACAGATTTCCGAAAACAGCATGTTGTCTTCTGAGCAGCTGAAAGACTCGTGTGGAGTTACTGATCCATTTGGGGACTTGTAAACACTGCTTTTTCATGGAGGGAGCCAAGTACCTCAGAAATATAGCTCATTGCATGAACTGCTGGGTACAGCATTTTTTTGCAAGGCAGATTTCAAGGCAGTAGTTTCCCCAATTGTCTGCTGGGGCACAATCTTGTGCCACAAGGGAGGCTGAAATATGATAAATGAAGCCAGCATGTTGTATCCACCCTTCCATGCCTGTCAGATGGAGGATGTCATATACAGTGTTGATTCATCTATCTCTGCTAATATACATACACTGATGTCATCCTAGGGGGTGTTCACTGGCTCAGTGATTCACCTTATATCAATATCTATGTTTTGGAAAAAATATCTGATCGGTTTCTGAGTAGCTTTGTGTGCTGTCTGCTTCAATCTGTGATCCATGTTCCAAGCAATTTTGTAAAACGAAGTAACAAAGCTCTGTATTCCCCATACTATAGAATGGTAATCTAAAAATGGCTAAAACTTTTTTTTTTGGCAGAAGCTGATGAAATTTACAGGCACTGGATGTCCTTTAAAGTTTGGGGGCTTTTGTGGGGGAAGATAAAGGAAGTCACTTCCCTCCCTAATTGATAGTAGGGCAAATCTCATCTTGCAGCTTTGCACTTGCTTGTTCATGCCTAGAGCAGGATGACTGCCTTAACTGTGAGCCGAGGTTGTGAACCTGTGGTCCTCTAGATGTTAGAATCCCTAACCATTGACTATGATGACTTGAACTCATGAGAGCTGGAGTCTAGTAATACCTGGAGAGACATACGTTCCCCATGACTGTTGAAAGCATAGGGTGCCTTTCTGTACATATAGAGTCTTCTCCAGCTTACAGAACAGAATGTTCTGACATGTAGTAGGTAGTTCTTCATGATCATTTCAGAATTATATGGAGCTTCTGTCTGCATGCACTATATTGATTGGCAATGTAGGTTGCTAGTGTATCATTATCCTGCTGTTTAACATGACTGAGTTTTTTTCTCTCTCTTCCCTTTATCACTTTTCCTCTTTCTGGATCTTCATATCACATAAAAGGCCTACATGACTCAACTCCCATTTGCTTTCATATTATTTTATGTATATATTTGTTAAATTTGTATATCGGCCTTCATCCAAAGATCACAGGGTGGTTTACAACATAAAAGCACAAAATGATGTTGGCATCTATGAGTGCTTTTGTGCTTGTGCCCTGCTTATGGGCTTCCCATAAGCACCTAGTTGGCCTTTTTGAGAATTCAGATGGTGAGCTAGATGGGCCATTGGCCTGATCCAGCAAACTCTTCATATTTTCAAATGTATGTCCAATTAATTTAATAATAATAATAAATTTTATTTATATCCCGCCCTCCCCAGCCGAAGCCGGGCTCAGTCTTACTCCCAGAAAAGTGGACCTCAGATTTCATTTTTATTTGCTGCTTAAAATGTATCCTGCCTTTCTTTAAAGAATCATAGCTAGCAACTCATAACACAACAACAATGCAGAAAAACACAACATCTACAACAACCATCTCTTCAAAAACATAAACAGCAACAACAAAACATTCACCACAGCACAAAAATGTTACTAACCCCCAATCACAACTCGTAGATCCAGATGGAGCCAGTCTGTAGATGGGGGGTCCATATAAAGATGGGATTGGGGAGGGGCTGCTTCCCTAGGGAGAGCATTCCAAAATGTTGGTGGCACTGCTAAAAAGGCTTTGCCCCTAATACTCAACTCACCAAATCTCTGTCCACGTGAGAACATGGAGTAGGACTTCTGTGGCAGCTGGTGATTGAAATGAATGAGAAGAAATGTGTAAGAGAAGTTTGTACATGAGGCACCCAAGCCTTCATCTACTTTGAGTTTTTAAGCTAAGAACTAACATCTTGAACTAAGCCTGTAAATAAACAGGAAGCCCAGGGAGATAATAAAGGTACAGTCCTGTCAAACAAATGTATTTGGGACTAGTTTAAGGTTCTTGGCACTTTCAAGTGCTAGCCTGCATGCAGCATGTTGCTGTATTCTAGTCTGGAGGTTATTAAGGAATGAACGGTAGCCAGATCATTCTTCTCAAGGAAACGAGGCAGTTGGAGTACTAGTTCAGGGAAGGGTCATAACTCAGCGGTGGAGCATCTGCCTTGCATGCAAAATGTCCCATGTTTAATCTTCAGGTAGGGCTGAGAAAAAACTCCTATATGAACCCCTGGACAGCTTCTGCTAGCAAATGTTGACAATACTGAACTAGTCTGACTAGGCATGAGACAATTTCCTGTGTAGCTGAAGCCTACCATCCCACTTGGGCCAACAAAAGCTAGCCAGCTGTGATGTACAAGGAGAAGGATACTGCTCCATGGATCCAAAGATGGGAGGCTAACTCCTCCATCATTTACCTCCAGAGACTGGATGAATTTTCACTTCAGTTCTTCTCTTAATCTCTGTGTGGGAGGTACAACTGTTGAAACCAGCAGCAGTCCTGTGTGGGAAGAAGAGAGGGCTACAAGACTAAAGGTTCAAGTATTGAGAGCAAAGCTTTTATCTGTAAGGTGGGAAGAAAACCTAAAATGCTTTGTGGTTGAATCTCAAGTTCTCTCCCTCCCTCTCCCTCTCCCTCTCTCTCTGCCCTCCCTTTCTTTTTCTCTTGTTTAAACTATCACTTCCTGGACATATAGTGTACAAAAGTAATGTTTTTTTGGAGGGTGGAATCTGAAAAAGCTATGACTTGAGAAATATTTGCCCTTCCACTTAATCAGCTTACTAAAAACAAACAAACTCAACAATGAACTATGATTTGAGCTAGATATTAGTATCACCATTTCTGAAAATCAAAATCATCTTTCTGAAAATCAAAATCATCGTCACCCCTGCCATCAGGGTAACATACTTTAATTTTCCATTGCTGGAGCAAAGAAGAGAAAGGTCTACAGTCCTGCATGGTAACTGTGGAACCTAATGATAAATAGTGCTGTGTTGAAATCTGTCCTCAAAAGTTTTCTTCCTTGGCAAAAGAGGCATTCATTTTTCAGCCTCCTTCTCAAGTCACTTAAGAATTTCTTTAGAATGTAGGTGGGTTGTGAGTGTGAGGATTTGTGTTTACCTTGTTGTGAAGTAGCCAAAAGTGGTGCTTGTGTTTTTCTTTTGAGTAAACTTATCTCTAGGACTCTGCAGCCTCCACAGTTGCCTGTGTTTCCTCAATGGAGGAGTTAGCTCATGATGTATTTCCCTGACCTTTAATTGAAGTGTGAGCACCTGGGAAGGCTGCAGAGTGCAGACCACCATAGAGATTATTTGCCAAATGGGGGGGAAAAAACATACACCCACAAGTAGAGATGGAACGATCTTTCCATTTCAGTTCTCCCCGTTTCTCGTTGTTTCCAATCTTAAAATTTGGTTTTCCACATTTCTACAGCAATCTGAGAATTCTCTTTAAAAAAATTCTCATGGAAATTCTTCAACATTTTAGTGTGAAATTCTCTTTAAAAACACATTTTTGTAGGCAGTTTTCACTAACGTGCACATTTTTGAAAGCAACTTCTCCTAACATAATGCATTTTGTGTGTTATATTCAATAACACATTCATATTTATGCACACGTTTACCAAATACATGGATTTCTGTCAACATTAGTTGACTGGAAAACTGCATCAGAAAATTCGTGTAAGTGTGAATTCCAAAGAATAGCTATGTTTTGCTGCTCTTATTGTTTCCGAAAGTGTGCATTTGATCAATTTAAATGAAACTGTAATTTAAATGCTAACTAAATTGAATTTATTCCCAGCCACAAGCTTTGGCCACCTCAAACTTAAGGTAAGTATGACAAAACCCCTGTAACACACCCATGGTAATTTCACTGAAAATTTATTTTATTTTCAATTTTTTGGGATGCAATAGGTTTTATCATTAGCTGATGGGAATGTTGGGGGAGGGGTGCATGATACTTTTTTAGCACAGCAGTAATGATCAATCATTGTGAGTCCCATGGCCAATCCATTCAGCATCTTGTTCTCTCTATGACAGACCAAATGCCTATAGGAAGCCTGAAAACGGGACTACATTCTGACTTGCCAGCCAAACAGTGGATTGGCTCTATTTAGAATGTCTTAACTGGAGGTTTGCATGCACAACCCCAATTATGTGATTGGGCTAGGTCATTGTGGGGAGCTAGAGTCCTCAGCCAGCTATAGATATGCTTTATCAATTTATCCACTGTTTGGTTGGGAAGTGTACATGTGAGCTTAGACTGGAGTCAGACCCTGGGGTCATAATGAAGACACAAGCATGCACATATTTTGGAAAGGAAGCAGAAGATATTGCCCAATGAAAACCCTCTGTGCATGAGCACTGTTCCTACAGTAGACTACATTGGTCCCTTTATTTTTAATTCAGTTTGTTTTGCTTTGACATTCCGTATTTAATCTAAGCAACAACCCCCCCCCCCCCCAATTCTTTCCAAGAGCTGAAAAAATTAAGAGAAAATATAGGGACAAAAATATACAGTCTGCTTAGAATAACCATTTTCATTAGCATCTTTTGATTTTCTTCTTTTCCCCTAATTGGATTTGTTTCCTTACAAATGGAGCAATTGATTGGTTCCAAATGCAGTATCTAAAATCTGCTTTGAAGAGCCAGACTGCCCAAAAAAATGCAGAAAACATGAAGACGTTTTTTTCCTCCCCCCGCCCAGTTTGCTGACACATTTTGTTTGCCAGCATTTCTCCTGCTCAGCTTTGCCCAAGTAACTGAGCTCTTGCGCTAGCCTTGCAAAGTTATTTCCTCAACTTTACACAGAGTGCCATCTAATGGCTTTCTTGTCTCAAACAAAATGAATCTCTGTGCAATATGAAAATAGGGAAATGAGACTGTAATGTATGTTGAAAGTCTACAGTGGAACCTATATACATCCTGAGGAAAACAAATTGGGGGAAACTAAGGCAAATTGTAATACGCACTGGTTTTATTGTGGCAGCGTCAGATGTTCTCATTTTAATAAATCAACAATATAATACTACTTAGTGGAAGGTCAATGGGAAACAGCAAGGAAAACAGATGCTTTTCAGATAATAGTATAGGCCACCTTTCTCTCGGTGCATTTGTGTGTGTGGAGAGAAAGAGAGAGAGAGAGAGAGAGAGAGAGAGTATGCATAGAATAGTTTGTGTTTATGTGTATATATATTTAACCCAAACCAGATTTTCCCCCTCCATTTGTAGCTGTGGTTTGAAGCAGGAAAGTTGACTTTGAAGCAAGGGCACTGCATGTGTTAGCCAGCCATAGAATAATAGAATTGTAGAGTTGGAAGGGACCCTGATGATCATCTAGTCCAACCCCCTGCAATGCAGGAATCTCACCTAAAGCATCCATGACAGATGGCCATCCAACATCTGTTTAAAAACCTCCAAGGAAGAACAGTCCACCATGTCTTGTTGGAGTCTGTTCCACTGCTGAACAGCTCTTACCATCAGAATGTTTAGTTTGAATCTCCTTTCTTGCAACTTGAAGCCACTGGTTCAAGTCCTACCCTCCAGAGCAGGAGAAAACAAGCATGTTCCCTCCTCCATGTGACAGCCCTTAAGATACTTGAAGATGGCTATCATATCTCCTCTCAGTCTCCTCTTTTCCAGGCTAACCATACCCAGCTCCTTCAAGCGCTCCTCATAAAGCTTGGTTTCCAGACCTTTGATCATCTTGGTCGCCCTTCTCTGCAAACATTCCAGCTTGTCAACATCCTTCTTAAATTGTGGTGCCCAGAATTGGACACAGTATTCCAAGTGTGGTCTGACTAAGGCAGAATAGAGTGGTACTATTCCCTTGATCTGGACACTATAATTCTGTTGATGCAGCCTAGATTAGCATTAGCTTTTTTTGCTGCTGCATCACACTCTAGGCTCATGTTAAGCTTGTGGTCCGCTAAGATCCTTCATCCAAGTCATTTATAAAGATGTTGAAGAACAACAGGCCTAAGACAGAACCCTGCAGCACCCCACTTGTCACTTTTTTTCCAGGATGATGAGGAACCAGTAATAATCATTGGCACTTGCAAAATCCTTTGCCTTACACCAATCAGCTGACTGATGGTCACATCAGCTTTGAAGCTGCTTTGAATCTGCTCTTTCAGGCAATGGTTTTGACAGTGCTGGCAATCAGCAGATTGTCGATGCTAGCAGAGGCACAGATGCCTGCAACCCCTGCTTTGCTGCATCTGTCCTGACCAATAACGTGGGCCAACTGTAAGGCAAGTGAGTGTGCTTGAGCCATAAGGCGAGATGTGTGAGGTCTGTTGGCTAGAAGTTCTTCAGGGCTCAGGCCAGCTGAGACCAGTTTTGAAGTGTGTGTCCCCATGACAATCAAATGCCTCATTCTAAGTTGCACAAATGAAAGCACATGTAGGTTCAACGGGAACCAAAAGTCAGAATGGTCAAATATTTGTCTCATTCATATGGACAGAAAATAGTTAGTTGCTTCCAAGACTGAGGAGATTGTGGGAAAGGGCCCATCAATTTAAATTTAATTTCAGCACACGGATGGAGAATGCAAGACAGGTACCAACCGAATCACACTTTAAGGAAAAACAATAACAAAATATAGTTAATAATTCACTGCACATTTCTTCTCACGTAATAGTTGAAAAAAGTTGCTTTTTTATTGTGTGATATTCTCTCTCTCTCTCTCTCTCTCTCTCTCTCTCTCTCTCAGAAATGCATTGCTGAAACCAAAGGAGAGTCACAGAATTAAAGATCCCTTTAATTCAAATGCTCCAAAATGACCAAAGCAATCCAAAGATTTGGAGCATCTCAGTTTGTAAAGGTCTTTTTTTTTTTAAAGTGTCAGGAAATAAAGTAGCAGTCACATTAAAAGTGTGTGCTTAGAGACGGACCCTCCAACACTCAGAAGCTGATTTATATTCCTGCCCTAAAGAGACTTTGTTTGACTTATGCAGCTACTCTAAAGCGTAGGCCTCTAAAATGTCCACATTTGTTATTGATTGTGCTTAAGGACTGGGAGGAGGAGGAGGAGGGGAAGAATGGTAAAGTGTAATCTCTGAAAAACAGATGTAAAATGAATCCTGGTTGGTAGCATCAGATCTGGAAGTTTGCCAGATTCTGAATTCTGTGTTCTTGCTGAAGCATCCCTTGGCTAAAATAGAGGCCGTATCTATAGGAGGAACCAGAAAAGTTTCCCAAGGGTGACACTTTCCAAGTTCCAGAGAACTTTGTATACCTTCTTAGAGGTAATGTCACTTCTCCCCTGTCCGTGGACACTGCTGCTGACTTAGATTTGAGAGCAGAATTCAACGCGCAGACAGTGAGCGTGGAAACAAAGGACACATCAGCCCTGCAACTCAGCAGTGGGTACAGTCCCTATTTGCACACAAACTCTACTCGCCTAGACTTTGCATGTGGCTTCACCTATACAGTTTGTTTGCAAGTAGGGACTGGGATGGAATTCTTAATCCCAGGCTGAAATATGTGGCTATGTATGCAAAATACATTCAAAGTGTATTTGAAAAACATTTCCCCCCCTGAATTTTTTTTTAGGGACTGTCATTTGTGCAGGGCCGTTGGGAATTGTGAGAGGTAAACTAAAGTGCCCAGAATTCTTTGAGCAGAGAAATGTGCTTCAAGAGTGCTTTAAAAGTATAGCATAATAATAATAATAATAATAATAATAATAATAATAATAATAATTTATTATTTATACCCCGCCCATCTGGCTGGGCCTCCCCAGCCACTCTGGGCGGCTTCCATAAAACCAAAAATACAGTAAAATCACACGTTAAAAACTGTGACATCTGCTGGAAGGGCGTTCCACAGGGCGGGCGCAACTACCGAGAAGGCCCTCTGCCTGGTTCCCTGTAGCTTTGCTTCTTGCAATGAGGGAACCGCCAGAAGGCCCTCGGCGCTAGACCTCAGTGTCCGGGCAGAACGATGGGGGTGGAGACGCTCCTTCAGGTATACTGGACCGAGGCCGTTTAGGGCTTTAAAGGTCAGCACCAACACTTTGAATTGTGCTCGGAAACGTACTGGGAGCCAATGTAGGTCTTTCAAGACCGGTGTTATATGGTCTCGGCGGCCGCCCCCAGTCACTAGTCTAGCTGCCGCATTCTGGATTAGTTGTAGTTTCCGAGTCACCTTCAAAGGTAGCCCCACATAGAGTGCATTGCAGTAGTCCAAGCGGGGGATAACCAGAGCATGCACCACTCTGGCGAGACAGTCCGCAGGCAGATAGGGTCTCAGCCTACGTACCAGATGGAGCTGGTAAACAGCTGCCCTGGACACAGATTTGACCTGTGCCTCCATGGACAGCTGTGAGTCCAAAATGACTCCCAGGCTGCGTACCTGATCCTTCAGGGGCACAGTTACCCCATTCAGGACCAGGGAATCCTCCACACCTGCCCGCCTCCTGTCCCCCAAAAACAGTACTTCTGTCTTGTCAGGATTCAACCTCAATCTGTTAGCCGCCATCCATCCTCCAACCGCCTCCAGACACTCACGCAGGACCTTCACCGCCTTCACTGGTTCTGATTTAAAAGAGAGGTAGAGCTGGGTATCATCGGCATACTGATGAACACCCAGCCCAAACCTCCTGATGATCTCTCCCAGCGGCTGCATGTAAATGTTGAAAAGCATGGGGGAGAGGACAGAAACCTGAGGCACCCCACAAGTGAGAGCCCAGGGGTCTGAACACTCATCCCCCACCACCACTTTCTGAACACGGCCCAGGAGGAAGGAGCGGAACCACTGTATGACAGTGCCCCCAGCTCCCAGCCCCTCAAGACGGTCCAGAAGGATGCTATGGTCGATGGTATCAAACGCCGCTGAGAGATCCAGCAGAACTAGGAAACAGCTCTCACCTTTGTCCCTAGCCCGCCGGAGATCATCAACCAGTGCGACCAAGGCAGTTTCAGTCCCATGATGAGGCCTGAATCCCGACTGGAAGGGATCCAAATGGTCCGCTTCTTCCAGGCGTGCCTGGAGTTGTTCGGCAACCGCTTGCTCAATCACCTTGCCCAGGAATGGAAGATTTGAGACTGGGCGATAATTGGCCATCGTGGCCCCATCTAAAGATGTTTTTTTAAGAAGCGGTTTAATAACCGCCTCTTTCAGCGGGTCTGGGAAGGCTCCCTCACGGAGGGAAGCATTCACCACCCCACGAAGCCCATCGCCCAGTCCTTCCCGGCTAGCTTTTATAAGCCAGGATGGGCAAGGATCCAGGAGACAGGTGGTTGGTTTCACTCGTCCAAGCAGCCTGTCCACATCCTCGGAGGTAACAGATTGGAATTGATCCCACTCAACTTGACTAGACAGAACTCTAGCACTCTCCCGCCCCGGCCCTGCTCCCACGGTGGAGTCTACTTCTTCCCGAATCTGAGTGATTTTATCTGCAAAAAACTTTGCAAAATCATTGCAGGAGAACATGTGGCCCGTATTGGGCCCCGATGTTGCAGGTGGTTCCGCTAAATTGTGAACCACCTGAAAAAGTCTCCTGCTGCTGTTTTCTGCAGATGCAATAGAGGCGGTGAAGAAATTCTTCTTCGCTGTCGCTATCGCCACTTGGTAGGCTCGACGTTGAGCTCTAACCTGTGTCCGGTCAGATTCGGAATGAGTCATCCGCCACCGGCGCTCTAGCCGTCTCAACGATTGTTTCATTGCCCTCAGATCCGTGGAAAACCACGGGGCTGTGCGGGCTCCATGCAATCGGAGAGGGCGCTTCGGAGCCAAACAGTCAATAGCCCTGGTTAACTCCACATTCCAGCGGGCCACCAGGGAATCGGCTGAAAGGCCATCAACATGGGATAAAGCATCCCCTACCACTCTCTGGAAACCATTTGGATCCATTAAGTGGCGGGGGCGGACCATCCGAATTGGTCCCACCTCCCTGCAGAGGGGATGGGTCGCAGAGAAGTCCAGTTGCACCAGGAAGTGATCTGACCATGGCACTTCTTTCGTTTCGCTTTTACTTAGTGTCAGATCACCAACATCCATAGAGGTAAACACCAGGTCCAAGGCATGTCCACAGCTATGGGTTGGGCCAGACTTATTCAGGGACAGCCCCATGGAGGCCATGCTTTCCACGAAGTCCCGAGCGGCCCCTTGTAAGGTCGTGTCGGCATGGATGTTAAAATCCTCTAGGACGACCAAGCTAGGTGTCTCCAGGAGAACATCCGCCACGACCTGAAGCAGCTCGGGCAGGGAATCCTTGGTGCAGCGGGGAGGTCGGTACACCAAAAGGAATCCTGTACTGCCCCTATTGCCCAACTTCCAGAACATGCACTCAGAAAACTGGGTCTTCCCAATAGGACGCCTGGTGCAAACTAGTGACTTCCTAAAAATCACTGCACCCCCCCCTCCCCGCCCACATGACCTGGGTTGCTGTGCGTAAGAGAAACCTGGTGGACAAGCAGCGGCAAGGACAGGCCCATCTGCTTCATCCAACCAAGTCTCTGTTACACATGCCAGGTCAAGTCCTCCATCCATGATCACGTCATGGATGGCAGTGGTCTTATGACTCATTGACCTGGCATTGCACAGCAGCACCTTCAGGCTATGTGGGTATCCCTTGCTGATTCTAGTATCCGTCCGGACAGGACCAGACCTGGAGGCAGGAATAGTCCTCAGACAACAACTAAACCTGCCTCCTCTGTAATGACCTGGTCTGGTCTTAGCGTAACTCCTCCTCCTGCCCGTGATCACTGAGATCAGTTGTCCCAGTGCATCCCCCCCTGTGGAACATGCCCCAGCCATTTTGTGGGCTGGGGCCCACTCCCCGGCAGCCCTGACCCCTCCCCCTAAGAACAAAAGAACACCTTAAACAAACAAACAAAACCAATAAAACAATACAACAAACAAAAAAAGTAAAAATTACAAAAACATCAAAATAATAAGAAATAATAATTCCCCAAACCCAACCACACATCCATCCCACCCCCACCCCCCACATACAAAAAACCCAAAGAAAAAATTTTTTAAAACATTTTAAAAACACTCTGTGCCCCTCCGGCAATAACAACTGTCCTAGTGAGGCCTGTCAGGCCCCGCCCCGGGCCAGGTGGTAAGTGGCAGGAAGGAGCAGGGCCCTCAGGCACTCACTCAGGGGAGTCCTCCTGGGCAGCAGGCCGCAAGCAGCAGGCAGTCCTTATGAGGCTTCAGGCCCCGCCCCGGGCCAGGTGGTAAGTGGCAAGAGCAGGGCCCTCAAGCACTCACTCAGGGGAGTCCTCCTGGGCAGCAGCATGTGTTATACATTTGTGTTATGTGTTAAAGCCAGGCTGTATACACGCAAAGCAGGCCTAAGAGCTTCATCTGCATAACAAAAGACAGAGAGGATTTCTAAAACCCTCCAATGACATTGTTAGTAGCTGGCAGGCAGCCAATCCCTGCTGAGACAGGGCCAGTGTTGTGATTCGCTAATTGCAGCATTAAGGCGACCTATCACAGGTAGTGTGTGTGTTTTGCCTGGGCCGGCTTAAGGTATATATACTGGACCAAGTGCTCCTGTTTGTCATTCTTGTTCTTCTAGTTCCTGATGTCCCGTTAAATTCTTTTTGAGCTGAATCTCGGTCTTGGGTTATGCCTGAGCCAATCTACACTTCAATACTGTACTGGAATTTTAAAAGAAATTGTTTTTATATGTGGTAGTATTTTTTTTAAAAGATATCTTCATTAGTTTTTATTACATTTTTTCATCACTGGCGCATTGGACTCCCTGGGCTCATCTGGGAAGAAATGTGGGCTATGAATGTAATAATTTACATGCCCATATGCTTATTGCACACAAATGGAATAACAGGTCACTGCCCACAGTGATCTGTTATTCCATTTGTGACTGGCAAAAACTTGGAGGGTAGAAGTACAAACTTTCAGGGTTAATAAAACTAAGAGACTGTAAACAAGAGACAGAGCACAAGAGACATGTAAAGATAAATGGAATTCTTTAATTGAATTCATGAAGAATAGATACAATATAAATATTGATGAGCGGTGCAGCGGTTTTTTCAATGTGGTAAATTAATAATATTTTATAATTATGGGATTATGATGTTTATAGCATATATAATTTAAAAGCCATGTTCCCGCTACACCCTACACCCCTTCATTATCTACATATTAATCATCTGTAGGGTTCTGTTGCCTAAGTCAGCATCTTTCAAACTCTGCTCATCGCCTTTCCTGTCAAGGACTCCCTATGCATCTGCCACCAAACAGCTGCAAACTTTAGATGGTTCTGTCCCATGTTCTATCGTGCATGAAGATCACTGAATGGGCTTGTTGGGTCTCACCATTCTCCCCTGTGAACTGGGGGCACCCTGAAGCATGCTCACTAGTCTTCTGCAGCAGTGGGCTGCAGTGAATGCTCAACAGAAGGTAAAAGCTGTGTTTCAGAAAAGTACCTACCATTACTCATATCCTCAATGCATTTTGTGCATTTGCAATAAACCTTGGGTCTCCACAGCAGAGTCTAAGGCAGGGGTAGGCAACTGTACGTAGCAGGCAGGTGTGATTCTTACCCTCCCCAATGCCTTTCAAATCAAGTTTGATAGGCTGGCAAACCACCTACCTGTCAATCACTTGATGTCACAATGATGTCAGGCCACCTTTCCCCATCCCACCTCACTGTACATGTCTTGCAGAGAGCTTTTCAGGCACCACCGACCAGCTGATGGTTTGCGACTGCAACTTTCCTTTTGGTCGAGCAAAACTTATTTTGTGCCTCGCCCATGATGTCATAGGGCAGGTGAGGGTGACTTGGGCAAAATGGCCAGGTCTCATCCCCTCCAACATGTCAAGGCGAAAAAATGGGTTGCACATCTTTCAGGGCCGCAGAATTTATGTGACTCGCATGAGATCATGGCCCCGAAAAAAGTGCTTTTTCCCAGGGCAATATCACAGCACCCAAATGGGGTGCCATGCTCTTGTGTTAAAAAATGGGAACTGAGACAGCTGGAGAGTATGAAGCTTAAAGCAATCCACAAGTCTAAAGGAATCTGTTCCAAGCCTTGATTGCAAGAGAAAGGGAGTTGGAAAACCCATTCTGTGTGTGTGTGTGTGTGTGTGTGTGTGTGATATCTCCCACCATTCCTCCAGGGAGCTCCAGGTGGCATAAGTGGTTTTTCCTCTCCCCATTTTATCCTCACACCCAAGCCTGTGTGGTAGGTTAGGCTAAGAGATGGTGACTGATCTGATCGATGAGCTTTCCCCAAATGCCGCTACTAACTGCCCCAAGGAACTTACTAAGATGAGGTGTGTGTGTGTTTTGGAAAATAATTATTACAATGCAAAACATTTATATTTCATACAGTTTATTCTTTATTCATTAATTTTAGGCATTTATGCTTTTCAGATGTTGGATTCTCCCAAAGCAGTTGATAGAAACATTAACCCAAAGGAACATCCATATATATATATATATATATGGCAATCAAAAAAATAAAGGGCAGCAGATAAAGGAAGCCAGATAAAAACCAATTTAAATAGAAAAAATGGATTTATTGTCTTAATCAAATACTGTGTGTGTGTGTGTGTGTGTGTGGATTTTAAGTTATATATTGATAAATCTTCAATTGTCATCATCTTCACTTGGCCCTGAAATGATAATAGAGTTCATTCCAGGATAGATATTCTAAAGGCAGGGACATCAGAATGAAGTTCTTTCTCCTGGCTCCCCTCATATCAGACAATGGAGGAACCCACAGAAGAGACCTTGGCCTCTACACTACAGCAGAATCCCCCAAACTACAGCCCTCCAGATGCCCTAGCCAGCTTTGTCAATGTTGAGGGATGATGGGTGTTACTTATCACCCACAACATCTGGAAAACATGAGGTTGAGAAAGGCTGCACTATACAATCATCTTCATAGGGGTCATCCTGAGGCATACATCTCTACATATGTCCTGTCATTTGAAGAGGGCAAGCTATAAACCTAGTCCTGACCCAAATGAAGCATGCATTCCAGTGGATTCAAAGGGGATGTAAACATGCATAAGGTTGCATTGCATGGCACATTGATAAAAGTGTCATCTAGCATGGTCAGGAAGGCGTTTGCACCTCCCATAGCTATCATTTCTGCCTTCTTAGGTTTTAACATTTGATAGGAAAGTGTTCCTCACTATGGCTTGGCTCAGTCCATTAAATATTTACTATTTGTATTATTTGCTGTATTATTAAGTGCTTAATTTGTAAGAGATGCTTTCATTCTATCATGCCATCTCTAGGGATGCTTCCCAGATCTTTAATGAACTGGACCAAAAGCAGAACAGAACAAAACCACAAAAAGACCTTATTCATAATTGTTTTTGGATTCATCTGGCTTCTACGTCTGCTAGGGAGATATGCTGCTGACAGTCTTAATTTTCGACTCATTATCAGTTTTACACAGCCCAGCATGTCGAAAAGCTAGTGAGCATTTTGTAAATATGCAGCTCTCTTCTTAAGGAGGAGTCATAATTATAAATTCTTACAATGTAAAGGGTTCTGTAATCACTCCATCCCTGGTGTAACATTAATGGAGGATGTTTAATAAATCAGGTTTATGGTTCATTATAAAGCCACAATAATGTTGCACTGTTATATTTTTCAGCTGCATCTGCCTGGTGCAGTGGGCTGTTTTACGTCTCACTGTATCCTGCTGTAAAAGCATAAATAAAAATTAGATAACAATGGAGCTCATAGAAAATGCATCCTCAACCCATTTTGCATCAGCCAGCTCGATTGTGATCCTTCAGAGCATGGCATTGTCCTCTGCTGTCTCCAAAGAAAGACAAATAACTCTCTGATAAACTATTTACAATTATGGCTGGCGCAAAGCAGCAGTTTCAAGTGACGGAAACATGACTCAGCTCGAGATCTTCAGAGGGGGAATGTAAAAACAAACATTTTATTTCAGATAGAACCTTTGCGGATGGTTCTCAGTATATGGGGCTGACTGGTCCTCAAATGGATTTAAACCAATGGGTGGACGTTGCAGGGAAGCAGATTTTGGATAACCATTAAGAGACACCGCCTAACAGTAAGCGCTCCTTAACAGTGGAACAGACTGTGTTGAGAGGTGATGGGTAATTCTTCACTGGAGGCATTTAAGCAAAAGCTGGACAGCTATGAGCAAGGGATGCTATAGCTGCCTCTTGAATTGTGGATCCTGAATGGAGGAGGGGACTGGACCAGAAGACTCTCACACCCCGAAGTCCCATCAGACTCTATAATTTTATGACTTCTGTAGTCAAGAAAAGGCTCCATGGGAAGGTGGGCAGTTATATTTCTACTAAGTTCATCATTACTCGATTTATGATCCAAAGATTTCATTACAGTGAGTTTGTTTTTCATCCCAGAGTGGATGACCTGAGGAACGGTCATAGCTCGGTGGCGGAGCACATGGTCGAATCCCTAGCATTGTCAATTAAAACTGCAACCGGTCAGAGCACACTGCTAGGCTAAGGCAACTTACAGCGTTTGGCAGCGTCAATTACTTGAAAATGAGTAGGCAACATTGAATTATACCCCCTGCAGTTGAAATGTACCCCACCCCCAGAATACAAAAGATATTGAGCATTTTGCTCTCCTTTCACTGTGAATTCAACACACACACACCACAACAAAGAAATATTGTATGCGATGTCAATCATTTTGAAAGTGATTTGCCAAGTTTAAAAAACAAACAAATCATGCAAATAGATAACTGAAGTTGAAAAATCTCTTTAAGTGTTTTATTTGAAAAGTTAAAATGGCTCCTTCACTCTGCCCCTGCAACAAGCTGTCTCTGTCTTTTAAATATACTTATTTTAAACTTTTTTTCTTTTGCATTTGATAGGAGGAATTGTGCTTTTCTGGTACTTAGCGGCTAGCTAGACTTTCCTATTTTAAAGTATTAAACTTGGCATACTGACTTCAGTGCTGAGGTTCACGTTCAAAGGAGTCTTTGCCCTTCTAAGAAACTGAAAAGAAATATAGCAAATGATATTTATTGTATATTGAAGGACAGTCACTAGAGGGAGCGCTTCCTTTGCAAAGTAGCTTCCCTGGAGCCTAGAAGGGACAGAAGAACTGGTTCACGTGTTACAATTTTCACTTGCTTTCAGCTCCTGCAAGTCAACTATTGACATGGGTGTTGTTGGCGTGAACATAGCACCATCTATGTGCATGACACTTTACTAAGTATAAGGGGCAGATCCCTGCCTGGAGGGATTTAGAATCTACCAGACACAGACCTGCCATAGGGCAGTGTTTCCCAAACTTGGGCCTCCAGCTCTTTTTGGACTACAGTTCCCATCATCTCTGACCACTGGTCCTGCTAGCTAGGGATCATGGGAGTTGTAGTCCAAAACAGCGAGAGACCCAAGTTTTGGAAACACTGCAACAGGGTACCATATTCTGCTAATGGAAGCATCATAAAGACTACAATTACTGTTCGATTGGTGCGACAGAACTTTTTAAAGTTTGGAACCTGGTGGGACAAGAACATTTGAGCTCTGCTTCAGGTGAAGTCACTTATGCCCTACCCCACCCCAAAAAAAGAGGACAAAAGAAGATAAAATTTGCATGTGCTCATTGATATGTTCAAATGCAAATTTATAAATAATTACAGTAATTGAAATAGAAATACTTCTCACTATAATGTGGAAGACTTTGAAAAGGACACCTGTATTTCGGCTCAGTCTGCTGTCTAAAAAGGCCCCTGCTCTCCCTTCTTAGAGTTCTTTATCTTCTAACTGGACAGCTCTTCAAGTAGGAATGATGTGAGGAAACTTTTGGCCTCCATATGTCTGGGAAACTACAACTCCCATTATCCCCGGCATTGGCCTTGCTTGTGGGACTGATGCAAGTTGTAGTTCATCAATATCTGGACAGCCAAAGATTTCCCACACCTGAAGTAGAGATTCTTCTGTTTTCTGTAAAACAAGAGACAGGACTACCGTATTACATGCTGCAAAATATTCTGGGCCAGCACTGCAATCTATAATCAAGTGTGGGTAGTGAAAATAAATGGGAAAGAAAAACACAAAGGAGGGGATGGGCAAAGAATATTTGCTGATGATATCAAGAGTCTCTAGCCCTCCAGATGCTGTTCTTGCACCTTAACTCATATCAGCCCCAGCCAACATGGCCTATGGTTAGGGATTATGGGAGTTGTTGCTGGCATCCGTATCTCTTGGGAGACAACGGAGGAGTGCGCCTTTGGAGATGAAGTCAAACTGCTGGAAGGTTGCAGCGCCTGCTGTGGCTGTAGAGACCGATACAGGAGAGACATGTTTTATTGCAGCTGGGGCAGATGAAGCTGTCCAGTTGTGCTGCTGCAGATGCACCACAACATTTCATCTCTCTACTCTCCTGCCAGCTGTCATTCCTGCTCTAGTCACTGCTGTGGATGCACAACATTACTGTCTGTCTCCAGACCTGTGATCGTCTGCAAGAGATTCCACAAAACAGGGTTGATGTTGCCATGTCATATTTGCAGACATCTTCGTTGTGCAGAGTTGGTATACCAAGAAAAAGCACTTGGAATACGAAGGAACCACACCAAATATCCTTTGCCTCATCCGCCTGCTCCTGGTGCTTTCCCCACACACGTTGCTAATGGTTGTCTCTTTGTATTCCTATTTACCACAGATGATGCAGCATTCCACTGAAAAGTGTGAGTACCACCACAGATCACCCACCTTTTTAGGGAAAGCACCTCACTCAGCCTGTGGATATTTAGCATTTTTTTTGCTGGGGAAAATGACAATCTGGACATATCGGGAAGACTGTAGTCGGCAGCAGTGTGCGGGTGGAAATTGTCAAAATCATCCGGGAAAATTGCTCAAAAATGTTTTTCTTTGTGATTTTGCCCAAAAAGCTCAACAACTTTGAGCAAAACTAATAAAAGCTCAACAACAGCCCTGTTTAGGGAAGTTTTTAATGTTTAATCCCCTTTTTTATTATTATCATTATTAATATCTGTTGGGAGCCGCCCAGGAAAGCCAGCCAGATGGATGGGGTATAAATAATAAATTGTTGTTGTTGTTGTTATTGTTGTTGTTGTTGTTGTTAACTTTTCTGTCTGGGTTCTGTTTGAAATATGGCAACCCTACATACTGCTAGGGAAAATCTTGCTGGGAGTCCTGGCCTTTGCTGAGCTCCAAATGCAAGGAACTCTTTCCAGTCCAGTTCACATCAGTTTCTACTTTTGGTAACAGATAAATAACCGTTACGTTCAAGAAATATCACACGTGGTTCACATGGGTTAAAGCTTTTAGCATTGCACTAATAATAATGGTGATGATAATAAATTACCTGCTCTTTATTTTCATTGGCTACAAATTTGGTATAAACTGTTAAATGAGGACACTTCGCCCATCAATAGGCTCATCAGCAGGAGAATGATTACACACTCTCAGCCTATCTGAATCCATCCTTTGCCCCTTGTAAACTATCAAAGGGATCAAGAGATTAGCACTGCTCTGGCTGTGGAACAGTGTAAGGACATACAGGGCCTCCCCTTTGCTACAGGGGAAGGGCAGCGCTCAAGGGTCATGGGTCAAGTGACCCACTCTGTGCGAGAGAAAGCTTCAGACAATGCATCAAACAAGATAAGGAACAGTACATGCAGAAGGCACAAAAGAGCTGGATAAAGATAACTTGGAATAACACAATAAAATCCTTCAGATTTTTTAAAAAACGAAATCCTTTCAAAGAAACTCAACTTCTGTTGATGCATAGAATTGGCCTCTTTGGGTATTAGTGCTGTTCTGATAATTTTGTCCAGTGGTTTTGGGAGTGTTTGCTGTGGGTTAAAAAGAAACCACCATCAAAAACTGCAGAAAGGGAAGGGGGGAAATCTGGTGAAATCTCACTGGTGGGGAGGAGGGTTTGGAACCTAGCTGAATAAAGTGTCAAGGTGGGATCATGTGTTCTTGCTTTCATTTTGAAAAATAAAATTCCAAATGACATATCTGGCAGGCTCCCCAGCTGCCCACATTTCCTATAATGGATTGGGGCATTAAAAGAATGTTACAGGATGATGTCCTTCTATGGGCTTTCTGGCATTCAGAGTGCCCTAGTGGCATGCAGTTTTCTGTAAAATAGTTTTTTAAAAAATATATATTCACAGTGCTCTCAGGTGCACAAAATGCAGCCTCACCACTTGTCTGTGGGTCCTCCTATAGAGAATACCAGGGACATTCTTGAAGGCAGTGGAAATATCTTTTTCTTTTTTTAAGTTAAAAAGACTCTAGCTTTGCACCACTCCAAACACAGCTTCCCCAGCTGTCCACACATGGTCTACAGACCATGGAAACTTGTCATAATATAATGTCCTCTCCTGGGCCTTTCTAGGAGGCCTGGGATGCCAGGGAAGCTGCTGAGCTCATCACAAGGAATTTAATTGTTGAAGTCAAAAGGAAGAACATGCACACCCTTCAGTCACCTTTATTAAAGCAGCACCCAAATCTCTTTCCCTGCAAGTTTTCACTTGAATCCTTCATCATCATGAAAGATTCATCATCATACAGAAAAACAACTGCCTCATTTTGAGATGTGGGTTAATGAAATTGCAGGGTGATATTTGGAACAGCGCTAATCGGTATAATTCAGTTATCTTCCCCTTTCCCCATTTGGTGGAATCTATCCTCAACTCCAGTGGGACACGGGTGGCGCTGTGGGTAAAACCTCAGCGCCTAGGACTTGCCGATCTCATGGTTGGTGGTTCGAATCCCCGCGGCGGGGTGCGCTCCCGTCATTCAGTCCCAGCGCCTGCCAACCTAGCAGTTCGAAAGCACCCCCGGGTGCAAGTAGATAAATAGGGACCGCTTACCAGTGGGAAGGTAAACGGCGTTCCGTGTGCTGCGCTGGCTCGCCAGATGCAGCTTGTCACGCTGGCCACATGACCCGGAAGTGTCTGCGGACAGCGCTGGCTCCCGGCCTATAGAGTGAGATGAGCGCACAACCCTAGAGTCTGGCAAGACTGGCCCGTACGGGCAGGGGTACCTTTACCTTTACCTTTTATCCTCAACTCCTGCCTCCATCCCCTCTGCCTTTCTTGCACCATGTATATATGATGCAATTGGCAAAACCTGCTTTCACGTGGTGGGATGGCATAGAGATTGGCCCATACAAATGAAAAAGAGGCAAAGGGAGCAAGGAGGTGGCAGAAGAAAACTCAGCATAAGCTAAGCCAGTGTAAAGTTACACCAGATCCAAACCTCATTCAGCAGCAGGGATGCTGCCCTGGTAAGCCTGGCAGAGGGGAAACAAGCCTTTAAAATTGTATTTTAAAGTTGTCAGGTCATGTGATTAAGCTGAATAGGTTTCGGATCCATCCCATATCCCCTCTTCTCTGGTCCCACCCACATCTCTGTTGAGCCAGGATTGTGGACACCAGCTGAACCAGAGAGCCACTACATCCTAAACTGCTCATCCAGGTGGATGTTGACATCAGATTGCCCAGCTGGAAAAGTCTCTAGACATCCTGAGCAGCAGGAGTTTCTAGAACAACAGAAGGACTTTCTGGCCCCTTCATCAGCAGCTGAAATTAGTTAATTCCAGGAGGGTTATATCCAAATCAACATAGGGAAAATCTCACACATCCTTGGTTAGCAGTGGACCAGCTCCATGCAGGATAAATCAGAAAAGGTGTCAATAGCTGTCATTTGCCTGACCAATTCAAATCAATAAGTAAAGTATCAAGGTGGCTTCTGCGGTGAAAGTCATGTTAAGATATTGCCTTCTGATTTCTACATGTTTATGGGTCTCACTGGGATCCCTCTGGAAACCAGCAAATTCCATAAAAGCTAACATGAAGTGTAGGAGAAAATGTGCAGTGGTGTGTCGTATTTCTTCTGAAAGCTGAATGTCAGCCAAAGCCAGGGGTCTGCAACCATTAAGACAAAAAGAGCCACTTGGACCCGTTTCCGAAGGAAAAAAAACTGGGAGCCGCAAAACCATTGCGACATTTAAAACAAATATAACACTGCATATATTGTTTCTTACCTTAATGTCCGATCTGACGGTGGGCGGGAAGGTGACGTCGGGACAGTGCGTGACTAACGCACGCACTGCCCCCATGCGACGTCACAGCCAGTACAGCGCCCGCCACAGTGGGGAGTGTCGGGGCGCACAATGCGCCTCCTCCCCTCGCTAGTATCTGCCCTGGAGCCGCGGCAAAGGTGTAAAAGAGCCACATGCGGCTCCGGAGCCGCGGGTTGCAGACCCCTGGCCAAAGCCTTTGTCTAAAAGGTGGTCAGCTATAACTGGATGGTTCAGAAACAGCATCAGAGGTGGTGATGGAAGAGGGTATTGAACTCAAGAAGAAAGGAGAAGAGAGACAAAGGTTTATCATTATGGATTTGTTTTGTTATTAGCTGAGAGCTCTCATCCTTGCTGAGAACATGAGGCACAATTGTCGCACTGCAAAGGATAAGCACACTCAAACTCAATTGATCTCATTTTGATGCATTTTGCTTTTATGTTTGTTGTATATTGCCCTGTATTGTTTTGGAGCAAGGACGATTCATAAATACCCTAAGTAAAATAACTGAATACGTAAGTTTTTAGATGGACAATTTAGCACCTTCCAGTACCATAAGCACCTATGGACAGCACCTTAATTTTAATTGTACTGCTTAGTAACAAAACACTTCATTCTTCTTCAGTTAAAATTATGGTTGTGTTCTTGCACTTTAATTCTAAATTGTCACTGCACCTGCAACAAACAAAACATGGAAAGTGCAATTTCAAAGGATGGCTTTGCTTTCATGTTTTTTTCCCCAAAATGTGTGAATGTGATAGATTTGCCTTTAAATGTGAATTGAATCTAAGTTAACCCCTGTCTGTAGTAAAAGATGCTGGAAAACCTCAGCAAAGCTGGAAGAGGCTCAACAGGCTTCTCTTCCAGCAGGAAACAACACTTTGGCAGTTTCCCCTCTCAACGTGGGTCATGGTCCGAGACTACAAGCCCCATGATGCCAGGTTGGAAAAGATGCTCTGAGTATCATTTCCAACTGGGGACATGGGGTCTTTTCCAGGTTGGAAAAGATGCCAAGAGTATCACATCCAAGGAGAGGATAGACCTAATGGGCCTTTTTCATATTTACTGGAACTCTTAACAAGCTGATTTTCCCTGTTCTTTGCCTAAGGAGAAGGATGGCAGTGAGAGTTGGCTGGCCACAGTGTTCTTTCATTGCTATAGCTAACAGTTTCCAGCTGTTTGACACTGATGCTCAAGGAGTGTAATTGTTTTTCCGATTCCCCCCTTTCATGGTGCATGTACAACACAGAGGAGGAAGAAACTCAGCATTCAACCTTCCTTGCCTATTCAGGTTGTGATGGTTAGATGGGGTGCCTGCTTGGCTCTTCCTCATAAAGTCTGTAACTGGTTAACCTTAAAATGCATGGAGAGGGACTATACATGATCATTGGGGGGAGGCAGTGCCCCCTGTAAGAGCTTCATAGCTGTGCTCCTGCTTTGGAATGCTCTGGAATGCTGCCTTACTGACCTAACTAGTTTCAAGGAGGTAGCTGTGTTGGTCTGATGCAGATGAAATAAATTTAAAAAATTTAAAAAATTGTCCAGTAGCACTTTAGAGACCAACTAAGTTTGTTCTGGGTATAAGCTTTCATGTTCATGCACACGAAAGCTTATACAGTGGTACCTTGGGTTAAGAACTTAATTCTTTCTGGAGGTCCGTTCTTAACCTCAAACGGTTCTTAACCTGAGGTACCACTTTAGCTAATGGGGCCTCCTGCTCCCATGATTTCTGTTCTCATCCTGAAGCAAAGTTCTTAACCTGAGGTACTATTTCTGGGTTAGTGGAGCCTGTAACCTGAAGTGTCTGTAACCTGAAGCGTCTGTAACCCGAGGTACCACTGTACCCAGAACCAACTTAGTTGGTCTCTAAGGTGCTACTGGACAATTTTGTATTATTTATTTATTTATTTGACCTAACTAGTGTTTGGGCCAGCAGCCAGAAGCTACCCTAATAGCAGAGGAGCTAGTCAAGTTGAAATGCAAACCAAGCGCTTGAAATAGGTCCACCTTTCCACACAGGGAGAGGAGGCAGCAGAAGATATTGCCACAGGCCTGTAGCAGATGGCATGTCATTGGTGGTGGTGCTCACCTGCCTTCTGGTTGGTTGCACTGCCTCTGTTTACAGGGAGGTGGAGGTTGATGCAGTGCGAATGCACCAACAGCAGTACCACATGGGCTCTGCTGTTGCATTTGCACCATGCCAACCTCACTGCTACCCTTCCCATCTACCTCCCTCGAAGCAGCATCAACAGGACCAACCAAAAGTCAGGTGAGCACAGTGGCGTAGCGTGGGGGGTGCAGGGGGGGCCGGCCGCACCGGGCGGAACATCTGGGGGGGCGCTCGCACTCGCAGCTCTCTGCCCCTACCTGGCTCACTCACTCTCTCTCACTGCAGTGCTGGCTGTGCGAATCCGATCCGAGCCGCTGGGTCGCCGCCCACTGTGGAGGGGGTGGGTGCCAGGCGTGCGGTGCGGAGAGAGAGCGAGGGACTATCTGGGGGAGGGACAGTGCAGCGGCCTCCCAGCGCAGCGCTGAGCACGGGAGAGAACCACACCAGACCAGACCAGGCAGCAGCAAGAAGAACCTGGCAGCGGCGGCAGGTTAGGAGTTAGGGGGCGCAAATTACTTGCCTTGCCCTGGGTGCTGACAACCCACGCTACGCCGCTGGGTGAGCAGCAGCATCTCACCATGCTGCTCACTGATCCCTTAGAACATATTGAACTAGACAGTAAAGTTTATCAGTAGGCACCCTCAGCAGACAGCAGCCCACTGTCTGCTGTCTTGTGGCTGGGTCTGGTTTTCTTTTTCTTTGTGATTGCTTCCTGCTATTGTTTTACTGGCTGCTTATAAGAAACATTGAGTTCCTTGTACTTGTTACTTTCTATTAAATTAAAAGCAAGAGGGGGTCCTCTGCAGAGCAACTCACTGGCCCCACCTGGTTTTTGCAATGTGGAATTAGCTCTTAGGACCAGGGCACACGTACTCTAAGACACACTTACCAACACACACCCAGCTTCTACCCTGCTTGGCATGAGACCAGCAAGGCTTGGGTACGGGAGTTAATCCACCACTGACTCTCCCCTCCCCATCAATGTAGGATTTCCCTGTATGAAATTATTTCCAAATACCCATTAGCTTCACATCAAGCCAAATATTCCACTCTGTTCTACAGCAGCATGATTCCCATGGAATCGGTGAATTTCCTTCTGCTGGGGCATCAAAATGGAAAAAAGTTAGGCTTTAAATTGTGACACTGTAAAAGTTCACTGTAAACTGATTATATTTTATATGGAACAGCTTGACAAATTCCACCAAGTTGCAAATTCAGGCAACCATTTGCACTGTATTAACATTCATTACCATTAAAAAATATCATTACTCCTGTCCCTGCCTTATGCTAATTCTCAAATGCACTGTGTCACATTATAGGTAAACCCTTAAGTGTTTATTACAGCATGATTAATTGTACAACAGAAGACACTGCAGAGGCCAAGAGAAAATAGCCACTGCTGCAAAATAATGTCCCCTAAGGGTTTCTCCTACTGTTTTTCTTTCAACACCCCCCTTCCTTTGTAGAACTGAACAATTCCAGCACAATTACATTGGGGGAGGCAATATAGTTTTCCAGGTAGTTCTGGCCCTTTGATATATCAGGATGATGTTTCTCCTTGGATCAGTCTAATAAGAAAAATAAATAAATATTGATCTATCTCTGAATTACTCAACAAGGTTTTCTCCTCTGAAGTCTAGCTGTTTAATAGGACTGAGCTAAAATGGCCTCCCTAATGGCTCTTTGTGAGTTTTTCCTCACACGCAAACGAAGAGAAGAAACAACTGCAGTTTGGGCTGGGGGAGGCTCTAAAAGAAGAGAGGAATCAGACAAGGAACTGCCTTCTCCAAGGCGAGTCAGCACCATACTTGCCAGTTCACGGATGGGGAGACCATGGTCCTCCAGAGGTTGTTGGACTCCAACTCCCATCAGTCCTACCAGCCAGGTCAATAGTCAAGGACAATGGGATCAACAGTCAAGCAACATCCGAAGGGCTAAAGTTTCCCCACTGCTACTGCAGATGTTGTTTGACTGCAACTCCCATCATTCCTATTCTTTGGCCATTTTAATAAGGGTTGATGAGATTTGTTGACTAACTATATCTGAAGACCACCACACTGACTATCCCTGCCTTACTCTTATATGTCTGGCTCAGCAGTCCTGCCCCAAGAATGCAACTGCTCCACTTTGAAAATACAACTTCCTCAGAGCTAGATGATTTACAGAAGAAGAAGAAGAAGAAGAAGAAGAAGAAGAAGAAGAAGAAGAAGAAGAAGAGTTTGGATTTGATATCCCGCCTTTCACTCCCTTTAAGGAGTCTCAAAGCGGCTAACATTCTCCTTTCCCTTCCTCCCCCACAACAAACACTCTGTGAAGTGAGTGGGGCTGAGAGACTTCAAAGAAGTGTGACTGGCCCAAGGTCACCCAGCAGCTGCATGTGGAGGAGCGGAGATGCGAACCCAGTTCCCCAGATTACGAGACTACCGCTCTTAACCACTACACCACACTGGCTCTTGGAAACTCTCTAAATATCACAGGGGAAGCATGGTCCCACTCTGTGTCTCATACTCTTTTTGCTGCTGTTGCACATGAAGAAACAACACTCTAGTATCCCTTTCTCCCTCCTTCTAGCCTTATGACCCAAAAGAATTCACCAGTGCCACACTCTGGAGAAGGCCACTGAAACCCCTTCAGGGTGGGATTCCAAAATGTCAAACCAAATTCAAAGTCTCGGACTCCCTTTCCACAGCACACCTCTGTAAGTGGGACAAACTTTACATTCTCTGTCATAATGGGAATTTCCTGAAGTTAACATTTGCTACTGCATTATCCATGGAAATACTGAGATCCATAAAACCAAATATTGAGACCTACAAAATCAAATTCCAGTGAAGGGGATGATGTCGCTAGAGTTTTTGTATTCTTTTTGCTAAATAAATATTCATATGCTTCTTATTTTTACGTGAAGTCTTAGCATCATCCCACAAAGTTTCACTTCTTGCTGACTGGTGCAGCAAGTATGATTTTTTTTCATGCCCTCTGTATCCAAAATAGCTCCTTTATTGCTATTGTGATTGCTGTGTGAAACGTCATTACATGAGTGTCATGGAAACTTACCGAAGGTTTTTGTAACATGATTACTGATCAGCCACACAAATGACCCACACCCACACTATATTGTAAGTTGTTAAAAACGTAATTTTGAGACTTTTTTTTTAGTGGTGAACTAAAATAATACTCAACTATAACAATGTTGTAAATAAGTCATTGCATACCCCACTAAATGCCAGGAATGTGCATAAGCTCTATGTGGAGACTGAAAAATGAGGTCATGGTTTTGGGGGGCTTCAACCCTCCCATGTTGAAGCATGCTATTAATGCCCCCGACAGATCCATGTCCCCACAAAGCCTGCTGTTGCTCTAGTTCCCCCCCTTAACTTTTCTAATAATAGCTCTAAGTTTATATATATATGTCTATGTTTCTCTTGGTCCATGGGCTTAGCAGGAAAACAGGCTGTCACAAATGCTGCCTGTGGAGCTCTGAAGAGCTCTGTGGTGTTGTTTTTCAAAGCATATATGTTTTTTAACATTTGGTTCTTTTTAAAACTCAATGCTGCTCTGCTTTAACCTAAAACAACTTCAGTGCTCTTCAGGGCTCTACAGGCAGCATTCTAGACAGTCTCATGCGATGAGACCTCTATCAGAGGCCTGAAGGTCTATCTTGGAGAACACAAACAGCCACGGGATACACACACAGAGAGAGAGAGAGAGAGAGAGAGAGAGAGAGAGAGAGAGAGAGATGAACCTACACTTACTTTGCAACCTCTTAATTATTTAAGGAAGAGCAGAAGAGCATGGATAATGGAGGAAAGTTCCTCTGCAAAAGCTCCTGGTCCTATTTGTATGCAATTCAACAGACTTAGTCCATTCTGAAGGAGCTCATGTGCCTACAAATTTCACCCACTTCAGCCAAAAGCATCTTTAGATACCCCATTATTGTGAACAAAGAGCACAGAACTAGCACAAATACAAGATGAATCATTAGGTTCATGTGCATGCCAAGTAAATGCATAAATGCATCCCTCCTACATGTACATACGAAGCCTAATACAGATTCAGGTCAATATTGTCTATGCCCATAAGGGATGGTGTAGATGCAGTTTGCACTGTAGACCCTGTATTAAGCAGAGTTGATATATTCACAAAGGTTCCTCCCAACTACTTCCTATTTGTTCTAAAGTTTGCAGTGGGCTGATTGTCTTACATTGTGTTTTATATGTACTAAAAACTTATTTTAGTGACAAATATACTCCCAATCTAAATAGTGCACATAGGATTATGATACCTGTAGTCCTGATTTAATTTGATATGTAGGATTGTAGCATTAATTCATTCGGTAATTAACAGTGTACAATATACTTTTAAGTGTGTATTAGATTGCAACTTCATCCATTGCAAGTTTTCAGAAAATCCTGATCTCCATGTATGCCAGGATGAGAAAAATATGCTGTTGCGTGGATTGACTTCTTATTCAATTCAATTCAATGGAAGGGGGAACCTTTTTGAATGAGAAAACCCTTTTTTTGATCAGAGAACCATCGTTGTTCACATTCACGTCCACACAACCTAAAGGTTTCACAGGCTGAGGGTGACCGAAATCTACCCTTTGGCAGCAAAACACACACACACACCCTTTCATAAGCACAGCATTGCCAATAAATTTAAATACTGCAAAATTTCCACCCTGAAGCTCTCTATCTACTGGGTTGTTTGTAAACTTTCATCTTTATACTTTGTCTTTATACTTTTTATGATCAGACGACTGGAGTTTAGCCACGCTATCTCTCCTGTCTGATGCAGCTACTGTCATAAGAATACAGAGTCCAATTTTAATGCCTCATATAACCTGCGAATGATAGTTATAAATTGTGTTCCTATGACCTTTTTAATATTCTGACAGTTGACTTGACAGCCTTCCTCAATCTTCCTGCTTCAGAACATCAGTCACTTGCAAGGAAGGGTGGGGAAATGCAGTAGCTAAAGGCCATCTAAGCAAAAATATTTAAAAAGTTAAGGAGCCGGTTGGTTCTTCTTGATCAGTGGCCATTTCTCCTGAAGGACCACTTGGAAAATGGAATCAGAGTTGAATGATATTAAATCCCATTCCACAAAGTGATTGGCTCCCTCTTGCTGTTGCTGCCGTTGCTCTTCTCATCAGATCCTTCCTTTCCCTCTAGGATTGTTAATGTGGGCTTCAGTGGGCTCCTTTGTCGGGGGGCACATTGGGACCAAAGGTTTCCAACTGCTTTCAGTGGGTTTAGCCCTGAGAAGATAAAATTGATAGCACTGATGGCTGGTGCCCAGTGAGGCTGGCAGAGTAGAAGCAGGGAAACCAACAGTAGGTGGAACCAGACCCAGTGACAGGCAGAGCCAACTTATCCTAGTTTTTCCCCACCTGTCTCCCTGCTGAGTCCTAGAAAGGGAGACTATGGTGGAGAAAGCTGACAACCAGGGCCACCCACCTGGACTGGTTGTAAGTAAGAAGGCAGGCAAGTAGGGGCTGCCTGAGGGCAGAGGTTGATAGCGTAATAGCAGGCACAGTAAGCTGCAGCCGAGCTGTGCAAAAGCCAGAATTTCTACACCCTTATCTATTACTCCACTATCTATCCATGCAAACAAAAAAATGTTATCATAGTTATCTGGACACATTCCAGCCAGGCAGAAGATCTGGCCAGGACACAGAGTAGGAATGACCTGCAGTCCCAGGGGTCAGATAAAGAAGCTTGGAGGGTTCACATTTGGCCCCAAACCCAGAGATTCCTCATTTGGTCCAATACCCAGAGATTCCCCAGGAATGTGTCTCAAACCTTTCACAGGTTTGCAGGAATGTGTCTCAAACCCTTCACATATCTCTCTGCTGCTTCTGACTTTTAAAGTGATCACAGAAAGCGCAGACCTTTCTTGTTCAGTTCTACAAAGGGAGAGAGAGAGAGAGAGAGAGAGAGAGAGAGAGACTGACTAACTTAGAGACTTTCAGGCCATATTGGAGTTCTGAAAGGGGAAGAAGCAGGAAGCAACACAGCCACCAATCCTGCTGAGACTGATCTGGAATCTTAATCAAGTGCCTAACCTAATCTGCTTTCCACTTCCAATCTACTTGCCTGATGCTCTGTCATAGCAGCAGTACGGATCTTTATTCAATGGAGAGGATGTTTTCCTCGCTGTAATTATGGCTGTTTTATCTCTCAAGTCAAGAGCTTGACTATAAATAACAATTATACCATGGAAGGGGGAAGTAAGAGAAAACCCATTCAGAATAATCGCAAGTGAAGAGAAATGGCTCCGGCAGAAGTCAAGGTTGATGTAGAATCCTGGATGTCTTGAAATTCCATGTTTCAGAGTCTAATAAGCAAGCTCTCAATAAGCAGTCAAAGACCACAACTTTCATTAACAACACAGAGCCAATTTGCCCTTCCCAGTGATCCACTGCTATAAAACTGCTTTTGATTCTTTTCCTTTGTGGTTCAGACAACGAGGCAGCATTTACGCAGGAGAAACACGATAGCACTGAGGGAGTATATGGCAAAACTCTTAATTACAATCATGGCCATTTTACAAGTGGGATAAGGAAGTTTGGTTTTTAGAACATTGTTGTGATCAAGAGAAAGAGTTTCCTATGCAAGAAAAGGAGATTAATAATAATTAAAACAACTAAGTACAACTGTGGGTGTTAGGTCACTGGAGCTGCAATAATGAGCTTGAGACCTATGAGAAGAAGAGGCAGTTGCAAGAGAAAACTGTTTAAGCTTAAGTAGGGCTGGAATGGGGTTAAGACTAGCTGGACTGCACAACCTTTTTTCTGTTGAAGGCCACAGTTCTTCGGAGTAATCTGTCAAAAGCCAGCAGGGGACAGGACCAAAACCAAAACTGCATGGGACTATCCTTACCCATGCATCCTTTTATCTCTTTCTGACACCATCCCCTCTCCATCCCTCCCTCTCTGACACCTGTTTCTCTCTTAACCCCCTTACTGCCCACCTAGCAGGCTGCTCGGCAAGGAGCAAATTGTTATTGCCAGGTCTGCACTGGTCATTTGTAGGGGGCTTTTGAAATTAGACCAAGAGCCTAGAAAATAAGATTGAGAACAGCATGCAGCTTCAATGCCACAAGCTGCAAACTCCAGGAATAGAAGACGGGTTTCTGGACAATACTTGTTAGATATAAAGAAAGAAAGCCTTTGGGCGGTTGAGGAGGGAGGGAGAGAAAAACTACAGACTCTAAGAGGAGGGCAGAATCAATGGCTCACTAGGTGCTTACTAAAGTAGAAGGCAGAGAAGATCAGAAGGTACTGTTTCTTAGCTGAAACTGGCAAAGGAAGAGAGAAACTACAGAGTGGCAAGGCATGCAGTCATGGAAAGCATAGTGCCTGAGAAGAAGGCTTCATGTTTAGCCCAAGACTGGCCACTGCATGAGTAGTAAGGTAATTTAAAGGGACCCCTGACCATTAGGTCCAGTCGTGGCCGACTCTGGGGTTGCGGCGCTCATCTTGCTTTATTGGCTGAGGGAGCCGGCGTACAGCTTCCAGGTCATGTGGCCAGCATGACTAAGCCACTTCTGGCGAACCAGAGCAGCGCACGGAAACGCCGTTTACCTTCCCGCTGGAGCGGTACCTATTTATCTACTTGCACTTTGACGTGCTTTTGAACTGCTAGGTTGGCAGGAGCTGGGACTGAGCAACGGGAGCTCACCCCATCACGGGGATTCAAACTGCCAACCTTCTGATCGGCAAGCCCTAGGCTCTGTGGATTAACCCACAGTGCCACCTGTGTCCCTTGCATGAGCAGTAGGGTTAGCATAACTATGGCTTGAGCTGTTTCTTAAAAAAAATGAATGACTCCAGTGATACATACACAATGAAGTACTGCCTTTTTTCAAGGAAAAAGCACACCGTAATAAAGAAGCTATTAGTATAATGATGCCTCTGGCCAGTCCAGAAATCTCAACAACTAAAAAAAGAACTAAACCTCTTCAGAAGTCCGCAGGCATCATTCTAGACAGTGTCATTATATAAAGACACAGACAAGTCCTGTAAGGCATATCAGAGGGCACTAGAAACTAAGCCTGATTTAAAGCAGCAAAGCTTTTTTTAAAAAAAAATAATAATGTAAAAGCATGGGCACACTTACGACTTCTTAATTATTTTAAGGTAAGAAAGAGCAATAAACAAACCCCTACTCACCCAATCCATATGGTATTATGGAGGAAAGTGAATCCTTTTTACTTCTTCCACCAAAATTCTCCCAAAACAAATTGTCTGCAATTTGGCAGGCTTAATCCACTCTGGAGGGGCTCGTGCCCCTATAAATTTCATCCACATTGGCCAAAAGAAGAAGAAAAAAGTAACAGCCATTTTTAAATTCCCAATTATAATGGAGAAGTACAGACAGACCTTTGCTGGCAGGAGAGAAAACACATGAACCAGCTCTACCAGCAAAGGATATAATAAAGACTAAGTTCCTATTCCTTTATTCTTCAATGCTAGGAGGGAAATATTTATTTACTCATTGTGACGTGCTCTGAGATCTTTCAGAGAATTCTTCCCTCTGACATTAATCTGGCACTCCTTCAGCAGTTAAACCAAACTAAATGGATGTATACATGAAATGTAGCAGCCTTTATGTAACAAAAGATCAGAATAGATTTACGGTGCATACACGTTTCCTGTTGTTTACCCCTGGGACGCCCAAACTCTTTGCAACACTAGCAAATCTGCAAATTATAACACTGACCTCACTTGGGACCATTAACAAAGAAGGGATAGCTTCCTTGCTGATGCCTGCCATGTTTGGTTTGATTAGAGGCGCCCAGCTAAGTACAACTCCTTCTGTTTGATGGAATTCACATAGTAGCCTCAGTCCAAAATTATGCACAAAATTGTGCACTTCTTGCCCTGGGCTGAAAAACCCAGTGCAGGAACCAGTGATATTCACAGGTTGTTCCAAGTCAGACTTTCAGCAATAGCCAATAATCTCTTCTGTTCCTTTTCTTCTAGCAGTTCTCTTTTGTGGCAGTCTGAAGGTTGGTGTCGTTGTCCCCCTCCCCTCCTGCTCTCCTGACCCTTTCAGTTTGTTTGAAATTGAGGATAACTAACTCTAATCTGCAGAAATGGAAAAGGCTCATTTTCCTTACACTGTAATCAGAAACAAAAATGACCCGTACCTCCATCTCCTTCCAAATATGAGAGATGATGAATCCTGGGGAGATAACTGTCAAAATAGGATAGACTTTTGTATTGAGTTTCCTTGAGGTTACATATCGTTTCACTGTACTTTGTGAACAATGAGATAACTCCTTTATAGTGATTCTGAGTGTGGGGCCATTGCAGTAAGAGTACTTCACCCCAGAGGTCTATTCATTTTTGGAGTCATTTCATATAGACAAGATTTTTTTCCTCCTTCACCTGTGAACAACAGCAGTGAATTACATTGGGTTTTGGAAAGGTGCAGTTAAAAAGATGATGATATAAGATCACATGGAACCATTGTTTCTGGCATTAAAATAATAACATCTCATATTCATTAAAGGGTGATCATGTGAATATTATCCTAGAATAATCTGAAGTTCTGTCACAGAGTCGTTTGAACCAAAAATCTTTCTGGTCCAATGCTTAGGTAAAATGATGATCATTCCATCCCTTGAGGATCGGGAGGATGGGGCTCTGACTGAATTGTAAATAAGATCAAGAACATTCAGTTTGGCAAATATATTATTGGAGATTTCATTGACTATTGGCATCCTTCAGCAAATGTTTTTGTTGTTTAGTCGTTTAGTCGTGTCTGACTCTTTGTGACCCCATGGAAGTGAATCCCTAATGCTATAACATTGGATTATTAGAAGCAGCAAATGAGATCTGTGTGTCCTTCAGGCCCAGTTTCAAAACTGGTTGCTTTTAAATTAGCTTTCACATAGAGATGTATTGATCCTGTCCAATCAAGGGAGGGGAAAATAAATTCTCCCTTCTGCTCACTTTCCATAAGTATTTTCAGCTTACATGACAAATCAGACACTCAACAGACCTGGCTAAAGCTATTTCCAAAGGGCTCATTCAAACTTCCACCTAGAAAGCACAGGTGTGAGTGGTTTTCCACTTGACCCACACATTCTAGGCATGGGACTGAGTGGTTTCCCCCCTTGTTCTAGGGTAAATCTGCTCTTTAGCTTTGTTGTTGTTGTTTAGTCGTTTAGTCGTGTCCGACTCTTTGTGACCCCATGGACCAGAGCACGCCAGGCACTCCTGTCTTCCACTGCTTCCTGCAGTTCGGTCAAACTCATGCTGGTAGCTTCGAAAACACTATCCAACCATCTCGTCCTCTGTCGTCACCTTCTCCTTGTGCCCTCAATCTTTTCCAGGGAGTCTTCTCTTCTCATGAGGTAGCCAAAGTATTGGAGCCTCAGCTTCACGATCTGTCCTTCCAGTGAGCACTCAGGGCTTATTTCCTTCAGAATGGATAGGTTTGATCTTCTTGCAGTCCATGGGACTCTCAAGAGTCTCCTCCAGCACCATAATTCAAAAGCATCAATTCTTTGGCGATCAGCCTTCTTGATGGTCCAGCTCTCACTTCCATACATCACTACTGGGAAAACCATAGCTTTAACTATACGGACCTTTGTTGGCAAGGTGATGTCTCTGCTTTTTAAGATGCTGTCTAGGTTTGCCATCGCCTTTCTCCCAAGGAGCAGGCGTCTTTTAATTTCGTGACTGCTGTCACCATCTGCAGTGATAGCAAATGTTTAATGAGTAAATAAAAGTGATTAGGGCTAAGCTTAATGAAATGGTGAATAAAGTGGACCAGCGAAGGATAAAATGGAAAGATGAATTAAAATTTAAAAGATCTTATTTAAGAAAAGAAAGAAAGAAAGAAAGAAAGAAAGAAAGAAAGAAAGAAAGAAAGAAGAGAAAAAGGAAGTCTGGATGAGCCCATCCCCATCTCTCCTGTATATAAATTTAAACTTCTTACAGAGTTTTCTTGTATATAGCTGCATAGCTTGATTCTGGTGCTGATCATTGTCTCTTTCTGCAGATATGTGCCCCCTCCTGGTGTGACTTTACTTGCTATTTTGATTTTTGCTTATTTGTGGTTCTTCTTAAAATTAAATTTTAGTAGGCATCTTGGTTTTGTTGTATAGAAAAACAGGGATAGTTATTTCAGTAAGTGGATAAATATCTCTAATAAGGTAAAAGGTAAAGGTAAAGGACCCCTGGATGGTAAAGTCCAGTCAAAGGCGACTATGGGGTGTGGTGCTCATTTCGCTTTCAGGCAGAGGGAGCAAGCATTTGTCCGCAGACAGCTTTCCAGGTCATGTGGCCAGCATGACTAAACAGCTTCTGGCACAGCAGGATAGCGTGACGGGCACACGGAAAAGCTGTTTACCTTCCCACCACAGCAGTACCTATTTATCTACTTGCACTAGTGTGCTTTCGAACTGCTAGGTTGGCACCCCATCACATGGACTCAAACCACCAACCTTCCAATCAGCAGGCCCAAGAGGCTCAGTGGTTTAGACCACAGCACCACCCGCTCTCTCTAATAGTAATATTCTATCACCGTTATAGTTAAGGGTCTGCATTTTAAAGGATTTCCTTTTCCTCTAAACATCCAGCCGTTACTGAGACATTGACAACTGCTAGTACTTTACCAAGGAGAGCATATGCCATTTTTACTGCAGTGCAGCTGAACCATCAAAAATTGAGCTTTCCATGACAGTTGACTGACAGGGACCGGTGCCTGAGTTTTGCAACTGATGTGCAATGGAGCAGCTTTGAGTTGCTTGTGAGGGGAGAGAAGGAAATTAAAACTTCAGCTTGATAGTCAACAAGAATCAGAACTTCCAAAACACTGGCAGCGAGTAGAGAAAGTTTCACATAAAATTAGAGGAGAATATAAGCAAAGGAAAGATCTTTTAAAGGACATAGCACTCAGGCAAGTGGAGGTAGGGAAGCTTCGGCTCATCACCAAACAGGATGCGAAGGTGGAAATTAATGGTACAAAAAGAGAAGCCGGAGATTGCATGGCATCAGGTTAATTTGAAAAGCTACAGGGTGGAAAATGATGCACTTGTGATTCTGCCAGCCTGGTTATGCCGAAACCCACTCACCTTGTTTTCCAGTTATAGCAATTGTGTAAGGAGTTGGAGATCTGGTGAGGAGCAATCATTTTCTGAAGAGTCCATTCCACCCCACCTTTGCTTATAATGAAGGAACTAGCCTTCACTACTCCTGCCTGTGAGGTTTCACTTAATTAAGGGCTTAATGGTGTTTGCAGCAATGCCTGTGAAGTTCTGATTGACTTTTTGAAGTTCTAAATTATCTGGCCGTGTTTGCAAACTGGAATTAATGCATTAGAAATACAAATCATCTATTGCTCCTTTTAAAAATATTGTTAACTTTGCACAGAGTACTGTGCATATGCAGTTTAATGCAGGTTTCCATTCCTTGAGTCCATTTGTGTCACCCCCAATGTATATTGTCAGGTGTTGGTGTGGTTGCTCGAGAGCAAACAGGCAAGACTCCAACCTGTCTTTTCCGGGCTTTATTATTAGTACAAACTATTTGCAGTGCAGAGTGTCGCAAGTCCATGTCTGCTCAGTCGCTAGCAGAATCTGGGAGTGGGTGGTCCTTATACCTTCCCCAGCATAACAGTCGTGTGACCCCCATCCTTCTCCTCCCCTCTCTGCGCCCAAACCTACTGCACAGAGTGGGCGCTGGCAAGGGGGGACTTGCCTCCCCTCCGCTCTGCTCAGGCTCAGTGTTGAGACTCTCCCTAGCATCTTCTTGTCCCTGCACCCCCTCCCCACTGGAGGTGGGGCTTTTTTCCTCGCCAGAGGAGGAACTGCTTTGCAAGATCTTTGGAGGCTCCCTGTAACACAACTGCCCTTCCACCTCTCGCCTCTGAGCTGATGGCAGTTCCTTGACATATATTATCATCTACTTGCCACCTAAAAGGTCTCTAATCATGGCGTCTTCTTTGCCACAGACTCTCTGAGCTCATTAAGCCCTGTTACCTCTTCAGCATCTGACACCTCCTCTTCCCAGTCTTCTTCCTCTGACCACTCATCGTTGTCCCATCACCACCTTCTGGGCAGTTCCCCAGCTGTTTCTTCCCACCATTCCTCTGAGTTCAACCAGTCCATGACAGCAGGGTACCAATGGCATCATGAGGGAAGGAGAACCCTGTTCTCCCCATGCATGCAAATGGAATTGTGTATGTGTGTGTGATCACCTGAAGAGCATTTGTGAATAATGCCACAAGTAGCTTTGCTCTCCCTTCATCTTCGCTATCTCATCCCTGCCATCCCTATCCTGGCTCCAGCTGTCATCTTGTCTTAGTCTCCATGACTGCAAATTAACTGGTGTTGTCAGTGATTGCTTTTAAGCTTTTACTGCACCAAATTTATAAATTATTCTGTCACTAATGCCCAGCCTGGCCATTCCTTTATTGTAATTGAAGACAATGATGACTTTTCCTGTCAAATCTAATAGTTATGGGGATACCAGCAGCCAGGTTCTGAGGGGCTACCAACAATTTAAAAAGAGCTCATACTATTTTTCCACTCACACAAAAGACTCATAAAATGATCTATTCCCATTATAAACCCTCCAGAAATTTTTCCCATTATTCACATTTATATTCCACAAACATCCATTTGAAGCTGAGCGGATTTTCAAAATATTTCTAGCCATTGTCTTCCTCCCCAAAAATATTTTTTTAAGGAAAAGTAATGTGGATTTCAATATGCTATTATTATTATTATTATTATTATTATTATTATTATTATTATTATATCTCCAGTATACAATCTCATAGAATCGTAGAGCTGCTTAGCTTCGCAAATGTGCTAACATGCAGTAAGGCTCATATTGTAGGTTGTTTTTCATATGTATTTTGCTGGGAGCCATCTATTGCCACACCCCTTCCTGCCATTTTTGCTTCCTGGTATCTCCCCGTCTCAGTAACTGGTAGGGATGCTCAGTGTTTGGAAGGCAGGTTAGCTATGCCTCCCCGCCGACACCACCCCACCAACTGCTATAGCTAATGCCTTCACATGTAACAATGCTCTGAATGTGATCCCCCAAATGTTGCTGGACTCCAACATTTTTGCCACCTCTTTACCTTCTTGCTTGAGGTCTGCATCAGTTGTCCTAGCTCTTGCCAAGATCTGACAATCAAGCTTGAATATGAAGCTGCAGTTCCAGATCGTACAAGGGAGGAGCACCACAATTCAAAAGGAGCGGGGTGGGTTGACTTTCTAGGTCCCACCTCCTGGTGCTTGTGTTGGAAAAATGCTACAGAGATACATTTGCCATGTGCTTCTGCATACAGCATGGACACTGAATTGCCCATGCTGGGATAGAGGAGAATTTGGGAAATAAAATAAAAGAATCAACTAATATTCAGGTACTTCATCTCCTCTTTCTTTCTTTCTTTCTTTCTTTCTTTCTTTCTTTCTCTCTCTCTCTCTCTCTCTCTCTCTCTCTTTCTTGCTTTTTCCCCCTGCATTGATTTAAGGTCATGATTAATCTGCAGAGTTTAATCAGCTCTGGCCTGGATTTATTGTGAAATTGCACAGTTCAGATGTGTGCAAACGGTTAACAAGACAGATGTAGAATGAACAACATAAAAGAACTCTTCCTGTGTTATGAGCAAAATCAATTTCAATAGCAATCACATTATTGCAACCCGCTCAGAATAAAGGTCACTGCAGTTCTTTGGCTAGATGACAATATAGCTGTTGTAATGCTGGGCCATCGGCAGCTTAAAGAGCTGGGGAAGTGGGGAAACGTGAGGCTTGTTTTCCAGGAAAGGGCCCTGAGAGAAAGTAGGAAGGAGAACAAGACCAGTGATAGCAGTCAGATACGCAAGGCTATTGATGACTGTTGCCAAGCCAAAGCCTGACCCTGAAGCTTTATAGGCTTACCAGCACAGGGAAATAAATGCATTGCCTGCATGGAACCAATCAGCCTACTGCAACCTTCCCTGATCTTGTGCCCTCCATGTTTTGAAGTACAAAGCCCAACAGCCTCAGAATAGCCAATGTCAGGGATGATGGGAGTTGTAGTCCAACAACATACTGTATGGAGGGCTTGCGGAGTCTTCAGAAATATCACAGTCTTTGGAAGATATCCAAACATTGTTATAAAGAAATGTTTATTTATTGGATCCATTATTTGTTACTAGAACCATTGGATCCATTGCATCCGAGTCAGCCGTGGACTGGTGCCTCGATACAGTGGTAGACTGCATGAGGGGTATTAAACTGAACTGGAAAGACAGAGGCCTTGTCGGTGGTAGATTTCCATGTTTGGTTTGAGAGATAGGTCAATTGTTTGTTCTGCATGAGGTTTCACTCTCTCTGAAAGAACAGGTTTGCAACTTGAGGGTATTGCTTGATCCATTTTTTGTAACTAGAGGCCCAAGTAACCTTTGCAATTAGGATTGCTATCTATCGGCTTCAACTGGTATGCCAGCCATGACAGACCCTCCAAGCATCCCTATTTTCCAGGGACATCCCTGATTTAGAGAAGCCATCCCAGTTTCTGATTTGATCCCAGAATGTCCCACTTTTCTTTAGGGTGTCCCTATTTTCATGGTGAAATGTTGGAGGGTATGGAGTTATCCAACCCCCGAGCTGTCTGAAGGCAATCCTGCATAGGAAAGGTTTTTTAAAAAAAAAGTTTAATGTTTTATTATGTTTGTATATATGTTGGAAGCTGCCCAGGGTGGTTGGGACAACTCAGTAAGTTGTGTGGGGTATAAACGGTAAAATAATCATTATGGAATGGGACGTCCCTATTTTCATCGGAGGAATGTTGGGGGGTATGCCATGACCACAGTTGTCCATGTTCTGACAACTCCATTCCTGATTATTGTAACACACCTGATGTGGGGCTGCCCTTGTATCTGTCCCAGAAGCTGCAGCTAGTGGAGAAGGTAGCAGCCAGACTGCTTATACAAACGGGTTACTGGCGGCATGCTATTCTGAGAGAATTTCTGTTCTTTTAATGGACAAATTAAAAGGCATTGACCCAGACAGAACTGAAAGGACTTTCCAGGACAAAATATGACAACCATCTAGCCTATTATATTGAAGGTTATTAAAACTGCTATATAAAATTAATAGACGATACAAACTGGTGGTGTCTCTCTGTAGGCCTTGCAAATCTTCCCAACAAACTGCACTTGTCAGCTCCAACCCTCTCTTTATGAGAACCTAACTCCACAGTTTCTTCTTTCCAAATCTTTCGGTTTCCACCATTGTTTTACAGAATATTTACTCTTCCTTCCCTCCACCTCCATTCTACCCTACACTTTTTGCATTCTTCTGCTTGATTGTGTTATTTTCCACGGAATTGCTTTGCCACTTGGGGCTGCAAGAGAAAGAAAAATATCTCTCCCAACGTGATGTTTCAGAAACAATTAAGGCTGGATTTTCTGTATTGATGTTTGAAATGTTAGCACAGCAAGCAGACACAAGACGGGTTGCCTAGAGGGCTGGGCTCCTGGTAAAGTATTGTTCTTACTTGCAACTCACAGCGCCTTGTGCTTAAAAAAAAAAAAGACAAAAAATGAAGAACTCTAAAGCAACACTAACTTCTGAGAAAACGAAGTTTCTCCTCAAATATTTGTTCAACAAAAACCCAAGTGTAAGTCCCCCTCCTCACAGGGTTAGACTCGTCTAGTCCAGCATTCTGTTCTCACAGTGGCCAACCTGATACCTATGGGAAGCCTGCAAGTGAAATTCTTTACAATAGTTTTGCTATGCTTTTATATATCAAAATTATCTGTTCAGGGTCTCTGGAGGTGCTGGCAGTAAAGGACATACGCAGAGGTGAAGAACATGAAACTCTCAAAAACCAAGTGATATCAGTACTCTGTCTTAATGATATGTACAGACAATCCTTGTTTTGCGTGGGGGTTGAAATGTTATCAATAAGTATCACCATTCGTGAAGCCTTTAATGTGTCATGGGACTTTTTCATTGTTGTTTTCTGCTGTAGTGCAACACTGCTACCCTTCAGGATAATAAAATGAAAATAATAATAATAAGGCTTACATCCAAGGAGGGGTAAATGGGACTGTAGCCATAAATGCTTCAATAAATATATAAATCATAGTTGTGATTCTTGCAATGTAGGGGATTGGACTTCAAAATCTACAATTCTGTAAGCAGGAAAAGCAGAGTTGACATGTCATCTCTTACAGGATATCACTTTTGGATACTATGTTGATTGCTTTTTCATTTATACCCATTAATTTTTGCCAGAAAGAAAGCAAAAGCATCACTACAAGAATGTTGCACGTATTCGCCTTACATTAAAAATTGGGCGCGGGGGGTGGAAAGAAGAAGAATAAGCTTCCTATTGAGCTTGGAATTCAGCTGGCTTCCATGTATGGAGGTAGAGGTTCAGGCCTTTGCTAAACTATTCCTTAACAAGTCTTTAGACTGCAATCCTGTATATGCTTTTACCTTGGAGTAAGTCCCATTGAACTTCAGTGGGCTTCCTTCTTAGTAGGTATGCAGGACTGTGTGCTATTAGCAGCAAATGGGGGGTTGGTCCAGGGTCGTCATACACCCCACAATGCCGCTGTGGTGTAGTGGTTCAGAATGGTGGACTCGCAATCTGGTGAACCAGGTTTGATTCCCTGCTCCTCCACATGCAGCTGCTGGGTGACCTTGGGCTAGTCACACGTCTCTGAAGTCTCTCAGCCCCACGCACCTCACAGAGTGTTTGTTGTGGGGGAAGAAGGGAAAGGAGATTGTTAGCCGCTTTGAGACTCCTTAGGGTAGTGATAAAGCAGGATATCAAATCCAAACTCTTCTTCTTCTTCCACAAGGCAGCCCCAGGCAGCCAGGCTAGCTCTGCCTCATGCTCCCAAGGCTGCATCCTCAACTGGGGGACTGGGAGAGCCTTGATGGGTTTGCATTGGGGTGGAACATTATTTGTCAGAACTGTGAAGTCCACCCCCCCTTTATTTATTGTTTTCGGAGTAGGGGTCAATGCTGTTCCTCCTTGGGAAATTGGAGGGGAGCCCTGACATAGCCACATTTGTGGATGGCACTCAGCATCTCTATCTGCCACCAAAACCTCCCAGGCTGCTACAAAGAGCTGTGACAGGGCCTCACCAGCTCCCAGCTAGGCAAATGTTTGTTTTTTGTGGGAGTGCATGTTGGTATGCAGAGGGCCGGGAGGCCAGCTGGCTAGCCCCAAGCTGGGCCATCTCCTTCCAGTCTTCCCACTTCAAAGACCATCGGCATCTGCTCTGACGTAAATCAGCGACCCGGGCTCCAAAGCCAGGGCACACTATCAGCAGAGCGAACTGTGCACACAGAATAGGCGTGAGGCTTGTGAAGCATACTACAACTACAGATTTATTAATCATAAATCAGGACAAAGAAACATGTCGTCTATCTCTCTTGTCTTCTCAGAGACAACAGGAAAAGCAAAAGCTATACACAATGGAAGTTCCCAGCAAGCTGTGCTGGAATGTAAACAGACATGTGACATGCAATAATTCCACACATCTGCTCCTTAAGGTGGAATGGAAATGTCAACAGCAAAGAGCTGTGACAGGGCCTAACCAGTTCCCAGCTAGGCAAATGTTTGCTTTTTGTGGGAGTGAGACATGGTGGGACAGGGCAACACCATTTTCTGGTTTGCTTCAGACAGCAAAATGTATTGGGCCAATTCTGGCAGAAGAAGAAACAGTAGGGTGCCCCTTGAGAAAAAGGGAGAATGCTGATGAAACCTAGCACTCTCAATGTTCTTGTTGTTTCTTTATCTTTCTGTCAGCATTAGGGCTTCTATATTACTGAGAATGTTTCATAGAACAGAATTTTGGAGCTTTTCTTCCCTAGGGCTTCCTTCCTTTCCATTTTAATTTCTTTATTTCATACTTGTTGCTTCTATATAACTTAAAAGTTTTTCAAGATCAACCTACAGTAAGAATAAAAAGAAACAATATTTAAACCCCACTTATTTCAGTGAGGTTTAAATTAAGGTTACCAGATTTTTTCCAGTGAATCCGGGGACACTTTTCAGCTTCAATTGAAGGGGATGGATTTTGTCAGGGGACTGATTTGTAAATCCGGGGACTGTCCCCGGGAAACAGGGACGTCTGGTAACCTTAGTTTAAATGTGGTTGCTTTTTTATTCCTAGCGTATTTGATTCTGATTATTTGGATTCTTATTGTAAAACCCACTAATTAAAATACAGAAAGAACAGCAGGAAGAAGAAACGAAACCTCTCCTTTCAGAGACACTAGACCCTCTATTATCATATATCAGGGACAAATTATAGGAGATATGCTCCTTCAGGGTTTCATAGGTAGCTGAGACTACCGGGCTCTTCAAAGCAGCAGACAGGAGTAGACAAATCTCAGTTTGATCCCCCAAGTCTGCTTGGTGTCCCTGGACTTGTTTGACAACTTTACATATTGTTTTCAAAAATGAAATAACTTTCTGAGGTCTTCAAAAAACAGGTTAGTCTGTGAACCACGGGTCAGAAAATAGTTTCACTGGTTGGCCACTCTGAGGACAGGCTTTTGGGTGAAGGTCCAGGGTCCTGGAGTGCTAAATGACCCCTTGACCACAGCCCCAAACACAATCCACCTGTCATGAAATGTGTCCTGCCACACACTTGGCGACCACTTGATTTTTCCATCATAGACAGATGGAGGAAGAAGGAAATTGCTTGTTGGGCTCCATTCAACTTGGGGAGCCACCAGCTGCACAGATCCAATCAAGAAGTACTATTACACTCGTTTTTTTTTCTATTTTCACTCAGTCATAAATTGGCAAGAGCAGTCCAGTACTGACACATTTCTACTTCACAGAACAACTAGTAAGTAATGCGGAGGGACTTGGAAACCTCAAGCATTTGTCTGCATTATGTAGTATTAATTGAGCCATGAATTCCCAAATGGGCAATCAACTTGGCTCTTGGATTCTACAGAGCAGAGGTCATGATAACCTGCCTAAACCATTTCCTCTTTTGTTAGCCTTCTGTGGTTTTCCACAGTTCCAATGTCTAATAAATTGAGATTCAACAAGATGATTGGTGGTTCTGCTTGAGACAGCTATTCCCAGATGCAATCTATACAAGATTAATTTAATCTTGAACAGAACTGGTACGATCTTCATGTGCTTTACAGGCAGCAATGTACTTTTTTATGGTGCCTTGCTCAAAGTGGTCCAGGGCATAGTTTGAAGACACAGTGTACATCCACCCTTTGGGAGCCATGCAGATTTGTGTCCAGAAAGGTCACATGCCGTGCTTTACAGAGAACTGCCCTCTGTTTGAAAGGCTTTTAGAGGGCAGTCCTCTATCTAAAGGACAGTCCAGTCCAAATACTCCAGGTTGTTGTTTTTAAAGGAGAGCAAAACAAATCTTGAGAAGGGGTCGCAAGGCACATGTGACTGTTGGGTCCTGCTTGGACTCTGGTATTGGTTGCTGAATACTGAATACTGATACTGGGTTTTGTTTTTTTGCCTATGTGAGAAAAGAATGTAAATCCTGAGAGGAGTGGGTGAGTTTAGCTTTGTATGGATGGATGAATGCTGAAAGGGCGTCTAAGAGGTCTGAAAACATGTCTGCATGAATTCTTAATCCTGGTATGCCTCAGAAAACCACTCACTGGACATCACAAATGGGAAGAGTGCTGTCCTATGCAGGTCTTGGCTGCAGGCCTTTCATGGCATCTGGATGGCCACTCTGTGAAGAGGATGCTGGACTAGATGGGCCTTTGGCCCCTGGCTGGCCTACCCATGAGGTAGGGTGAGGCAACTGCCTCAGACAGCAGGATCCAGTGAGACCAGACTCTAACCTTGAAAAAAAAATGTGTTTACAAGAAGTTTTGGTGCTTGCTCTTTGCAAGACAAGTGCTTTGCTGGAGCAGATGCATGAGAAGATGGATTTGATGACTGTTGCAGTTAAAAACTTTGGACAAACGGTGAATACCCATATAGAAACTATTCAGGAACCAGCCCAGGAATCTGTTTTGATAGGGCAAGCGCAAGTGCAGAAGAAAATGGAGGAGGTTGCTGTTGAACCTCAAATAACACAAATGGAGAGATCCGAGGCCTTGCAGGAGTATAAGCCGCTGCTCTTGAAGTTTGAATCTGGAGTGGACCGGGGGGGTCTGGAGTTGTGAGGGCTCTTAATTTTGGAAAGACGGTGAATCATGTTTTTAAATACTTTCTGGATTACAGTGTTGACTGTGGGGAATGGGACTGTGGGGAATGGGCTGATCTGTTGAGGAGAGATGGAGATACTTTTGGATTGGAGTCCTCCCGAGACCTACCCCCCCAATGAGAAAGGAAAGAAAATAAGAAGAAGATCAACAAAAGACATAGTAAAGGGCAGGTATAAACAAGAAGAAGACCTGCAGAAGGGACATGGAAAAGACTTAAGAGCCTCGGACATTAGAGCACCAGGTTGATGGATTAGATGGATGAGAAAGGACTGACAAAACCCGAGACCAGGAAGAAGAGACGATGGATAAAGATTGGAAGAAAGTTTTAAAAATTTATTTAGAAAAGTATCATAAAATTATGAGTATTAGAAAAATGTTGGAATGAAATTATTGGGCCTTAGTAGAAATGTAAAAAAGAATTATGTAAGAATATGTTATGGTTAAAAGAATTTGGTATATATAAGATTTAAGTTTTAAGTTTTAAGGTTTTTTAGGGTAAGATAAGGTTAAAATAGATTAAGGTAATTTAAATGACAGAATATTGTGAAAGATGGAAAGGATTTGCTGAGATAATTAACAACTAGAATACAAAAAAGGGAGGTGTGAGGAGGTCGTTGAAATAAGTTAATGAAAGTTGAGGATTTGGGAATATTAGACTTGTTTTTTATTTTTTTGTTTATTTTTGTTTTTTGTATTTCTGTTTTTTTATCTAGATGCATTGTGTGTTTTGTTACTTTTTTAGACTTTGGTTATTGAACTGTATTGTTTAATTGTTATGTTTATTTACTTCTTTCTCTCTTTTTTTCCTTCTCTTGTCTTTTCTTTCTTTTTCCTTTGTAACTTTAAAATTCTCAATAAATATCATTAAAAAAAAAAAAAACAGACAGCAGGATCCACAGGGGCAGCAGATTCAGCTTCTAAAAATGCATTGCCCACTGATGTTGCTGCACTGGCAGTGACAGCTGTGACATAATGATGATGATGATGAGGATGATGATGATGATGAGAATAATAATTTTTTATTTATATCCCGCTCTCCCCAGCCGAAGCTGTGCTCAGGAGCTGCTAACAACAATAAAATAATACAGCATTCTAAAATCATTTCATTATAAAATTAATTCAAATCAAATTGATGGCAACCATTGGGCTAGAGTTCTGTGAATATTGCCAAAGGAGGGAGTCAGGCTGTGCCCTGGCCAAAAGCCTAGTGGAACAGCTCTGTCTTGCAGGCCATGTGGAAAGATGTCAAGGGCCCTAGTCTCTTATGACAGAGCGTTCCACCAGATCGGAGCCACAGCGGAAAAAGCCCTGGCTGTGGTTGATGATGATGATGGTGATGATGATGATTTTTTATTATTTATACCCTGCCCATCTGGCTGGGTTTCCCCAGCCACTCTGGGCAGCTTCCAACCGAATATTAAAAACACAATACAGCATCAAACATTAAAAACTTCCCTAAACAGGGCTGCCTTCAGATGTCTTTTAAAAGTAAGATAGTCACTTTCTGCCTTGACATCTGCTGGGAGGGCATTCCACAGGGCAAGCACCACTACCAAGAAGGCCTGGATCCCTGTAACCTCACTTCTCACAGCGAGGGAAGAGGGAACCACCAGAAGGCCCTCAGCGCTGGACTTCAGTGTCCGGGCTGAATGATAGGGGTGGAGACGCTCCTTCAGGTACATAGGGCCAAGGCCTGTGACTGGGGCTGGATCTGCCACCTCCTTGACCGTCACCCCCCTTGCCTCCTCTACCAAAGCCTTTTGGTGAACTGGTCTGCTCCCACGCTTGTTCCTGGTGTAGATCTTCACTCACCCTTTCTTCCCTGGCATGGAGGCTCCATTTTGTGGTTCATCTCACATGTCAAAATGCCTTCGGCTTGATCCACCAGGGCTCTCCTTGTGTCCTTATCCTGGATTAGTCTCCTCTTTCCTGCTTTCTTATTTACCTCTACGTTTATTGTACTCTTATGGTTTGTTTATTTAGAACTGTGTTTGTGCTATATAGAGCTTTCTTCAACTTCCATTTAATATGGGAGGGGGGAAAGATAAGCTTTCTGCTCTCCCCCTCCCCCTTTTAATAAAATATGTCTTTGTGCATGTCAACTCACATTTACATCTGACTGCTGAAATGAAATTCTTTGGTTAGCAAGGAGAACAAAGGCGCATCAGCCAAGTCATGAGCATGAGGTGCAGCCATTATCCTCGGCTTTAGATAATTCTTCCACCATGAAAGGAAGCACAATGTCGGCCTCCACAATAGTAGAGAAGCAAGGATGGAGGTGAAAAGTTCAGTCAGCAAGTTACTACATTATCTTTTGTGGAAGCTACAGCAGTGAAAATACTCCGCTTTGGGTCTTTCTATTTATAGTTTCTCATTTAATTTATAAATGTTAGCATAAGGCAAGTATGATTTATGACTACATGTTTCTCATCTCTTTCCTGCTTCTATTGTAGATATTTCAGCCGTTTTGACTTCAGCCTGTCACTCTTCCCATCTAGCAGTACTTGCTCATCACGAAACCTAAGGCTGGTCTTTTCTTTCTCTCTCTCCCCTGACCCAATACAGTGGTACCTCAGGTTAAGAACTTAACTCGTTCTGGAGGTCCGTACTTAACCTGAAACTGTTCTTAACCTGAGGTACCACTTTAGCTAATGGGGCCTACCACTGCCGCAGAGCAATTTCTGTTCTCATCCCGAAGCAAAGTTCTTAATCTGAGGTACTATTTCTGGGTTAGCAGAGTCTGTAACCTGAAGCGTCTGTAACCTGAAGCGTCTGTAACCTGAAGTGTCTTTAACCTGAGCACCCAATGTATACAATGGGATACGCCTCTTGTCAAAGTTGTAGGCTCCAATGAAATAAATTCAAAGTCAAGGCAACCTATATATTTGCCAAGAATATCAGAATTTTGAAATCTGTACAAATTGTTATAGTATCATAGAATTGTTAAGTTGGAAGAGACCCCAAGGGTCATCTAGTCCAAGCCCCTGCATTACAGAAATCTCAGCTAAAGCACCCACAACAGATGGTCATGCACCTGTGGGTTTGTGGGTGTTAAAATCTAATTCAGCCTTCTGATCCCTGGATGCAGCAAGTCTTAAGACAGAAGACAGGCTTGCTTCCAGTGTTGAGGTGATCACCTGGGTGATGGGTTATTACAGTAACAAAGGAAAGGTGATGGGCCATTATGAGAGCAAAGTAAAGGGGGCTCTGTGCCAGATGGTAAATTGGTGGGGCCCCTCCTTCAGCTCTTAGATAGTTAGAAGGACAAAGCCTGAGTTAGAGAGCACAGTTTGCTGTGATGTGACCTAGAGGGGCAAAGCTGTGGACTGAAAAAGCAGAAAAATAGCCATGGCTGAACTGAATTCAAGGTTGTGGCTGTGGGAGAAACAGGATCTGCTTGGGATGTTAATGCCATGAACCTTTCTAGAGTGGCTGGGGCAACCCAGTCAGATGGGTGGGTACAAATTGTTGCTGTTGTTGTTGATTATTGTTGTTATTGGCTCAGGTTGTATATATGTGTAAATAAACCATATATCATAAAGACACCACAGTCTTGCCTGTGACTTATTCCCAAAAGAAATCACAAATCCTAGATAAGAGCCTGGAACCCCTGGAATCTCACACCACTTGGAGATCAGGGGAACTTGCAACATTAGGTTGATTTGCATAATTTCTCCTATGTTACATAATTTTATTCTTCTTACGCTCAGTACAGAAAACAGCAATGAGATATTTGAGCACCCCTCCCTGCTCCCGGTCAGTGGAAATCTTAGTGGAAATTTCTCCTCTGGCTTCCGAACCACCAGGAAAACATGTGTGTGAGAGAAAGAGAAAGGTGAATTGTCTACACCCAGTAGCAGTACACCCAGTACTGGTATTGCATGCAGCTGCAGCAAATTGAAACAATTATAACAGATAATAATTTGGTAACTTCACACGGGAGTTGGTAAGAAGGACTTAGCCTTTTAATGCTGTATCCAGTTAATGATCCTCTGCCTCCTTTTGCACTTGCTCTTGCATTGGTTCCTGGGTGATGGCATCCTGGCTTTCCCTGCACTACAGCTTGTCAAGCTCCAATGGGACATCCGTCATGTAAAACAGCACATAGCAGCTAGGAGCTGTGGCAGCAATCACCAAGAGCCTTAGTCCCTGCAGTCCTATGTCAGCTTGTAAGATGAGGCAACTGCCAGGGTAGCATCTGCTGTGTTTGGCTATTGCCAATACATCTGTGTCAAGGAAACTGATCAACAACGTTCAACAACCCCATATTTCTATTTTATTTTTTTTTCATTCCCCCCCCCCCACTGGCCCATTTGTTGGGATGCATATGATTCCATACACCTGTTGTGCTTGAAGAAGCAGCTCACTTGGTGGGGCTAAGCCACAAGGCTAACTTCCTAGCAGCAGTGTTGCTACTGTGTACCTAAAGGGTGAGGACAACGCAGTGGAGGTGTCAAGGTTGTGTGGGTGGACTGGTGAGAGAAGTGGGTTGGTTCCACTGGAGCACCTTCACCACCCCAAACTCCCCACCACCTCTCAGTAAGCAGCTGGCAAGCTAACATTGTGGATCCACCCAATAAGCTACTGGCTAGGTGAGAAGGGTTGACACTGCGCTGGGCCCGGGAGTAACCCATGAAACGCGGTCCAGGACCGGTCCAGAATCTGAAGGTTCTGCTGGGAGTCAGTCCAACAGGGCCAAGGCAGGAAACAAGGCAAGGACAGGGGCAGGTTCTAGCATACAGAAATGTTGCTCCCGCAACCTGGGGCAGGGTCCGACAGCCTTTTATCTTTGTCAGGATAGCAGCCAGTCCTGATCCTTTGGCGATTCACCTCCCTGTTTCGCCTGAAGGCGAGCACTCCTCCTGCGAGTACTCAGGTCTCTCCTTCTTTCAGACCTTAGTCTCTGCAGCTCGGGAGACGTCGGTGGGTTACTAGACCCAGAGGACGCCTCAGCCTCACCTGACCCAACTGGTTGTGGAGCAGCTGTAAGTGATGGCCCAGTTGAAGGCAACAAGGTAATCTCCACATCTGGAGCCAGGGCAGACTCAGGCCCCTGACTTGGCCCAACTGGTATTTGTTGCAGGGGAACCTGTGCAGACTGGGACTCTTCGGGATCAAGCCCCAGACTTGGTTCAGATTATGCCTGAGGCAAAGGATCCAGTGCAGACTGAGTCTCCTCTGGTTCCAAGTCTGAGCCCAAGTCCCAGGCCATCACAGATGTGATCAACCACACATGTGATTGCACCATCTATGTGCAGTCTTTAGCATGTGGGATCACATATTAGAAAAGTAACTCTGATGTAGCCATGACTGCTTCTGGAAGGCATTTCACTGAATTCAGTTCTTGATGAACTCTCTAAATTAATTCATTGGCTCAAGTCAGGATGCAAACCTTGATGTAATGTGCACCTCAAATTCTTTGATTTTAATCTGCCAGAGAAATTTTCCCTTTCAGGTACAGAGGCTCATGCCAAATTCTCCGTCAGTCAGATTTTATTCAGTAATTCATCAAAGAGTCTGCAATAGCTTTCCCTTCGGACACACACTATGTAGACAAAATATACGTCATCCGAGGTGTTCTTCCTTTATCCAACCACCTTCTGCCAACCCATTGCCTCCCCCTCTCCAACCCAGCCACAGTCCTTGGAAATGCAACGCATTAACTCAACCCGTTTTTACTTTACGAATCAAAACCCGCCTTGTACCTTATATGGAGCTGTTATTCACTTTAACATTCAGTCGTTATGTTACTCCTGAACTGGTTCTTATCAGTTTTGTGGTCAGGTTGTATGCTTGCATAAATGACTGATAATGCGTTTAACAAAAAAAAAAAAAAAAAATTCTCTCAAATCTAAACTGGATACAGATGGGTAGCCGTGTTGGTCTGCCATAGTCGAAATAAAAAAATTCCTTCCTGTAGCACCTTAAAGACCATGCACACGAAAGCTTATACCAAGAACTAACTTAGTTGGTCTTTAAGGTGCTACAGGAAGGAATTTTTTTATTTCGACTAAACTGGATAATAACTTGTTTCCTTCTTCTTTCTCATTCACCCACTTTCTTCCAAGCTCTCCTTGACCAGCTAGCTTTCTTGTTCTGCTGTTGTAACTGCTGGCTGTAACTCTGGAACAGAGCAACACTGAGGCCGCTGGCCCCAAATATCCTCCAACTTTCTTTTCCCCAGTATGGAATTCCCCACTGGAATGCGATTAACCACCCCATGCCAGTTGATACTTTCAGCTGTGAGCCACCAAGTGTGGAATAATTAAGAGATGAGAAAAACAGGAAAATAATATGCCATTTGCTCATTCCTATCAACCAGCTCCAGTGGATGTTGAAACAACTCTATCTTCACACACCTGCCTGCTAAGCATCAAACATTTTTGATACTGTCGAAATGACTCGACAACAGTTATCTCTGCACTGCTATTAAAGCATTAGTCATTTTTATCTTCTATATGTTAATAGCTTTAATGGAGAAAAATGTCCTCCCCCAGCCTTCAGATCTCATCTCATGGTCTTTTTACTGCACATCAACCCTCCCACACATCCCCAATGAGGCACATTTTTGTTCATAAATGATTTTCTTTCATTTTCTTTCATTGCAGGGAAAGTTCAAATTAGATCCTGAAACATTAAGAATTCATCCACTGACCTGCATCTAATATCTCAGGGAGCACTGCAGTAAACAAGTGTAAATGAAGAGGAGTAACTGGTACTGAGTATTAATTGCCCTGTATAGAAAATAACCTTTGCTCTGAAGCACAGAGGAAAGTTGTGGCTGTATTCATATACTCTAGAAAGGGAGAACTGTACCGGTTTATTTACAATAGAAATTCATTCAAAGGTTGTGGTCATTGCAATCCCAAATCTTACTCCAAATGTTATAGTAACATCTCGTATACTTTTTATGAATATATTGCATGATATGTCATACTGTTCTATCACTTGCATCAATGAGTTTTATATGTGTTGATAATAAGTGCAGTCTTATGTTTTAACCATTTAACAACATGCATACTCATGATACAGTACTTTGTTCAGAAAATGATCTCTGCAATCCAGAGCAAAGTATGCATGTGTAAGAATGAATGTGTTTATTCAGCAATAAGTACAGAATTCATACCTTTATAAAAATATGTTTGTGATACCTTGTTATGTGCATTTGTTTTGGGAGGGAAGGCGTGCCCTATTTTGGATACTGAAACCAGGCATGTCAAACACCTTAATCCAGCCTTGGGAAAGCTCGTGGATCCTTTTAAAATGTAGAAAGGAAGGGTTGACACAGCTATAAGTGTAACCTACTTCTGAAGACAATTGTAAGGAGTTTTATTTAATATTGCAAGCAAACATGCAGCAAAATTCGACTTTTTATGAGATAATTCACTTGTTACTTATTTAAAGCAGCTACTCTGTTTTTTGAACTAGTACTGTAAATAAATTAAAGGTTGGATTCAGCTAACTTTAACCCAGGATAGAACCACTGTAATTAATGGATCTAAGTTAGTCACAATCAATTAAATTCAATGGGTCTACTCTGAGTAAACATTAGTTGAATATGACCCTAAGTCACTGTATACCTGTAGAACCTATTATCTTCCAAGGAAATTGTTACCTCCCAGATGTTGTTGGACTCCTACCCCCATCATCCCTGACCATTGGTCATGCTGGCTGGAGCTAATGGGAGCTGAAATCAAACAATCTCTGGGAGGCCGCATTTCCCCCACCCCCTGCAGTAGAAGGAGCAACAGAAGCTGATCCTGTGCCTACACCAGCAGTGATAAAGGACTTCTTATATTTCATTATATACAGAGAAGGTTGTAGTGTGACAGCTTATGCTGAATTACAGGGTGTTACGTCACCTTGCAGATGTTTGTGCAAAGATATATTTCGAAAGCTATAATCAAGCAAAGGAGCAGCGGGTGGCGCTGTGGGTAAAACCTCAGTGCCTAGGACTTGCTGATCGTAAGGTCGGCAGTTCGAATCCCCGCGGGGGGTGAGCTCCCATCGTTTGGTCCCAGCTCCTGCCCACCTAGCAGTTCGAAAGCACCCTTAAGTGCAAGTAGATAAATAGGTACCGCTTTATAGCGGGAAGGTAAACGGCGTTTCCGTGTGCGGCACTGGTGCTGGCTCACCAGTTGCAGCTTCGTCACGCTGGCCACGTGACCCGGAAGTGTCTTCGGATGGCGCCGGCTCCCGGCCTCTTGAGCGAGATGAGCGCGCAACCCTAGAGTCGGTCACGACTGGCCCGTACGGGCAGGGGTACCTTTACTTTTACCTATAATCAAGCAATATGGATAATAAAATATCTGGGCAAGACAAGAGATTCATGCTAGAGTTTGGGGAACAGTCTGTTTCATGTGGGAAAGAGACCTTTGCTTTACAACTTGCATGAATACCGCACATATCTAAGGTCTTTGCTGTGCAGGTGTTTGGTGTTTGCTTGAATGTCATGGGGGTACATGCTCCAAACTAAAAAAGAAGGAACAATGTACTCATGCTAGCAGCTATCTTTATTTCTATACTATGTCCTTGAAAGGTAACCAGTGGCCCCGTAGGTACACAGAGGCCATCATATCTTTCTCTCCCAAAGAAGGAACTGCATGTTCTCTCTGTAAAGTCACTTCCTGGGACCATTTTTTTTAAAAAAAACATTTTTTAGTGTTTTTTTTAAAAAAAACACAGAAGGGGAGGGGAAATGAGTTGCTTGAAGCAGCTGCAAAATGTTAACGAAAGATGCAGCCCTCAGACCAGATCATACGTACAGTACAGTCTCATACATGGATTAGTTTATTGGTTAATACAACTAAAATCTTCTGGTCTACTTTCCAATCCTCACATGAGTCTAAGTGGGGCAGAATGGGTTGGTCAGCTCCCTAATCAACATTGAACTGGTGTGTGTGTGTGTGTGTGTGTGTGTGTGTGATATGCCTCAAACAGAAAGAAAGATGGCTTCCTGAAACTACCTATATGGACAGTCAACTCTCCCCCCCACCAATACATTGTCCTTGTAAGTTAACCTTGCACCCCCCCATAGGTTCCTGGAGGGGAGCAACCATCTTTTTCTCTCTGTGTACAATTCCCTAGGAAGGGTCGGCACATTATGATATATAGGCAGCAGCCCAGTAGCCTCCCTCTCAGGAGGTTATACCTGCCTACCAAACAAGTCCATCACTGAACCTGTCCATTAGAGTCCAGCTTGCCTTAAACCAGTCGGGATGAAACTGCAAGAATTCCAAACAGGCAAAGGTCCTTCCATCGAGGCAGATTCCACTTATCATGCAGGACTCGATGTCCGGGTGATGCACTTCTGCAGTACATTGTCAGAGCATCGCCAGAGATGCAGAGGCCACCCTGATGTCTGTTGAAGGGACACAGGTTGCCATTCGGAGTATGACCTTATCTCCCAGAGGAGCAAAGCAGCTTAGTCCAATCAGCTAGAGAGGGCCAGACAGCAATAAATCTCTGTCCTTTCTTCACTCGCTTCTACACCTTTGCTGGTTTGCCTCAATTCCACAGCAAAGGTGAGCTGGAAACTAAGCACTCTGGAAGCAAGGAGTGTGTGCATGTGATGAGGGGGGAGGAGAAGAGCTAGAGAGAGAGAGAGAGTAGGAGGCAGGCAGGCAGGGAGAAAATATGCACCCCCCTTCTTTTTCCAACACATTCAGTTACACATTTAATTTTACCTATATGGAAATAATTACTATATAAGAAAACCTGTGCCTACCGTAACGTGTAAAGTATCTTGTGAATATTTTCCAGTTCCTGCGTCTCGAGAATAGGATAGCTTACTTCATGCATCTCATTAAGAGCCATTCTAGATTATAACTTTCCCATTTCTCAGTCAATCATTCGTAATGAAAAATCTACTTTCCTAGCATAGAGATATCAACAAACAAAAATATGAGATATGGCTCATCATGCAATTAGTTTCCCTACTCCCATTCAGCTATGAGAAAAGAAAGATATGGTGCTCGCTTCGGCAGCACATATACTAAAATTGGAACGATACAGAGAAGATTAGCATGGCCCCTGCGCAAGGATGACACGCAAATTCGTGAAGCGTTCCATATTTTTCAGGAACAATTACCAACATTGGAGCAGTGGAGAATGAAGCTGATGGACTATGCAGAACTTGATAAACTGACAGGGAAGATTAGATACCGACAAGATCAAAAATTCATCGAGGACTGGGGAAAGTTTGTTGAGTACTGGGAATGTATAAGTGACAAAGAACTAACGTTAGTGGCATTTAAAGAAGCTCTGTAAAAGTCTAAGAAATATTGTAAAAAAGAAAAAATAGATGTGGTAGGGTGTGTTAAAAGGCAATAGTAAATTTAGGAAATGTGTAATCAGGAAAAAATTCGGATGATTGTCAGAGAGGCTGAAGGAAGTCCAAAAAATGAGAAAATTTGTGAAAGTTGTAATGTAGTGTGATATGTATTTTTTATTGATGGAAAATTAATAAAAATATTATTTAAAAAAGAGAAAAGAAAGATATGTCCGTTCACATTGTTGTTTGAAACCAGCATCTCCTTCTCTGTTTCTCCCCATCTCTGCTTTACTCAAACTTCTGCTGTTGTTTTAAACCACTACTTTCCCTTTCTCAGTGTCCCTCCTACTGCTGTTGTACAACTTGCCTTCACTTTTGTTCCCCTAGCCCGCTCTCACGTCATGCAAATCCAGGATTCTGATGAAGCACAACAAATCCTCCATTGGGGGCAGAATGATGACATTCTTCCATTTGTTCTTATATAGAGAGAAATAACTAAAGCTCTTAGAACCATAGGCTGTTATCAGTGTATATATGCTAGAGACAGATCACTGGTCACAGATATTGCATTTACTCCTGCTGACATGCACCACCACCAGCAGCAATAATTTAGGAAACCCCAGAGGTCGCACACAGAGGACATGCAAGTGGTTAGCTAAAAAAAACCTATTAATCGAACAGAAGTAATTTTTTGCTGATTAATGGCTTCTTCCCCTCCCCAGGTTTTCTTTCAATAACCATTCATGTACTAAATTAAATACACAAGAATATACAAAATGGGTGATAAATTTTGCATTTGATTATGGGAAAATGCATGGTAAGGTGTGTGTGCATGTGTATAGTTGCAGAAGAGAAATTGATCTGTAATATTCCAGGTTTCTCTGCTCATCCTGCAGACTCCCCAAGACACATCTTTCACTTGCCTGTTTGGAATTTGCTCTTAAACTGAGAAACTGGGTGGTGTTGAACTAAATATTTGCACTAGCACAAGGATTATTGTAGTGTAATGGGACTTTTGCCTCTCTCCTCCCTCTACCCCATGTGCACTTTGCTCTAGCCCCAAATCTGCTCAGGAGGGTTGAGCCAATACCCAGAACAGATTTAGCAGGTGCTCTCACAAGTGGGTTGCAGGATTTTTGTTGTGCATGTCTTACCTACAAGGTGTCGGTGAGTATTGTCTCTTGCATTCTGCAAATCTTCTCACCCTTAGTCTGCATTCTGCAGCCTCTCCAGCTTCCCACACCTCAGTTAAAGCTGAGGAAAAGACATCATGGTGCAACTCCTCCTACAGAGCTTTTGCAGATCAGGAAAAGCTGTTGGCAGCCATGCCTTTCCCTTACAATTCCCTCCGAGAGTAATGGAATGTCATTGAGTCCCATCACACTCAGAGAGACTTGCTCTCGTGATTCAAAATGTGTAGCAGCAAGAGGCCCTGTGCTGGCTGGATGATAGTAAAAAGGTAAAGGTACCCCTGACCATTAGGTCCAGTCATGGACAACTCTGGGGTTACACGCTCATCTCACTCTATAGGCTGAGGGAGCCAGCGTTTGTCCGCAGACAACTTCCGGGTCATGTGGCCAGCATGACTAAACCACTTCTGGCGAACGAGAGCAGCGCACAGAAACGCCGTTTACCTTCCCGCTGGAGCAGTACCTATTTATCTACAGTGGTACCTCGGGTTAAGTACTTAATTTGTTCCGGAGGTCCGTTCTTAACCTGAAACTGTTCTTAACCTGAAGCACCACTTTAGCTAATGGGGCCTCCCACTGCTGCCGCGCCGCCGGAGCATGATTTCTGTTCTCATCCTGAAGCAGAGTTCTTAACCCGAGGTACTATTTCTGGGTTAGCAGAGTCTGTAACCTGAAGCGTATGTAACCCGAGGTACCACTATACTTGCACTTTGACATGCTTTTGAACTGCTAGGTGGGCAGGAGCTGGGACTGAACAACGGGAGCTATAGTGGAGCTTTTTAAATAGGAAAGCAATTAGATGTACAGAGGCAGTCCTGCAGCCATTGAATCACCCAGCAGAGAGATCTGTAGGAGTCAATCTGAGTCATTATCTACCTGGATCAATTCAGGTGAGTCTGGTTTTGAATCAAGAGTTCTGTGGACTCTCACCACCGCCACTGAGCTAACCCTGATCTTTAGACATTTTCAGAACATCTAAAACAGGTTAAAAAAAATACCCTGCTTTGATAAAATGAAATAAGTTGCTCCCCCTCAAAGTAACAGGTATGATGGTATTCCTGGAGTGTATCTTACTATTATTTCATTACCATGAAAGAAAATATTTGACAATATCCATGTCTTCCTGCATGTTTCTGAAGTCAAATTTGGTCAACACGTCTAGAAGCATATTCCACAATGAGCTCCCTATAAGCGTTTTGTCATCCTACCTGCAGACACTAAAGGATGAGCCAATATGCTGTGATAGACACTCACAGTTTTCTAGCTGTCAGCTAGCCCAAACGTCAGTCAAAGTGATACACAACCCACCTCCTGCAAACTATAAAGCACTTTTCAAAAATAAAATAAAATTATGAGCAATATGTTTTAGATTTGTGGCTCACTAATGTTTGGGGGAAATATGCTTACAATGGTGCAGTATGAAATATAGCAGTTTCAGATGCCGCATAACCTTAGTTAACCCTACATGCTTTTCTGTCAAGCAGGGCTATAAATCAAAGGGAAACACTCCATGCGTTGCTTGGATTTTCTTAGCATGGTCTGGATCTCACTGCTACCCTTATTACAGTCTTCAAATGCTGTCCCTCCCACCTCAATTTCTTTTTTCCCTCCCCTTGTTCCTCTGGAACATGTCCAAAGGAGAGCAGCAGAGGTGGTGAAGGGACTAGGATCCTAACCGTGTCTGCTCTGAAGTAAATCCTATTGAATTTAAGTCAGTGGGGTTAGGATTTCAGCCTTATGAGTAAAGATAGGTGTGCCTAACCTGGAGAAGCACTGATTAAGAGGTGATTTGGTAGCCATCTTCGAATATTGAAGGGCTGTCACATACATAATGGAGCAAAGTCATTTTCTGCTGATCCAGAGGACAGAATCTGTACCAAATGTAGACTAAACTTTAGGAAGAGCTTCCATGTTAGCTTTTAGTAACTAGGCAGAAATTCAACAGGTGCAGTTGCAGAAACTTTACCTGTAAAATTTCTCCCTTCCTCACCACACTCTAATTTAGCATGTTTAATATGCGAAACTAAAAGAAGTCTTTATTGCTTACTGGATGGGGAAGCTAAAGTATGTCCCTTAACTTGCACAACTCCTTTCATCATCAAACACTGCTCAGGCTGACTGAGTAGAAGTCCATTAACATCTGGAGGACCACAGATTCTCCAGTACAGAAGTAGAGGGGAAGAATATTGGAACAATGTAAAAGCTTAATCTTATATATTCTATCATCTGTCTATTTAGCTACACTTCCTTACATTCAAAAGTATAAATGTAATCATAAACATAAACATAAAAGAAAGATGTTGAGTTATGTACATTATAATGCAATGATCTATATCTGTCTAACCTTATAACATTATATATGTTAAACACTCTATATTTTAGGAGCACCGGCTGTGGTTACATTTTATATGTCTCATAATAACAGCAACAATTTTTGCAATTCAGTACAGCTTAGTCATCCTTTTTAGGGTTTCTTTTGATAGTGCTGGAGGATTCTCCTTTTTTAACAAACAATAAAACAGGAGTGTATCGTTTCAGAAGATACACACACACACACACACACACACACACACCGCTTTTAAAGCAAGGGGGTGAAATTTGCAGTCAAACAAGCCCATGCATTGTGGATTAAGCTTGCACCATTTCAAGCAGATTCATCCAGAAGTTTCCTTGTGGGAAACGTTTAAAATTTATTTTTAAAAGAAGTTTCCAACTTCTTCTTTTTTGAAACATTGCAGACTTGGTTGCCCCTTCTGAGGGGATCAAGTTTGCTAAATGATGAAGCTACTCTCAAGGAATAGCAGACTTTACCATTTGTGGGTAAGAATAAGGAAATCACACTTTCCTAGCTTTTGGGAAAGCTCACTTTCAGGGTGTCCTGGTTTTCCCTTTTTGAAATATGACAACCCTAGGAGAAAATGACCCATGTAAAGAGCAAATTTCTTTCTTTATTTCAGCATTCCTCCCCCAAATCAATGTGACTGGAATGGGAAGATAACTCACAGTGAATAAAAGCTAGATTTTTTTAATCATTTTATCACAATGAAACCCCACATTGCCACCACCTCCCCTCTTGACCTCTGGGTGTTGAGAAAGTCAGCATGGTTTCATTTCTCAGGAAAGAAGATGGGGGGGTGGCAGGGGTGACTGCACAGCCCTAATATAACATGGATTTTTTTAAAAAAAATCAATAAAAAGAAATTGGGAGGTACAATCAGGGAAGACAGAAGATGACAGACAATGTAGTGGCTATAAGGCACTGACAGTGAAAATATCAGACACAGAGATATATCTATGCACACTTGCTTCCACACCTATGAAGTCAGTGTGCAAATTTGGGAGCTTCTCAATAAAATGTGAACCTCCCCATCCTTACCTCTAACCTTCCAGAGTAGGTTTTTGGTGGTGCACATAGGAGAGGAAATAAAGTCCCCATTACACAAGTGGAAGCCTGTTCCACTGGTGTGCAGACAAATGGATGTCACCCACTGAAGCTTAAAGGTAAAGGGGCCCCTGACCATTAGGTCTAGTCGTGACCGACTCTGGGGTTGTGGCGCTCATATTGCTTTATTGGCTGAAGGAGCTGGCATACAGCTTCTGGGTCATGTGGCCAGCATGACTAAGCCACTTCTGGTGAACCAAAGCTGCACACGGAAATGCCGTTTACCTTCCTGCCAGAGAAGGTACTTGCACTTTGAACTGTGCTTTTGAACTGCTAGGTTGGCAGCTGCAGGGACCGAGCAATGGAAGCTCACCCCGTTGCAGGGATTCGAACTGCCAACCTTCTGATAGGCAAGTCCTAGGCTCTGTGGTTTAACCCACAGTGCCACCCGCGTCCCTTTCCACTGAAGCTTACTTGGGAGTAAATATGCATGCTGATAGCATATCTGAGCATCTTGCAGTTTCAGATAGACAGTGAAAAGCTTTTGTCATGGAAATATTAATGTATACAGTGGTACCTCGGGATGAGAATGGGATCCGTTCTGGAGCAAGGTTTGCATCCTGAATAGAACATAAGATGCGACTGCTCATCTGGGCGTACGCGGGTCATGTTTTGCTGCTTCTGTGCATGCATGTGACGTCATTTTGACCATCTGCACATGCACGAGTGGCAAAACCCGGAAGTAATGCGCTCCATTATTTCCGGGTCGCCGTGGAGCGCAACCCAAAAATACTTATCCTGAAGCATATGTATCCTGAGGTATGACTATATATAGAACCTGTAGGTCAGAGAAGGAGATCTGAGGTTGCAAATGACCAGCCAGTTGTCCTCTTGATAACATCTCTTGCACATCATATAACCATGGATAATATCCATGCTTCCAAAAAGGACTTCTGGCATGCATATCTGGTCCACAGGCCTATTAGATTAGTCATAGTGATCAGTACTTAATGTGTTGAACTAGTGAGCTGGCCAGAGAAGACAGTTGGATTAATCACAGGTGGAACATCGTTACGGTCCCCACTAAATGACACGCTGACATCATCGCCCTTTTCATTAATGAAGGAGCAGCTCTTTACAATGGATCTATTGTTCTATAACTTACAACAGTGCAAACCAAGAGTGACACCCCTATGCCAGAGTGTTAAGTGGGTGACTGGAAGAGAAGAATCAGCTCCACAGAGAACAAAATTAGATTCTCAGAGGCTACCAGGGCAAGTTCGTAGCTGGAATTTAGAGGCAAATAGATATTCTATTTATAAAAGTGAATTTCTTCAGCTGTGGTGTTGAGGGCAGGAGGTGAAAGTGGAACAGACACCCGTTCAGTCACTGCAAATATATCTTACAAGCCAAGCTACCACCTTCCGCCTGACCCAAAGAACTGAAAGCACAAAGAAGGTCTGGAAATCGTTGCTTAGGGGTCCATGGGAAAACAAACACAAAATCAAATACTGAGGGAAAGAGAATAATATGTCACCCCTGCAAGAGTCAAGAACCAGGAGAATAAAATTTCTTCTGCTGTAAAGTGACAGGCCCTAAATCTAGCTGGGGAAGGAAAACCTCAAATCAGAAATCAATATAGACTTCTTCACACATTGCACTGAACACAGATACAAGTTGTTTCTGCACATGCACAAGTCTTCAGGGGAAGGAGTGTACAGTTGTTTACCTGTACAGCTCAGCTATTGCGTACAAAGTTTATATATATATTAATTGAATGTAATGTATGAAGAACCTGTATGTTTTTAGTTCCATTTTACGGTTTTCATTCCCAAGAACAGCATGCTTCTCTCAATACCTTGAAGTGTCTCAGGTGCCAAAACCCAGGGTGAAGAGATGTGTTTTCAGCATTTGCCAAAAGCTGTATAATGACTCATAGAATTGTAGAGTTGGAAGGGACCCTAAGGATCATCTAGTCCAACTCCCTTGCAAAACATCCATGACAAAGCCATCCAACCTCTGCTTAAAAACCTCCAAGGAAACAGAGTCTACAACCTCCCAAGGGAGTCCATTCCATTAATAAACAGCTCTTACTGTCAGAAAGTTCTTCCCGATGTTGAGTCAGAATCTCCTTTCTTGTAACTTGAATCCTAATGGATTGTACAGGTCCTACACTCCAGATCAGGAGAAAACAAGCTTGCTCGATCTTCCATGCATCAGCCCTTAGATATTTGAAGATGGGTATCATATATCTTCTCCATCTCCTCTTGATCATCTTGGTTGCCCTCCTCTGCACACATTCCAGCTTGACAATATCCTTCTTCAGTTGTGGTGCCACATGCATCTTTGTAGGGAGTTCCACAATGCAGGGGCTGCCACATGTGGGGTTCCTGTACAACATGAGCAAAAATCCTAATTAAACACACACATACACACCAAATTAATACAGAGCTGGATATGGGGTGAGTTGCCCCTGGACAGCATATGGTTCAATCTGGGGGCATCAGATGGGGGAGATTCTTCTGAATGCAAAGAAGATGACCTATCACTGAATTATGGCCCATAGTGCCAATATACACTCAGACCATGCAGTTGGAAGTCTTCAAAAAGGTAGGGAATAGATGATGCATACTGAGGTTATATACAATGCAGGCATGTGTGGCCTCAAATCTGTGGTGATTTGAAGATAGTGGGGTGACAGGACTAGCAAGCATGATCCCAACCATCATTGGTAGACACAGATTGGATTCCAGCACAGAACTTTTGACTCAAACCTGCTTATATCTGCAGATAATGCCAAGTTAGATGCTATTCGGCACTAGGCTTGGATGCTGACCTTCAAAGGGCAGTGATTCATTATGTATCCTAATCTGCACTGGCTAGCATTCAAGGAACTGCTAGTCTGATCAACACCTGTCTATTGACTTGATTGATGTTCCCATCCTGAAATTGCCATGTACAGTAATGTACAATTAGAGGTGCTGCTATCAAAGTAAACATATATAGCGTCCTGATTTTAGTGGCAAACTACATGGAAACATGTAGGAAGGGATTGAAAAGCAGGCCCAGAATGCTTCAGCTTCCAGTGGAGAAGTGGTGGAATGGGACCAGTTAGCTCCTACCTTTGGGCGGGGGCTTGAAATATATTTCTACTCTACCCAACCCAACCAGAAAGGCAAACTCAAAGTAACTTTGCACAGGTTCAAAGCAGCAGTTGCATGCGTCCTATAATGACTATATATATAGGGCTCTGATCTATATAAAATAATGGGTTAAGGAAAGCAAGATTTCCACATTTGGAAATGTCAACCTTGATAGAACTCATTGCTTGATCCTCATTTTGGTCCCCTGGAAATAATTCTATGTCCTTGCGTTACACTGTTTAGCTATCTTAGTTAATAATGTCACAAACTCAGGTGAGAGAGTATCAACCAGTCAGAACACTAAACAGTTCGGTTCTGCTTATCTTCCAGCACTCTGTTTTATCCATGGGACCCTTTATTTTGAGAGGAGCTTGTGAGGTTTTATATCTCCCTAAGTCAGGCAGAATATTGTATCTAGATTTGACCTACCCATATAAAACTCTATGGCCATGAACATTGCTATTTATATTTGGTTACGGTATAGGAAATCATGTGCATATAAACTGATTATTTACTTCTTATATATATGAATATGCAAGTTGGGAAGCCAAAGTGATATTATTTCTTTGCCAAGGTTTTTTTAAAAAAATTCTGATCGGCTAATAAAGATACAATATCACGTGTTCAATCCCTCAGGAATGGGTCTTCAGACACCTCATCTGCACTTCATTACCAAATCAATCATACCCTGTCAGGAAATGAAAGAATGCCTGACATAAAGTTTAAAATTTCTAGAGAAACATATGCTTCTTGTGAGGTTTTCATTACTAAAATAAAAACAGGAAATAAATGAGAAGGGTGGTGTGGATTTGCCACAGGATACCATTGACCATGATCCTATTCTTCCCCATAAGAGGAGCAGAACAAATTGCTTCAGGGCATAGAAATTGGAAAGCTAAAGAGGAAGAAGCTATGCCAGACAACTAGTTTTCTCAGGAATGCCTCAGCGATCAGACCTCACAAGGGTGAAACTAGGCTTTATTTCACCTGGGTCAAAGACTAGATTGGCACATATACACCCATGCACATTTGTGTACACACACAGGCTGGGAGTCTCAATGGTGCACCTCTGGAGGCATCACCTGAGGCAAAAAAACAAACAAGCAACCAGCTAGCCCCCCTGTAGTTCGGCACTGAGACCTGTAACATTGAGTAAGAACAACCTTGCTGGATCTACCCATTTCTGAGAAAAGGCAAATAAGAGGCAACATGATAGAAATGTATAAATTGTGAAGGGCTTTGGCAGACAACAAGAAGGGGCCACATGGAAGACCCCAGTTGTAGAAAATACTGGGCAAGGTAGGTGAATCATCTGACTCAGTTCCTGTACAGTGGTACCTCAGGTTACATACGCTTCAGGTTACAGACGTTTCAGGTTACAGACTCCGCTAACCCACAAATAGTGCTTCAGGTTAAGAACTTTGCTTCAGGATAAGAACAGAAATTGTGTGGAGGCAGCGCAGCGGCAGCAGGAGGCCCCATTAGCTAAAGTGGTGCTTCAGGTTAAGAACAGTTTCAGGTTAAGAACGGACCTCCGGAACGAATTAAGTACTTAACCTGAGGTACCACTGTATCCTAAAAAAACCCAACCCTGTAAAATATTAAAATAGCCCCAAACGACTTGCCCCCAATCACCCAATTCAGTCCATGGATGAGGAAAGACTTGCACCTGATTTAAGTCTCACATCTCAAAGCATCTACTTACTATATCACATAGGCTTTTAAGCCTAGATAGCTCAGTTGGTTAGAGCAGGGTCCTGATAATGTCAAGGTTGCAAGTTCAATCCCCGTATGAGACAGCCGCATATCCCTGCATTGGTCTAGAAGATGCTCAAGGTCCCTTTCAACTCTACAATTGATTCTATGATTCTATGAAATAAGAGACTGCCTCAGCCTTTATACACCCAGGCTGTGGAAGAGTTTCTCCTGTAAGTTTCAAAGAGCTCAGAAGCCCGCTTCACAGTAACTTGGAGTAGGACTTTAGTGTGGATGTCCCTGTTCTGTGCAGAGGTTCGACAGCCACCTGTCACAGAAGCTATAGTTGAGATTCCTGCATTGCAGGGGGTTGGACTAGATAACCCTCAGGGTCCCTTCCAACTCAACAATTCTATGATTCTATAAACAGCATTCCTGTTGAGATGCTACAGGTACCCATCACATCTTCACTTTCTGGAAGCAACTGAAGATATTTTTGTTCCAGCAGGCTTTCCCAGCTGAATAAATGTTTTTTGTTTTTGTGATGTTACCTGTTTTTAATTATCTTTCATTATCTGTGTAAATTGCCCTGAGATGGTGGTTTAGAAGGCAATTAATAAATCTATTAATTAATAAATCTATTAATTATTAATTGATGCTTGTGAATTATGGTGCTGGAGGAGACTCTTGAGAGTCCCATGGACTGCAAGAAGATCAAACCTCTCCATTCTGAAGGAAATCAGCCCTGAGTGCTCACTGGAAGGACAGATCGTGAAGCTGAGGCTCCAATACTTTGGCCACCTCGTGAGAAGAGAAGACTCCCTGGAAAAGACCCTGATGTTGGGAAAGATGGAGAGCAAAGGAGAAGGGGATGACAGAGGACAAGGTGGTTGGACAGTGTTCTCGAAGCTACCAGCATGAGTTTGACCAAGCTGCGGGAGGCAGTGGAAGACAGGAGTGCCTGGCCTGCTCTGGTCCATGGGGTCACGAAGAGTCGGACACAACTAAACGACTAAACAACAACAATAAATCTATGTATAATCATAATATTAATAATAAGCCTGCATTGGTTGGAACCTGCCCTTTCACAATGAATGAAAAGATTGTGACCAATGCCTGAGGTTTTCTTTTTCCCTGATGATTTTCTTCTTTAAATAAACCTTGTATTTTAAGAAATGCCAGAATCATGCTGAACATCTTCATAATTATGAGCTGTTCCCAAATCACTCCCCCCTGCACACTACTGTGATTATATGATTTATATCACAAACTAGATTTCTTTTTATCTGACCACTTTCCAGTGTGGTTTGTTTCTGACAGGAAGAATAGAAAAATTACACAAAGCAGATGACAACAAACGAAAATAAAATTGTCCTGCGTCTTAGGGGAAGTGGGCAGGAAGCATCTTTTGTTTCCCAGGGCAATTGGAAATGTATAGATGTCTTTCCCAAGGCTAGTTAACTTGTAAATGAACTTTGTCATTTATTTATGCATTTGGTTTTGATATGCATCTCACCAGTTGTAATGTAAGATGTTCCTGCTGATCAAAAGCAGCGCAGTTGCTGTTACGGTGCTTCCCAGCTGTAAAGTGCTTTTCAACAGATAAGATAACAAAGTATGAGCCTAGTCTGTGAAATTCATATTTTGCCACTTTGCTCGTTCGAGTGTCAGAGCAGTTTAGATATTTCCCATTTGCTTGCCCTTCAGTATATATTAAATTTAGCAGATCTTTTAACCAAGTAAAACGTTGGGTGGGGGGGCATTACAAACCAATGGCAAAGAGCTTATTCAGCATGCAAGCACATTTAAAAAGAAGGAAAAAACACCACCCCACACCTATGCAGAAGTCTTATAAAATTCTATTACGAGGCTATCAAATTTAATCAGCCTGTTGGTTTTGAGCCAAAATATCTGCATGCCCTACATCTTATACTTGTCATAGTAATATGAAACAGGCTCTGGCTGTTTCCATTTTAGAAATCTTATTTTTATCACATAAATAAGTAAAGCTAAAGGGCTGCCTGAAGCCAGTATTTCCCCTCCATGTCTTAACACTCAATCAACATCCTTCCCAATACAACCCCAGTCTCTCTCCCCCCCCCCCCCCATTCTTTCATAGCTTATATGTCATTAGGAGCACATTAAACATCTACATTAGGAGGAACATTGGTCTTATTATATTGGTCATATTTTCTGAAAAGTGTGCGGAAGGGGAAGAGTACTTTAAAGAATCATTAAGTACCAGGAACAAAAAGTACATTTATCTTCCTTTGCCTTGCAGTTCCTCAGCAGCGGGGATATCATTAACTTTATAACATTTTACTTTAGATTAAAAACAAACAAACCCAAAACTTAAAGGCATTCATGTCCTCCAGAAAGCTTTAGTTATAGCAGCTCCAAAAGAAACCATAAAATAGTATATCTATACAATTTCATTCATTCATTCTTGCGTCCCACCTTTTCTCCAAAGAGCTCAAGATGGCAGACACAATTGTCCCCCCTCTGTGAGGTAGGTTAAGCTGAGAGACAGTGGCTGGCTCAAAGTGACCCAGGGGGCTTCATGGCTGAGTGAGGATTTGAACCCTGAAGGAAAAATGTGCTGAAAAAGGTTCGCCCCCTCTAGGCTACATGTAAAGGAAGCGGTCTTACACCAAGTCAAACTATTGATCTGTCCAGCTTAGTACTGTCTACATCATTGGTCTTCAGCTGGTGGGTCAGACTCTCTACTGGTTTGTGGCCTGGTATAAGGTGAATCACAACATCAGCACTATCACCATACCAATAGGTGATAGAAAGTTAATTGGATCCGAATATGCAAGTTTGGGTTAAACATGGGTCCAAGTCTGAAAAGGTTGAAGACTGCTGGTCTACACTGACTGGAAGATCCTCCCCATGGCTGCAGACACAGGAATTTCCAAGCCTACCTGAAGATGCCAGCAACTGAACCTGGAGCATTTTCCCCTATTGAGCATGGAAAAAACAACAACACACACCTTATTTCTAGTGTAAACCTGGCACACGGCCATATGCAGTTTGATAAGGAAGGAAAGATGTTCAGCAGTGGTTTTCCTTAAGAACATAACAAGAGTATACTGGATCAGGCGAATGGTCCACCTAGTCTATATCCTTTTCTCTCTTTTTTTAAATTCATTTTAATTAAATTTTCCACTTTATCAATCCAATCAAATCACATTAAATATTCCAAATTATACATATACATATCAAATAATCCAAATATTCTGCCAAATTATAAATTTTGAATAGGACTTCCCATGCTTCAAGTTCGGAGGGTTCTGATCATCTCATACTTCTACTGCTTTTCATAGTCACTTCCGATGGTTCCTCTAATTCTTTCTGTTGTTAACCTTCCTTCTTTCTCAGCCTCTGAGTTGTTCCCACAAGCGAGTTAAAACAAGCAATGATATGTTTCTGTGTGGATTTTATGTCTATGATTCCTCTCTATAAGTTCACAGCATCTCCTCTCATACTGGTCGAATCCTCTCATACTGGTCGATTTCTGTCGAATCAATCCAAAGGTCTTTTTGTTGCTGGCAGCCGCCATCTTCACTCAGTTCTGATAAAATCAAGTCTAAGCGTCTGCTCTAGTATCCTTTTCTCACAGTGGCCAGTCAAGCGCCTTTGGGAAACCAGCAAGCAGGACACAAGCACAAGAGCACCCTCCCTCCCTCCTGTGGCTTCTAGTCACTAGTATTAAGAAGCATTACTGCCTCCAGACATGGAGGCAGAGCCTAGCCATCAATACTAGTAGCTTTGTTTGATGACTTTCTGGCAGGAGCAATGTCACTGTTTCCACACACACACCCCTGCTCTCCAACTCAATTTGCTACATCAGTTCAACCAAACTGAGGTCAGGTGAGCAGGGCAGCCCCAACATGCCATCCATTGCTGATTCATCTGAATGGACGTCTAGAAGAGAGGTCTGGTTCAAGTCTTGAGATCTTAGTTTTACAAACATGGCTGTATCCCAGGTTTCTATTTCTGAATGTTTGAAGGAGACTGTGAGACAAAGGGGCTTTAAAATTGCTGGATCATTCGTGAAAAAAGCCACCTAGGAATCAGTTTCGTCACTAGATCCTGATTCTGTCCTGGCAGTGTAGGGAGGGGGGGAGAGAATAAAGAGAAGGTTAAAGGTAAAGGTAAAGGACCCCTGACAGTTAAGTCCAGTCGCGGATGACTCTGGGGTTGTGGTGCTCATCTCGCTTTATAGGCCGAGGGAGCTGGCATTTGTCCGCAGACAGGTTTTCCGGATCATGTGGCCAGCATGACTAAGCCGCTTCTGGCGAAACCAGAGCAGCACACGAAAATGCCATTTACCTTCCCACCAGAGTGGTACCTATTTATCTACTCACACTTTTTGGCGTGCTTTCGAACTGCTAGGTTGGCAGGAGCTGGGACCGAGCAACGGAAGCCCACCCCGTCGCAGGGATTCGAACCACCAACTAGTAAAAACGATGGAACTAGAAAAGGACGCTTAAAAATAACCTGTTTAATTTAATTGTCCTGCAGTAAGAGAAGGTTACCGCAAGACAATTAAATTAAACAGGTTATTTTTAATCATCCTTTTCTAGTTCCATCGTTTTTGCTAGTGGATCAAATTTTTAAAATGAAAAATGATTACATTAAGTTAAAGTTCTTGTAGAATAAACAGTAGTGTTCTTTCATAATGCAATAAGAGGTAGACAAGGTTGAATATATGCCAAAAGCATTTCAAACCCAATTGCTAAATTACGAGAGTAACCATTACTTAAGTCTTTATAATTGCTACTTTCTGGGAATAATCATTACTTAGGTATATCTAATTAGATGTTACAATGTTTTGAAGAGTCCGTTAAGGAAATGGCCATGGCCATGTGTTAAGTTTTCTCCTTATCAAATCTTCATAACTTGTTTAGTAAGATTCAATTTCTCCCATGCTCACGGATTTCGATACAAATACTGCCAGTGAATTCAACTTGCTGACATACTAAAAACTGAACTACAATTTTCAACTAGTGGGCATATGAATGATGGTACAGGGTGTAAGTAAGATATGTCATCTTGGATCCGGAGTGGACACTCTTCTTTGTAATCACCAGTGCTCAAACACCATTACATACTTTTTGCCATTACCAATCGGAACATATTTATTTTAGCAATCTTGGGCTCTCCATTAGATATTAAGATAGAGAGTCAGTTGTGACCCCTAACCTGCTATTAAGAAATGCTTAAAACTCCCTAGAGAAGAAGGAAAGTTACATAGCTTCTGCAAGTGGGTTCCCACTATTGGAAGGCGTCCCTACTTAGATTATTCACTTGCAGGATCAGTATCTAGATTATGAGTACTGAGATCAGTGGGATTTGAATGACCCTTATAATGCACTTTGAAAATCAAAATAAAATGCTAATGAAAAAGCCCTTAAGTGCTTCAGTAGCTGTGTACATAAGGCATAAAAAAACATGTTGAGAATATATAGAGCATTCACCAAGAAACCAAATGAAAAGCTATGACCAAGGGAGGGGAAAAAGTATTTGATTTTTAAACTGTAAATGTTAATACACACACACACACACACACACACACACACATATATAAAACACAACAATTAAGCCATTGTACAATAACTTCTGAGCATTTTTAAAAAAAACCTAAATGAAAAAATGCACAGTAACGCAAGATATAAAAATGGACATCCAATTCAATTATTTGGTTGATTATAATTTTTATACAACCCTTCAGTTGTATTCCCACAGCAATTTATAATTAAAAAAAAATGAAGTGACTGAGATAATAGCATTTTTTAAAAAACCACTCTGAAAGGCACACAGTTATAAAAACAGGACCAAAGAGTCAGCAGGCTTAAAATTGTCCAAATGGACTGGGGAGGGACTTTTGCAAGAAAAGGACGATAAAGTAGATGCTAAGTGAAGCTCTCCCAGGAGAGTGTTGTACAACTCCTAAGAAGTCCTTTCTCTCTCTCTGGTTTTCCATCTTCTCTCTGGTTTCACCTTCAGGAGGGCCTCCTTTGAAGTTTGTAACGTACTAGTAGGTGCAGTTAAACTGTGGAAATTGTTCCTATAAGATGGAGTGATGGTCGGCAATTTGGATAGCTTCATGGGAGGTGAGACAAATTCATGGAAGATAAGGTTATCAGTGACTGCTAGCCGTTTTGGCTATGTCTTCCTTCCACTGTCAAGAGGCAGTAGGCCTCTATGTACCAGTTACTGGGAATCAGCAGCCAGTTGGGAATATTATCTCCAGAGTCAGAGCCATTATCCTTGCTGGGGAAGATGAGCAGGATCATTGCACTTAGGTCCTGCTTGTGGGCTTCCCAGGAACATCTGGTTGGCCACTGTGTGAGTAGAACAGTGAACCAAATGGTTCTTTGGTTGGATCCAGCAGATCATGCTAACTATAATGAGTCCTTCCAAGGCTTTCTCCAAAATTAACCACTTAACCAGATATGGATCCACTGATAATATAACAGTGAAACGAGAACTCCACAAAAGTGTTCCAAAGTACTGTATGCCTTTTGTATTTTGAATGCGCAAAAGTCTCATCAGTGTTTGCAGCACATGCAACCGACATCAGCGTTGGGAAGGGGAGGAAATGCTCGCAAAAGTAATTATAGGATCAAATTAGTGTCACTGCTGCTGTAGCATTTTAACCAAGGCTCTTATGCCAATGAATAAAAGACCCAGCAAAAATTTGATTCATGGCTGCCACGAGCTCTTAGCATGTGGAGCAGGAAAGAAGCAGGAAAAAGCCAGTGCACAAAAGTGCTTACAACTTTCAAAGCTTCCAAAAATCTTTACAGAGCTTTTTCTAAAGGATTGCCTTTTTAAACAAAAAAAAAAAAATCCATCTCTTTCACATTTTTAGCTGAATAGGCTATGGACTTGGACAGTGTTTTTGAAGAATTTGCTCTTATTGATGCATCAGTGAAAACTTCTTAGGGGATTTTTATAGACATCTCCATCTGCTTGTTTGTTTCTCTCTACCCTCATTCCTTGATGATTTATTTGTTTGTTGCTATTCTGGCAAGTTATGCATACCAAGTGTGAAGAGATATCTAACCAGAATCTTTTTTTGTGGGAGTTCAAATGAACATAGATTATTTACAGCTGTGGTGTGGATTTGCAATAGGAAAGATCAAGGAATGTGACGTTTGCATCAACTAATGTACTAGGAACGGCATTCAATATTCTGCATCATAAGCTGGCATCTCCAATGAGAGAGACCTCTGTTTTCTTACCTAGGAGCAAATCTTCAAGGAATTTTGGCTGTGTAAATACCAGATGTTTAAGGCACATGACAACTGCACAAGACACGTACACAGAGGTACAATTTCCAGCACCCTCTGGAGTATGAGAAAACAAGCTTGTTCCATCTTCCATGTGACAGCCCTTTGGATATTTCATAGAATCATAGAGTTGGAAGGGACCCAAGAGTCATCTAGTCCAACCCCTTCTCAGTCTCCTCTTTTCCAGACTAAGCATACATACCCAACTCCCTCAACCATTTCTCATAAGGCTTAGTTTACAGAACCTTGATCAACTTGGTCACCCTCTGCACACATTCCAACTTGTCAATATCCTTCTTAAATAATGGTGCCAAGAACTGCACACAGTATTCCAGGTGTGGTCTGACCAAGGCAGAGTAGAGTGGTACTATTACTTCTCTTGATCAGGACGCTATGCTTCTGTTGATGCAGTCTCATTCACACTTTGCAATTGCATTTGCTTACACTTATCTAGAGGGATGCGGGTGGTGCTGTGGGTTAAACCACAGAGCCTAGGACTTGCCGATCAGAAGGTTGCTCTGGTTTGCCAGAAGCAGCTTAGTCATGCTGGCCACATGACCTGGAAGCTGTACGCCAGCTCCCTCGGCCAATAAAGTGAGATGAGCGCCACAACCCCAGAGTCGGTCACGACTGGACCTAATGGTCAGGGGTCCCTTTACCTTTACCATACTTATCTAGATGGAAGAAAATTGCTTGGGCAATTTGATCTTTGAGACTTCCAATATGAGCAGATCTGACTCCCCACTTCCAAGAGTAATGCACAGATCAGGGCTTTGTCATCCACCACCTTTTGCACTTCTCAGACATTCTGATGCGATCTCCAGCATCAGCATTGTGTTTTGAGAGAAGGCATCTAAAAGCACATATTTAGATGCAATTTTCTGCAGGTATTTTTAATATCATAGATTATGTGGAAATGGAATGAAACAAAGCATACGAGAAAGCACCGTGGACTGGAAATAAACTGAGGACAAAATACGGCTGTTATAGCCAACATGGGAACTTCCATATTTGGAAGAATAATTTGTTTTTGCTGTTTAGTAGTATTCTGAAAATGAGCAATGGAAACTGAGATCTCCATCTTTTTCCTTGTGAGCTTCCTGGTAACATCTGGCCATTTTTGGAAAGAGAGTTTTGTCCCCAGTACATAGACTTTGGGCCTGATTCAGTTATTATATTCTTATATCCCACGTTCTGTGTACCTATATTTCAGTGACAAGAAACCCATAACCGTCCAGATGTTGCTACAGCTCCCACCATCCTTGACCACTGATGGGCCATGAGGTAGTATTCACTGAGGTCTTCCCATTTGCACAACACATATCTACATGCACAATGAAAATGATCTGGCACAATGGGACTTCCAGTTTCTCTTATCTCCCCTCCAGTTCACCAGGTACCTCAAAAATCTTCTATGGAAGGTAAACCAATGCTGCAGAGCAGGCTTTGAGGAGAAAGGAGAAACTTTATTGGATGAGAAGACACCACCCACCAGCTTTATATTGGCTCTCGCCCATGGGGTTCAGCAGCATCTGCAAGGCCACAGATTCTCTGCTTAATAATAATAATAATAATAATAATAATAATAATAATAATAAATTTATTTATACCCTGCCCTCCCCAGCCAAGGCGGCTAACAACCAATAATAAAAACAAGTTGAATGAATACAACTTAAAAACAAGATTAAAATACAACATTAAAACATTAAAATGCAGCCTCATCACAGAAGGAGAAAGGAAAAAAGAAAGAGTGGGAGGGAATCAAATTGGCTCCAAACCAAAGGCCAGGCGGAACAACTCTGTCTTACAGGCCCTGCGGAAAGAAATCAGATACTGCAGGGCCCTGGTCTCATGAGGCAGAGCATTCCACCAGGCTGGAGCCAGTGTTGAAAAAGCCCTGGCTCTGGTTGAAGCTAATCTAACTTCCTTAGGGCCCAGGACCTCTAGGGTGTTGCTTAAGGTCCTCTGTGGGGCATACTGGGAGAGACGGTCCCATAGGTAATAAAAACAATTCTGTCTGCATATATAATGCTGCACCTGAATAGCATTTTAGCACCCTGAAATAGTGGCCTGACAATGGTTGCAATAAATAATTAAACATACAGTTTTCTTGTTTGGGGGATGCTTACTTTTCTTCCCATTAGATATTAAAGCACCAATTTACATCTATTATAGCTCACCTGGGCATGGGCAGGTCAAAAGTTCTAAACTGAATCAGGATTGACTGAATGGAAGCTTGCCCACAAAGCAGAAATCCAAATACCACATTGTAGTTATTAAATGAAGTTCAGAACGCCATAGCCACATAATCAGTCTAAAGAAAAGAGGAAGATGAAAATGCAAGGAAGGTGCTCAACAAGCAAAAGTTGTGGAAACAGGATCCCGAGGAGCAATTATGAACTGGTTGATCAGAATGGGCATGGCAGTTTTCCAATACACCTGGAAATTGCTGATCTTTTATTATTTGTTATTATTTTAATGAATTAAAATATCATTTTAGTATTTTTATAATTTTTATTTCCTGGATTTGTGGTGACAATGTGGAACTTCAGGCTCCTGGCTCATGCCCACATCCCCTGACATGAACTTACATACAGTATAATGAAATAAATTTGAACAGCTGTGCAGTGGTTCCATCTCAGCTCTAGATGCAAGCAACTAACCACATGCAAGGAACCAGGGATATGTATATCCTTATCCACATCAGAGGCAAGGAAGGAAGGTAAGGGGGAGACACAACCAGCCAATCCATTGGGGCTAGTAAGATAACCCCAAATTTAAGTGGTATAGTGGTCTTGAGTCCAGCATTCATTAGGCTACCTCTGATAATTTAATTTTGCTTGACTTCCAGGACATAACTACTGCAAAAGTTAATATATGTTAGGAATCCTCTGCTTGTCTCATTCGACCCTCAGCCAAACCGTAGCAAAGTCATATTTACAACAGAATATACGGACACTTTGAGGATGAAAATAGACATTCACCTCATTTGAGCACTACAATCTAAATAGAACATGATCCTTTAAAAATAAAACATAAAATAATTCATACTAAAATTCACGACTCTCTTTTCCCACTTTAGACTAACAAGGACTGCAGAATGAAATCTTGTGAGGTTGTGCAGTTGAGCAGATTAAATGCAACAAATCTTCTATTCATCAGCAGGACAAAAAGAATAATTGATATGAATCATTGAATTAATTATTATTACATACAGGGAGGTTTCCTTCCAATTCAGTAGCACACTAGCATTCTTAAGACATGGCACAAATTAGAAAAGTGATTCAATTGCTTTAGGGTGTCCAAGCCTCTAAGTATCTAAACATCTAAATTTTCTGGTTTTAGAAAATCCTATGGCAAGATCCACTGGGTTGACCAACTTAGGATGCAAAAGATCTCCAGCTGAGCTGGGAGGCTCCTATCTCAGCCAGGCTCAAGCAGTGTTAAGTCCCCAACCCTGGCTCAGCCAAAAGTATGCCCATGCAACTTGCTCATCCTGGCTCATCCAGAGCACATCTGGCTGAGCCAAGGATAGTGTAAGTCCCCCAAATGGGACATTCAGGGTCTTTTGGCAGGGGTGGTACTGGGCAGAGGTGACTTAAGCTGGATCCTAACTCTGTTCAGCTCAGTTATGTGACCTGACAAAAATGGGTTGTGTGTGTCAAACTCAATCTTAAAGGGTTTTGGGGTTTTTCCCCCCCTGAGAGGTTTGGGCTGGTTCAGCCAGCAATACCCTTGGTGCTGAATGGGGTTTGGATCTGCCCACAACTTTACACTGGCTTAACTTGCACCAGCTTTCTTTCTGCCAACTTCTTGTGAATAGGATTGCTCCCTTTTTATAGTCATCTCCTTGGAATTAAATGATAGACAGAAGTAGCACTAAGCAAAATGTTCCATCGGTGCAAGCATTTCTCCTTGTGCAATGGAATGTTCTCCTCCTCTCCTTGCCCTCCTAAATCTCCTAAATTTGATGTTGGGAAAGATGGAGGGCCCAAGGAGAAGGGGACGACAGAGGACGAGATGGCTGGATAGTGTTCTTGAAGCTACCGGTGTGAGTTTGACTAAACTGCGGGAGGCAGTGGAAGACAGGAGTGCCTAAATTTGTTCTGGGTTTTTCCTCAAAAACTCTGGGACACATATGCGGACAGGGTGGGGGCATGCAGCGGTAGAAGCAGAAGATCCCATTGTGCTAAGTGTGAGTCCTTGCACCACTGTGAAAAATTTACTTGGCTACTGCCCATTCTTTACACAAAATGCAATTGTTTGCAGTTGTTATTTGCCTCATTTTAATAAGGATATCCCAAGAAAAGGTTTTGAAGGGAGTGGTAATAAATTTGTGCTCTAATCATTTACGCAGTTCCTAAGAGAACTTAAAAGTGTTGCATATACCTTATCTCAGTCATCCTTACAAAAACACTATAGTTCAGTTGTTTATTATTAGCAATATGCAATATATATTTGTTTAAAGAAACATTTTCCATTTATTTTTGTTATTAAATACTTCCTTTTGTATTTAATTCATCGAAATGAATTCAAATAGCCAGGGCCTGATGAGATGCACCCAAGGGAACTAAACGAGCTTGAAGACGTAACCTCAGAGTCTGTGTCTATAATCTTTGAGAATTTTTGGAGAACAAGTTGGAGGCAGGCAAATGTTGTCCCCATCTTTAAAAGGGGGGGGAGAAGACCCAGGTAACTACCTGTACCACAAATTAAGAAGGTTATTGACAAGCTAGAATGTGTGTCAAGGTGGGCGACCAAGGAGGGTGAGCAAGGTTCTGGAAACCAAGCCTTATGAGGAAAGGTTGGGGGAGTTGCATATGTTTAGCCTGTAAAAGAGGAGAGTGAGGGGAAATATGATAGATATCTGCAAATATCTAATGGGCTGTCACATGGAAGATGGAGCAAGCTTATTTTCTCCTGCTCCGGAGGGTAGGACCTGACTCAATGGCTTCAAGTTACAAGAAAGGACAATGTGACTAAACACACAGAAAAACTTTCTGACAGTGAAAGCTGTTCAGCAGTGGAATGGACTACCTTGGGAAGTGGTGGCCACCCGTCATGGATGCTTTAGTTGAGATTTCTGAATTACAAGGATGATGCTCAGCACACCTTCCAACTCTACGATTCTGTGATTCTATGATACTATGATTCAGAGAGTGACTATCTGCAGTGGGGTGTCCAGGGGCGGAGGAAGGGGGGCAGTGGGGGCAGCCCGCCCTGAGTGTCATCACTGAGGGGGGTGACATTTGGCATGCTGTGCACCCACGACTCCCAAGCCTACCCCAAGCCATCAGGGGAAGGGACGGAGCTGCGCCGCCTTGCCGGCGGCCTTCCCCCCTTCCCCCTTTGTTTTGACAACTCGGGGGAGGCTTGGGAGTCGCGGGCAGGTGGCATGCCATTGCGCCCTGCTCCAGGGCTTCTTCCCTTCCCAGGGGAGGTTCCCCTGAGCTGTCAAAAGGAAGAAGAAGAAGAAGAGTTTTGGATTTAATATCCCGCTTTATCCCTAAGGAGTCTCAAAGTGGCTAACAATCTCCTTTTTCTTCCTCCCCCACAACAAACATTCTGTGAGGTGAGTGGGGCTGAGAGACTTCAGAGAAGTGTGACTAGCTCAAGGTCACCCAGCAGCTGCATGTGGAGGAGCGGGGAATTGAACCCGGTTCACCAGATTATGAGTCCGCTGCTCTTAACCACTACACCACACTGGAAGAGGGAAGGGAGGAAAGTTGCTGGCAAAGTGGTGCGGCTCTCTCTCCCCTCGCCCAGGAAGCAGCCTGCCATGAGCGGCTCACTCCACCCCCCATGGGCAGCTCACTCTGCCCCCATGGGCATCTTGCCCCCTGAGACGCTAGCCCTGCCCCTATGGCCCCACCCCCAGGTGCACAGCATGTGTGCCGCTCCAGGTGCCAGAGCAGCTAGCTCCGCCTCTGGGTATGTCTGCACTATTCATATAGGTTTCCTGTGAGCCTATGTTTTCCAGAGTTCTACATTGTGCCAGTAGCCTCCAAAAGACTGTCTCTTGCAGAGGGTCACCCGCCAACTCATTGGTTTGTGGGTGGAGGGACACAAGAAGGAACTAAGAACCCACTGCAAATATGGTGACTAAGAAAATCCATATGATTGGAGCCTCAAAGAAAAGATTACAAATTTTGAGCTACTTGGTATATTAGTATATTAACACACCCGATCGCTCATTTTCTGCTGTTCAAAATTCTGTGTTGTTATTTTATTAGTATTGAACGAATGGAAGGTGTGGGTGTTGTTGCCCTGGTTACCACTGAGTTTATTCCACTTTGTTACAGAAAAGGTCTTGATCTTAAATATTTATTGTTTTTCTCATAAAATCCATGGACTTTTATATTAGGTAGTCATGAGTTGATTGACATATTCTTCTTTATGAACACACTTTTTATAATATATATTTTTTCAAAAAAACCCACCTTTCTTTTATCCCTATTTCCTTGCTTTTTCCAAGCCTACCTGGGTACATTTATTCAACCTTGTTTGTTCCTTTGTGCCTATGAGTAATATAGTAATTTGCAAAGAAAACTTTTTTCATCAAGAAGAATATGGAACAAAAGCAACGAAATATTTAGGTTAAAATGAAACAGGCGAGAAATGGAGTGTCATTTTTTTCTCATACTTTAAGCCAAGGAATACATTTCCCCAATGTGTGGTTGCCTTAAACAAAAAAGAAAAGTATCCGAAAAAGCATTTACAAAGTGACAAAGATAGATGTAAAGAGTTCTCGATTCATGAAGCGTTTTTTCTTGCCAATTTGACTCATTTTTAGAGGCCTAAGTGTTCCTTTTATCTCCTGTTAATTATTAATCAAAAGCCATCTCTAGCTATAGGAGATGTCACCAATGGGAAATTTATTTTATGCTCTTTATTGCATCTCTGGGTCTTTTATCTTCTTACATATTTATTTTAAAATGAGTTGATTCAGCTATATACTTTAGGCCTATGATCAATTTTGTGTGAGGCTTGCAGCTAACTGCAAAATTTAGCAATTCATATAAATACAATCCCTATGCCTGGACCAAACTACTCTACTTTCTTTCATTTTGCCTTGGGGTTGGCCCAAGCCTTAACAAATCTCATTGTTGGAATTGTTTTGCAAGTTGTAAAGGGTGCAGTCTCAGCAGAGCTCCGTAGCATTGGCTGGGAAAAAACCATGCCTTCAAAAGCAAGCCTCCAAGTATACTAGCGTTAGTTCAACAGCTTCAAGCCAAAGGAGTTACGCAAACCCTATACTAAAGGTCCAGGCTGAGGAGAACCCACTGAACCAATTGACTTAGAGTGCTATGGGGCACTGCGAATGATTGGGTGGGAGTTCCCAAAGGTTAGATAAACCACACTATAGGTCCAATTCTGACATCATGTGAAAGAGATCTACTGATAGGATGTTATCAGGAGAATGCCCTCTCCTGCAGAACACAGTTGTTAGTTGGCGCTAAGGCAGTATTTTAGGTACCCTGGTCCCAAACTTGAGGGACATTCTTGTTTAGACAAGCCTACCCAGATGTTAGGGGACGCAGGTGGCGCTGTGGGTTAAACCACAGAGCCTAGGACTTGCTGATCAGAAGGTCGGCGGTTCGAATCCCCGTGACAGGGTGAGCTCCCGTTGCTCGGTCCCTGCTCCTGCCAACCTAGCAGTTCGAAAGCACATCAAAGTGCAAGTAGATAAATACCTCCAGCGGGAAGGTAAACAGTGTTTCCGTGCACTGCTCTGGTTCGCCAGAAGCGGCTTAGTCATGCTGGCCACATGACCCGGAAGCTGTCTGCGGACAAACGCCGGCTCCCTCGGCCAATAAAGCGAGATGAGCGCCGCAACCCCAGAGTCGGTCGCGACTGGACCTAATGGTCAGGGGTCCCTTTACCCTTTACCTTTACCCAGATGTTTAGAAAGTTGAAGAAATGTTAATTTGTTTTAGTATTTTAACTTTTATAAGTTTTTAAGCATGGTTGTATCCCCCCCCTTGATTTTGTTGTTTTACCTTTTCATAAACCGCTTTGAGAGGTTTTTTGTGTGTGTTTTTACAACCAAGCAGTGCATATATATTAACAAACAAACAATCTGTCTGGAACCTGAGGTGCTTTGTAGGACACTGTTCCCTCACAAGTACAGTGGTACCTCGGGTTACAGATGCTTCAGGTTACAGACGCTTCAGGTTACAGACTCTGCTAACCCAGAAATATTACCTCGGGTTAAGAAATTTGCTTCAGGATGAGAACAGAAATTGTGTGGCGGCAGCGCAGCAGCAGCAGGAGGCCCCATTAGCTAAAGTGGTACCTCAGGTTAAGAACAGTTTCAGGTTAAGAATGGACCTCCAGAACGAATTAAGTTCTGAACCCGAGGTACCACTGTACTGAAGTATGATTTAACAATCAGCCCAGTCAGCTTCTGTTTGTGGCACGAGGAAAATGTGCCATGTTGTCCTTCACCTCAGGCAGCAAAATGTCTTAGGCCACTATGCGTTACCTTCTCTACCATCTGATTAACTTGACTCTGCATTTTATTTTGCTCTGATTAAAACACGACTATGGCGTATTAGTGTCTATGAGTGGAGAAAAATTCAAGGAAACCATTCCAATCAAATTCCGTCCCCTTCCTGGTTACGGGGGGTGGGGAAGCATTAATAGATGCCTCTCTGTGTTAATTGAAAACTGGTGTGCTACAAACAAACCTCTGCAATTTATTTCATAAGGAAGATATAAATGTGGATGTTTTCTTTTAAGAGCTAGGTACGTATATGAGCATCTATGGGGTAATGGCAATCATTAACAGCAATGCTTCCCGAACAGTGTGTTCACAAGCAATGGAAAGCAAACTTGGATCATTTTTAGTATTAGTAAATGGAAAATGCAAATGCTAAGGAGAAGTGAGAAGCCATTAAGTATATTTATTGAGAATCTTTCCAATGATCTATCGTTTACTTTGGAACATAAGAAGCTTCCTTATACTGAGTCAGACTGTTGGCCGATCTTGCTCAATATAATCTCCTCTAGACGTATAATTAATTAATTAATTTTCTGTACTGCCCTTCACAGGGCAGTTTACAATATAAAAATACAAAAATACATACTATCAGAACACACACACACACACACACACACACACACACACACTGTTTAAAAGGCTGTAACTTGATTAGTCAAAGACTTGAGAGAAGAGGAATGATTTTGCCTAGTGCCTAAAGATATCCCATGAAGGAGCCAGGCAAGCTTTCCTAGGGAGAGCATTTCACAAACAGGGAGCCACTGCAGAAAAGGCCTGTTCCTGTGCTGCTGCCAACAGGACCTCTTGTGGAGGAGGCACACCTAGAAGGGTCTCAGATTATGATTACAAGATCTTGGTCAGTTCATATGGGGAGAGGCAGTCCTTGAGGTGTTGTATTGTGGGCCTGAGCCATTTAAGGCTCCATAGGCAGGGCCTCCTTTAGCAGATGCGGTACCAGGGTGCAAATATCCGCCCTGCGCCCCCAAATTACAATAGATAGTGTTGGGGTGGCCGTAGGTGTGCACTACCAGCCATCCGGGGGGGACAACTCTCCCCCATGCCGCTGCAGGAGAGTGATCGCCGCAGAGGCTTGGGAGTGAAGTTGCTCCCTCCTAAGCCTCCTTGGGAGGAGAGCGATCCTCTCAGAGGCTTGGGAGGGAAGCTGCATGCCCACCAGCCTTATGGTTGGCAGGGAGCAGCTGGCAGGTATGCAGGGAAAGGGGAGGCTGCCAGCAAAGCCGCGCAGCTCTCCCACTTGCTGGGGCGCCCCAAGAGGCCGGTGCCCCGGCGCGACGCACCACTAAGCCCTATGGGAAAGACAGCTCTGTCCATAGGTCAAAACCTGTACTTTGAATTGGGCCCAGAAACTAATTGGCAGCCAAGGCAATCAGGCCAGGATTGTCATTATATGCTAAAACCATTTTGCCCTGGTGATCAACCTAGCCACTTTACTCTGCACCAGCTGACGTTGTTTCTGAACCATCTTCAGAGACAGCCCTATGTATAACACATCACAGTAATCTAACCTAGAGGTTACCAGAGGGTATCCTTGTCTAGATAGGGGTGCAGCTGTGTCCTAGTCTGTACATCTGAGAGCTTTTGCTGAAGCGTGACTCTTAAGTATTCTAAATAAATAAATATGGAGAAGAGGGTCCTTCAGGTCTTATGGCATTTAGGGCTTTAAAGGTCAAAATCAACTCTCTGCATTGATCTGGGAAACACACTGGGAGCCAATGATGCTCTTCTGTCACAGGAATTTAAGCCCATAAAAGTAGCATTTGCATTTGCAATGAAGGAAAGTATTAGCAGCGGAACATGAAAGCCTTGTTCCTGGCAATGATGCTAGGTTCTCCCATCCTTCTCGTATGTGCTCCAGTGATCTTCACCTGTATTCTGTTCTATAACCTTGTTCAAGCACTGGTGATTTTAGCTTCGAAATTATTCCCAAGGCTCTGATTTTCCTACAGCTCTATATTTTTCATTGCAAGACTGGATAGATTCCATTCCCCAGCCCCACCCCCTCTCTCTCTGGCCCCAAGTCTTCCAGCATTTCTCAGATGTCTCCACAAGCTCCAGTATCCTAATTAAAACTATATTTTGATGCGCTACTTAGTTTGGTTTAGTAGTCCATCAATAATGTATGGATGGTGTTGCATTTCCAAGAGCTTTTTTTTCTATTACTTCGCATACAGTAACAACATTATGCTTGATTTAAAATTGCATCATGCTTAGGCAATATTGATTCTATGGTTACTGGCGCAGTCTCTGTGAAGTCAGGATAATTTCAAGTCTGACTAACTTCACCAGGTTATATGGCCACTGAATCATGTTCTTATGTAACTGAAGTGGCTTAGGGTGTGACTTTATTGCAGCTACTCAGACTGCTGGCTGTATAATGCAGCATCAAACTGAAAATGCAGAAAGCATAGACAGGAAAATTAGAGACTGAGTAGACCAAACAGTTCGACTCCAGAAATTATTTGGCACAGAAATTTTTCAACCACAAAACTGCTTGATTTCTAGGGGTCGTGCCAGGATCTGCTTCAGATTCTGATACTCCCAATTCCAGAAAACTACCCATTTCCTGAGTGATGGGCAATTCCAAGAAGCTTCAAGGATGAAATTGGGCTTTACTGCACATGTGCAAAAGCAGATATATTTGTTTCATTACAGCAGCCTAAGCTTTAGCACATGCATAGTGTGTTGATGGCATTCACCATGCCACATCAGCACAGGAAATGCATGCACATTGTGTTGGTGTGATGTGAACAATGGGTTAAATTACACAATGCTTGGTTCATGTCTTGAGTTAACACATCCCCCACATCTGGATGTTCAGAGATAAGAGAGCAGGTGCACTAAGTTACCATGGCAACTGAGCAAGATAATGTGTACGTCTTGCTGAATCATTCACCTTCCCATTGGTTCAGGAATGTAGAGCTGGGTAGAATAATCTCTAGGGCATTGTCTATTATGGTCTTGTCCTGTTGCATGTCCTAATGCTGTCCTGTTTGCTTTTGGTCTAGCTTTGAATCTGTGAGAGTCAGGAGAAGAGGCTATGGGTTTTACACAACAGCATTAGCTAGCATGATGTTCATGTGTATCTTTCCTTCAAAGAGCAGAAGAACTGTATACAGTGGTACCTCTGGTTACGAACTTAATCCGTTTGGGAGGTCTGTTCTTAAGCTGAAACCGTTCTCATCCTGAGGCGCGCTTTTGCTAATGGTGCCTCCCGCTGCACGTGCGCCTCTGGTGCGCAATTTTTGTTCACATCTGGGGCAAAGTTCGCATCCAGGAGCAGCTACTTCTGGGTTAACGGAGCTTGTAACCTGAAGCATTCATAACCAGAAGCATATGTAACCAGAGGTACCACTGTATAGTAAATAGCAGCCTCAGGGGTCACGTCCGAAGCCTTGCAATACCTCTGACATGACTTTCAGTTTCTACCAGAAGTTGTGTTGAAGGCTTCCCACGTCAGACCCACTTGGTATAGGTGTTGAGCACCCACAAAAACCTATAGTTGGTGCCAGTGGCAACTGGTATACAGAGGGAAGTAGAACATACCTACTATGGCTAATAGACACTGATAGCGTTTTGCTCCATGGATTTGTTGGATCTTCCTGGTGGTCATCATTATCTCTTGTGGGTGCAAATACCATAGTTTAACTATGCACTGTGTGAACAAGCACTTCCTTTTATCTCTCCTGAATGGAGCTCTCAACAGCAAAAATATTTTCCACCCCCTGATTATAGCAAGAGAGCCACAACACATTCCAGCAATAAGGATGGGAACAGATAGTGATTTGTTAAAGCCTTGCCGTTACTCTTCTTTGACAGAGAGACGTACCCAATTTTAATGTTGGCTCAGACTAGTTTTCCATGAACACAAAGTACCAGGCCAGGGTAGGGTGGCAGGAACGGAGAAAGACGAAGGATCATTTTGTCTAAACGACTAAATGACTACCATGAAAGGGCTGGATTTTGTGGCTCCAAGTAATTAATAAAGATGTTGTTCTCTTGGATCGCTGATGTGTCCAGTAAGACCCAAATAAATCATTACTGCCTTGACACACAAAAACTAATGCTGGCCATGAAAACTAATGCTGGCATCCAAATTCCACTTAAAACTGTTTCCCCTTCTCTACGTTTCCTCTAGGCTCAGTGTGAGATGTTTTCATGGTGTGCTTTTTCAGTCCCTGTAAATTTGAGTGAAATTATTAGCATGTGTTTTAAAAAGTGCTGCTGCTGCTTTCTGAGAGTATTAAATGTTTCCTTAAAAAGAATGCCTAATGGAGTTTTCAGAAAAGCATATTGTTTGCATATTGTTTTGGGGAAGTTATCAACGTCTTGGGAGATGTTTCCTTTCCTTTTTTTTTTTAACAGAAAAGGGGATAAAATCAAATTGCTGAATTAGTTTAAGTTCAAAGTTCTAGCATTAAATTCATTGGCAATACCTATCAGCAGTGCTTTTTTTCTTAAAAAAATGTTTAGGGGTACTCCCATTTTTCTAGGTAAAGGTAAAGGGACCCTTGACCATTAGGTCCAGTCGTGACCAACTCTGGGGTTGTGGCGCTCATCTCGCTTTATTGGCCGATGGAGCCGGCGTACATCTTCTGGGTCATGTGGCCAGCATGACTAAGCCGCTTCTGGCGAACCAGAGCAGCGCACGGAAATGCCGTTTACCTTCCCACCGGAGCGGTACCTATTTATCTACTTGCACTTTGACGTGCTTTCGAACTGCTAAATTGGCAGGAGCAGGGACCGAGGAATGGGAGCTCACCCCTTCGTGGGGATTTTCTACTCGTATTGAAATACTGCCCCTCACTGAGGCCAAACCTACATTCACAAAATGTTTAGGGGTATGTGTACCCCTGTGTACCCCCAGAAAAAAGCACTGCCTATCAGGTCAGACAATTGTGCAGATTCCCAAGAATAAGGATGCAACATATATTGAACTGGATTCAACAGGGGTCGCAAATATAGATATTTAGTCAACTAAACTACAGCCAGTCTGGGTAACATACCCTGGTCAAAGACAGGAACTGCTTAACCTCACCTCCAAGCAGGCTCAGAAATCAGTTATTTTAATTGCTTAACTGCTAGAACCAACAGCCTCTTCCCTGTGAAGCTGCTGTCTATGGATGGATGGATGAATAAAGGTCCTATTGTGGTACATTGTTATATATATGGACCTAAGAACATAAGAAGAGCCTACTGGATCAGGCCAATGGCTCATGTCATCCAGCATTCTGTTCTCATAAGGGGCTAGGCAGACTCCGGCCCTCCAGATGTTTGGGACTACAATTCCCATCATCCCTGGCCACTGGTCCTATTAGCTAGGCATGATGGGAATTGTAGTCCCAAACATCTGGAGGGCTGGACTTTGTCTATGCCTGGGCTAGCCAGATGCCTATGGGAAACATGAAAACAGGATCTGAACACAATTGGGCGCTCCTCTGCTGTGGTTTCCAGTATCTGACATTCAGAAGCATACCGCCTCCTAATGTGTGGGAAGAACATATACATCAATAATGCAGATGAAGTCCAGAGAGAAAATAAATTCTGATAACATCTCACTGAACAAATAGATCAAAGCAATACATAATTGTTATGAGAAGAAAGAAAGAGAAGGAGAGAGGTGTTGTCCTTCAGGACTGGCCTTGTACATAGCATGGAGACATGCAATCAATTGCGCAAAGGAAAACTCATTCAAAACTACAGTGGTACCTCGGGTTAAGAACTTAATTCGTTCTGGAGGTCCGTTCTTAACCTGAAACTGTTCTTAACCTGAGGTACCACTTTAGCTAATGGGGCCTCCTGCTGCTGCCGTGCCACCGCTGCACAATTTCTGTTCTCATCCTGAAGCAAAGTTCTTAACCCAAGGTACTAATTCTGGGTTAGCGGAGTCTGTAACCTGAAGTGTCTGTAACCCGAGGTACCACTGTACAAAGCCAGAGCACATCCTGCCTTACTAGAGATCATACCACTCTGCCTGTTTGCTAAGCAACAACTCCACTGCCCTCTTGATTGGCTGACTTACTGAAAACAGAATTAACTCCTAAGTTAAAAACTGAATGATCCCCGCTGTTGCACTTCTAACAGCATGATAGTTTGCTTTATATTACTCTATTTCCCCCAGACATTTGGAGTGCCCTATTGAAGTGCATGATGAGCTTGGGCTGATTTTCAGTTGTCAAGTTCTAAGGCAGTCCCAGGTGGTTTATTATTATATTGTTTAAGGTATGCAAAGCAATTGTATTAGTTCCAGTGCTAATTTGGTGTCTGATCCACAGTATCATGTTCTTCCCTAAACCCTTGGGAAGGGTAAGCTAAATATCTAAATTAATAAATAACTACATATGTGTAAGCAACTATAAAGCATTCATTTACATATTAGAGCCAAATTAGGCCTTCTGAGTGTGATATGGTCCTGTGCCAGTTGAACAACTGTGCAACCAAATTTTTTAATAATCAAATTTTCCCTTCCTACAAAGGACTCCCTGAAGCATATTTATTCTCTCTGCTCCTATTTGCAGTGAATAATGCCGAGCAACCTATTTCTTCCTGAGCAAAACCTTGCCCAGCAAGAACATTTTTATGATGATAACTCTTAAGCCAGCACAATGTTGTGCTAATTGCTCTGACATCACAACAGCTCCTTGGCAGCCATTATGTTCTCAATAATGCATGTATCACATGCAATTAACAAACAGGATGTTAATGTAATCCTGCTATTGTCGGCCTCTGAGCCTTTAGAAAGCTACTGCAGGTGTTTTTGTGGGTAATGCACATGGAAAAGCACTGAAACAGTAATTGCTAATTGGTTTAAGTATGCACACATTTAGGTGGCAATCCTATGCACCTAAATGGGAGTAAGCCCCATTGAACTGAATGAGACTTCTTCTTGAATATTTAAGCACACAGAGAGAGCCTTCATGGATTCAGCCAAGAACCCGCCCCAGTCCAACATTCTATTCTCACAGTGACCAACCAGCTGCCAATGGAAAGCCAACAGGTAGGGCATGAGCACAACGGTATTTTCCTGCCTGTGATCCTCAGCAAGTAGCATTCAAAAGCATATTGCCTGTGATACTTGAAGTAAAATAGGTACCAATGATGATGGCTATCTTATCTCCAGTATCAGAGGCAGCAGTGGCAGACCTTGGGGTCTCAAATTTCAGCCGTGCTCTGTTCAACGCGAAAATTCAGCTCCGTCTTCCACAGGCATAGGCAAACTCGGCCCTCCAGATGTTTTGAGACCACAGTTCCCATCATCCCTGACCACTGGTCCTGTTAGCTAGGGATGATGGGAGTTGTAGTCCCAAAACATCTGGAGGGCCGAGTTTGCCTATGCCTGGTCTACCACCTCTCGCTTTCCATCCTACATTATTGTTGCAGCCAGTGCTGGATTACCAAATAGGCAGAGTTGGGATTGGTCTATAGCCCTCATGCCTTTTAGGGGCTCCACGACAATGGATCGAAATAATACTGATTTGATCTTGAAAGAAAATTACGCTCAAGCTTTCTTAGTTCAATGTTATCCCACTAGTGTCAGGCAGCAGAGGAAACGACCCCTATGGCAGGTTGCCACGAACGGATAAGGCAAGGAAAAGTCCTTACCATCTGCTTTTTATTCAGTATTTACATAGAGAGGCTTGGGAATGCAGCCTCTTGGAATAATGGTGTCAAACTCCACCCCCTTCTCTCCCACTTCTTCATTCGTCAACAGCACCACCACCCCTACGGTCGCCGCTTAGGGCCATCTATCTTTGAGCTCTTTTCTCTCCTATTTTTAAGGCTTGCCGGGTTCTGGGAGAAGGTGGGTCTGGAATGGTTTCTAGTGATAATGTGTTGTCCAGCTGCTCCAGCTCTGCCTCCTCCTCCTCTCCCATTATTTCCCAACCTTTCTCCTCATCTTCCTCTGAGCTGTGACCTCTCTCAAACCCCTGTTGTAATTCTGAACTGTCTTCTTCTCAGGAAGGGTCAGGCTGGGGAGACGGTCTCCACCATTCCTCCTCTGCCCAGTCCCTGACAAGTAGAGTGGGGGAGTCTGAGATTTTGACTGCCTAGGGGCCTCCACAGGGTTTTATCTTGCACTGATTGCAGCGCTCCCTACAGTGCTCCCTACCCCTGAGGCTCCACACCCAGTGCAAGCAAACCAGTAGCAGTCCCCTAAACCTGACTCTGAAGATAGCATCTACACACCCATGAAATGACAAGGTGCCACGATCTTAAAGGCATTCCAACCACTCTACGGAGCAATCTTCCTGCAGAGACTGGAGTAGCTATTGAAGGGTGAATTCTCCAGCGCATACATTCACACCATCTCTGATTCACCCGCCCCCCACAATCAAAGAAAACCAGGCTATGTCAAGAGCCAAAATGACTACATTTATTCTAGTTCTACTCTAACTTTGATTCTTTCTCATTTACAAATAGTAGTAATAATAAAATCAACACAACTATTCCAGCAAAGTGAAGAAAAGAAGCCAAAATAATTCAGCAAGGTTAATTCCTTTCTACAGCCTCGTATAAGCTTCATAAAAGAAATGCATTTGGTTTGATTAGGTTTTTGCAACACAGCCCACGCATAAATTTTAAAATTCACAGGGCATAAAGCTGACCAGCTATAATCTATAACGGAGCTGTCTGTAAAATCTCCTGCTCTTCCAGAGACAGGCGCTTACCTATTATTTTAAGTTTCCTAATGCAATAATGATGGCACGTGGTACAGCGAGCATCCAACAGCTATTGATTCCCTGAAGACACGCTGTGCAGCCAGAATAGCTTGTCCAGTTAAGCACAGGTGAGGCTTTACTTTCCTGAAAGCAGCTCAGCCATGGTTTCCATTAAGCCAAAATTATGCCCTCAAACAGTGGTGGTAAGAATGTCGGATTTTCCCATCCAGTAGGCATCTGAATTATAGCTGCCTTCAGGGTGATATAAAGATAAAGAGCACAATCCAGCCAAAATTAAGCACTCAAACACCCCATCAGTTTCATTGGGACAATTTACCATGTGCTTAACTTTCTCCCAGACTTGGTTCAAAAAAAGTGCTTTAGTTTAGCAGGACCGTGATTTTATTTATTTATTTTAAATGAATGTAAAGTGAAATGTTCAAATTACCCCAGGAACAAACCTTGATATGCTGCCTAAGCATGCCATCACTAGCCAGTGTTCTCAAAGGTAGTTTTCAGGTCATTAAGACAAAGATGGATAATCTATTAAATAGATGGATGCTGGAAGCATATGGCTTATAGTCAATGCAGTCACCATCACTGCTAACATTCAGGAATTGCTTTGCCAATTCGTACTGATCCTGATAGAAGCCTTTACACTTTTTAACTCCCATCTTTAAAAAAAATAAATAAATGTGCACTCTACATAGCAATGTAGATAAATCTGTCCATTGCTGTGGACAGCAATGTCAGTTTTGGTTTATCTATCTTTGTCAGTATTCCACTCTTAAGTCTGCCACATTTCTACAATACAAAACTGGGTGGTTTTCTTCCATTTTTCAGGACTCACAAAACATTGTCAGAATTCAGTGTGCATTTCTCTTAATATATACATTTTTGTGTGCAATTTTGCCTATTACGCACAATTTTGCAAGCAATATTCCTTAATACAATTATTAAATGTAATTTTCACTAATATGCGTGTTTTATGAACATTTCCTCCTAATGCAAACATTTGGGGCACTGCAAGTTTCAGAGAAGTGCAAATTTCAAAGTTGACTCTATTTAAGTCCACTAATACTTCAGGTACTGAGAATTAGATTTGTTTGTATTTCTAGCTGTCTATAGTAATGTTACCTTACTGTTAGGCAGATATGGAAGTGTGTGTGTGTGTGTGTGTGTGTGTGTGTGTGTGTGTGTGTAGGGACCCCTGACCATTAGGTCCAGTCGTGGCTGACTCTGGGGTTGCGGCACTCATCTCGCTTTACTGGCTGAGGGAGCCGGCGTACAGCTTCCGGGTCATGTGGCCAGCATGACTAAGCTGCTTCTGGCGAACCAGAGCAGCGCATGGAAATGCCGTTTACCTTCCCACCGGAGCAGTACCTATTTATCTACTTTCACTTTGATGTACTTTCAAACTGCTAGGTTGGCAGGAGCAGGGACCAAGCAACGGGAGCTCACCCCATCACGGGGATTCGAACCACCAACCTTCTGATCGGCAAGTCCTAGGCTCTGTGGTTTAACCCACAGCGCCACCCGCGTCCATATATATATATATATATATATATGAACACACAATTTCGGTGAACCGCCCTGAGACCTCTGGGTATAGAGCAGTATATAGATTCAATTAATAATAATAATAATAATCAATAATATTTCTCAGAGAAGAATAGGTGTGTGTCTGATCATTCTCAATTCCTGTTACCTAGTTTCACATAAAGTGAAATGTTTGGTGAACTGTTGGAAGAATTCTTAGGGAAGCTAACAAATAAGACTATCCAAATTGATCAGGGGTTGGGAGAAGATTATGTTAAATGCATTTTTAAGGATATGTGAAATAAGAGCTGAACTCTCTCAGCATCATAGCATAGTTGGATCTGGGCTGACCTTATGTGAGTGGAGAAACATCTCCTAAGAACCAGTATAGGCTCCTAATGGAGAAAGGGGGTTCTGCAACCTCCTTCACTGCTTCTCATGATGAGAGCTTACTGGTCCTCCATGGCTCCAGCTCTCCAGAGGATCCCCCAGCTCCACAGCAGATTTTCAGGGGGGTGAGAGTGGAAGGAGAAATCTGGAGTATCAACATATCTTCCCCTCCCTCCAACGGAGATGTCTCATTAGCAGAGTTCCATTCTTGGGAAGCCTGCATGCAACTCAATGGTGTGTTTTTTCAGCTACAAGAAAAATATCTATTTTCTAACTACAGCAAAAACTCAAATTTAAGGCAAAATAACGATGTTCCCAAACCAAATAAAACCACAGAGTATACTAAGGGAACAAAGAGTCCTTAATTCTTCTACTTTCTCTTTTTATATCTCTTCATGTTTACTGCATGATTTATTTGCAGGACATTTTCATCCTCATTTTGTGGCCATTTCAATCTGTTCCACTTTTAAAGCTAATGGTTTTCTAACCGGTAGTATATTAGAGGTTTTCCTTGTTTATCCTCCAGCTATTTCTAACTTTTGTGTTATCTGTCTCTTTTTTTCTTTTCCCCCCCTTCTTACCACTTCTTTCAAACTAAACTAAATGCTACTTGTCGGTTCTTTTATATTCTTTCTTAATTGTTCAGTTTTGAGTTAGTCTGTAAAATGTGATGTTTGAAGATATAGCAATAATACGTAGCTTTGATATAATATTTCAAAGCACTTCTAATGTATTACCTCAATATTCTATATAACATGCCTTCAAGGTACATGAACAGGAGGAATGCTGTACATGCCTGCAAGAAATCCTACTTAACTCAATGGGACTTACTACTGAGCAATCATGAATTCAGTTGCACTCTTAAATTAACAATAACAAATATGTTTCTCTCATAGAATCATAGAATTGTAGCATTCGAAGGGACCCTGAGGTTCATCTAATTCTAATCCAACCCCTTGCAATGCAGGAATGTCAAGTAAAACATCCATTGTGGGTATCCAACCACTGCTTACAAACTTCAGTCATACTTTAAAACCTTTTGCAGTCAAGAACTGTGTTGAACTATAACTAAGACTGCAATCCTTACCTTGCAGTAAGCCCAATGAATTCTAACTAGGCATGGTTAGGATCAGTGCAATCCTGAAAGTACAGTGTTCATATCAGGATTGACAAAGGTTGTATTTCCCAAGCATCCCAGCACTGTAAATAATTTCATTTTTTTACCTGCCGATCTTAGAACGCGCCGAAGATGTGTGTTCTCAAAACACAATGTCATAAGCAACCACAATAAAGTTGAAATGTTTCGCTGAACTATATATGCAAAGTGATGGCTGGTTACAAAAACCAACTGGGAGTGCTCATACCATTACACTAAGACACATTCGTTTTAGCTGTTTAAGACTGGGGGCTAATGCTTCAAAAGTAATTCACTACAAGAATTTCAAAGCTATATCCAAGGTCAGCTGCTTGTAGTTCTAGCTGATAGCTTATGTCAGGCAGCAAGGTCAGTCTGACACCATGCTTTGTCACTGTGACATAGCTTGTCTGCCACATGAAATGTGTACAATGCACTAGGGCTTTGGAGACTTAAAATAGTTTCTGCATGGTTCATGCTCTCCACTGGAGTAACAAGAATGGTATAAGATGCTTTCTGGCATTTCTCTCTTTTCTCACTAAAATTGAGGTATCCAAAAATGGCTAAGCATACCAGTGTTACCTACCTAACCCTGGTGAACCCAACGTTTTTGGATGTGCACTTATGAACCATTCACCAATATGGAGAACCATATTTAATACAAATAATAATACTTCAATCATGTTTTGGAAGTAAATAGCAAGATAACTGTCACAAATTCCCCATACCTGATGTTTAATATGATAAATACAACACACACACACACACACACACACACACACACACGTCACAAATCTGTAACAATGAAAAGTGGATTCATATGCAATTTAATTCTACATTTAATTGGAAAAGTGAAATGGGAAGGATTGCACAATGTTGACTAAGTTGCAAGGTGATATAGCACACTGACTGTAAGTTCAGGACAAGTCCAGCTTTTGTAGGCAATTTGCATGAATGGGACATACAATGTGAAGGCGCTTCTATGTATGTTTCCTACAACATTAAAAAATATTTGCAGGGATTCAATTTGCGGGTTGTGGTCTTTGTAAATTGGATGGGAACCTAACATAAAAAGAACAACTTCTAGTATGTTACTTTAATATCCTTCCCCAAAATGTTTTGATTAGAGCATCCTGGTAAAGTCATTTTATAACTGAAACATAAAGTAAACTCCTCTACCCTCGCCCCAGTCTGGTATTTTCCTTTAATTGAGGGGTTGCCTGTGAGAGCTTCAAAATTATATCAAGTTCAGGCTTTCACAGACCTTTCTTCCATCTTCCAAACCACCTTCCAAAGTGGGTCTAAAGTTTCAGGCACATACTGCATTTAACTTCAGATGCAATCCTAACATGAAAGAGGGATGCTCTGGTGCAGTATTTGGACTTCACTGAAAGCAGAAGTACACCTGTTGGTTTAGGATGCAAGTAGAGGGAACCTACCTGAGACTTTGTCTAATGAAGAAATCCATTCAGGTAGAAATCTGAACAACCCAACATAATTATGAGCTTCACCTTGGACTGTTATTTAGTTATTTCTGTACTTACATTCTGAAATGTAAGTGAATAGGTTGTACATCAGACTATTAACTACAAAGTCAATAAAAAGCAACTTTTAGGTCAAATGTAGTTCTAGGAAGATCTCCTGCTGCATAAGAGAAGTCAGGGCATTTTCACATGGCATCAATCACATGCATCATTCTTTGAGTTCCTTCAGTCTAAGACTCTTTTTCAGTCATCCTGAGTGCAACACAATCACAATTTTAACCTGCATAGGAAAACTCTGGCTGTACAGATATCAGACTAAAACTTGCATAATCCCTGGCTGGTGGTCATGCTATCTGGGGCTAATGGAGTCCAACAATTTATGGATAGCAAAAAGTTTCCTAACCTTGAGCTAAACAGTAGGGCCTCAGAGAATGTCATGATAAAATACTGCTCCCATTGATTCTCTTATAGCACTGGGCCCCCATTTTCCTCCCGTGGTATCTTAAACCACAGGTAGCCAATGTGGTGTTTTCCAAATGATACTGAACATCATTCCGAACAACTCCCTAACAGCTCCCATCATTCCTAACAATTGGCTCTGCTGACTGGCATTTAGACCAACAACATGAAGAATGCTATACATTGGCTGTTCCTGTCTTAAACCAACCTGGGGTTGTTTTTCAGCCCCAACCCCATTTTCAATGAATAATAGTTTTCCTTCAGAATTTATTTTGAGGGAACTGACTACAAAATTATACAAAGTACTCCCTTTGCAAAGCTTATTGCTGAATTGTAATTGGCAAACATGCCATCTTGGTTCCGTTCATGAGCTGCTGACTGATATTCAATAAGCAGTTAATGAATGTCCTTGTTTTTAGGACATTGGGGGAAAACAATAAAACAAGACAAAGTGAAAAATCCTCTTGTAGTAGTTATATAAATTACCTGCTTCACTTGTTTCCCTTTGATATTAGTTTAAATCACCAGTGTATTCACCAGCATTCCTTCATCTGAAGTTAATATGAAGTCACTGCCTTCACTGATATTCCTGAAATAAAATAGAGGATTAGATTTTTTTTAATATAGTTTATTAATTTACAATATATAACAATTACAAAAAGAAGGGGAGGGGGATACAAAAAGTCCCAACTTACATACAACCCCCTGCGGGACAGATCAGTCTAATTAAGCTTGTCAAAATCCCATCTGTGATTTCGGTGGCTGCCGTTCTTCAGAGTTATCAGTAAAGTATTTTTCAAAAGGATGCCATATTTCAACAAAATCGTCTACATCATTTGTATTATTCAATGCATGTAATCTCTTTGTTATTTTTTTCTGTTACAGCAACAGACCATACATTCTGTTTCCAACAAGAGATACACAGATGTTCCAGTCATTTCTATTTCTGTGTCCCGAGAAGGCGTGCTGCTACTAAAAGAAAAGCAATTAGTTTTTTATAACAAAGATCAGAGTGCCCATCTTTTAAAAATAGTTAACAATCCCAAAGTTGGGGTACAGAGGCCTAGAAATTATAACACAATTTTCACCCTTCAGTTCTGCTCATCTCATCTTCCATCTACAGACTCCTACCAAGTTCAATGCCTTCAACAAGATTAGGCAGGTGAACACACCACTATCTTGATTATAAAAAGCAGATTTCAATAGTCCTTCAGAAGATGGTGAAGCTGAATTCATTCTTAGGTAGCAGGGAATTGAGTTTATTCATAGAATACTAGAACTGTAGATAGAACTGGAAGAAATCCTGAGGGTCATCTAGTAAAACTCCCTGCACTGCAGGAATCTCAACTAAAGCTTTCATGACAGATGGCCATCCAAACTCTGCTTAAAAACCTCCAAGGAAGAAGAGCCCACAATCTCCTGAGGGAGTCCATTCCACTGTCAAATAGCTCTTACTATCAGAAAAATTCTTTCTGATGTTTGGTCAGAATCTCCCTTCTTGTAGCTTGGAGCGATTTGTTTGGGTCCCACCCTCCGGAGCAGCAGAAAACAAACTTGTTCCATCTTTCATGTGATAGCCCTTTAGATATTTGAAGCTACCTATCATATCTCCTCTCAATCTCCTCTTTCCAAGGCTAAACTGTTCTCCACATTGTCAATATCCTACTTAAATTGTGGTGCCCAGAACTGGACACAGTACCCAAGGTAGTAGAGAGTGATACTATTACTTCCCTTGACTGGGACACTATATTTTTGATGATGCAGCCTAGGAGAGCATCACACTGTTGACTCATATTAAGCTTGTGGTCTACTAAGACCTCTGGATTTCACACGTACTACTGGCGATCCAGGTGTCTTCCATCTTATATTTGTGCAGCTGGTTCTTCCTACCTAAGCGTAGAACTGCTAAGTAATACAGCCAATGTATTATTTAGCCCTATGAAATGGACATCTTGATATATCAAACCACACAATTGTGCACAGCTGCAGAATTACTAATATTGGCATACTTTCTAGGATAGTTACAAAGATGTTAAGATAGGTAGATAGAAAATGCTACGTACATTATTGTTCATCACTGCTGTCACCTTGCTGGGAAAAGGGTTTATCAGCAAATTGAAATAATAAGGTAGAGATACTATGCATTCCTTCCAGACTCTGATTAAAATCTCTTCCCTTTAAAATGTTGTAATACTGCCAAGAGGCAGGCCATGTGGTTGTATATTCTATTGAGACAATACAATGTAATACAACCAAAGCACGGCTTCCAATTAGAAGCCGCGGAAGCCCCATCAGTCATTCGGGTTCCAAAGAACGTTCGCAAAGCAGAACACTCACTTCTGGTTTGTGGCGTTCGGGATCCAAAACGTCCAAGTACCAAAGCGTTCAGGATCCAAAGAACAACTGTAGAGGATTAGGAAAGGAACGATCCTAGGGCTCTTTTTGCAGTAGTCGGGTAGCACTAAGACAAAAACTGACTGCTTTATTTGTCAAAGCTATTCCCAAAGTCATTTGAAACTGAAGGAAAGCTTTGTGGATCAGCATTTCGACAAAGTTGGCTTTTTGACATTATGGAGACATTCTGTTTAATCTGTGATCACTGATTGGTTAAGCCTAACATGTCTGTTTCCTTGAGGAAAAAGACCCAATTTATAGTGATAAAACCTCAGTGGAAAAACAGTGAGTTGGATCCTGACATGCTGGAAACAGAACTTCAATAAAGGGACTTTTCCATTGATGAGGACAGGGCGGATTCTTCCCAGTTCTTCCTTCCAACTTCAACCCTCTGTACCTCCCCAGCATTTACTCTGAAGGGCTGAGGACCCTACAAAACTGTGTTGCAGGTGGCACTGGAGGTTGTAGATGGAACTGGTGAAAAACCATTTCTTTCAGTGGGACTCTCTTTGGGACCTTCATGAGAATGCAAGAAGGCAGAAAGCAGTGAGCAGTTAGTGACCATGTATTTATTTAGGGAATATCCCCCCTCAGAGAGGAAGCAGTAATCCCTGCTCCCTACAAAAAGCTAAAACAGGTAAACATTCTGCACACCCTTTTTCAGAGTGTTGTGTAAATATGCAGTCCTATACTTTAGACTGGGAGCTTAAACTAAACTCACGGACAACTCCCCCCCCCTCCCTTCCAGTAAGGCTGACAATGTTAACCTATATTGTACTTTATAATAGAAATTTTGCTGACAGACAATGTCTTCAGGCTTCTTTTTCTTTCTTTCTTTTTTAAATGCTGCAAGGTAGAACCGTTCTGGGATCCAATCCAAAAGGCATTAAGAGAAGCTTTGAAGCTCGGAGAGAGAGAGATGAATTCCATTTTGACTCTGATTCAGACAGTCTCCATAACAAAGGAAAGAAATTAAACATTTCCTCGGAGTGTTTTCATCCGGCTTAACCCCATTACAAAGTCAACAGCTTGGATGTATTGCTATTCATCCATGCTCTTGATGTAGTAATGATGCTACCCTATGCAAAAAATAGTTCTGGTGGGCTTTTGAGGGGGAGGGGGTTGTCGTCTCCCTTCTTTGATGGACAAATGCCCATCCACCATCTTAAACTTCAAGATGTAAAGAAACTTTACAATTTCTTGCAGGGTGCCAGGTTGCATCTTCAGATCTGAAAGTGAGGCCTGTCTGTGAGTACCACTCATTTCTCTAATCTTTCAGGTAAGATTAATCACTGCTGAGGACAGAAGTTGAATCTCACATTAGTGAGGTAAAAGCATGAGGTGAATTCTGCCATCCTTCCTTCCCCGTGTCCCCTCTGAAAAAGACACTTTTGTTTCAGTCTCTTTGGGGTTTTCAAAAAGAAAACCTCTCTGGACACTTAAATTTTAGTTAGAAATGTTCGACTCCCAACACAGTTGGGACAACAACAACTCTGCTGGTATTCTACATATTTTTGTTCCATGTGCTTTTGCTGTACAGAAATAAAAATATAAGTGGCTAAAATTTAGAAACATTGTTTATGACTGTACAGGTAAGAACGTCCTCAAAGGACCACATTGTATTTCTACTTATGTGTAAATTCTGCAGGGAAAGTTGCACCAGGTTGGACTTTTACCTCAAACCGTCGGGGTTAGAGTTAATAGCTATTCCCTCTCCCCACAGAACTGTAGTTAAATCAAACTGGCTAGGTGGTCTCAGAGAATTTTGTGTATACCCACCCAAAATTGGGATGGGGTGTGAATTCACTCAGTTCACATTTTAATCAGAACCTACCTAATTAACATTCCTCAAAACAATCTGTGAAACAGACCTGTACTTCAAATTTCACACTTGTTCATGAAAAATTCACACTTCCCAAAACAATACCAGAACCGAAATGCAGCTATTGCTAAAAATTCTCACTTCTCCAATTTTTGGGATGCAGGTATCCAACCAAAAAAATGTGTACAAATATATTTTAAAATGCATTTTTTTCTTTTGCTTATTTCTTCATCATTATAAATGCAATTCCCAGTCCTACCTGTAAATGATCTGGAACCTTTTGTAAACAAATCATGTGCCCTATGACTGACCTACAGCCTTTCCAGTCTTGTATCAGCTACACCTGTTGACAACTCTGTTTGTTTGACTTAAAAAGCTAGCTATCTCCAGATTAAGGATCAGCCTTCAGTGAAGTTCTCACCTTTTGTTATGAAAGTGCAGTCCAGCACTGGGAAGTTAAGTGAACTGTTAAATTGTCTACATGATTACTATATTGTGGGGTTGAGGAGGAGGACCATGTAAGCTTCATGAGGGTGAATGAACAGGTGATAAATTACAAAGAAATGGGGAATGTTATTAAAACTTGTGGAGAATGAAAGCCTGTACATTTCAAAGCAGCTCAATGAGAGAACTTACTCCCCATAGTGTGAAAGCAAAGTCTGTTCTTAAGAATGTTGAATGTAGCATTGCTGACGTCTTGTCTAGCATGAATTTTGGAGCGCATTCAAGAACAAAAATCATTGCTTTAGGCTTTTGTTAGCTACTTCTTTCACTTTATTTATTGGCACATGGTACTTTGTATTTTGAACCTCCATTTGATATAGTCTGAAGAGGCTGCATCCCACAGAACTGCATGTAGAGATCCAGTGTGTTGCCGTGGTTAGAATGTCAGATTAACACCAGAAAAGACTAAGACTAACCCAACCTTTAAGCAGAAGGAGGTGGCAGATGCGGAGGGGCAGCAATGAGGTGTTGCATGACAAAGGTCTCTCCTACACTCCATTAAGCTAGTCCGCTGTTCTCAGGTGCAGTAGAGGATGCTGCCCCATCATAGATGTTGGAGTAAGATTCAGCTGCCAGACCATTCAGCTTCTGTACATGGAATTGGAGTTGCCATCTTCTCCTTCACCTCTGGCAGCAAAATGTTTTGGACCAACCCTAGAAAGGGCCTCTGCCGCAGACTGGAGAGTAGCTGGAGAAGACAATACTAGACAAACAGACATAGAGTCTGTCCTGGCAGATTTCTGCCTTCTTATATGAGTATACACTGAGTTCCTTTGCTTTTGTAGGAGCTATGCCTCAGAGTAGAGATTAATGGAAATTTCAACCTATATATTAAACATTTTGCTAAATTTGGTGTACTAGACACTCCTCAGGCTTGGAACAATTCAAGTGTATCCACTTGCTATTATGTTATGCATGCTCCATAGAAGCATATGTATAAATGTTATGTCTCAATGAGTCTTAATATACCCATGTTTTTCACTGCAACTGAATTCCTGGAGTAGAACAGTCTACAGAAAAGTTGCATTCATGCACAGCTTGCAACCTTTTAAGCCATGGGCCGGTGGCCTATTAAAGGTTTAATAAGCCTCTTATTTTTTTGTTGCCTACTTTAACCCTGCAAAAAAAAGCACTCATCAGGCCACAATACACTTATGTGAGTTGAGTACAGTTGCATTCAACTGAGTTCAGTTTTCAGGGATTGACATATTGGAAATCCTACAATATAAATATTGTATTTATATGGGTTGCTATATTTGTGGGATGTTTTGCAAAATACAGAACGGGAAAAATTAGAAATGATTAATCACACACGGTGCATAGAAAGAGGATATGATCCAGCCATGCTGAACACTTACTGAGGAAATGTTATGCAATTTACTTGGGATGAACTCCCACTGAACAGAATGGGACCCACTTCTTAGTAGAATTGCATAGTGACGCATTGGAAATATCTCTGTTAAAAAATCAATGTAACTTAAAAGTGTCTAAATTTGGATGCACAGCACCCAGAAGCTCCATGCGTGTAAAATTCTGTGCACATTACAAGTGTGTGCCATTTAACTGATAAATAAATTATTGTGCTTTAAATGCAATGCTTTAAAAGGTTGGGAACTTTTATGAGGAGCAACCATCTCTGATGAAAGCAATGTTTAAATAAATGCAGTGCATTATAAATTTAGCATAGGGGTGCTTTTTAAGTCCTGGGATGAGAGGGGGGAGAGAGGAGGAGAGTGTTGTTTTAATTTTCGGGTGACTAAGAGAAAACAAATGTGAAATTAAGAGCCTTTTGACTCCGTAGGCATTACCAGCAATATCTTTTCCTGTTGTTAAATACTGACAAGCACACAGCGAGAGGCTGTTTTGGCAGCAGGAGATTCCCAATGGTTACTCTTCACCCAATTAGAACCATTCACAAAAATCTATATGCATGAGTGAAGCTATAAAAATCATAAAACAGCAGGGGCCAGAGGAAACATAAACTTTATTTGCCTTTTACTACTTTACAATGGAGGTATCAAACTAACATGTGAGCAGGTTTTTTATTAGGTTTGTTATCATTTATGGCATATATTTAGGTATGTGTGAGTATACACGGACACACATCACTTTGTTCTGCAGGGGAGGGCCTCCGTTAGATAACCAACACATCAGGAGGTCCACTCAGTATAATGTAGGAATTGAGGCACCTACCCTTTATATCCCCCTCATAAGATCATCAGGCCAACGGCCCATCTAGTCCAGTGAGCAGAACAGGAGCACAAGAGGATTCTTCCCTCCCATACTTTCCTGGAACTGTTATCCAGAATCATTACTGCCTCCAGCTGTGGCAGTAGAGCATAGTCATTGTGGCTAGCAGCCATTAACAGCCCTCTCTTTCATGAATTTGTCCAATCCTCTTTTAAATCCAAGCTAGATATATCCTACAAAGGTCCGTATAGTTAAAGCCATGGTTTTCCCAATAGTGATGTATGGAAGTGAGAGCTGGACCATAAAGAAGGCTGATCGCCGAAGAATTGAAGCTTTTGAATTATGGTGCTGGAGGAGACTCTTGAGAGTCCCATGGACAGCAAGAAAATCAAACCTATCCATTCTGAAGGAAATCAGCCCTGAGTGCTCACTGGAAGGACAGATCCTGAAGCTGAGGCTCCAATACTTTGAGAAGAGAAAAAGATCCTGAAAAAGACCCTGATGTTGGGAAAGATTGAGGGCACAAGGAGAAGGGGATGACAGAGGACGAGATGGTTGGACAGTGTTCTCGAAGCTACCAGCATGAGTTTGACCAAGCTGCGGGAGGCAGTGGAAGACAGGAGTGCCTGGCATGCTCTGGTCCATGGGGTCATGAAGAGTCGGACACGACTAAACAACTAAACAACAACAATATATCCCCACTAAAAAACAAAGCAACTCCTCCACCCCGAAACAAATACAGTGGTACCTTGGTTTACAACCATAATCTGTTCCATAGGTCTGTTTGTAAACCAAAACAAGTTGTAACCCAAGGCGTGCTTTTGCCAATGGGGCCTCCCCCCAAAAATTGTTTGTAATCCAAAACGTGTTTGTAATCCAAAACGTTTGCAAACCAGGCTGTTTGCAAACCAAGGTACCACTGTACAAAGCCTGCTTTGCTTCCTCTTAACACTCTGTATCAGTGGCGGTTTCCTCCTATGAAACTCACAGTCTTCAGCAGGCTGGCAAAATTCTTGAAAATTTCACAAGTGGGAGACTTAATTTTGTAAAACTGAGCAACAGAGACTTCTGTTGTCGTATTCATTCTCCACCCATTTTTGCCACCGCATGAACACAGCAGTGGTGCACCTGTAGCTCTTGAGATTCATGTTGCGCCACAATACCAGGAAGCAGCATCACAATGTAGCATCCTTCTAATTGCAGCAGCCCTACCCCCAAACAATGCACCTGGAAAGATACTGCACTGTGATGCTGTACCTTCCTCAGTAGCATTATGGTGCAAGTTGGTCCTGGGGGAACCTTATGGAATGCTGCAAAAAAAGGCCATCTGTTTAAAATATAGAAGAAAAGAGTATGAAAAGGGCAGACCTCTTCTGCTGATGTTTACCAGAAAAAAAAAAAAAGATGATATCAAACATTTGCCCTCTGCTGATGAAGGCATCAGCAATTACTCCTTTCCCCATACAGTCCCCTGCCCTCAATATCTTCTCAAAATCTGCTTTGGAGGCTTAATAGGGCTGCCTTCCAGAGAAGATGGGGGTCTTGGGTGTGCCTTCCTCTCCCATCCCATTGACAGATAACTTCCATCAGCAGAGGTGAAGTGTTGAATATCACCCTACATTCCCCACCCTCAAAATTTTTAAGAATGTCACTAGCCACCCCAGCTTCCCAGACAGAGAATGGGGCTGCGAATGTGCAGAGTCACTTACACCTGTGCACTATTTAAAGATGCTAGCCATGTACTTTCACTTCAGCTGATATTCTTTGGATGGGGCTGCACTGCATGTTTTTCATATTCATTTGATTTTTCCCTTGAAGAAATTTTTACTGTCCAGTTGTTGCTGATGCTGCTGCTGCTGTTTTCATTCCGATAGGTGTCATTGTTTCTGCTAGCTCTTGCTTCCTGTGTTTGCTTCAATCCAATCAGAGAGCACATGTTGAAAAGATGACCTCATAACATCACATAAACAGCCAGGTTGGGCTGCACAACGAGTGAAGATGATCCAAACATTTCTGCAAGGAGTGCCGAAAGATCACTGAAAAGGTGATGATATTTTTGTCAGCCTTGCCAAAAATGTTCAAAAAGAATTTTGGGTAGCTTTAGCTCAGCCCTAGTTTCACACATGTGCAAACATATTGTAGGACTGTGACGCCAAATGATATAGACTTTGTTATTTTTTTCTTTATAATTACAACATCTCACCAATTCTTAATTACATATTCTAATTACAATTTGATATGTTCCTGGCCTGTTAATACAGAGTATTTTGTTAAAACGTTCCACTAAATCTACCTTGCTTTGCTAAGATTCTTAGGCAGCCACAACTTCATCTTTCGGTCTTTTAAATGTGTTGATGATCATATGGTATCAATACCCACATCTCTGGGCGGGCTCACACACCCATCATGTTGACTGTGCCATCAACTGATAGTTTACTTCTGCTAATGATTCACAGATTAGTCACCACATATAAAGCCTGATTTGAGGCCAAGTGCTACACTTTTTCTGAGAGCCAAATGTTAGATAATGAAGTGAGGAGTGATCGGAATATGTCCATGTGTGTATAAGAACCAGCCCTAAATTAATGTGTTGCATTGCAGCAAGAAAAATGGCTGGCAGTGTGCCAGAGAAAATGTCAGGAGCAGCTGAAAGGATGTTAGCCATCATTTATTTTGCACATGAGCAATTCAGTCGTACAAAGGTTCACTTGAAAGTAAACACTACTGAATTCAGTGGGACCTATCCTAAGAAAGTCTGAATAGGATTGGAGCTGATTGGCCTGATTTCTGCCCAAATGCACAGCTTTGGAGGGAGGCACTGATGTCCCAAAATGGTTGAAAATGGCCCTGAGCTAAACAATAGCTGTGCTGGGTCACAAACTACTGCTTCCCTAGAGTTCCAGATAAGCGGCCACTAATCAGACAAATTCAATTATGTGGGTGACTGCATGAAATCTCTTATGTTTGCATAAATTGCTGTTAATCCTAGATCACAACCATAAAGATATATTTGTAATCAGTGGGATATATTTCCATTAGAATTCAGTAGGATGTCAGCATCCCAATCAGACTATGGACTATGGACAACTAGACACAAGTCCTCACTGTTAATATAGTTTCCCCCTCCACAAATTGTATTGGAAACCCTATGAGCATGCAGAAATTATTATCCTAAAACAGCGCGCCCCAACCTGGTGCCCTCCAGCTATTTTGGACTATGTGTCAAGCTCCAGCTCCCATAGCCAAAACATGTCTAAATAGCAGAATTGTGTTTTCCTGCTGGAATTCTGGAACTCTGGAGAAGGAGATTGGACCAGAAAGATTATTGGAAAACTGCTGTGAGCTAAAATAGAAAGCAGCACTAAAGCAGGCCAGTACAGGAAAGCTCCTTATGAACCTTGTTTTGCTATCTTCAGTAATCTAAACTATTGGGGAACACAAGCAAACAAGATTGGTATCTGGGAGTCATGATACTTTTGTTTCATTTTTAAATATTTCAGAAGGTGGCATAGTAGAGAGTTGTAAAGACTTTGTTTCATCTTTATGAAAAACATTTCCTGTTGGGTTCCCCCCCCCCATCCCTGTTCCCATCATCTGCAATGTCACCTTTTCTTCTCATTGCAAACAGTATTTTAGTCATCCTTGAAGAAGACAGCGACTGCACCTCCTATCCGGTCCCTTTGGGTGATGATATGACCACTCAAATGTTGTCAAATTATGCTATTAAAAGGTTTTGTGTGAAATGTTAGAATGGGGTGTTACACCATGTTCTTCCTTTGGTATCTGTATCACAGTCATTATTTCCCTATAGGGTGTGTGTGTGTGTGTGTGTGTGTGTGTGTGTGTGTGTGTTTTCCTGGACATGTTCTGGGGATGCTGCCAAAATGTAAGAGTAACAAATGTTGGTGTTGCATGCTTTTTTTTCCCTGCACTTGCGTGACAAGCAAGATTTTCTTTCCAACTTAAAAGGCTATTTCACACTTTGCATGGTGGGTGATAATACTTGTTTGACAATGCATTGGAATTCAGATTTACTCAAATGGCCACAGAGTTGACAATCGCAAGTCCTTGATTCATAGCAAGTATTTGATTAGCACATGATTCTGTGACCTGTCGCTTCCGCTGAGCTTGGATGAGGCCAGGAAAATAGATGACGCTAAGGAATCTGCACTTCTAACTAAATGGTAGGTGCCGTATGCCATGATTATTATTTCTCTCTTTTTTAACCGACAACAGCTCAGGCAGGATGTGAATCTCAGTACAGTACAAGAAAAGAATCCCCTTCGCCAAGGGGAGTTTCACCTATTTTGTGAACCTTCCAGATAGCTTTGGCTATTGGACAGAATAGAAATAAAAGTGTATGTGGGTGGAAAGGAAGTAAAGAGCGAAAGTCTTCATATCACCCTTGTATCTTTCATCCATGGATGAAAACAGAGCTTAGTGAGATCAGTTTTGAGCTGAAAAACTGTTAAGCCTATAAATTAATTAAGCATCAGGTTTCGCACCAGGGAACAGTGTTGATGACAAATAGCACAGTGTGAGAGCAGGGCCCATGTCAGTGATAGAGCAAACACTTCACATGAAGAAGGGACCCAGGTTCAGCTGTGAAACTAAGCAGGAATTCCTTGGGGAAAATACTGATGTACTGCCATCAGCAAGCATGAAGCCAACTTTATGTACTGTGGCAAAACTTGCATAAAACAAATGCGCTTTTTCCCAAATGCCAATGGTGGTATCTCATAAGTGCAATGGATCTAAGCAGGAGTCACCTATCACTAACTGGAATGTGTGACAAAACATCAGCTATAGTCCCTCATAATTGGTAAGCTGGTAAATATGTGCCAACTCTAGGGGGACAACTTGTCTTTGCCCCCCTCAATCTTTGTTGGAAAAGGACATGGTCTGGGGCAGGTTGCAACAATTTTAAAATATCATATTAAAAACCCTCCAAACAGATTAGAATAATAAAAAAGATGGGCCCTAAAGTATACACCTCAAATATTACAGCCAAAGATAAAATAGGTGTCTTCAGCATCTGACTGAAACTATGTAATGAAGGGGAAATGGCAAGAAAATTACAGCGCAATGATTTTCCAGGTTAGCGGGATTGCAAACAGATTTTTTTTTTCCTGGGTGCCATTAACATGGAAATCAGTGCTAAGCTTCCACTAGATTCTGCTAGAGGTGGTTTTTACATCATGTGAAAGATCACATAAAACATGGAAGTTATTAGGTAAGGAAATGTTGGGAAGTGTGTATAAAAGGCTTTTCATATCCAGCCACCTCTAAATTTCAAAATCATGTACACACAAACACACATTTCCATTCTTTACTATTATATCTATTCTCTCTTGTACCACTAGTTATCTGTTGCTGGCCACATTGCAGAAAATGAGGCCAATGAGACTACAGTTTGCCTGGATTCATCCAGGGCCTTCATCACTGTGATGTTTTTAGAAGGATTCCAATTCTGAGCTTCAGCCTTCTAGCCAACTGGAGTGCCTCTGGGCTGGATGAATAGTGCTTCTACCTGGGGTTTGACAGTCTGCTCATAACGATGCTAGGGTTTGTGCTGGAATATACCGGTATTTTACATGTTTGCTTTCTGCCTGATATTGATGTATTAGCTGGGTGCAGAAAGAAAAGATAATAAAACCACAACCTTCTTATCTAAACGTTCCTTGTTAAATGAGGTCTGCAACTGCAGAAAGCGTGTCAAGATATTTTAGATGAATTTGTTATTTTGATATGATTTATTTGCATGATGAAGTGGAAATTCTATTGTTAGAAATCACAGCATGGTTTCTTCAACCTGCTCTTAATGGAATGTACAGAAGCAGAAACATTGCCTCCCTTTGCATACATGCGTGCGCACTGCATACACAGTCAAGTATCCGCTTTGAGAGATGCTTGCTTTGTTTGGTTAAAAGCATACTGGAAATCTCTTATTGTCAATGTGTCTCTAGAGAACGGTCAATACGTACAGCACTTTATGAAGTAGCAGAGGGATATGGATAGCTTGGCCACTGCAACCCATGCATTAGTAACCTCCGGATTGGACTACTGTAATGCGCTCTATGTGGGGCTCTAATTAATGTTGGCCTGGAGGATGGAGCAGGTGCAAAATGCAGCAGCTAGTGCTACTAAGTGGGACATCTGGCCAGGCACACCTAACACCTGCGCTGAAATCACTGCACAAGCTGCCAGTTTGCTACTGAGCCAGGTTTAAGGTTTTGCTATTAACAGTTAAAAGGGACACGGGTGGCGCTGTGGGTTAAACCACAGAGCCTAGGACTTGCCGATCAGAAGGTCGGCGGTTCGAATCCCCGCGACGGGGTGAGCTCCCGTTGCTCGGTCCCTGCTCCTGCCAACCTAGCAGTTCGAAAGCATGTCAAAGTGCAAGTAGATAAATAGGTACCGCTCTGGGGGGAAGGTAAACGGCGTTTCCGTGTGCTGCTCTGGTTTGCCAGAAGTGGCTTAGTCATGCTGGCCACATGACCCGGAAGCTGTACACCGGCTCTCTTGGCCAATAAAGCGAGATGAGCACCACAACCCCAGAGTCAGCCACGACTGGACCTAATGGTCAGGGGTCCCTTTACCTTTACCTTATTAACAGTTAAAGCTCAAAAAACCTGGATCTGGCTACCTCACTGAACCCCTTCCTCCATATAGACCTGATAAATCATTATGTCCTTTGAAGGATGCTCTGCTGGGTATGTCATAACATGCAGAGCCTCACCTTGCATTCTCTGTTGTGGTGCCTACTTGCAAGAACAAATTTCCCCCTGAAATAACAATGCTGGACACCAATGCTGATGTGTTTCTATCATTTATTAAGAAGTTACTTTTTGCCCTGGCATTGCTCAATCATTGATGACATATTTCAATATTGCTGTTTTATTGTGTGTATATATATATATATATATATATATATATATATATATATATAATACATGGGTATGCTTTGATCCACTGTAAAGCATGCTGGGTTTTTTCAAATGAAAAGTTTGTTTGGACATGTGTGTTTTTATTTTGAAAAAAATGTAATATTCACTACGTAAAAGAAAACGTACACTAATAAGATGGGTCCCTGCCCTGAGGAAATGCATTTATACTTAGGAAGGGTTCAGTTAGCCTTGCTGGCAGAGAAAAGGTTCGGATTGTGCCCCAAACCCGCAGTACTGCTTTCCCTCCATGGTCTACTCAAAATCCATGTGAAAACTGGGAAAGACAAGGAAGAATGGTCTTGCTTTACAAGCATCTTCTGCCTTCATCTGCCGCTGGCTCTCCTCCACCATCATGGTAAGCTTTCAAAGCTTGTTTTGGTTGAGCAGGTAATAGAAGTCATTGAAAGGAAAGAAGAAACCAGGAGCAGTTTTGGAATGTCAGATTTTATAAAGGTTAAATTTCTTCAAAACTGCTTTTTTTCCTGCTGAATATGAAACTGTGGGTATCTATTAATTAAGCCTGGTTTCCCCCCCTTATCTTACATGTGGTTTATGCCTCTGTGATTAGTGTTTCTTCCTTCATTATGGGAAGGGGTGTGTGTGACTCATTAGATTGTGGCTGACAGATGCACCGTAAAGGAACACACCACCAAGACAGCAGATGCTGGTCAAGCCCAGCTTACAAATAAAAGAAACAAAATAAAAATGAGTTAATGAATTAAGCGATGAACTCTGAGGCTTCTGAGCGCCTCTGAGGTCTGTACTGTGCCCTCCAAACTGAAGAAATTGTGCCCAGGAGTGCAGTATAAGGCAAGCACTGTGGCAAATTTAAGAAAGGAAGGAACCGAGATCAGCAGAGTAATAAAATAAAAGGGTTGCCAGCCTTCATTACTAACTAGCATTAGTAGCAACTCTTCAGTGGCTCGTATCCTCAAAGCTTATGCGAAAGCTGTGATAAACATAACAAATCAAAGAACAAAGGAATCTTAAAGGTGCATGTGAGAGAGAGAGAGAGAGAAAAGAGCTCAAGTGGAATGGAACAACCCACCGGGTACTTGACTATGGAAGACAATTACCGTATGTTATGTTTAATGTTTTACTTACCACAGTAGAAGGGTGTAGTCCTGTTGCAGGATAGCCTGTTCTGGAGATGGTTACACTTCCTCTTTGAAGGGCTGGATTCTTAGACTGGTGGGTTGGGGGGGGGGGTTGCTCATTAATCCATCTTTGTCACAGATGCTCAGGCAGCTGCATCCAGTGCTGCAAGTCTGCTTGCACAATGGACTTCAATGAGTGCAACCAGTGCCGGATTTTCGTATAAGCTAAACAAGCTATAGCTTAGGGCCCCACTCTCTTGGGAGCCCCCCAAAAAATTAAAGGGGAAAAAACTGGATGTACATTTACAAAATATAAGATAAAAAACAAATAAAATAAAACCTACATACAGCAACAGTGTTTTGTGTTGTGTAGGCTCCTATGATGTAAGTAATGGGCCCAGTCTGCTAACCTGCTCCCTAAAATATCACTGGTTTGCTCATTTCTATATATAGGGTGCCTACATTCTGCATGTGCAAATGGCTTTAGATATTTATTAGGTCCATAAATTACCATATAGCATATATTCAACACAAAAAACAGAGACAATTTGTTATTGACAAAGGACAGCTGGTCATATAAAGGGCCCCATTACCTTCAATAGCTTAGAACCTCATCAAACCTAAATCTGGCCTTGAGTGCAACTGAACTTACTCTCCCCTCCAGCGACTTATACACCTTCAAAATCAGCTCTGGGAGATTGGGGGATCCTCCAGAACAGATTTGGGTGTGTGGATCAGGGAGAGCAGAGGAAACACGTTCCATTGTTCCAGTTGAACAATGCACTTGGAGCATTGAGTACACCCCAAAGTGGCCCCTGTGGTGCAGAGCACCTTCTACTCATGTAGACTGGAATGACAGTCAGGATTATACCTCAACAGAGAGAGGCTGACTTTGGTGACCCATGCCATCATAAGTGACCATTTGGGTTACTGCAATGTGCTGTACTTTGCCTTTCAGAATTGTCCAGAAACTTCAATTGGTGGAAAATATGGCTGGTAGAGTCCTAACAAACTTTGTTGTCTTCACTGGCTCCCGGTCTGTTTCCAGGTTTTTGTATTTAGACCTCTTCGTGGTTTGAGACCTCAGTGTCTGAAGGATCACCTCTCCCCACATCTATCTACCTGAACTCTAATATCATCATCTGAGGGTCTTCTTCAAGTGCCCTGACTAGTTAAGTATGGCTGGTGGCTAAAAGGGGAAATGTCTTTTCACTAGTGGTTCCTTGGCTGTGGAATGCACTCCCCAAAGAAGTCCACTTGGCTACTACTAAGATATATTTCTGCCAACAGTGAAAGCTGTTTTAGTATTATTTTTCTGGGGCTTTTTTTATCACATTATGATTCATACGGTTTAACTCTGTGGATCATTCAGTTTAAAAATGAGTTGCTGTTGCAAATCCTCTTTCTAGTGATTAAAATGTCACCAATTTCATCCCAGTACTGTCTATTTCGACTGACAACAGTTCACCAAAGGGAATCTTTAACAGAAGATGCAGTAAGGGCTCATCCACACTTCTGCTAGTCCCATGCTTAGAAAGCATGGATCCGATTGGTTTTCCACTTGACCTGCTCTTTAGGGTTCAATTGGAGCAATCATCAATTCAGAGAAAACCCAAATTGCTGTTTGCTCCAGTTGTGCACTAAGGAGTGGCTTTCCCCGGGGTGAAACAGTGGGACAATGGGAAGTGTGGATAAGCCCTAAGGCAGTGTTGTGCAGTGGTCAGGCTAGGGAAATTCAAATGTCTACTCAGCAATGAAGTTCACTGGGTAACCTTGAGTCCATTCCTTTTCCTCAGCTTTTTTGTTTTGAGGATAAAGTTGCTTGCGAACCATATCTGCCTCCTAAAGCTTACTGGATGAAAGGCAGGATAAAAATGAAATAAATGGTGGAATCCAGAACCTTCTATATGCAAAGCATCTGCTTTACCAATGAGTTATCACCCTTCACTGTAATACATTCACGCTTCTGTATCAAGCCTAGAAATGTGCTCAGATCAGGAAAAAAATAATCTTTCCCACACTCAGAGATAATCTTAGGCAAGAAGTGATATGATTGGATTGCTTTACAGAATTCATTTAGTTCCAGCTATATTAGGGGAGCTAGTCTCAAACGTTTGTTGGGGGAGACCTAGGTTTTTTTTGGGGGGGGAATTATTTGTCCTTTCTTCACGCTTTTTATGATGGAGGACCGCTGTAGCCACCCCCAACGGCACGTTCTCAAGATGGAGGGGGAGGGAACAGCTGCAGTCGCCTGCGGTTCCTGCACAATGTTTGCCATATTGCCAAAGGTTGCAGGCAGCTTTACCTGCAGCAATTGCATGTTGATTGCCCTCTTAGAAGACAAAGTCCAGCAACTGGAGGAACGTGTAGCTACGCTCCAAAGAATTAGAGAGCTGGAGCTCTTCTTGGAAGCAACAGAGCACACCGTCTCCACCAAGGAGGAGACAGGGGACTCCCCTGAGAAGGAGGCTAGTTCACCAACACAGGAGCCAGATATATGGAGAAACGTGACTCAAAGAAGTAGGAGGCCCAGTACTCCTGAAGGTAGGAGTCTATCAATTGATGAAGATGATCATCCAAATGTCATAGACCAAATGGAGCAAACAGCACGCAGACCCAGTGGTGGGAGGAAAAAATCCTTAAATAAGAGACACGGGGGAATGATTAATGGACTTCAGTGTCTGTACACTAATGCGCAAAGCATGGGAAATAAACAAGATGAGCTTGAGCTCTTGGTACAGCAAACTAAATATGACATAATAGGCATCACTGAAACCTGGTGGGATAAGTCCCACGATTGGAATGTAATAATGGAGGGATACAATCTACTTCAGAGAAACAGACCAGACAAGAAAGGAGGAGGAGTGGCGTTATATGTCAGGGATGTGTATACCTGTGAAGAGATCCAAGATTTAGAACCTCAAAGCCAAAGTGAGAGCATTTGGGTCAAAATTAAGGGAGAGAAGAATAACAGTGACCTCATTGTGGGACCAGTTACAGATAGGTAGCCGTGTTGGTCTGCCATAGTCAAAATAAAAAAATCCTTCCAGTAGCACCTTTAAGACCAACTAAGTTAGTTCTTGGTATGAGCTTTCGTGTGCAAGCACACTTCTTCAGATACACTGAAACAGAAGTTGCCAGATCCTTCTATATAGTGAGAAGGTGGGGAGGGGTATTACTCAGAAGGGTGGTGGGAATGGGAGATTGGCAGATAGCTGGGATGAGCCTGCTGACGACTCTTAACGACTGTAATGGGTCTTACAGGAAAAGGCAAGGGGTGAGAAGGTGAGAAATGGCTTAGTCATGTATAATGGGATAAGAATCCAATGTCTTTGTTCAAACCAGGTTTCTCCATTGTCAGGGGTTCAGGAGCAGAGGCAAGGGCAAGGGAGGAAACAGAGAGCGAGGGAGAGGAGGCAGAAGAAAAGATGAGTGATGACGACGACCCGAGATCTCCGAGTCTTTCCAGTGAATCAGAAGATTCACAGAAAGGAGCACCAGTGGCCAGGGCAAGGGGGGAGCCTAGGGGGACACCCCAGGAAGATAGAGCCAGAGGGGACTCAGAGGGGAGCAGTTGGAAATCAGGACCAGCGTCACCGCCAGAGAGCAGGGAAGAGGAAGGGCGCCAGGGATCAAGCGCTGGCAGCTCACAACAGGGGGGAGGGCACGAGTCAGGAGTGGCCACACCTCCATCGGGGAGCGAAGAAACGGTCAGACGGAAGGTGGAAGGTTGGGCGCGCGTGCCAAGTTCAAATGCACAGGAAGGTGGCGCAGTAGGCAGCCCGGAGGGGGAGCCAAGTCCTAAGGCCCGCCGAAAGGAGGGAGAAGAGTCAGGGGGGTCAGCGTCAGCGTCGGAGGAGTCCCGGAGGGAAGAGACCCCGGGGGGCAGAGGGACCCAGAGAAGAACAGTCAGGCGGAAAAGGTGGAGCAAGGCTAGGATATTGAGTTGGTGTACAAGGGGCGGAGACTCGGATGGAGCTTCGCCGATCTAACCATGAGACGTAGAGTTGCACGCAGCAGCTTGAGAATGGAAACTGTAACTCAATAAAGACTTTTATTTAATGATCGCTGGCTAGCGTGATCCTCTGTGAGCTAGGATCTAGAAGCAGCTCTGACAGTAAGCTCCATCCCTAGATTGTGGGCATCTACGTCCTCGCGGAGAGGAGAGAAAGCGGGTGCCTACTAGCGAGCTCACGAACGGCAGACAACATGACGGCCGAACAGCAGATAGTGGAACTCAGAGAAGCAGTGACACGACTGAATGCCGAGGCTCTTGCATCCAGGAAGAGAGAGGAGGACGCAGCTGCCGCCTACAGGGATCTCCAGGTCAGGTTGGAAGTGCTTACGAAGCAAGGGCAACTGACACCCAAACCGGAGGGGATTGGGTTGGGGAGACGAACAGGCGGTCTGGTCTCTCACTTCGATGGGAATTTGCAACAGTACCCCAACTTTAGAGCAGATGTAATGTGTGCACTGCAACTGCTGAACAAAGACTTTAGAGATGAGCAAGAGAAGGTGGGATTCATCATGTCCCATTTGCATGGAGATGCTAAAGCATGGCTGCGCAATTTGTGGAGAGATAAGGATCCGGCGCTCCAAAATGCGGATGCCTTTATTAAAGCGATGGATGGGTGCTTTTTATCAAGCATTGACGTGGATCTTGCTCGGCAGGAGATACATGGACTGAAGCAAGGGAGGGCCAGCGTAAGGCAGTACCATGCCCGCTTTTTCGCTTTGGTCAGTGCCCTGGAATGGGACAGAGATTCGGCTCCTGTAAGAGACCTGTTTTGGGAGGGATTGCACGGCTCGGTTAAAGATGAAATTGCGAGGGGGGAGAGACCCCGGACCACGCAGGAGATCGTTCAGAGGGCGCTGGCGGTGGGGGTGCGGCTGGAAGGACGTCCGTGGAGCAGGGACGAAGGGCGTGGAGGGCGCGAACCAGCCAGGGGCTCCTCCTTCCTTCCCAGAGAAGCAGCGCGTGCGCAATCCACGCCTCCGCCAGGAGGAGGAGCGGAACCTATGGAGGTTGGAGGTGCAAGGGCTCAGTCAGCAGCCAGAGCCCTAGCACCGGCAGCAGTGAAAGCGAAGCCTCCTAGAGGGAACAGGAAGTGTTACATCTGCGATGATCCACAGCATATGGCGAAAGAGTGTCCCCAGAGGCTCCACAAGCACACTGCAGCCTCAGCAATGGTAACTGCAGCAACGCAGCAAGGACAACCACAGCAGGGAAACGAAGGAGTCTGGTTGGAGGAAGAGGCACTGGGGCCCAGCCAGACGTGTCAGTGAAGCAGTCCCCAGAGATTTTACAGCCCATGGACCCCCTCCCGCCCAAACCGGTAGTGAAGCTCACCGCGTCGCTCCAGCTGCCCAATGGAATCACCATGGACGTGCCAATCACCATTGACTCCGGAAGCAATGCGGACTTTATAGGGCAGGACGTTGTCGACCGGCACGCTATACAGTTGCTGCCTGCCACGCTGCCCCTGCAGGTTGTCACGGTGGATGGCAGGGAGCTGCTAGGGGGGCAAGTGGTGAAGCAGACGCCACCAATGGTGATGCGACTTGGGAATCACAGGGAAATCATCAGCTTCAATGTCACTCAACTATCGGACACGCCCATTGTATTGGGCATGAGTTGGCTGGACAAGCACAGCCCGACGCTGGCTTGGTACCAGAGGCAGCTGACCTTCGGCTCTTCCTTTTGCGCTGAACACTGCATCGTGCCCAGGCAGGAAGGAGGGGAAGAGGAGTCACAGCTGCAGCTAGGCACGCTGCAAGCGGTTCCCCACAAGTACGCAGAATTTTTGGAGGTTTTCTGCGAGAAAGAGGCAGACAGGCTACCCCCCCACAGACCATATGACTGCAAAATTGACCTGCTGCCGGGGGCGGCGCTACCCAAAGGGAAGCTGTATTCCATGTCTGAGGACGAACTGCAGGAACTCAAAGAGTTCATAGATCATAATTTGGAGCGCGGTTTCATCCGAGAGTCCAAGGCAGCGGGGGGCAGTCCGGTATTCTTTGTTAAGAAGCGGGACACGCCCCAAAAAAGACTTGTAGTGGACTTTCGCATCTTGAACAGTGTGACCAAGCCATCGGACTTCCCCATGCCCCGAATCGACGACCTCCTCGCAAAGGTACGGAAGGGCAGAGTGTTCACCAAGTTGGACCTGCGAGGGGCATACAACCTCATTCGCATGCGGGAGGGAGATGAGTGGAAGACAGCCATGTTCACGCCCCTGGGCACCTACGAATATAGAGTTATGCCTTTTGGATTGCAAAATGGCTCCCACGTTTTTCAAGCTTTCATGCATCACGTGTTGGCGGGGCTCCTCTACAAGACGTGCGTCTGTTTCTTGGATGACATCCTGATCTTTTCGGAATCGCAGCAGGAGCATGACAGACACGTCAAGGAAGTGCTGAGCAGGCTACATCAACATAGGCTTTACGCCAAGCTGGAGAAGTGCCAATTCGACGTGACCGAGGTGGATTTCCTGGGCTACAAGTTGTCTGATAAAGGGCTCGCCATGGACAGCGCCAAGGTCCGAGCAGTGTTGGATTGGAAAAGCCCACGCAACCGGAAGGAGGTCCAACGGTTTGTCGGCTTCGCGAACTTCTATCGCAAGTTTATCAAAGGCTTTGCGATGCAGACAGCGGCCATCACGGACACGCTCAGCTCCAAGAAAAAGAAGTTCATCTGGACAGAGCAGGCGGAGCAGTCCTTTCAGGCACTCAAGCGTCTCTTCGCGTCGGAAGAGCAGCTGCTTCATGTCAACCCCAGCAGGCCGATGAGGGTGGAGACAGACGCTTCGGACAGAGCCGTGGGAGCAGTCCTGCTGCAGAAAGACCCGCAGGGGGTTTGGAGGCCGGGAGCGTTTTACTCAAGGAAGCTCAGCAAGTCCGAACAGAACTACACCATCTGGGACAGGGAGTTGCTGGCCATTCATGCAGCGTTCAAAGCGTGGAGGCACTTCCTGATCGGCGCCAAGCACACGGTGCAGGTCTGCACGGACCACAAGAATCTAGAGCACTGGCGCACGGCACAGTTCCTGAACCAGAGGCAGATACGTTGGGCTGAGTTCTTTGCGAATTTCGACTTCCGAATAGAGTATGTCCCGGGGGACACCAACATCATGGCGGATGCTCTCTCCCGTAAGCCACAGTATCTGGAGGAGGCAACGCCAGCGGCCGCCATGCACATCTTCGCACCGACAGTGTGGGCGTGCGCGGCGGCAACAGTTGACCTGGATGCGGTGCGACGAGCGTTGCAGGATGACTCCTTCGCGCAAGCAAAGATGGCAGAGGTGCACAGGGGCACGGCAGCGACCGACGAGTTCCAGCTGCGAGATGGTTTGCTCATCCGTAAAGGGGCCATCTACGTGCCGGGAGACGAACTTCGCGCCAAGGTACTGCAGCAGCTGCACGACGCGCCCACTGCCGGGCACTTTGGCAAGGAGAAGACGGTGGAATTAGTAGCCAGAGACTTCTCCTAACCCACAATAATACTACAACCAGACTTAACACGGACACTGGCACCAGAGCCTGCAATAAACCCAGATGCCAACTTTGCTGCCACATACACCCGGACAACACCATTACTGGCCCCAACAACATCACACATACCATCTCGGGACTATTCAATTGCTCATCATCTAACATTGTGTATGGCATCAAATGCCAACAGTGTCCTTCAGCTCTCTATATTGGACAAACAGGCCAAACCTTACGCCAAAGAATAAATGGACATAAATCTGACATCAAGAATCACAAAACAGAGAAACCAGTAGGAGAACACTTTAATCTCCCAGGACATTCTATACAAGATCTCAAAGTAGCTGTTTTACTACAAAGGAATTTCAGAAATAGACTGGAAAGAGAAGCTGCTGAATTGCAACTCATTACCAAACTTAAAACCATGGAGAAACCTGGTTTGAACAAAGACATTGGATTCTTATCCCATTATACATAACTAAGCCATTTCTCACCTTCTCACCCCTTGCCTTTTCCTGTAAGACCCATTACAGTCGTTAAGAGTCGTCAGCAGGCTCATCCCAGCTATCTGCCAATCTCCCATTCCCAACACCCTTCTGAGTAATACCCCTCCCCACCTTCTCACTATATAGAAGGATCTGGCAACTTCTGTTTCAGTGTATCTGAAGAAGTGTGCTTGCACACGAAAGCTCATACCAAGAACTAACTTAGTTGGTCTTAAAGGTGCTACTGGAAGGATTTTTTTATTTATTCTCATTGTGGGAGTTTACTATAGATCCCCAAGCCAAACGGAGGACATAGATGATGCCTTCCTGGAACAGATGGCCAAGCATGCAAAAGGAAGGGAGATAGTAGTAATGGGGGACTTCAATTACCCGGATATTTGTTGGATGTCAAACTCAGCCAAGAGCATAAGGTCAAACAGATTCCTCACTGGCCTTGCAGACAACTTCATTGTCCAGAAAGTGGGAGAAGCAACAAGAGGAACAGCCATTTTAGATCTTTCCCATTTTAGATCTGGTCCTAACCAATGTTGATGACCTGGTTAGTGGGGTAGAAGTGGAAGGATCATTAGGCGCGAGTGATCATGCTCTTCTGAAGTTTACTATACAGCGGAAAGGAGCAGCCAAGCATACTAGGACTCAATTTCTTGACTTTAAGAAAGCCGACTTCATAAAACTTAGGGAAGTGCTGGGTGAGATCCCATGGACAGTAATACTAAAAGGAAAGGGAGTTCATGATGGCTGGGAGTTTGTTAAAAGGGAGATACTAAAAGCACAACGTCAGGCAATACCAATGAGACGGAAACATGGAAGGTGCCTAAAGAAGCCAGGGTGGCTATCTAAAGAACTTTTAACTGAGTTAAGATTAAAAAAGGATGTGTACAAAAAATGGAAAAGGGGGGAAACCACCAAAGAGGAATTCAAACAAATAGTCAGCACGTGTAGACACAAAGTCAGAAAAGCTAAAGCACAGAATGAACTCAGGCTTGCTAGAGAGGTTAAAAGCAACAAAAAAGGCTTTTATGGGTATGTTCGTAGCAAAAGGAAGAACAAAGAAACAGTGGGGTCACTCAGAGGAGAAGATGGTGAAATGCAAACAGGGGACACAGAAAGGGCTGAACTCCTCAATGCCTTCTTTGCCTCAGTCTTCTCCGATAAAGAAAACAATGCCTGACCTGAAGAATTTGGAGCAAATGATTCAGCAAAGGAAACACAGCCCAGAATAACTAAGGAGATAGTACAAGAATACTTGGCTACTTTAGATGTATTCAAGTCTCCAGGGCCGGATGAACTGCATCCAAGAGTATTAAAAGAACTGGCAGATGTGATCTCAGAACCACTGGCAGTCATCTTTGAGAATTCCTGGAGAACAGGCGAAGTCCCGGCAGACTGGAGGAGGGCAAATGTTGCCCCTATTTTCAAAAAGGGGAAAAGAGAGGACCCAAATAATTACCGCCCAGTCAGTCTGACATCAATACCAGGGAAGATTCTGGAGCAGATCATTAAGCAAACAGTCTGTGAGCACCTAGAAAGGAATGCTGTGATCACCAATAGTCAGCATGGATTTCTGAAAAATAAGTCATGTCAGACTAACCTGATCTCGTTTTTTGACAGAATTACAAGCCTGGTAGATAAGGGAACGTAGTGGATGTAGCCTACCTTGATTTCAACAAGGCATTTGACAAGGTGCCCCAAGATATTCTTGTAAAGAAGCTGGTAAAATGTGGTCTTGACTATGCTACCACTCAGTGGATTTGTAACTGGCTGACTGACCGAACCCAAAGGGTGCTCATCAATGGTTCCTCTTCATCCTGGAGAAGAGTGACTAGTGGGGTGCCACAGGGTTCTGTCTTGGGCCCGGTCTTATTCAACATCTTTATTAACAACTTGGATGATGGACTCAGGGGCATCCTGATCAAATTTGCAGATGACACCAAACTGGGAGGGGTGGCTAACACCCCAGAGGACAGGATCACACTTCAAAATGACCTTGACAGATTAGAGAACTGGGCCAAAACAAACAAGATGAATTTTAACAGGGAGAAATGTAAAGTATTACACTTGGGCAAAAAAAATGAGAGGCACAAATACAAGATGGGTGACACCTAGCTTGAGAGCAGTACATGTGAAAAGGAACTAGGAGTCTTGGTTGACCACAAACTTGACATGAGCCAACAGTGTGATGTGGCAGCTAAAAAAGCCAATGCAATTCTGGGCTGCATCAATAGGAGTATAGCATCTAGATCAAGGGAAGTAATAGTGCCACTGTATTCTGCTCTGGTCACACCTGGAGTACTGTGTCCAGTTCTGGGCACCACAGTTCAAGAAGGACACTGACAAACTGGAACGTGTCCAGAGGAGGGCAACCAAAATGGTCAAAGGCCTGGAAACGATGCCTTATGAGGAACGGCTAAGGGAGCTGGGCATGTTTAGCCTGGAGAAGAGGAGGTTAAGGGGTGATATGATAGCCATGTTCAAATATATAAAAGGATGTCACATAGAGGAGGGAGAAAGGTTGTTTTCTGCGGCTCCAGAGAAGCGGACACGGAGCAATGGATCCAAACTACAAGAAAGAAGATTCCACCTAAACATTACGAAGAACTTCCTGACAGTAAGAGCTGTTTGACAGTGGAATTTGCTGCCAAGGAGTGTGGTGGAGTCTCCTTCTTTGGAGGTCTTTAAGCAGAGGCTTGACAGCCATATGTCAGGAGTGCTCTGATGGTGTTTCCTGCTTGGCAGGGGGTTGGACTCGATGGCCCTTGTGGTCTCTTCCAACTCTATGATTCTATGATTCTATGATTCTAAATCAAATGATTAAATCTGCATTGTATTCATAGAATGGAATACTTATTTTTAAAAGAGCAGAAATCTTTATCTGAAATGCTTATTATGTCATGATTTGGATTATGTCATTATTTGGATGGAGATAGTGAAGGAAAGTTTATGCTTTAGAGACCCAAGCTTTGCTTCTCTTAAATGCACCCAGTAGGCATATACAGTGGTACCTCGGGTTAAGTACTTAATTCGTTCCGGAGGTCCATTCTTAACCTGAAACTGTTCTTAACCTGAAGCACCACTTTAGCTAATGGGGCCGCCTGCTGCTGACGTGCCGCCGGAGCACAATTTCTGTTCTCATCCTGAAGCAAAGTTCTTAACCTGAAGCACTATTTCTGGGTTAGTGGAGTCTGTAACCTGAAGCGTATGTAACCTGAAGCGTATGTAACCTGAGGTACCACTGTATTTCCATTAAATAGAAAAGTGTGAATGGAAAGTTGTCATAGTGGACATAGGATGGACAAATATGTCCATTTCAGTTTATTTCAGTTTATATTGCTCTCCATTCCAGTCTGTATTCATCTCATACAGTGCTATTTCTGTTCTGCCAAAGCTTGTCTTCTTCTGCAAAACCTAAGTTATTGTCTTGCTATCCTTTGTAGCAGACTTTTGTAACTTTTGCAATTTGCATAATTCATTACATAAATCATGTTGTTATTACATTATCCCCCTCATTCATGTCAATGCGAAGGAAATGCAATGCAAATTGCAGGAGGGTTATAATCGATACAGAGAGGCATATTCTATACAGACAGAAGGCAACAGCAACAGCAAATAGCATCATATCCACTAGACTGAGTTCCCTTCCAGACATGGGGTAAAAAAGCAGACATCAGTAATTTCTGCCCTTCCTTCCCCACAGGTGGGCGGGGTTTGCGGTACTGAGCAGGGCTCACCTGGGCAGGTGCCACCCCCCTGCCTGGGCCAGCCTTTGACCCACCTTTGGCCAGGGAGGACAATGGACGGCCAGCCGGGGGTGGGGCTAAAGCCAAAGAAAAGAGGCCATTGTCCAAGTCTCTTTTAGTGTTCTTCCTTCCAGGATCACCCACCCTCCCTTAAATTAATAATTTCTTGCCTCCATAATTTCATCCTAGGTCAGCCGTCTTCAAGTTAATGATACTTTTCTTTACAGGCTAATATTTTGCGTTCCAGGTCAGTGGGCGCTGCTTCGGTCGTAAGATGGTTGCTCTATTCAGAACCGGGAAGGAATTTTCCCTGCATTGGCAGGTTTCGCCTTCCCCATAGCATTTCGTCACAACTTTGGCGGTTTTAGGCCTTGGCAAGGTATCCTTTAGTCTAACATCAAGTGGGGGGGGGATGCAAAAGGGCAAAAATCGGGAGTCCCTGGCCCTAGAGCGGCGGCATGTAGGTCAAACTCCCAGGACGAGGTCAGTGGAAGGGCATGCTGTGTAAGTCTGCGCTTTGCAGTCCCCTCTCACTGGACCTCATGGGTCTGCATATCCTCAGCCAGGCGGGCTGAGATGGTTACCTGCCAAGGCCTGTGCCAAGTTTCCCACTTCTGAAGCTCAATAAAGTTGTGGCCAATTTGAACCCATACTCTGGTCTCTTGTCTCATCATTGGGGGTAAAGGGGTAGGCACCACAAAAAGGGTTTAGCACATGTGCCCGCAATTTCTCTTCCTGCTTTCATCAATTCTCTGATATCCCTAGTGGTGACTCTCACATTTTAAGTGACTATTAGTGGATTGATATTTTTTATATCCTGTGACAAAACAGTTTATTGTGGAAGTTTAACTGATGCTTTTGCACAACTTAGAAACTATCTGATTCAGCTTATTATTCCTTGATAAACTGCCTGAAACAGCAGAGGGTATTTGTTCCTTTCTGGTACAACAATGCTGTGCTAAAACATTTATGTCATATTTTTTGTACTCATTAGCCTTGGAAAAGATAGGTTGACATACTGTATCTCCCATGATAATATCATTTGTAGCTCTCTGCTAACATAGAAATGTAACCAGTCCTTATCTCAAGAAATAGTGACATTCATAGATTCCTTGGCTTACTTTGAAAAACTACTAGAATGTCAACTAATTCAGCTAATGGGGTCTCAGAGATCTAGAAAGATAGGGTTAATGCCCCGGTAATGTAATCTATATGAAAATTGGAATACTCTAAGGGAAAACTATTTAACCTTTCAAGATCATGTTGAGATATCCAGCTGCTGAAACACATTTCATAGTAGAAAAATGTAGTCCAACATTTCTCCATTGTGTCAAGAGACATATTTGAAATCAGCTTGTAGAAATCTCAGCGAGGTGCTAATAAGCGACTAAAATTATTTTCACAAAGTGTTGAGTCCTTGAGACATTCTGGGCTGCTGAAAACTACAGCCTAGCCATTTTTGTAACTTTTAGACCAAGTCCCTCCTTCTAAAATTTCCTGTTTGCATGTGTTGTTTGAAAGGTGATGTTTTATGTCCAGGGCTAAAGGAGACCAGCTGACCAGACCAGCCTTTCTGGTTGAAACTCTCAAAAGAAGTCTGGGACTTCGTCATTGCACCGGGTGAGAAATCACCTCCCCAAATATATTATGTCAACTGGAATTGGGCTGCGTCTCAGCAGCCATTTCTGGTTAATTATTTTTGCATTACTATGGATTTGCATTGAACTATATTCTTAAAAAACAACAACACACAGTTGCTGGTTTTCTGCTTATTGATGTGTTATTGTGTTTTATGATGTGATTCCATTGATTGAAATCTTCTTTTTCTATTGTTTTGCTTTGTTATTGCCGTGATATGCTTTGAGCTCATCGTTGATATTGGAAAAGCAGCATACAAATTTTAAATCAAAATCAAACGAAGAGAGAGTACTGTGCTCTAATTGGCAAGCGTGCAAAGTTATTTTGCTGAACCGAGAGTTTACCTAGAAACAAAAAGGATGCAAGATAGCTTTTGCCTAATTATCCAGGATAGGTTACATATGGATCACTTATCCCAAAATAGGGATGGTGTGAGTTCATCTGAATCTGATTTGGAATCAAAACCAGCACGTTCAGAGGGCCTGTATCCAATTGGGATGGGAGTCTTTCCACCCCTACTCCAAGTTCCTCTCCCAAGCACTTGGTGTTCAAACACTCAGAAGAGGAAGCTTGAATCCTCTTGCCTAGAAGATGGGGGCAAAAGATTTTTTTCCATCTCCCTCTGCCCAGTATAAAACAGTTTAGGAAGTTAAGTCCTGTGTATGTGTCATGGTGTATTGAAGTTACCAGTTTGGGACATGGGCGTAGTCAAGGGGGGGACTGTTGGGAATTCTATTCCACCTTTTGTTGCAGATATGTGGATTGTTACATGTCACATGTCTGTTTACATTCCAGCACAGATTGCTGGCATGAGCGGAACTTCCACTCTGTATTGCTTTTGTTTTCAGTCTCTCTCCAAAGAAAATGGCAAGGAAAGATGCCATGTTTTCTTTGTCCTGATTTATGTATAATAAATGTGTAGCCATAGTATTGTATTTATAAAACTAAAGCCATTCACACCAGCCATTGCATGTTTTCCAGTGCAAAACGGGGCCCATTTTTCTGATTCTGGCAACATCCCATTTTTACCCCCAGCCCATCTTGATGTCACCACTGAAAGGGACTGCTTTCACTACTTCAGCACAGCCGTTCAAGCAAAAGTAAACAGAAATGACTTAGCAGCATCCATTGATCAGAAGCAACCTAAAATGGAAGTGCAGATCGTATCCACTCTTCGAAGGAGACATCTGTGTTGCCATTTCCAATGACGCTTGTCCATCAAAGCATGCAGGCTTAGGTACTTCTCTGAGCTGAGTTTCCATTAAGTATTTGAAAATTGCTGTGCCCGGCTGGAGGTGTCCTTTGGAAAAGCAGTTGAAACAGCAAACTTCAATTGTGTAAGACTTTGCTATGATGCCTGTGGGACTTGCTTGGGCTGAATAATGAATCTCAAGTTCCTTCCTGAGTTTCATCTACATGACAATGACAAAGAGAAATCAGGACGGGATGTTTCTTTGTGACACCCTGCTAGTCACATTGAATTATCCAGATTGGCAGCCCTCAATGAGCACTGAGCTCTTAAAGGTGCCATAAAGCACTCTGATCACCTTAACTACCCCTGGAACTCTTCCATATTAGTGGAGGAGGAAAGTGCAATTTCTCCCTTTCAATATGTCAAGCGCTTCCTTGAAGTCATCTAAAGTCACAGAGAAACCATCATTGGTGCTTCTGAGAGCCTGCATAATTAAGAGAAGACGCAGAGCCAGCTGATGCTCTTAAGGATGCCTGAATAATCTGTTGCAACGATTAAACTAATAATAATGTATTGCCTTATGCTTTCAGAAGGCAAAACTGTAGACAAACAACGCCTGCAGGTGTGAGGCCGAGAATGCATTAACAGATGGGTGATTAATTAAGCACAAATTAGGAGAGTAAATGTAAGTGGAGGATGCTCTGACCCTTTTGAATTATAAAGCAGCTGACACAACTTCTCTGCAATCGTCCCAGGGATTTAGTGCTTTAAAAATTATTACAATATGATCGCTGTGCTGTTAATGGACATATTTCCATCACTGGGGGTCTTTTGATAGGCACAGTTTTATGCAGTGAACTCATATAGATTGAAGACAAGCAGTATAATGAGATCTCGGCACTCACACCTTTAGGGGATTGCTTTGCATTGCAGACAGTTACATGCAAGGTACAAAGGTTTATTATTGGCGTTTGGTCTTCTATCTGAGGGGTTAATTTATTTGCAAGATATACTCAGGACCATTTCCCACATGTTCATTTTCAAGTGAGTGCCTGAGATATTTGAAGTGTATACTGTATCTAAAAGATACAACATGTGGATGCAATATATGCTTGAAAAAATGTGGAGCAGGTACACTTGGTGTGGGGCTATGGTTGGCTTCTGCCTCCTGCTGCATGTACATTTTTTGGCAAATTTGGCAAAGGTGTATTATGCAGGAACACTTGTTGGGCAGCTCATATTAACTGTGGCCCCTTATTCAGTGGTTCACTGCCATGCAATGTAACTTCTAGATTTGATTACTGCATTGCACTGTATGCAGGGCTGCCCTTGAATATGGTTAGCAAACTTGGAGGGAGAGAGAGAGAGAGAAGCAGAAAATTGGCCCCATTTTCACAGCAGGAAAAATAGTAAATAGTAAATAGTTTTCAAAAAACATGATGTAGAGTTTTGGCCCAGCCTTCATGTGTCATTCATTTTCAGCAATTAAGTCTCTCATTGAACTTGATTCTTTCTTATCTGTCTTTTGCTAAAATCACATTTCTTTCTGTTTCACTTGCTCTCTCTTTTTCATCTCTCAAATTTGATGCCTCAGCGGCAACAGATCAACTACCAGTGTTGTGAAATACTGTCATTAAACATAAATACTAATGCTGAGTCTGGTGCTCCCCCAGAAGCAATTCCTTCTGACAACTATTTTTAGGGGGGGGGGTGTGAAAGTTTACAAGGTGAGGAAATGGACTGGACCGTTTTTGAAGCATCTGAGCTGAAATTCCCTGTCTACCCAAGCTATACTTGCTTTTCTTTGTACACCAGTGCTGTGCGTTAAGAGAGGGAGCATTGGCCATGTTACCTTGGTAACAGGCTGATGATTCTCTCTTTCTTTCCTCCCTCCATTCAGAGTGAGGCCAATGTGTTGGATTTGTCTTTAGTGAGACCTTCAGTTATCCAAATTTGATTCATAAATATGATGCCAGATTGGCAAGGATCACATAGTAAAAGAGGATAAAAATGGAATCTTGATTAGTAGGGAGAACACACTGTCTTCTCCCCAGTTCATATTTAAACTGGACTTACAATTGGTGGGCTTCTTCAAATAGAGAACTGTCCTATGACAGCCCTTCATATGTTATCTGCAAAATAGGACACGTGGTCTCTTTTTGAAAGTCTCATTGATTTCCTTCACCTAACTACCAGGTCCCAGATTTCACTTGCAGAAATAGTATGGTCAACAAGTATAGCTGCATGGACTGGGGAGATTACATACTCTAGAAATCTGACCCTAGATAAATTTTATATCATAAGGGCCCTGCTACATACATATGCTACCACTCAGCCACTGCTGCTTAAGAAATTACTCTTGATAAATAAAGGCTCATACGTATAAACTCCCCAAAGTGCTTTGAAACAGAGAGGGATCGAGTTCAATGTTTCCCATAAGGGGCTGGATAATAGCTTTAAATTTGCAAGCTTTCCATATAGTAAGCATGAATTGAACAGAATTACAGCAAAGCAATTATAACAAATGCCATTAGCTGTGCTATATTTCATATAGCTGATCAGAGTTATTTATTTAGTGAGCACATTTTTTATTTTATTTTTGCAAGCCAAGCCGAAGCAGCTACATTTGTGAGCTATATTGTTCGATGCTATTGAGCTTAGTTAAGAGGGCAACGGTCAATATATTGCACAAAAGTTTTGGCTTAACAAGTGCCGATGGCTACTAGCTCAGGTGGTGTTTTTAAAAGATTAGACAAATTCATGGGAGAAGATACTGGAGAGCCATTAAGACCCAGTATACCTCCAAAGAGTAACAGCTACCCAAATACCAGATGCTGGGCAGAAATAGTGAGAGAAAGCCATAAGTTTACAGGAGAGCTTCTAATCCTTCATTAGAATTCTCAGAGACATCTGGAGGCAGTGGTGTAGCTAGCCGCTCGGGTGCCCAGGGTGGCACATGCACCCTGCAACCAGGTCACCCAGCCGCCCATGGGTGTGGGGCGAGCCAAGGCAGGGCACGATGCAAGGAGCCTCTCCGCAGCCTCCCCTTCAGCTGTAGGGTGGCTGAAGCAGTGGGCAGATGCAAACTCCACGCAGCTCAAAAAAGCAGCATGAAGCTTGCAGGCAGTCCGCCCGCCACCTCCCCCTCAGGAGAGACGCGTGGCTCAGGCACGCTGGAGGCCCCACGGTGTGACTCTCAGTGCCCCTGCCTCACCTACCTACACCTTTGGATTAGGCAGATTTATGGAGAAGAGGGCTGTCGAAGGCAACTAACCATAAAGGCTGTGCTCTGCCTGCACAGTGTGGTGAGAGAGCCAGTGTGCTGTAGTGGATAAGAGTGGTGAACCGGGTTTGCTTCCCTGCTCCTCCACATGCAGCTGCTGGGTGACCTTGGGCTAGTCACACTTCTCTGAAGTCTCTTAGCCCCACTCACCTCACAGAGTGTTTGTTGTGGGGGAGGAAGGGAAAGGAGATTGTTAGCCACTTTGAGACTCCTTAGGGTAGTGATAAAGCAAGATATCAAATCCAAACTCCTCCTCCTCCTCCTCCAAGTTGGAGGCAGCAATGCTTCGGGTTTCTGGAAATCACTCGAGGGGAGAGTGCTCCTGCAATGGTGTAGTAAGGGGCATGCGGTGGGTGCGGGATTTATTTTTTCAAAAACACTTATTTTTGCCATTTTGTCACCCCCCTCAGTGATGACACCCGGGATAGCCCACACCCACCGCACCCCCCCTTCCTATGCCACTGTCTGGAGGGGTGGCATTAGAAGCAGAATACCACATGAACCTGGGCCTGATACAGCAAAACAGCTATTACTTTCCTATGAGTGGATGTGGACTGTTCTTGTGAGGCATCTTCACATAAGAATATAAGAAGAGCTTGCTGGATCAGGCCAGTGGCTCTTCTAGTCCATCTTCCTGATATTACAGTGGCCAACCAGATGCCTGTGGGAAACCTGCAAGCAGGATTTGAGTGCAAGAGCTCTCGCTCCCCTTATGGTTTCCAGAAGTATTACTGTCTTCAGTTGTAAAGGCACGGCATAGGCATTGTGGCTCGTAACCATCAATAGCCTCCGCCTCCATAAATTTGTCTAATCCTCTTTTTTGGGTGCCATTCTGCAATAAAACTTAAGGGAAACAAATATGAGAATCACAGTAGAGTGACCAACCAAGAGCCAGAAGCAGACCCACTGGCCTTTGCCAACCAGTGCCAAATACATTGCCAATGATAATACTAAGGGGGAAAACTACCCTAGAATAACTAGCAAGTTGAGAGAAATGGCAACAGCAACAACATATTTCTAATCATAAGCACAATAATATTGAAAGCCATCGAGAACTTCAGGAGAGTGAATAGGGTAGGACTCCCCCATCCATTCACCAAAGTCATTCATCAAAGTGGCCAAGATTTCTTCAATCCCATAGTCAGGCCTGAAGCCAGTGCAAGATGGATTTAAATAATCAGCACAATCTAAGGCTGTATGGAGTAGCAAGGTCATAATCAGTGACTAGAGAAGAGCTGAAAGAGACACATCTTACCACCCTGTTTGCAGGTGGAAAAATCAAGGGTCACTTATGCAATTTTCTGTGTTGGGAGATTACGGTTGTGAAGAAGTCTTACCCCTGGTCACATGGTGCTGTTTCTTACAAGTGGCAGCTGGTGGCTACTGTTTGGTTTCATTCATTATGTCCATCCAAATAATGGTATGCCATCAGGTACCATCATTCTCAAATGCATCCCAAAGGAAAGAACATCTGTCGGTTCCCCTAGAACACCCCTATGAAACATGTCACTTCAAAGATGGGAAACCTTATGACTCCAAGGGCCAGATCTTTATATGGCTGTACCCCACAGACCAGGGACGTGGGTGGCACTGTGGGTTAAACCACAGAGCCTAGGGCTTGCTGATCAGAAGGTCGGCGGTTCGAATCCCCGTGACGGGGTGAGCTCCCGTTGCTCGGTCCCTGCTCCTGCCAACCTAGCAGTTCAAAAGCACGTCAAAGTGCAAGTCGATAAATAGGTACCGCTCCGGTGGGAAGGTAAACGGCGTTTCCATGAGCTGCTCTGGTTCGCCAGAAGCAGCTTAGTCATGCTGGGCACATGACCCGGAAGCTGTAGGCCGGCTCCTCGGCTAATAAAGTGAGATGAGCGCCACAATCCCAGAGACGGGCACGACTGGACCTAATGGTCAGGGGTCCCTTTACCTTTGCCTTTACCCCACAGACCAACATTGACAGGTAGGTGTAGAACCCACCTGTCAATCATGTGGTATCATTTTAATGTGACCAACCTGTCAAAATCCATTGCACGTCTTCCCACACTGCTCTGATAATGGAGGTGGAGAGGAGACACACAGTGAGGTTCCTAAAGCTAGCAGATGAAGGTGAGGGTTAGAAAGGCATTAAATAAAATGGCAGCTACTAGCAAGAGCACAACACTGCCAAAAGGAAATTTGCCACCACCTCAGCCACTGCAGAACAGTACCAGCAGGAGAAAGACAAAAGGGCTAAGTGAATTTTTATCCCCATTTCACTCCCACAGGAAATCTGAAATTTATCCAAACCTTTGCAAGTCCTGCTCTATCCCTTACTCTTTTGTCATCAGTCGCAATGTGACTGCACAGAAGGAAATCATCGCGAGCTTCACAAAATGTGGTTAAGTTACCTTATTTTGGGATGCAAACTTTGATATGTACAAGTGTATGTGAAATAAAACAGGGCAAAATAAAGGGACCATATGGAAGAGTTCGTTTGGGTGTTACTTGCTTTGGCATTTTGTTCGTTTGGTGAATATTTTCAGGGTGGCACTGAGTAGCATAATGTCAGCTCTCATAGGCAAGGAAGAGACATGCTGATGAAATTACTGAGTGAGAAAACAGAAGTGTTTAACCTTGTAGTTATAGGGGCAAGCAAGAGCTGGTTTGGTGCTTTCAACATTTATTGATGTTCTTTGCAGCTCACACTTAAATATGAATTAACATTGTCACTTGCTTTGTGTTACTCCATAAGCTTCATTCGGGTTCCTGATTAATTCTGCCTTGGTTAATAATATTTGAAGGAAAGGATTTGGGATGGAAAACAAGGCCTTCCCATCTCTACTCTTCCCATTTTTGTATTGTTTGCCAGCTTGATGCACTCCAGTTATTGGTCCAGTTCTGCTTTCCCGGGAAACCAAATTTGATCCACAATCAGACTAGACTACTGTACAGTGGTACCTCGCAAGACGAATGCCTCGCAAGACAAAAAACTCGCAAGACGAAAGAGTTTTTGGTTTTTTGAGTTGCTTCGCAAGACGAATTTCCCTATGGGCTTGCTTCGCAAGACGAAAACGTCTTGCAAGTTTGTTTCCTTTTTCTTAAAACCGTTACAGTAATACAGGGTGCATTGCTTGAAGAGGTGCAGTTGCGACTTGACTTCGAGGAGCAACTCATAGCACGCGGTGTGGTAGCCTTTTTTGAGGTTTTTGAAGACTTTTTTGAAAAAATGGAAACCGTGCTTCGCAAGACAAAAAAACTCGCAAGACGAAAAAACTCACAGAACGAATTAATTTCGTCTTGCGAGGCACCACTGTAATGTGGTCTATGTGGGGCTGCCAATAAAGATGGTCCAGAAATAGTTCAAAATGCATCCGACTGGTGTTCAGTGGTCACCTTCAATAACTCCTTTATTATACCAGCTACAATACATTTACAGATCCAATTTAAAGTTCTGGCTCTAACCTTTAAGCCCCTAAACTATTTAGGCCTGAGATATCTGATGCAACACCTGCAATTCTGCCATCCTGCCCACATAACTGAGATCTAATGGAGGCATTCTTGGTGTGCCCATCTCCTAGATTGTGAGATAGGTGACCACAAGACAGAGGGTCTATTATGGAATGGTTCCATACCTGTGCAGTTCCCTCCCGGTAGAGCTGTGGTGTGTGGTGACACTTTCACCTTTTTTGAAGGCTTTAAAACTCATTTGTTTCAAGTGGCCTTTCCTAACTATTTTTTAAGTGGACGGAGACTAGAAATGTACTCAGTTAATGGAGTTCCTAAGTTGTTTTTGACTCTTTGGATCTGTTATATACTTGAATATATATATATATATACTCTTTGTTTGAAAGCCATTTGGAACAGGTTTTGAATTAAACAAAACAATTAAGGAAAAAAATGGTATAATAAGAGGAAATACTGTATATGCAATCCATATTTTAATTTACCTGTTCTCAGGAAATTGTTGTCTCTATTTTGTCATGTTGAAAGATATTGGAACCCTTAAAAAAATGTTAGTGTCTTTCACGCATCCATGTATGCATAAGGATACAAAATGTGAGTGTGCAGCTTCTTTTCCATAACTGTCTTTAGAAAATTTTGCTGAAAATATCTGAGTTGCAATTGATGTACAACTAGTGCAAGAGCCATTACAATAAGGTTAAAACAAACAAACAAATGTGTGAAGTTATTGCAATGAATGAACAGCAGTCCCAGAACCTTCAGTGATGGGTAAAAGTGGGAGAGTACTGTAGGTGCTCCGGCAGTCATTTTTTTTGTTGCTGCTGAGAATAGAATTATTACAAATACACAATGATGCCCTGATTTTCATTTGTGAAATATTGGAGGGAATGCAAATGCAACTGACAAAATATTTCAATGCACACATACCTCTGTACATTTATGTTGTAATTAAACACATGCAATAATGCAAACAAAAATTTGAAAATCAAGGGCACAATCCTGATAAATATGCTTAAAATTCAGCAGAGTTAAGTAGGAGTTTAAGTATCTCCCACTGAACTCACAGAGACTTCAAAGTACTTATGTTTGCCTGGATCATGCCCTGAGGCTGCAGTCCTGTACATATGTAAATGGAAGTAAGGTCCATGGAACTCAGTAGGTCTTACTTCTGAGTAGACATGCCTAGGGTTGCATTGGCTCTCTTGTCCAAAGCAGTCAATTCTTGAACACATCTGTTTGAAACTGGAGTCACTTCGTAACTTCTTGAGGAACTGATATTTGCCAGCTAAAATGTTATTCAAGCCTTACAAAGCATATTTTACCATTTAGAGAAGAGGTAGATTTTGCTCACAAGGCGCAAATATTTGGGGATATTAATCAGAAGGTGATACGTGTGCTTGTTCACTGTTCAGAAAAAAAAAATCATTAAGCATTCTTGAGAATAACGATTTAGTCTATGCATTTTACTTTCCAGAACTGACACCCAAAATAATGAGATTGTTGGAAGAATTTTCTAAGAGATCGTCCACAAAAGGAAGGCTCAGGAATTACTTTTCAGCAATTTTGTTAGTATTTGCTTTCCATTATTCAGCAGAATGCTTACGGCTGTCTCAAAAACACAAACCATAAATATATATAATGTTGCATGCTAATTTCTATCACTTTAAGCCTCACCATCCAGAGAAAAAGTTATAAGGTTGATAAATAAATATACAAAAATGATGTTCTAGTGTGAAAAACATGGAACTGTGATGATCAAATGGCAAGTATAACTTAAAATATTATTAACATTTCCCTATGTTTCTTGTGACAAGGATATTTGGAGGCAGAGTTATCTGCCAACAGTAGTCCTGAGAATGAGATCAATCCATACCCTGGTCTACCCCAAGTAGAGCCAAATTCACAACAGCTTGCATCTCTGCCCCTGAACCCTGGGGAGATCCCTCTTCTGCCAGACCCTTATGATTGCTCTACAGACTCCACAGAGAATCAGAGTCCTGAGGAGATATCCCCAAAGCTTAAAAACTCTGGCCTAAAATAATCCAGTGGCTGCCAAGGGAGGCAGTCCTTTAAATAGCCAGATGCAGGATTCAATGAATACCTAGACCAGGTTATCAAGATCTGTCAGTTGCTCTAGAGCCAGTGGGGTGTAGTGGTTAAGAGTGGTAGTCTCGTAATCTGGTGAACCAGGTTCGCTTCCCCGCTCCTCCACATGCAGCTGCTGGGTGACCTTGGCTTAGTCACACTTCTCTGAAGTCTCTCAGCCTCACTCACCTCACAGAGTGTTTGTTGTGAGGGAGGAAGGGAAAGGAGATTGTTAGCCACTTTGAGACTCCTTAGGGTAGTGATAAAGTGAGATATCAAATCCAAACTCTTCTTCTTCTTCTACAACAGTGCTGAGACAACATATGTGTTCTGCCTCCGCTACAGGATCACTAGCCATGGTCCAGAAAGCAACCCCTAGGTCTCTTTCAAAGGTGCTGATCCTGCTTTGCCTCACCTTCTTGTCTGCTTGGAACTGCTGCAGCTGCTGATCTCCTCCTTACTTGGGCCGTAGCCAGTCTGTGGTGGTGGGCATCACCATGAATCAGGACACCACAAAGCTGAGGAGGGTCAGTAATGGTGGGCAAGTTGTATTTCAGGGGCTTTGAGTTTTCTCACTGAGGATCCCCAGATTCTGAAGGATTTCAACCTTTCCTGGAACACTGAAATCTACTGTTTGACAGATGGTGGGAATGCGGGCCAGTGATTAGTTTACATTTGGCTTCTAAACTGTGGTCAATAAATCATGACTTATAAGCATCAGACTGATAGAAGTAGTGACAGTCACCAATTTAAAAAAGGTAAAGGGACCCCCTGACCATTAGGTCCAGTCATGACCAAATCTGGGGTTGCGGCGCTCATCTCGCTTTATTGGCCAAGGAAGCCGGCGTACAGCTTCCGGGTCATGTGGCCAGCATGACTAAGCCGCTTCTGGCGAACCAGAGCAGTGCATGGAAACGCCGTTTACCTTCCCGCCAGAGCGGTACCTATTTATCTACTTGCACTTTGACGTGCTTTTGAACTGCTAGGTTGGCAGGAGCAGGGACCGAGCAACGGGAGCTCACCCAATCGCGGGGATTCGAACCGCTGACCTTCTGATCGGCAAGTCCTAGGCTCTGTGGTTTAACCCACAGCGCCACCCGCGTCCCTCTTGGATGGCTTTAAAAGAGGGTTTTGACAAACTCATGTAGGATAAAGCTATTAATGGCTGCTAGGCACTATGACTATGTTCTGTCTCTACTGCCAGAGGCAGTATTGTTAGGATATTTCTGTTCCACCTTAAAAGGGAGCAGGCTTTGAAAGTCACAGAGTCTGCGCATTTCCTGTTCACAGGATGTTTATGTTTTCTGTTGCTTTCGTTTCTCTCTCTGTGTCTGGAGACACTGATGCAGGCAGTCATGTTTTTCTTTGTTCTGACCAACGCTGAATAAACATGTAAATAATGCTCTCCTGCGTGCAACTTCTGCTGTGAATTATCTGCTGATAGAGTGTGCATGAGCTCTGGAATGAGGCAAGCTATTTCTATAAACTCGTGTCGCTAATTGCTGATACTGTATCTACGGGAGATCGATGGATCGTCCGGCAGCCGGCTTGGGGGCCATGATGGACTTTGTCTCCCTGGCAGTATCCCAACATTGCCTCTGAATGCCGATACCTTGGATTCACACTTGGGGAGAGTGCTGCTGAGTTCAAGTCCTGCTTTCAGGCTTCTCATAGGCATCCGGTTGGCCACTGTGAGAACAGGATGTTGGATTAAATGGGCCACTGGACTGATCCAGCAGAGTTCATCTTACGGTTTGATGGCTCTCCCTTGTTATTGTTACTGTAGAGCTCTGTTGATTCCAGCAGAATTTCAAGGGAAGTTAGAAGAATTCCTGCTGGAATTGCAACATTTTCCAGAGCATTACTATCCACACGCATATTTTCGCACCGTCTCAGAAACAAAGGAGTATAGTAATTTGTGCAATCGGAAGTAGACTTTTTTAAAAAATGAATGTTCAGGTGACCACTTTTATGTTGGAATAGCTGGACATGAGAAGGAGTTAAATTTCTTCATGGGTGTAAATCACCCTATGGATGAGCTAATTGCAGGTATCAGGTCAGCCAAGCCAGTTGCTATGGCAACAGCCAAGTGCCCTGACTATATCTATTACACTGGTCAACAACAAATTTGTTGTCTGCGTTTTTTCAGTTGATTTAGGACGAATCTGATGTGCTGAATCCAAAAATCACATTGGTTTTGCTCAATCAGGTCAAGTTTTTGAGCTATGGCCACATGTCTTTTTTACGTTTTTGCTCACATGTACGCTTGTGTGGAGCATTTTAGAAGAATTTGGTGGGGGTAAAATGCCATGTCGAATAATTGTTTTGATTGGAAATGATTATTTTAATAACAAGAAGTATTCAGGTTCAATAGTTCTGGGTGATTAAGTCGAAAAGGGATCAGTTTGAAGTCATAAAACCTCGAAATCTTCCATAAATTGGTGTGGCAAAGCATAAAGTTATTTTGGTATTAAACTTGGTGACCAGGATAAAGCTTGGGTGCCACACATGGTGTGCAAGGCTTGCACCGAGACTCTACGTGGGTGGACCAATGGCAAGAGGAGTCTGAACTTTGGAATTCCCATGGTTTGGAGGGAGCCAACAAACCATGTCACTGACTGCTACTTCTGCGCTGTTAATGTGACTGGGATCAACAGAAAGAACTGGAGCAGCCTCAAGTATCCTGATCTTCAATCAGCACGTCATCCTGTAGCTCATTGTGATGAAATTCCAGTGCCTATCTTCGGAGAACTTCCTGACATTAGTGACAAAGATACCTCCAGTGTTGAAGGACATGAAGAAGAAGAAGTGGTTCTTGAAGATGATGCTCCACATCCATTTTCCCAAAAGGAGTTGAATGATCTAGTTCGCGACCTCAGCTTGTCAAAGGACTCTGCCGAACTGTTGGCATCCAGATTGAAGGAAAAAAACCTCCTCTCTGACAGTGCTCGCATCAGCTTCTTCTGCAACAGGCACCAAGAGTACCTCCGTTTTTTCTCGGAAGAGAAGTACTTGGTGTACTGTGCAGATATCGCGCAGCTTCTGCTCAAGCTTGGAGTTCCACAGTACGAACCCAAAGATTGGAGACTGTTCATTGACAGCAGCAAGCGATCACTGAAATGTGTTCTGCTACACAACGGCAACCAGTTTGCCTCTATACCCCTGGCTCACTCGACTACACTGAAGGAGAACTATGAAGCGGTGAAGTATGTGCTGGAGAAAATTGGTTATGGTCAGCATAAGTGGTTTATTTGTGTTGACCTGAAGATGGTGAACTTTTTGTTGGGACAACAGTCTGGCTTCACCAAGTACCCATGTTTTCTGTGCATGTGGGATAGTAGGGACCGTGCTCAGCATTACACGAAGGAGGACTGGCCTGTGCGGGAGGAATTGGTGCCTTGCAGAAAAAGGAACGTCATCAATGACCCTCTGGTGGACAGAGACAGAATACTCTTCCCACCGCTGCACATCAAGCTCGGCTTAATCAAGCAGTTCACCGAGGCTCTGGACAAGGATGGTGACTGCTTCACTTACTTGTGCCAGGCTTTTCCAGGATTGACCATGGAGAAGTTGAAAGTTGGCATCTTTGATGGTCCTCAGATCCGTCAGCTCATCAGAGATCCAGAGTTTGGAAACTCAATGAATGAAGTGGAACTGGAAGCGTGGAAGGCATTTGTTCTGGTAGTGAATAACTTTCTTGGCAACAATAAGGCCAGAAACTATGCAGAACTTGTCAACAACATGCTGACTGCTTTCAGAAACCTGGGCTGCAACATGAGCATCAAGATGCACTACCTATTTTCACATATGGACCGGTTTCCTGAGAACCTGGGTTCAATGAGTGACGAGCAGGGGGAGAGATTCCATCAGGACATGAAAGAGATGGAGACCAGGTATTAGGGTCGCTGGGACACAGTCATGATGGCTGACTACTGTTGGACTCTGAAGAGAAACCTCCCTGCCGCTGAGCATTCCAGGAGTTCCAAGAAACGGAAGTTCAAGCCCTGAAGTTTGAAAAATGGTGAAGCAACATGCAATTTACGTGTACTTACCTTTATCAATGCCCACCATTCAGTTTACAGTACTCGATGTTTCTATCAGGTAATCAGTATATGTTGTTGGAAAAACATTTTTTTTCTCTTAAAAACATATTTAGGATGATATGTGTTGATAAAAATCAGCTGATAATGCCATAAAAATGTAATCGATTTTGTCACAAGATCTGATTTTTTTCAAATCAACATCGCACAAAAACCTGACCTGATGGAGAGAAACGGATGCCATTTCCTGATTCAGCAGTGCAAAAATACCCTAAACCAGTTGTAGAAATCTAGACAACATTCAAAAAGTAAAAAATTGTTGCCCAGTGTTATTAATGTATGTCAGCTCACTTAGTCTATGAGTTGTCAATCTGTTGGTGTTACTTGTCCAGTGTTACATCTTGAACTGCTGGACTTGTTTAGAGCAACAGAGATACTTTGTACTTGTGTGTATCCATATACATCTGTATCTGCAAACGTCTACAAGCTGTACATAGTTATGTCCAGAACGGTTTTACTGAGCCTTGTCTTCTGCAGCAGTAAACTATCTGAACCTTTCTCTGACTAGTACTGGGGGTAACTTCCACTGTGTGTGTATTCCCAACAGTCTACTACCCTATCTATTTTGCTTGTAAAATTGAATCAGATTTGCTGCATGTCTGGCACGTTTATAATTCTAGTGGCAACCCTAATCCCAGACACTGGGTGATGATGTCGGCTTCTTCCTTTTCAAATGATAACTTTTAGGTTAAGCCAATTCTTGGATATCTGTATCATTTCTGTAGGCTGTAATGGATTTCCTGCATAATTACCTGGCCCGCAAACTAAAAACCAGAGGTTAGGACCAAGACTGCACACATTACATCATGTATATAAATAAAAGACTTTCAAGATCATAGTTCTCCTCACTGCAGAATTCAGAAAAAATGTTTTAAAGCCTTACAAACTTTTGCCAACCTAATCAGTCTTCAAATGCAGCCGGTTACCCCAGGGTCTGTATAATCATTTTTCCCCTCCAATAATTTCCCATACACAGCTGTGCTAAAACATCTTACAACCTCTGCAGTTTTGTTACATTTGTCACTTGATGAGTTCTGCAATAAAATATGACTCTGGTAAATCAAATTTACCTCAGTCTAATTATTGTTATGGCTCTGCTGTATATTTAGAACAAATGAGGACTGTGCAGTATTGACAGATATATAATCTTTCTCCCCCCCCCTTCAAAATTAATCAGAAAACAGCCATGCTTCCTCAGCAGCTGCATGACAAATCAAGAAATGCATTATCGGATGTTCACCCCCATTAAAGAGCTTCTCAAAATTCATAGCTCTTGTTTCACAGTCAGTGTAAGAAAGATCATCCACCTTTATCAACTGGTTACATTAATCTAAATTAGCTCCATTATCCTCCTTATCGTTGTCAGATTTTGCCACTTCCCTGCTGAGGGGAAAGCGTTGAAACTTTCTCCCTTCAGACTCCTTTTCTCTCTAGGGTATCTCTTGTCACAGCGGCTGGCTTTTTATCATTTAATCTCCCCACCTGTGTATGTTATATGCTCATCTAGAAGATCTGCAGTCCTTCCAGCAAGCATCTTCTTGCCCTCATTGGTTTGCCTTGATATTTCACTTGGTGCTTATTAGCTGTGTATCACTCAATCCAAATGTCTCCTATTTGTCTCTTTGAGGGAGAAGCAGCACTTATGCTTTCCCCCTCCCTACCATTTTGCAATGTGCTTAATGCAGATGTAATCTTGATTGGTAGAAATTTACGGTGAAAATGTGCTTACAAATGCTTGACTTTATTATTGGACTAATCCAGAAGCTGTATTAGGGTTGTGGGGTGTAATCTTCTGGAGCAGAGGATTTCCTGTTTACCTAGAGTGAACATGCTTGGGAAATGTTGGTCCAGCCAATTGAACTTCCTATTACACCTGGCTGGAGCATCCTTCATTTTGCATGTGACTAGTAAGTGGGCGTGACCTTTCCGGACCTGGTAAAAGGCCAAGGTCACGTAACCAACTCCCTTCTTTTTCATCCTGCCTGCTTCCTGCTTCACCTGGACTGCACTAGATTATCTCCCATATGGGGTAAACCTGTTGTACATATTTGTAACTAAAACCTGCCTTCAGGGATCACACTGTGCCCTGCCTGATCGTGAGTAAGACTACTTTTTGTTACTTATGAATAAGACTGTTGTGTCTTTATTCCTTTAGGAGGGATCAAAGGGGTCTTACCAGGAATAATAGAACATATCTCAATCTGGGCAAGCCAGATTGAATTGCTTATTATCTTAAGAGACTCACATGAGTCTGCAACCAGCTTTCTGCTGTGTAAAAGAGAGAATGTACTCTGCTGTATAAAGAAACTTGCTAGCGTGAGTTAGGAAGGATAATGTGAATCAATATATCCTCTCCTGTTACCCACAAGGGTCTGAAGTCACAGCCTTTGAGATCATATTCCTGAGATAGGTATTGACCAATATCTATGGTGGGGTGGCACTATTCTGACCCCCCCCACCCAACAAGTAGGGCGCTGCTACTTGCTGAGAGGAGAATGGGAGGGACAAAGTGATAGGGAGGTCAGAATGTGCCAGCCGAGCCAATCCAGTGCTCCTGACCTTCCCGCCACCTTCACCCTCCCAGTAAGCAGCAGTGACTCTGCTGCCTGGAGGTCTGGCAGGGTAGCACAGGGTTTTGTTGGGACCCAGACCTTGTCAGAAGTTCATCCTACACTCTAGTAGGAACCTGGCAGAGACACATGCCTGATTGGCATGTTCCCTCCCTCCTGGTCGATCGTTCAGGAACTTCATAAGCTTTCTTCAGCCCGAACATCACAGCGACCAATGCCAACAGACATTGGCACACTTAGGGATCCGCAGAGTCTTCACAGCTTCCGTAACAGACCTCAGCAACTCAGCATTTTGGTTAATCTACTTTAAGGTAAGGGTAAAGGTACCCCTGCCCGTACGGGCCAGTCTTGACAGACTCTAGGGTTGTGCGCTCATCTCACTCTAGAGGCCGGGAGCCAGCGCTGTCCGCAGACACTTGCGGGTCATGTGACCAGCATGACGAAGCTGCTCTGGCGAACCAGCACCAGAGCAGCACACGGAACGCCGTTTACCTTCCCACTATAAGGTGGTACCTATTTATCTACTTGCACTTAAGGGTGCTTTCGAACTGCTAGGTGGGCAGGTGCTGGGACCGAATGACGGGAGCTCACCCCGCCGCGGGGATTCGAACCGCCGACCATGCGATCGGCAAGTCCTAGGCACTGAGGTTTTACCCACAGCGCCACCCGCAAACACACACGGAGCACTGCAACATGGCTCCCTCTCTCTCTAGCATCAGACAGCAAAGAGAAAAAGAACAAACGACAATAGTCCCACTTCACGGAACACAGTAACACAAACATCCTGTCTCTGTCACTTCCCACTCTGTGGAGTCAAAATATATACCGTCATGTGATAGACAACAATCCCATGACTGCAATCATAGAACAGGAATTCTAACAGACCTAACTCTGATAACGTTCTTGCCATTGCACTTCAAGCCAGGTTGGTAGCAGATGCCACGCTTGTCTTAAGGTCTTTCTGTGTTGGTGTGTATTTGAATCAGTGTATTTTTGTTCATATGTTCCCAGGGTTCATCCTTTATCACACAGAAGAGTTTCTTTTGGAGAGAGATCTAAATGAAAGTCTGTCCTGTTATCGCTGCTGAAATACAGTTAAGTGCAAGTGAATTTTTCACTCTCGTGGCAAAAAAGAAGAAGTCATTATATGAAATGGACAAAATGATACTTCTCATGCTGGTGTTCCCTTCACTGAATTCCTGATACAGTTCTTGTGATCACTATGGGATGCTGCATTTCTCTGCAATTTTCTAGCATTGGCGTTTATAGAGAACACTTGCTATTTCTCCACACAAGTTACATTTTGTACCTTCAAAGGAAAAAACGCACATACTGGGCTCCCCCCTCCCCCAAAAAAGCTCCTACTGTAAAGCTGAATTCAGACACTTCTAGCTTATTGTACTTGCGCTCTCAAATACATACACTACTTTCTTCTTGTTCCTATGGAATGTTTTCATCTCCGCTAACATCAGAAATAGAACTTTTCCTCCTTCTTATTAAAACCCAGGATTGTTCAATGAAGTTGAAGGGTTGGGGATTCAAGACATTATAAAGAAAGTATTTTTCTGTATGCTAGCTGCTAGGAATTGTGGGGTGGGTGTGGCCCTACTTCAATCAGGTCTTGCTTGAGGACTGCCCATGGGCAGTTTGTTAGCCACTGTGAGAATGGGATCCTGGATTAGACAGGCTTTTGGCCCGATCCAACACTCTCTGCTTATGTTAGAGAGGCTTATTGAGAATTAGGCTATCAATGGCTACCAGAGACCTCCAGTATCAGGAGCAGTGTGGCTTTGATTGCCAGTTGCTGGGGGTCATAAATAGGAAAGTACTGTTATGAGCTTGTAGGTGCCAAACCACTACAACCTCTGGATCCAGCTAGAGTTAGAATTTAAGTAAGGCTTGGGGTGTTGAAGGCGGGCAATTTTAACAGGTGTATTAAGTTGTGTGCTAGACACTTCTAATCCCCTGGAATCAACAAGTATTAAAAGATGATTAAGCTAGGCTATGTTTCCTGTGTTGAGGTGATAGCCTGGGTGATGGGCCATTAAGAGAACAAAGCATCAAAGAGACTCAGTGAGAGACGTCAGATGGTTGAGGCCTCTTTCCCTTAACAGATTAAGCCAGAGTTTACAGCAGAGAGGTTAGAGGTAGCTGCGATGTGAACTAGAGTTAGGAGTTATGTGACAGAGAAGAAAAGAAGCAGGCAGAGCACAATGGCTGGTGTCTGTTTGAATCGAAGGCTGCATCTATGGGAGAAGCAAGACCCTCTGGAGTGATTATGCTGTGAATCCCTCCATCAGGTTGTTTGTGTGTGTGTGTGTGTGAGTGTGTGTGTAAATATACCATATATCATAAAGACACCACAGTCTCCACTGAGCCTCATTTCCAGAAGGATACATGGATGCTGGTAAAGTGTGCTTGCAACCCCTGGAATCTCATACTGCTTGGAGATTGGGGTGGCATGCAACAGTACTATTGCCTTTTGGGGTTTTTTTATCTTCATATGCAGTGCTTTTCTCTGGGGGGACGCAGGGGGATGCATACCCCTAAACATTTTGTGAATCTAAGTTCGGCCTTATTGAAGGGCAGTATTTCAATATGAATAGGAAAACGAGAGTACGCCTAAACATTTTTTTAGGGGGGAAAAGCACTGTTCATATGATCATCTTAACACGAGGCAGCTGTGGGAACAGCTGCTTCCCAGGTATGAAAAAATGTTCTTCCATTTTTGTTTTTGTTTTTAACTTCATTTCTCTTATCATTCCTGTCATTTGGGGCTTTATCTACTTCTTGCTGAATTTTCCCTTTGATTCAATTTCCCCACTCACCTTAATCAAGTTTTCCCCGGGCTTACGATGCTTGCAGATTTTTATATATTTATTTTCCAAAAAGTTAGCCAACTAACCAGGCAGAATTTCCTCAACCCTCTCAGCTCTCATTAAAACAGTCTTCTATCAAATTGTCTCGTTCAAATGGATGAAAGGTAGACTGAAAATTGAAATAAAAGGAAAAGGTGGAGATAAATTATGTTTTCCCCCAGGTTTAGGCACATGTTTTATGAAGGTGCAGACCAATTATGACATTTGAAACATTTAATTTGGATGTTGCTGTTTAGAACTTAAAATCAGAGGCACCCCACTAAGGCATGCAGTTTCTAAGAATCCAAGTGCTTCTCATATTCTACCAGGTATGAATAGAGAATTTGCAATTGTGAATTTGGATTGTGCCCAGAATATTATAACAGAAGACCAGCTTTCTGCGCTCATGGTCTTCATCGATGACCCTTTCCAGCACTGTAATATGGAACAGATAGGATGCATATAACTCATGCAAAGCTGACTGCAGCTTACCAGTCACGTATTGTGCCTTTCCAGAAGCTTAAGAGCATCTTTGCTTTTGCATTCGCAAGTAGGCCTCATAAAGGCAGAAGTTTTATCAAGCCCCAGGAGAACGCTATATGCAGCCTGTGAATTGCATTCAGATTGGCAGGCCACAAGTTGTTTAGGACTGATCTAGATGTTTCCAAAGAGCATTGGTCACGTCCTAGGCTTAGTTCTAATAGAGTTTTCAACCCTGTTCAACTTCTGGTTGTGGAGTTGTTATACAGTGGTACCTCGGGTTAAGAACCTAATTCGTTCTGGAGGTCCGTTCTTAACCTGAAACTGTTCTTAACCTGAGGTATCACTTTAGCTAATGGGGCCTCCCGCTGCTGCCGCACAATTTCTGTTCTCATCCTGAAGCAAAGTTCTTAACTCAAGGTACTATTTCTGGGTTAGCGTAGTCTGTAACCTGAAGCGTCTGTAACCTGAAGCATCTGTAACCTGAGGTACCACTGTATAGTGACATAGATAAAGCTACAGTGACCATGTATCACACAGTGCTTGCATTGGAGCAAGTACAGCAGTGGTCTGATTCTGTGGAGTGACTTAAATACTATTTTAAAGCAAGAAGAATGCTCAGCAGCCACTTCGATTTTTGATGGTCAATGAGCAAAAAGACTTATAGTTGCTTATGGAAGTTTGTGGCACCTCAGAAACCAAGTGAGAAAACTAAAATGTATCATGAGGAGAAGTCCATACAGAGGATGAATAAACAACAGCAAAAAGCCTTCAACACAAAACAGTTCCTGAAGAATAGAATGCAGACTAGAAACTGAAAGCATAGTGCCTGAGAGTTGTCTCTAGCAGAACCCTGTATGGCAAGTCAGAAGGGCCAACATACTATGAACAACTTTGAGAGAATTATGCACAACAGCATGTAAGCCCACCACCTTTGCCAACAATACAGGGCCTCAAGTTTCATAGCTGGAAGTAGTTTCTGAATTTGTAGCAGGGTTGCCTCATCCGGCAGAATTGTGTGAATTTGGAGGTGTAGGCCAGGGGACCCTGTGACCTACCATATGTTTTTGGACTATAACTCCCATCAACCAGCATATTAGCTATGCTGGCTGAGAGGGATGGAATCCAGCCGCATCTGAATGGCCACAGGTTAGCCACCATTTGTGTAGAATAATATTAAAATCTCTGCTGAGTCTTTAAAAGACTAAAATTACTGAGATATGCTAACCCTCAGGTCATGACGCAGCTGACATGACAAGTATGAAAAGTATTTGAAACTACTGCAGTGGCTCAAGGTACTGCCTGCTCTGGGTGGTAGTCAGCTGGGATTTACTCAGAGTTGTTGCTGTTGTTTAGTCATCTTAGTCGTGTTCGACTCTCTGTGACCCCATGAACCAGAGCATGCCTTGGAAACTCTCACTTTCTTCTCAAAGCTTCTCCTTTTTTATGTCCATGGAGTTTTCTTGGCAAAATACTGGAGTGGTTTGCCAGTTCCTTCTCCAGGTGGATCACATTTAGTCTAAACTCTCGGCTATGACCTGTCCAACTTGGGTGGCCCTGCACAGCATATCTCATAGCATCTTGGAGTTATTCAAGCTCCTTCGCCACAACAAGGCAGTGATCCATGAAGGGGTTACTCAGAGTAGACATACTGAAATTAATGGGCATGGCTATGTTAGGTCCATTAATTTCAATGGGTCTACTCTTGAGTAAAACTTGTTGACTACCACTTTCTGATTGGCAGTTGTTCAACAGAAGGTTTCTTCTACATTATTACCCAATATTATTTTAATGAGAATTGCAAAGTATGGTCTTTCTGCATGCATGACAGTTCATGAATTTAGAATAGCCTTGCCCTCATTAGAATATCTCTCACACAGAAGACACTGATTTGATTTATGCCTGATCTTCGTTTTGAAAACAATGGCAGATAGGGATCAGTGTGTGACATCAGGTTTATCAAGCTGATAGCTTTTCACATGAGTAGAGCAACATGCAAAGAGAATATCATGCTCTAAATCTCAGTTCTTAATTTAGAGAACATGTCAGGATTTTTTTTTAATAAAAAAAAAAATTGGCACTCTGAATATTTTGCGCTGCCAGCTTCCATCAGCCTCTTGTGTGCAGCTGTCAGTGCCAGACAGAGTCAGCAGAAGAGTTGGTTAAATCTTTCTTTGCCAGCTGTGCAAAGTTTTATAGCGAGCAGTTATGAGACTTGGCGTGAGTTTTCAACTTCGCTCTCTGGCTTGCCAACCCCTGCAGATGGCTGGGCCCAAGATGATGGCGCAAAGGTGCAACATGAAATGCATGGGCTTCTGAGGATCCTATGAAATATCAACAGATGCAAGGCCCTTCTATTTTGGTGTTGACTTTTACTTTATGGAAAACTGAATGACAACTAGAGAGTGGCAAAAGGAGAAAGAAATCCAAGAAATATCATTAGTTTTACCAAGACAGCAGACACCACTTTCCACTCCTGCTTATATAAGGGCCATGATCCCTGACAAGACAGAAGTACTGTTTTTGGGGAACAGGGAGCGGGTGGGTATGGGGGACTCCCTGGTCCTTTAAAAAAAAAAAATATTTATTGCTTTTAAACCTTACAAAAAGAAGAAAAGAAAAGAAAAAAGAAAAGAAGAAGAAAAGCAAAAGAGAAACAATACAATACAATATATAAACAATACAGAACGCAACATTAACATTAACACATTAAACAAAACAAAAGCAGAAACAATTCAAAAAAACACACATCATACCATCTCAATATCCTCTCTTTCATTCCCTTGTTTCATTGACCTCCTCTCACCTCCCTTTTTGTATTCCATTTCTATTAATTGTTTCAGCAAATCCTTTCCATCTTTCTCTATTTTCTGTCATGTAATTATCTTAACATATTTTAACCTTATTTTCCATTAATACTATAATACTTATTTATGCTTAATTCCTTAAAATATTTCTACTAAAGCTGTATAATTCCCTTCCAACATTTTTCTAACACTCATTAATTTTACATTATTTCCATATATAGATTTTAAACTTTTTCCAATATTTTTCCACCGTCTCTTCTCCCTGGTCTTGGGTTCTGCCAGTCATTTCCGTCAATTCCATATAGCCCATCAACCTGGTGATCTTCTGTACAAGGCTCTTAACTCTTTTCCAGGTCCCTTCTGCAAGTCTTCTTCATATTTATACATGCACTTTACTTTGTCTTCTCCTGATCTTGTTCTTATTTTCCTTCCTTTGATGCTGAAGAGTAGATCTCCGGGAAATTCCCATCTAGCAATGTTTTTATTCCTTCTCGACAAGTCAGCCAAATCTCCATAGTTAGAACTGAAATTCAAAAGATATTTCCAGTCGTGTTTCAAAGTTCCTCCAAGTCTGGCAGTCCCCACAACTCCAGTCTCCTCCTGACCCAAGTCCAGGTCCCAAAGGTCAATAAACCCCTGCATGAGGGGATCTATCCAACTTTCTTTCTCCAGTCCAAGCGGGGCTCCAATCCTAAAAGTCTGACTTTCTCTAAATTCAGTCTTGAAAGGCATCAACTTATAATCATCAAATTGCAACTGTAAGGCTGGGGCTCTCTCCTTCTCCACTTGTACCACTTTAGGTTCCACAGCAAAAACTTTCTCCCCCGCCTTCTCCTCAATTTGCCATGTCAAGATAGATCCCTGTATCGATTCCTGAATAATTTCTGTATTAATATTGACTTTTTGTGCCAAATTAGTCACTTTTTGTTCCAAGTTATCAGTTTTTATATTCCTCACATCCGTCTTCTTGTGAAGCTGTTCCAGTGAATCATTAATCTTACATAATGCAACCACTAAGGCTTCTTCTGTCAACATTCTTAACAGTTCAAGGTCAATCCTAGATTCTCACAGTTTTATCTTGCAGGTGGAAATTCCCCCAGCTCAGCTCTTGTAACAATTTCAAAGGCTTCCTCCAGGGGGAAACAATTTCTATTTGTATCAATCCTTTTAAGCACAGTTCAAACAATAAAATTAGTTTCAATTTTCAATTACTTTTACTCCTTTTTAAATGCAGAGGGAGACAATGGAAACAATGTATTTCTCTTCTTTAACTTACTGTCAGTAGACGATCTATTCACAGCCAATGAGCATATCCAAAACTTCAATCTTACTAGCAGCCCGTTTCCAGGTTCAGAGCAGTGGTAATTTGACTTTCTTCACTCTCTCCTGCAGGCTTACGCGATCTTAAATTTCCCCCCTCTTCTCCTGCTTCCAAGGGGGGTTTGATGATTTAACCGATGGAAGTTTAATCCTTTATGAAAGACTTTCCAAGGCTTTAGCTTGCAGCCTCTTTGCTTCAATCTATTTACAAAAGGGGAAGGCGGACTTCCTGTTTGAAACCTCCCCGTTTCAGTGCCAAATTAAGACGTTTAAAAATCCAATTTTCCGTTCTACTCACGGGTAGTTGTTTTAAGATCAAATTGTCCACAGGAAAAAGTCAGCGCTCTCCGGCAACAGCAATGCGGCTTCACTCCGTGAAAAAAGCAGTCGATTCAAAGCACCGCGCCACTCACCCCACGTCGCTCCGGATCCCCGAAACCGGGTTTCCCCGTGAGTAGGGGAGGCGCGAAAGGTGCCAGCCGAATCCCACGTCCACAAGCTTCTCCCGCCTGTGGATTTTAATGGGTCTACGCCTTCGCCGTGGCAGCCAGACCCTGATTTCCACGGAGCGGATTCCTCCCGATCAGAGGAATTCCGCCATTGTCGGAGGTGCTAACCCGGAAGTGGGGGGACTCCCTGGTCCTGAATGGGGTAACTGTGCCTCTGAAGGACCAGGTGCGCAGCCTGGGAATCATTTTGGACTCACAGCTGTCCATGGAGGCGCAGGCCAATTCTGTGTCCAGGGCAGCTGTTCATCAGCTCCATCTGGAATGCAGGCTGAGATCCTACCTGCCCGCAGACTGTTTTGCCAGAGTGGTGCATGCTCTAGTTATCTCCCGCTTGGAGTACTGCTATGCTCTCTGTGTGGGGCAACCTTTGAAGGTGACCCGGAAACTGCAATTAATCCAGAATGCGGCAGCTAGACTGGTGACTGGGAATGGCCACTGGGACCATATAACACCGGTCCTGAGAGATCTGCATTGGCTCCCAGTACATTTCCGAGCACAATTCAAAGTGTTGGTGCTGACCTTTAAAGCCCTAAATGGCCTCAGCCCTGTATACTTGAAGGAGCGTCTCCACCCCCTTTGTTCTTCCCGGACACTGAGATCTAGTGCCGAGGGCTTTCTGGCAGTTCCCTCATTGTGAGAAGTGAGGTTACAGGGAACCAGACATAGGGCCTTCTTGGTAGTGGCACCCACCCTGTGGAACACACTCCCATCAGACATCAAGAAAATAAACAACTCTCTGACTTTTAGAAGACATCTGAAGGCAGCCATGTTTAGGGAAGTTTTTAATATTTAATGCTGTATTGGTTTTAACACTCGATTGAGAGCCTCCCAGAGTGGCTGGGGAAACTCAGCCAGATGGACGGGGTATAAATAATAAATGATGATGAGGATGATGATTCTTGAGATCTAGTGCTGAAAAGTGAGTTGCAAGACCGTGGGATGCTTGTCTGTGTGATGGTGCAGTTGGGTGAATACTTTGCACCGCTCCCAGATTCCTGGTTTTCAGTGGATGCCAGCCAGCATTTGGAGTCTTTTGATATGCAGCCTCACACAAACTAATGGTGGGAATCTGTCCTCTGTAACTGATTTAATGTGCTGTTCCAATGCACCACTGCCTATTTTCAGAAGAAAAGAGTTAAAGTTTGAGAGTTTGGGTGGTCTATTTCATTAGAATTTCAGTCAGAGGTGGTTGATGCCAATCATTTCCCAACAGATGATGAATGTTGTTGCTCTGTGTATTTTTATTGAATTCACTGGATTGTCTAGGCAATTGAATATTGCACTGCTGTAGCAGAGACTTGTGGGGTTTTATATGAAATTGTGATGAAGGCTAGTGATTACTTGTAATGAGTGGACATCTTCTAGAGGGTTATTTCTGGGTTTTCAGTGTGTGTGGTGAATTGAGAGAAGAAGCTGCTTTATACTGAGAGCAAAGGCTGCTATTCTGTATGCAGAAGCATTGCCCTTTCTGGTTTGCAGTTTGCTGTTGTTGCTTCATCTGCTACAGTGGATGTTTTGAAAAATAAAGCAAGGTGCTCATTCCTGTGTCAGCCTGTCATTTGCTTAATGCATTTGAGCTTCTCTTTGCTAACTTAAGTACTCTCACTTCAGGGAAAATACAAAGCATACAAAGTGCTTTGATCTGCATTCCAAACGTTTTGTTCGTTAAGCACCATTTTCACATAGAATCTCTAGTGTGTTTTTGCCGTCTTTGTTTGAATGTTTCCAGGTAGCCTCACAAATCTGAGATCTTTAATTTAAAAGAAAGCAATGATAGCATCTTGGCACTGGGCCATCTTAGACAAGGCTTTAAGACTGCAAACCCAACCCCACAAACCTGGGAGTAAACCTCATTGAATGCAACAGATCTTAATTCTGAGTAGACATGCTTAGGATTGCCCTGAAAAATTGTATGTATCTTTCAAATGGAAGCTAATGATTTGGAAGCTATTTTTTTAAAAAAAAAATCTGTGCAAACCATCCAAAACCAAGCATATTCAAAAGACAATATCATGCTGGATGGACAAAATATGCTATAGTTTGTTATTTATTTATTGTAAATTGTTGTTGTTGTTGCTTAGTCCTTTAGTCGTGTCCGACTCTTCATGACCCCATGGACCAGAGCACACCAGGCACTCCTGTCTTCGATATTGTAAATACTGTGTTTTATTATTGTTCTGTTTGTGAGCTGCAAAGGTAACAATGAAATGACTCAGGTTCATAGAATCATAGAGTTGGAAGAGACCACAAGGGCCACTGAGTCCAACCCCCTGTCAAGCAGGAAACACCATCAGAGCACTCCTGACATATGGTTGTCAAGCCTCTGCTTAAAGACCTCCAAAGAAGGAGACTCCACCACACTCCTTGGCAGCAAATTCCACTGTCAAACAGCTCTTACTGTCAGGAAGTTCTTCCTAATGTTTAGGTGGAATCTTCTTTCTTGTAGCTTGGATCCATTGCTCCGTGTCCGCTTCTCTGGAGCAGCAGAAAACAACCTTTCTCCCTCCTCTATGTGACATCCTTTTATATAGTTGAACATGGCTATCATATCACCCCTTAACCTCCTCTTCTCCAGGCTAAACATGCCCAGCTCCCTTAGCCGTTCCTCATAAGGCATCGTTTCCAGGCCTTTGACCATTTTGGTTGCCCTCCTCTGGACACGTTCCAGTTTGTCAGTGTCCTTCTTGAATTGTGGTGCCCAGAACTGGACACAGTACTCCAGGTGAGGTCTGACCAGAGCAGAATACAGTGGCACTATTACTTCCCTTGATCTAGATGCTATACTCCTATTGATGCAGCCCAGAATTGCATTGGCTTTTTTAGCTGCCGCGTCACACTGTTGGCTCATGTCAAGTTTGTGGTCAACCAAGACTCCTAGATCCTTTTCACATGTACTGCTCTCAAGCCAGGTGTCCCCCATCTTGTATTTGTGCCTCTCATTTTTTTTGCCCAAGTGCAGTACTTTACATTTCTCCCTGTTAAAATTCATCTTGTTTGTTTTGGCCCAGTTCTGTAATCTGTCAAGGTCGTTTTGAAGTGTGATCCTGTCCTCTGGGGTGTTAGCCACCCCTCCCAGTTTGGTGTCATCTGCAAATTTGATCAGGATGCCCTTGAGTCTATCATCCAAGTCGTTGATAAAGATGTTGAATAAGACCGGGCCCAAGACAGAACCCTGTGGCACCCCACTAGTCACTCTTCTCCAGGATGAAGGGGAACCATTGATGAGCACCCTTTGGGTTCGGTCAGTCAGCCAGTTACAAATCCACTGAGTGGTAGCATAGTCAAGACCACATTTTACCAGCTTCTTTACAAGAATATCATGGGGCACCTTGTCAAATGCCTTGCTGAAATCAAGGTAGGCTACATCCACTGCATTCCCTTCATCTACCAGGCTTGTAATTCTGTCAAAAAACGAGATCAGGTTAGTCTGACATGACTTATTTTTCAGAAATCCATGCTGACTATTGGTGATCACAGCATTCCGTTCTAGGTGCTCACAGACTGTTTGCTTAATGATCTGCTCCAGAATCTTCCCTGGTATTGATGTCAGACTGACTGGGTGGTAATTATTTGGGTCCTCTCTTTTCCCCTTTTTGAAAATAGGGACAACATTTGCCCTCCTCCAGTCTGCCGGGACTTTGCCTGTTCTCCAGGAATTCTCAAAGATGACTGCCAGTGGTTCTGAGATCACATCTGCCAGTTCTTTTAATACTCTTGGATGCAGTTCATCTGGCCCTGGAGACTTGAATACATCTAAACTAGCCAAGTATTCTTGTACTATCTCCTTAGTTATTCTGGGCTGTGTTTCCTTTGCTGAATCATTTGCTCCAAATTCTTCAGGTCGGGCATTGTTTTCTTTATCGGAGAAGACTGAGGCAAAGAAGGCATTGAGGTGTTCAGCCCTTTCTGTGTCCCCTGTTTGCATTTCACCATCTTCTCCTCTGAGTGACCCCACTGTTTCTTTGTTCTTCCTTTTGCTACGAACATACCCATAAAAGCCTTTTTTTGTTGCTTTTAACCTCTCTAGCAAGCCTGAGTTCATTCTGTGCTTTAGCTTTTCTGACTTTGTGTCTACACGTGTTGGCTATTTGTTTGAATTCCTCTTTGGTGGTTTCCCCCCTTTTCCATTTTTTGTACACATCCTTTTTTAATCTTAACTCAGTTAAAAGTTCTTTAGATAGCCACCCTGGCTTCTTTAGGCACCTTCCATGTTTCCGTCTCATTGGTATTGCCTGACGTTGTGCTTTTACTATCTCCCTCTTAACAAACTCCCAGCCATCATGAACTCCCTTTCCTTTTAGTATTACTGTCCAGGGGATCTCACCCAGCACTTTCCTAAGTTTTATGAAGTCGGCTTTCTTAAAGTCAAGAAATTGAGTCCTAGTATGCTTGGCTGCTCCTTTCCGCTGTATAGTAAACTTCAGAAGAGCATGATCACTCGCGCCTAATGATCCTTCCACTTCTACCCCACTAACCACGTCATCAACATTGGTTAGGACCAGATCTAAAATGGCTGTTCCTCTTGTTGCTTCTCCCACTTTCTGGACAATGAAGTTGTCTGCAAGGCCAGTGAGGAATCTGTTTGACCTTATGCTCTTGGCTGAGTTTGACATCCAACAAATATCCGGGTAATTGAAGTCCCCCATTACTACTATCTCCCTTCCCTTTGCATGTTTGGCCATCTGTTCCAGGAAGGCATCATCTATGTCCTCCGTTTGGCTTGGGGATCTATAGTAAACTCCCACAATGAGGTCACTGTTATTCTTCACTCCCTTAATTGTGACCCAAATGATCTCACTTTGGCTTTGAGGTTCTAAATCTTGGATCTCTTCACAGGTATACACATCCCTGACATATAACGCCACTCCTCCTCCTTTCTTGTCTGGTCTGTTTCTCTGAAATAGATTGTATCCCCCCATTATTACATTCCAATCATGGGACTTATCCCACCAGGTTTCAGTGATGCCTATTATGTCATATTTAGTTTGCTGTACCAAGAGCTCAAGCTCATCTTGTTTATTTCCCATGCTTTGCACATTAGTGTACAGGCATTGAAGTCCATTAATCATTCCCCCGTGTCTCTTATTTAAGGATTTTTTCCTCCCACCACTAGGTCTGCGTGCTGTTTGCTCCATTTGGTCTATGACATTTGGATGATCATCTTCATCAATTGATAGACTCCTACCTTCAGGAGCACTGTCTCCCTCCCCCACATTAGTCAGTTTAAAGCCCTCCTGATGAGGTTTCTGAGATTTTTGGCAAAAACATTTCTCCCAACCGTTGTGAGGTGCAGCCCATCGCTTGCCAGAAGTCCATCTTCAAGAAACTGCAGTCCGTGATCTAAGAATCCAAACCGTTCCTGTTTACACCATTTGCGAAGCCAGCTGTTCACTTCCACTATTTTTCCCTCTCTCCATGGGCCACGTCGTTCAACTGGGAGGACAGATGAGATGACAATTTGTGCATTTAATTGCTTCAATTTCCTGCCGAGAGCCTCGTAGTCTCTTTTGATCTTCTGGAGGCTATTGCTTGCAGTGTCATTGGTTCCCACATGAACCAAGAGGAAGGGGTATTTGTGAGTGGGTTTTATGATTCCTTGCAGTCGTTCAGTTACATCTTGGATCTTAGCCCCGGGGAGACAGCACACTTCCCGAGACATCTTGTCAGGCCCACAGATCACTGCTTCTGTTCCCCTCAGTAGGGAATCCCCTATCACCACTACACGCCTCCTCTTAGGTTTGGTCGGGGTTCTTCCGTGAGCTGTCCGTTCCAAGGTCACCTGCACATTCCCTGAGGACTGACTTTGCTGCTCGTCTTCATATACCTGATCGACTGTAATGAGGGAGAGATCCTCAAATGGAGTCTGCTCTTCGTCTTCCATGCTAGGGGAGAGGACCTCAAAGCGATTGTGTATTTCTAAACAATCAGAGCGAACCCTGGGCCTCCTACTTCTTTGAGTCTCGTTTCTCCATATATCTGGCTCCTGTGTTGGTGAACTAGCCTCCTTCTCAGGGGAGTCCCCTGTCTCCTCCTTGGTGGAGACGGTGTGCTCTGTTGCTTCCAAGAAGAGCTCCAGCTCTCTAATTCTTTGGAGCATAGCTACACGTTCCTCCAGTTGCTGGACTTTGTCTTTTAAGAGGGCAATCAACATGCAATTGCTGCAGGTAAAGCTGCCTGCAACCTTTGGCAAGATGGCAAACATTGCGCAGGAACTGCAGGCGACTGCAGCTGTTCCCTCCCCCTCCATCTTGAGAACGTGTCGTTGGGGGTGGCTACAGCGGTCCTCCATCATAAAAAGCGTGAAGATAGGACAAATAACTCCCCCCACAAAAAAACCTAGGTCTCCCCCAACAAACGTTTGAGACTAGCTCCCCTAAATCTAAAAGATGGATCAAACTGCTGCCCTGCAAGCTCTGATAAGCTCCTCCCACAGCTCCTCCCCAGGTTCACCCTATACCTCTGGATTCAATCCTGAGTCTAGATACCCAGGTTTCAGCAGTGGCCAGGGGTGCATTTGCACATTTAAAACTAGTGCTCCAGCTACACCCATTCCTGGAGATGTCCGATCTAACCATCATGGTTCATGCCCTTCCTATTCCTATTTGGATTACTGTAATGTGCTCTGCATGGGGCTGCCTTTGGAAAGTGTTCAGAAACTCAAATGGGTCCAATATGCTGTGGCCAGATTGGTGGCTGTACCTGGTTACATGGAGAACAGAATCTCAATTCTGCATCAGCACCTCTGGCTACAGATCTGTTCCTGGGCACAATTCAAAGTGCTGGTTATGACCTACAAAGCCTGACAGAACTTGGGAATGACCAGGCTCTCTGAAGGACTGCATCTCCCTATAGGAGCCTACATCTCCCTATAGGAGGCACATTTGCTGAGGACATGAGAAATGGCCTTCTTTGCAGCTGCTTGTTTTCACTTACTTGGACAGCTTTAAAAGAGGATTAGACAAATTCATGAAGGATAAGGCTATCAGTGGCTACTAAATCTGATGGCTATGTTTTACCCCCACTGCTGGAGGGAGGATGTCTCTGAATGCCAGTTGCTGGAAATCTAAGTTGTGGAGAGTTGTGCTGAGATCCTGCTTTCTCATAGGCATCTGATTGGCCACTGTGAGAACAGCATGCTGGACTAGATGGCCCACTGGCCTGATCCAGCAGGGCTCCTCTTAACATGCTTATGTTTAAAATATGGCAAGACAGCACTGTTTGGTATGGGGTGCTGGTCATTCTTCTGACTGGGGGCTGGACTTCTGGACTTTTGGTGGCAAAATCAGGGACATGATGGGCAGCAAAACGGATTCAGAATTCTTCCAAATTCTTGCAGAGAATACTTCACAAAACAGTGCCCTAAAATACATACCTGGACTTGTTTTGATTAATGTCTGCAGGAGACTTTGTGGATATTTAAGTCATAATTAGAAAAATCTTAATAATTATTCATAAAGGAAACAGCTTATAAGAAGTAAATAAGGAGGCCAGATACAGGATAAAGGGAGTCTTTTATTTGGTTGCTTGTATTGTTGTATGTTATGCTTATTGTATGTTATGTTCACATTTAATGAGGGTGGATTTCTGTATTGGGGGGGGGTTAAGTTATGTTATGTTGTAAATAAAATTTCCAATAAATTTTTTTAACAGAATTCTTCCAAATTCTTTTTGGAAATGGCTTTCCAAGGCAAACTGAGAAAGTTTGCCTTGCACCACAAATCCAGCATAAAGAGGCAAGGTGCAGAGGTGGGATAGCTAAGGGACACAAGTTTATTTAAGTTTTACCATGCTAAATTTGCAGCCAGAATCTGAATAGTTGTACAGCTATATGTAGCCTTCTTGCCTCCTCTTCACTTGAAGTTATAGGTGAGCCTTAACCCAGCCTGAGAACAAGAAGCAGATGTCCCTGCTTTTACCACCCACATTTAAACCTGCCCTAGCTTTCACAGCATGGTACACAAACACAGCATCATCTCTTAAATCAGAGCACAATGCTTTGAGAGCAGGAAGTTAGCTACGGAGAAAAGAATTCTTAGAATTGCTGGAATCTTTGTAAACCTGCTTTTGGAAAGAATTTTCCCTGGGGACCTGTGGGTCGGAGGCCTTTTCTATCATCCCTTTCAGCCTCACCCGCTGCCCCCAGTCATTAATACACTCCAAGAATAGATTTTGAAAAGTTTTACAGAACATTATGAAAAAGTTAGAATTCATTGAATTCAAAAGATAATTCTAAGCTTGCAGAAGTAATGCAAAAAAAGAAAGAAAGAAAGATGATTGATTAGAATAACTAATGGTAATATAAACCTGGTGGATTTGTTACAGATTGAAATGAGAGCCTTCTTCTTCTTTTATTTGTATTTCAGAGTACAGGGGAAGGCAAGCCTTGGCCTACAATCTGGATCCCTCATGCAGTCCAATTACATCTGTCCCTATGGGGCCCATCCCAGCCCATCAGCTGTTTAGCTGGGAGCTGCGGTTGCAAGTTCAAGAGTTTTGGTTTTGTGAAAAGATGTACAACTGCAGTTCCTTCTGCAAGAAGATCTGCTGCAAGAGGTTCAAAATGGAGGAGTACATGACTCAGCAGAGAGGCAATCCTTGCAAATATGCAAAAAGGCATCTGTGCACTGCACAACAGCATAAATACCATTTTAGGGATGAAACTGCATCTTGAAATTTGATGCTTTGAATAGGTGTAAGGCAAGGGTTGTAGTTTAGCTATGCATTCTTCTGCTGGGATTGCTGAGTTCTTTTTGACTTTTTCCTCAGCCAGGAAAAATAAAGCATATTGGAGATGTGCTACCCACACACACTTCAAACTTTGTAGAAGTCTATGGAGAAAATGGAAGATGAAATCTGAGTGGCGTTACTAAGAATTTAAACAAGTCTCTTTGTTTTCATGGGAAATAGGTGTGTGTGTGTGTGTGTGTGTGTGTGTGTGTGTAGGGTGCATGACTGTGTGAGTGTGTCTAGCTCCTCATACTTCTGAGTCTCGCTTGGAAACCTTTGGAATGCTGCCCTTAGCAGGTTTCCACTTGGATTGCCCTGCCCTGGCCTGACGAAAGGTTATCTATCCCTAATTTATATCTTGCCTTTCCAAAAAGTTTCAAGGTAGCTAGGAAAGAAAAATAAATACAAAAATTGATAGATAAAAATGCAATAAAAATACAATTGAGTTACAATGAAACACTAAAGCATCATTACTTAAAAGAAACAGAGCAGCAAAAACCAAAAAGATAACTGTAAAGCAGTAATAAAAACCTGTCAACCAAAGCTCACTAAAATCACTATCAACTGAAGTCTTTCTCTGAAATGAAGTTTTTTCTCTGCTTCAGAAGACAATCAAAGAAGAGGTAGGGCAGATCTTTCTGAACGTGGAATCTGGGTTCAGCCACTGAAAAAAGCTCCCTCTTTCTGATCCCAATCAGTGTTATGATTTTGGAATGCACTCTGTTAATTATCTTAATGCCTTAATACCTTATAGGTGGTTCTTCAAGTATCCTGGTCCAATCTGTATATGACTTTAGATGTTATAACCAATAATTTCAGTTGGATCTGGTCCTGTCAGTATATGGCCAGAATATGAAAACCAATCAGGCGGTCATACAGTTATTTCAGGATAGGTGTAACATGCTTACAAAATTCAGGTCCATTTAATAAGATAGCCACAATATTTTGAACAATATGAACAAAGTCCCCATGTAGAGCACACTGCAGTGACAAATGTGTGGTGCGACTCTTGCAAGTGTTGCCCTGACCAGATCTTCATTCTCTGGAACAAGTGGAGTTGGTGTAACAGCCTAATCTGGAAAAAGCATTTCCAGCCACACCTGTCACCTGGGCACTAACACTCAAAGCTTTGTCCAGATATACTCCTAATCTACAAATTTATGAAACTGCCCCTCTAAGAAGGACCTGACACACTGTAGAACAGCGACTACAAGCCCTACCCTGGTGGTTGCCGACACCAAAGTGTGGATTTCCAGCTGCCCGTCTCCTCATTAAGGTAGGGACATCTGCAAAATGTCCTCACCAACCCAGTATTTTCCTAGAACTTTCCCCCTTTAAGTGTGGGGTTTCCTGATCCTTGGAAAGTCCAAAATGACCAAGACCAGGGGGGAACACACATTTTAAAGGGGAGAAGTATTGGACAACACTGGGGTAGAGAGGACATTGTGTGGAAGCCCCTGCTTTAATGCAGAGAGAGGCGTGTGCAAATCCACATTGAGCTTTGGAGTGAACAAGTCTATGGTGTGTGGAAAGTAGCTGAAAAGTCCTACAAAATGAAAAGGGATACTCTTCACACAGGGTAAATTGTCCACCAGGATGACCAAGGGCACATGGAGTAGCACACCTTGTCTCTTCTTCATACTGAGTTGTTGTCTGAGCTTGACTAAGGTCTTGTCACTATTTCTGCCTCTCATATTCCATAGAGAAAAACAACTCTGCCCTCAAGGCAATCATTCAGTCATGAGCCAGAGTTTCTTGATCAAAGTTTTTTCCCCATTCCACTCCACAGCTTCTGGAGTGATCACCTGCACCATTCATGCATATTCCCCCCCCCCCATGAAGGTGAGTAACAACACCCACTTTCTAGCCTCCAGTGTTTCAACCGAGGTGGACTCTCCTGCCCTGAACTACCACCAGATGTCTATCCAAGAACAGTCTTGCCCTGAATGGAGGAGAGCGCTAGAATTTTTCTTTTTTGTAGTTTTCCTTTACTGTTTTATTATGTAATTATGATTTTTCTAAGTAAACTGCTTTGTGAGGTTCACGTGTGCAAAACATGAAGCAGGACCACTCTTAACTTTAAGACAACTTATAGGGACATGGATTCTGTTCATGTGAAGCCTCAGCAAACCTAAGCCCTGAATACAACCCTAAACCCCTCAGCCCACCAGGGGATTCTCATTTGTAAGCCAGTCCACCACTATGAAATTCAGAAGCTGAAAATAAAAATTGATCTAATATAAGACTGTGCCTGACCTCTGGTGTTCTACATTCTTTCAAATCAAGGCAAACAGAAATCTTCTGTGCCCAAAGCTATAAAGGTGGAATAAGTTGCTAAATCATTAAAATTCTGTATATTTAGCCTTGTACTCTGGGGCAATTCTATGTTTTGTAAAAGATTAAAAAAAGAAGTAGAAATAGAATTTCAGGGCCGGGTTTTATTCATCATTCCCTTATCAAATATCTCTGGTGTCCTTTGACAAGTACACTAGCATTAGTTATAACTCATGCTACCCCAAAGCTTACAATCTTGAGAGGGGCCCTGTGGGAGGCCAATTCAAAAACTTCAGCATGCAGAAAATCATTTTATTTAATGGCAGATTCCTGAGAAAGCTACCTGAGCTAACGACTCATGTTTGTCCTCGGGTAATGCATGTGCACTGGGAAAACAACCAGAACCCTTATATCAAAATGTAGGGGGTTTCGTGAATGACATCGGGACTTGAGCCTATTCGCCTATGCAACAAAAATTTCATCAAAACATGTTACCCACAACAGCATGTGGGAAAGGCAAGATGACAAGGTGAAGATTGCAGAAGAATGTCTCCCCCCCCCCCCTTTCTCCTCCTAGCAGACAGATGTTACTGGTAGTTCTTGCAAGTTTGTTTGCTTCTATTCTTGTTTTCCTTCCGGCGCTGGAAAATTTGCTGACGGCATTTTGTGCCATTGATTAAAAAGGAAGGAAGGAAAGAAAGAAGAATGTCCTATGGGAACCAGAAGCTTTATCACATTGTACATTTCCTCAGGTTACAGGTGGGAAGGAGGCGGAAGAATCAGAAGGCCAGTTCTTTATGATAGCTCACGTCTCCCCTTTGTGTCAAGCTGCAGATGTCAGCGTGAAGATGCTGAGGATTCTGAAGGGATTGTCTTAAATTTCGTGCTTGCCATTGCAAGGTTCATTGTGAAGAATTGTGTGGGGAACTGTACATGGAACACCATGACAACAAATGGCTTCGCTGACTGGCTCAGTTCACAACCTAGCACATCAGTTGGTTATTAATGCCAGAGCATTGGGCTCATATCCTTTCCTAGCTGTACCCAGCCACCTCCTCCCCTTATCTGCTCTGATTCCTCCTTCTTCTTTGTCTTCTTCTTCTTCTTCTTTGCAGAAATCATGCTTTGCCATTACATCAGGTGCTCATCAGGGTTGACATATTTCAAAAAGTTAAAATCCAGACACAAAAGTTGTTGAGCTTTCTTTGCCAAAGTTTATGAGATCCCCCCCCCCCAATCTAAATAAGAGAGAGAGAGAGAGAGAGAGAGAGAGAGAGAGAGAGAGAGAGAGTGTTTTGGAACTATTTCTGAGAAAATTCACCAAAAAATCAACACATCCAATATAGGCTGACATACATCTGGATTTTCCTGGACATTTTAACCAATTTCTGAAAAAATCTGCCCTGACACTGTTTTCGGAGGACAAATCCCAGATATGTCAGGGAAATTCCGGACGTTTGGCAGCCCTATCAAACGTGGCTTAAGCACACAAGGAGTGACTGGGCACAAAGGCACTAGTGCCATTTCCCATCTGCTTCCATATCACCTTCAGTGAGTTGGAGAGTGATTTGCAGTGGCGGGGGGGACACCTCTTTTCAGAGGCAACAACTTCTCCAGATGATTGGGAAGCCCAATGTGATGTCGAACGTACAATGTTGCAAGGCGTCCTCTGAGAGGGCCCAGCCCCATAAAAAAAAGAACGTTTTGGGTGTGTGTGAAACTGACTTAGCCCCTAGGGGTCGGCACCTATACCTCATGTACCCATGGAGGTTCCCTACAGATTTTTAAATCCTGATTAAAAAACATCAGTATAATGACAACAATAGCACTAGGTTTCTGTTGCTATTCACACCACCTTTCTGAATGCAAACAGCCAGATAATAATAATAATAATAATAATAATAATAATAATAATAATTTATTTATATCCCGCCCTCCCCAGCCGAAACCGGGCTCAGAGCGGTTAACAACAGTAAAAATAACACAGTTTATGTAATATGACAACAAGCAGTAAAATATCATATCTAAAAGCAAGGTTTTTTGGAGGGGGGAACAAACCACCTTTCCAAAACGCTGAAGAACAAAACATGAAACATGAAAAAAGCATAAGAAAACACAGCTGGAAAGAGTGGAAACCTTGAACACATTGGTGCCATGTTGTCTCCCAAAACAAATTGGTCTTAATTTCCATCCATGATCTGCCCCTGCAGATGCCACAGGTGAAGGCATTGCGTAAGCCAGGTGCCACTCCAAACCACCACAATTCTTTGGGCAAGCCAACTTTACTGTGGATCCTAAGAGGTGGGCCTCCTCTTAAAGAACTTTATTCCAAGGGTGTTTACTGCTTCATGATAAAGGCAGCAGTTCTGGGGTGAGGGGAGCTCAGAGGCTTCACAAGCTCCAGGGGAAGTCCCTGTGTGTGTCGCTGTGCCCATGGAAAGCTGCTTTGTCACATTTCTAGTCGTGGCTCTCCAGGGTATCAGTCTACGAAAACTATTCACAGCCTAGACTTCATAGCCTTTTAAAGTGTGAAACCAGAATCTTGAACTCACCCCGGAAACAACCTAGTTGTATTTATTTGTTCTGAATATTCCAAGTAAATTTGGAGCTTGAATTTTTCATTGGGTTGGAAAAGAGCAGTCCTAATAAAAATAAGGCAACATTTCTTTCTACCAAGGACTTGTTATTTAAAAAAAAAGATTTTTCATTGGGACGATATTAGAATACTTTGGAGGAACCGGAAGAGTACAAAATAGGTGTAATCAAACCTCTCTTTCTGTGTACAGATTCTATAATCCCTCTGTATCAGAGTTAGCAGATGGCTTTCTTCCTAGCTTAAATTGCCCAGAATTCATTTTAATATTTTAGGATTCTCTGAGCTTGTCTAGAAGGAATTGAGTTATATTGTCTTCCATTTCTGGACTCCTTCCAAGCTCCTACCTACTCTGTGTGGTCTCTTACCATCTGTGAATGAAAGATTGGCATTGGCCTTTTACAGTACTCTCAAGCACATTGGGCTAGGGGTTATTTATTACTACAATCACTACTACTACTGAGGAGGAGGAGGATGGTGATGTATTGAAGATGACTACAAGTGGCTGTGGATTATTCTGTGGCACTCTTAAACTCTGGACAATTTATTTATTCCTTACTGAGTGGCGAGCAAACAAAACATATGTTGGTCTGGATCCAAAGAACCATGAATGGATGAGAATTTGGGGTGCCTTGATATGTTGTTGTTGGTTCAATAGTAATGTTTGCACAAGTTCTTGTCATAAGCAGAAGTCCAACCTTGGCTTAATTTCTTTTTTATTGTGTCAAGTCTAGCAGAAAGGGCAAAATAGCCTTTGTATTTCTTATTCTATAAACAGACCATTACACATGGTACATTTGTGGAATAAGCAGTTGGGTATGACAAAAAACAACAACCCCACAGCTTTCTACAGCTATCTGGTGAATGAATGAGCCACATGAAAGGACCAACCCTACCATTAGGCATGATGACACCTGCCTCAGGCAGCATATTTTGGTAACCTTGAAGCCATCAAATTGTCAGTCATTCAGTTTATTATTATATTTTTACTACTTGGGCTGCTGTTTTGGATTTCTTGCCTCAGGCACCAAAATGACTTGGGCCGTCTCTGCATTTACGTCTTAACTGATGATTGGGAAAAGTTGGTTTCCAGAAATACTTCCACGAAATGGTCTTCTGAATGTCACTGCTTGTGGAAACAGTAGCATAAGTCCAGAAAATGAGAGGGAAAATGCCTCCAGGAAGCAGGAATTAATTTGTGTGTAGTCTTGAAGCTATTTTGGGGTATGGTTTTTTAAGTTCTGCTGACTGTGCCATCTATATTCCAGTAGGGGTGGAAGAAAAATCCATTTTAAATTAATTTATATATGGAGTTTGGCAGTTCTGACCACCTTTTGTATCAAACACTCGCTTAAGCCATTCATGCACTATTTTTTGGGGGGGGTGAACAAATTATAAGCAAAATATATTGTATATATTATATATAAAATGTATAAAAGAGTAAAGCCCCTTAATTCTGTATGTATTAACACATACGACGTATTTTTATAAGTTACATGCTTATATGTGATAATATTATACATATAATGAATATGATGATGCATATATGTAAGAAGTGTTCGTATTTTTAGCAGATTGATTAAAAAGAAACTCAAGAAGTGAGGCAGGTATTAGAAAATATATGTGCAGATAAGGTTGACATGGAGCTACTCAACAAATCCCATCCCTAATTCCAGAGTAGTCCTGCTAGCTCATCTGGATTAGAAGCAACCAGTATGGAGACTGAAATATCCATATCGACTCTGGATATCCGGTATGTTGGTAACCTGCAAAGTCCTCTTCCTGAAAGATGGGCCCACTTGCCTACAGTGGTCACCCATAAACACTGAACTTAAGTGGAAAAAAGGGATCTGCAGATGAACAGAGGTTTACTTTTATATAATCATGTGGCACCTGCTCAGTTTGAATCAGCAGAAGCAGACTTCTTTGGTCAGCAACAATACCCTTGCCTTCTCTGCTTTTCTTCTTTTTAAAAAAACTTTTTATTTTGAATTTCCTGGAACATATAATGGGTTCGTGGTGACTTCTATCAAAAAGGACCCTGCTCTTCTGCAACTGAGGAGACCATTCCCTCCACCGTGCCCTCTAATGATACCAGTGTTCAGGGTTATGACAAAACAATAGCAATGTCCTACAAGAGGCAAGGTTTAATGCAGCCACCACTTCATGTAGGGCAGGGATGAGGAACCTTTCCTCAGGCCAAGGGCCACATTGCCTTCTGGACAACCTTACAGGGGCCACAAGCCAACGATGGGTGGAACCAGAGGCAAAAGTGCAGACAGCAACAAATGCCAATTTTACTTTTGAATACAAGGTTACTTTCTACAAACACTCCTTTCTACAAACCCTCTCTGGCTTGAATTCAGGCAAGGAAGTGTCATTACCAGAGTTCAAGGACATGTTCCTGCCAGGTTAAACCACCCAAGAAGGGTTCAAATCAGGACTGGTGAGGGACGTGGCCTGAGGAAAGGTGGATCCCCACCCATTATGTCATGTGTGATCCAACTGGACATACGCATAGATGAACATACAACTCACCCAACTTCTGTTTTCCTTGTACCCTTTTGGGGAGGCAGAAAGCTGATACAAATGGTCTGGAAGTTCACACATACCTATTCATGTGTGCATGCCTGGCTCACACATTACTTCCTAAGTGTGGTGGAAGACAAATGCAGTCCCCACACCATGGCCCAGACCTCACCATCACCTCAATCACCTTGTTCATCTTTAAGGTCCCAACTGAGCCCTTGTTCTCTTTGCAGCAACACAGCTGCAATTTGAAATCGGACAAATGTTCACCATCATAGGAATTTGTAAACAATTTGAAAATCTTAAGAGGCAACATCCGACACACGTTTCTCTTTTTTAAAAAAATAATATTTATTAAGATTTGAAAGGTTACAAAAAGAAAAAATAGAAAACAGCATACTAAGCAAAAACAGAACATCACACCACAATAAAAACAAAAAAACAAAAAGAATAATTTTTTTAAAAAAACCAATGAATCTTCCCATAACTTATCTTTCATTTGCTTGTTTCCTTGACCTCCTCACACCTCCCTTTTTTGTATTCTAGTTCAATTAGCTATTTCAGCAAGTCCTTTCCATCTTTTCCAATTTATGTCCTCTATTTTATCTTAATATAATGTAACTTTACTTTCCCTCCTTTCACCATTTAACAATCTGTTTTTTTTTCTTAATCCTTTACAGCATCTCTGCTAAAACCACATTACTTCATTCCAACATCCTTCTAACATTCCTTAATTTTACAATGTTTCTGTAAGTAAACTTTAAATTTCTTCCAATCTTCTTCCACCAACTCTTCTCCCTGGTCTCGGATTCTGCCAGTCATTTCCGCCAGTTCCATGTAGTCCATCACCTTCATCTGCCATTCTTCCCTGGTGGGTAGATCTTGTGTCTTCCAATACTTCGCGATGAGTATTCTTGCTGCTGTTGTGGCATACATAAAGAAAGTTCTATCCTATTTTGGCACCAATTGGCCGACCATGCCCAGGAGAAAGGCCTCTGGTTTCTTCAGGAAGGTATATTTAAATACCTTTTTCATTTCATTATAAATCATCTCCCAGAATGTCTTAATCCTTGGGCACGTCCACCAAAGGTGAAAAAATGTACCTTCAGTCTCTTTACATTTCCAACATTTATTATCGGGCAAGTGATATATTTTTGCAAGCTTGACTGGTGTCATGTACCACCTGTAGATCATTTTCATTATATTCTCTCTTAGGGCATTACATGCCGTAAACTTCATACCTGTGGTCCATAACTGTTCCCAGTCAGCCATCATAATATTATGTCCTACATCTTGTGCCCATTTAATCATAGTTGATTTCACCGTTTCATCCTGAGTATTCCATTTCAACAGCAAGTTATACATTCTTGACAAGTTCTTAATTTTGGGATCTAACAGTTCTGTTTCCAATTTTGATTTTTCCACCTGGAAGCCAATTTTTTAATCCAAATTGTACGCCTCCATTATTTGATAATAATGGAGCCAGTCTCGCACTCTATTTTTTAGTTTTTCAAAACTCTGCAATTTTAGTCTGTCTCCCTCTTGTTCCAAAATTTCCCAATATTTCGGCCAATTGGCCTCCATATTGAGCTTTTTCTGAGCCTTCGCTTCCATTGGTGACAGCCACCTTGGGGTTTTATTTTCAAGCAAGTCCTTATATCTTATCCAGACATTAAACACCGACACGTTTCTCAAGCTGAATGCCTAGAAGCCCACTAGGTGTTTGGCTAACTTGCTATTTTTATTGTTTGCTTGAGCCACAGTACCAGGTTAAGTCAGAGATGGGGAAACCGTGGCCCTCTGGATGTTTCTGAACTACAATTCCCATCATCCATTTCCATTGGCCATGCTGGCTGAGGTTGATGGGAGCTGGAGTCCAACAATAGCTGTGGTATGAAGGTACAGGCTGGATATAACAGAAAACTGCATCATAATCCTTCTGTCAGCCATTTGGAGAGCCTTTGAAATGAAAGAGGAACACTGATGAATTGCCTCGGACAAGAAAGAAGAATACCTTGCCTAATTACTTGAAACATCTTGAGAAGGTGTCAGTTGAGGAATCTAATTAATTCAGTCCTGTGATAATGTTGTTTAAGAAAGCGGCAGAGAGGTGTAACTACTCTATATTCTGTTGTATGGGAGGTCTGGATCTGCCACTGACATGTGGAGGCATAATCTGGCAAGCAAGAGAGACAAAGAACTAGGTCTTAGCCCCAAGCGGAAAACTGATTAGCCTGTCTCTCTAGTCTGCTGGGGGAAAAGAGAGCACCCCACATGGCTCGATTGGCAGGCACACAGATAAGCCGAAGAAAGATGCTTTCACCTTACAGCTATTAAAAATTGAAGGGTCCCCCGAGCTTTGCCAAGAAAATCTGCAAACTTAAAGGAATGACGACCAGGCTTAAGTAACAGATACAGCTCTTCAGGGAGTGCTGTCAATACTGGGATATTACTAAGACACCATACCTCGAAACAAACAAGGATAACATCTGGAACACTTCCATGCTAGAGTGGGAGGGGAGGGGATGGAGATACGCAATGCAAGTTAAGAAAACACTGTTCAGTCTTGGCCCCAAGAGCTATATTGTCTGGAAGGAAGGGAAGCTTTTGAAATCTTAATGCAATGGAGACATGGAAACACCCAAGGCATTCCTTCAAATGAGTGTGCTTTGCTGTAACACATTTTTTGTACCCCCAAAACTGAAAGTTTAAACTGGTTTTTTTTTTGGGGGGGGGGTAATCCGTATGATCCTCAGGGGTGATCATTACAGCAGTGCCATTAGCTCACTGAATGCAAAAAAACCCCCCACCCTACATCATTAAAAATAAATCTGCATGGTATGTAGGAATTTTAATCCTATACCATAAGATGGTTGCACATAACCAGCTTGCTGGAACTAGGGAACCGGTATATGCAGGAATTGCAAGAAGATCATGGAATTGTAGAGTTGGAAAGGACCCTGACGGTCTTCTAGTCCAACCCCTTGCAACACAGGAATCTTTCCCCCAAAGTAGGGCTCGAACCCACAATCCTGAGATCAAGAGTCTAATGCTCTACTGACTCCAATAGTTGCTGCAGTTGTGTCTCAATAGTCACAACACAGAACAGTCTCCGGGCAACATATAATTCAAGTTTCAGAACATACAGAATGGTTAAAAACACTTACCATCAAAATTTAAACAATCAAGTCAAATCGTAATACTTACAAAGGGAGGGAGATACTCATCAGCAGCTTGGATCAGCTGGTCCAAATTCCATCAAAAACCCAGATGAAAAGGAAAGACTTAACTCACATCCACACACTTAAAGCATCCATGTACCACTTTAACAGCCTCCTGGCAACTGTAGTTTCTTAAGGGCACTCACCTCATCAAACTACCATTCCCAACACCTTTCTCCATAATTGTCCGTGGATTCTTCATGACTGTTAAAGTCATAAGAGTGCTTTAAACACGTGGTGTGGACATGGCCATAAACTGGCATGAAAAATATGTCTGCATTTGGCAAGCCGTACTCAGGTGTGCATTCTGCAAGCCAGAGACCACAACAACAAAAAAGGCTCTCTGGACTTTGCTTAATTGAATCCCACTTAACATATGAGAGTTAGTCACATCATAGATAGCCTCCATGCTACAGGCCTGAAAGGGACAATGTAAGACAGCCTTCTACATTCTTATTCACCTTTTCCCGTTCCTCCTATCTACTGTTTCTTCCTTGGTTAGCCACGTGTGATAGTCCAACTGAGAATGTCCATGCATACATCACAGCACAAGGTAGCCAATCAAATATGCCATTACTTAGGAAAATTCAGACTGAGCACAATGAAAATGAATATATTTGCAAGGCATGAAAAAAAATGTCTGCCACACACACACGGCCAGAAATGTTCACAGGGACTCATGGGTGGTTTTTGTTCAGCTCTACAAAATACATTTTCTGTAAAACTGCAAGCAGAACTCCCCTCTAGACCATGAAAGATCAAGGTGTCACGTGGCCCTTCAGTGGAGCTTCCGTACCACCATGGAAACAAATAGTACATAATTATATTATATCCTATGAGGTTTGCTGCAGTAATAAAATTGCTGACCTTAACGTAGCCTGAGAAGTGAACCAAAAACCAAGTTGGTGTTACTTTAAAGATATATGTATTCCTCCTGCACATGGGAAAAGAAAACATAAAATGCATTTGTTTCTTTGCTGACTTTGTATATTCTGACACACACAAAATTAGCCAGATAAATTCCATTGTGTAATTTCGGATGGGGTTCAGATTTCTACAACCATCGTTATGCCAGGATAATTTATGCTGTGAACAATGTACACAAAATATACATTGTGTTTGCTTGTACTTGGATAGCTAACACTACTCCTGTTGAACTTTGACCTGCCTTCCTAGCTTATAGTCAGATATTTGCTCTGTGGCCTTTCATTATTGGTGGCCAAATAGATCTTTGAGTTTCGTAAGAGAATATATCTTCTAAGCTTTGCAGAAATAGCTCACAGGGCCCAGATCTTATGGAAAGGTCGATTCCCATAATGATGCCTTTGAGTTCTCAGAGGGCACCTCTATGCATAATAATTTTATGCACTCCTACTTTGCTTTTCTCAGACTTGGAGCCTGAATTGTAGAGTTGGAAGAGACCTCAATGGTACACAGTATACATTCAAAGCAGTATTCTAGCACTTTAAAGAGTCATTGCAGTCCCAAAGGAATCCTGGGAACTATAGCTTGTTAAAGGTGCCGAGAGTTGTCAAGAACCCCTATTATTCTCTCAGAGCTACAGATTCCAGAGTTCCCTGAGAAGAGAGATTGACTGTCACAGGGTGGCGGGTGTCCTTGGGATTTGGGACAGACTTAAAGGCTGCCCTCATCATGAAAAAGGAAAGTTCCAAGGTCCATCGTGAGGGATGGGCTACCATGTTCCAACAGACAATGGAACTCATCTGGGCCTACTCTGAAGATGTTCTCCCATAATTCCACTGTATTTCTCTGTGTGTATTTAATTATTTCTTAATGTTTATTTTTATTGTGTGTGTTTTAGTTGTGTCCATTTTAATTTAAGCTGTGAGCTTCCTTGGTTCCTGCACTGGGCGGAAGGTGGTATATTAGGTGTGTGTGAATTCTATTTTAAATTGTTGTAACCAACCAGAGGACCTTATGGAGAAGGATGGGCAATATATTGAAATAATAATAATGTCAACACATTGTACTGTCCTTTAATATTTCACTGTCTTTCCGCAGCATCTGCTGCCTCAGGCATCTACTTCACTTTGCCGAATAATAAGACCTCTGTCTGAGATCCCATGGAGTTCATGTCAGTGAAAACAAACTATACTGGGCTATATGTGGCAGGCTTTTTATGTTTGTTCATAGATGAGAATTAGCTTTCCCCTGAGAGTTATATGCTGCTTTTAGCCTTTCCATTTCATGTAATTCTCTGGTGGTAAACCTAAGGACATCTCTTTGCTTGATGGGGGGGGGGGGGCTATAGTTGCGTATAGATGATTAATGGTGTGGTTGCTGTTCTCCCACTTGATGCCTGACATTTGAAATCATGTCCCCATGTCATCTTTAAGAAAGAAAGTTATTCTTATCCATTTCCTGACATCTTCAGCATGCTGACACTGTTCCAGTTAACTCTGTGGAGTCTTGCTCCACAATTTGGCACTGCAGAATGCTACCAGGGGAGAAAATCCCTTCTGTATCTAGATTCCTTGCAAATGAATGGCAAGCAGTATTCGCCCAACAAAATGACTGCATCCAGTTGTATTCTATAAATCATTTTTCCTGGAATTAACAATCATTACATTCATCCCAATTCGCTTGCACAAAGCTTACATGGTGGTTAGATTACGTCTGGTCTTTACTGAGCATTTTTTTTTTCTGATTTGTTTTCAGCGAGCCTTCACCCTGAATTCATCCTGATTTCATAGAATCAAAGAATCAGAATTTTAGAATTGGAAGGTACCCTGAGGGTCATCTAGTCTAACTCCCTGCTATGCTGGCATCTCAACTACTTTTCAAGGGAGTCAAACAGCTCTTAAGAGTTTGGATTTGATATCCCGCTTTATCACTACCCTAAGAAGTCTCAAAGCAGCTAACAATCTCCTTTCCCTTCCTCCCCCACAACAAACACTCTGTGAGGTGAGTGAGGCTGAGAGGCTTCAGAGAAGTGTGACTAGCCCAAGGTCACCCAGCAGCTGCATGTGGAGGAGCGGGGAAGCGAACCCGGTTCACCAGATTACAAGTCCACCACTCTTAACCACTACACCACACTTACTACTTCCTGATGTTTAGTTGGAATCTCCTTTCCTGTAACTTGAAGCCATTGGTTCAAGTTCTACCCTCTAGAGCAGGAGAAAACAAGCATGCTCCCTCTTCCATGTGACAACCCTTTAGATATTTGAAGCTGGCTATAATGTGTCCTCTTAGTGTCATCCTAGCTAAACATACCCAACTCCCTCAACCATTCCTCATAAGACTTGGTTCACAGACCATTCTTCATCATGGTTGCCCTCCTCTGCACATGTTCCACACATTTCCCCATATCATTTACAAATTTAAATGTTCTTCCAGCTTGCATAAAGAATAGTGTTTCTGAAGAAAGAAGAATGTCACAAATAGATCCATACAGTTTGGTTTTACATCAGTGTTGCAGCATTTAGAAAGTCAACATCACCCTGGCAATTTAAGATATGCTTTCAACCTTCTGGAATACCTTCTAATTTAATACTTGCACATGTAATGCAACTCTCTTCCTTTAAGAAAAAAACTCCGTTGAGAATTAGCCTACTTAGGAGAATCATCAGAGAGAAGGAAAGCACATGCTTTCAGTCGGTTAAGTAGCAGAGATTGAAGTTGCATTTCCAAGAATCAGAAAAAGTCAAGAATAGAGTATCTGAGTCAAAGACTGAATCCCTGTGACCTCAGCTACTCTACAGCCATATCAGGCATGTTCATTCATGGGTGAATTGGCCCAAAGACAAAAGTCATCATTTTTACCACTGCAGAGTACTCCCGAGTTACAGTGAACTTTGCTGGGATTAAAGATGCTATTACATTCTCCTAAAATGAAATTACAAGGTGTGCTGCTTGGGTAAACATCAGGGGAATTGTGAGGAAAGCAAAAAGTGTTTTAGTAAGACTAGCAAAATTTTCTGCATATCCCCACCACGATCCAGGGGGAGATGGGAATCTCTAATAATGTATGCTGTTAGCATTGATATACTGTGAGTGCCATCTATCTTTCACTTGCACCAATTGGATAGCTCAGTCGGTTAAGGCATGGTGTTGGCAACACCAAAGTTGGACAGTATAATTGACAGTACCATAATGGACAGTAGCATATCCCTGCATTGCAGGGGGTTGAACTAAATCAGACATGTCCAACCAGTAGATTGTGATCTACCGATAGATCCTTGGCTGATCCTGGTAGATTGCGGGATCCTTGTAGATTAAATAAAGTGTACAAAAAGTTAACTAAAAAAGCTCAAAAACTCTGCACCATCTTCCCCCCAAATAGCTCAACAACTCTGGACACTTCCCTCCCTAAAAAAATCTCCTCTCTCCAATCACAATAGGTAGATCACTGCCAGTTGTTGTTTTTTTAATACTGGGAGTAGATCACAGTCTCTTGGTTGTTGGACATGCCTGGACTAAATGATTCTCAGCAGTCCCTTCCAATTCTGTTTCTATGAAAGCCATTCTATGCCCTATTAAGAATCCTAGGGCTGGTGAAGATCTTCAGATAGCAGTCGAAGCTTATAAGCCCAAGACTACAATTCTATACAAATATTACATACATTGTGTTGGGGGGGGCAGGTGGAGGGATCAAGAGTCTTTCCTAGAGTTCTCTGAGAAACATCAGAAAGAGTGGGCCCAGGAAGATCTCCCTCTCTTCCAATACCATACCATCAATTAAAAATATTATTATAAAAGGGGGGTGGGAGGGACTGGTGTAAGGGAAAGCTGAATGGTGAAAGGCCGGCCTTGTGAGCCTTATCTTTAAGAACTGCATGTACCTAAGCATGGCCAGGAGTGTATTATGTCACTGGGGTGCATGATAACTATAGCTCCTAATGCATCTTGGTTGAGTAAGTTGGGCCATGAAGTTACCCTTTAATAAGCAAGGCAGTTTCCAATGTTTTGCTCAGTGCCTTCAATTAGGAGGCAACGGAAGCAACAGTTCCCATACACCCCAGTGACAATACTCTCTCCTCATAGAGATCCCATGCATCCCTGGCATGCTCAGTGGAGTCCAGACAGACCTGCAAGGGCTCTACTATCATCAGCCAGCCCTGACCACTACCAGTCCATTCCCCATGTAAAAGGTTTGGGATCGGAGGTTACTGGCAGGCAGTGCTATTTTTCTACAAAAAGAGGTGCCAGAACTCACCATGAACACCTCCCTCGTGCTCATAGAATGGCAATGGTGCCCACCTGAGAGGTGTCGGAACTGAGTTCCGGTGAGTTCCGGCTGAAAAAAGCCCCGCAACAAGGAAGATTGGCTGGTAGCAAGCATATTACAAGCCAGCCCAGAATGTCAAAGTTATTCCCCCACACACACTTTTTGCTCAGCTCATAACAGGGCTAGCACACACATGCTTTCCAGTATTTACTGTATTGCTGTCTTGTTTTTAATCTGCACAAGGCATTAGTGTTATGGTTGTTTAGTAAAAAGTGCAAAAAATAAATAAAAAAGTATTTCCCCCCACCCATCCACACTTTTTGCTCAGCTCATAACAGGGCCAGGATTTTCAAACCAGGGAGCTCATTTCCTCCACCACCTTCCCCAAATTCCAAAAATTTGCCGGCATTCACTAGATTAAACTAGTGAAATTTCTCAGGGGATTTTCTGCACAGAGTTGGAATCTAATGAACAGGCCCTAGAGCTAACGATTAAGTGCACATAACGGCAGCAGTGGGGGGGGGGGAGCGAAATCTATTGTTCTTATGGGTTTTATTTGCATGTAGCTGACATGACAGGAAACTTGTCTGGAGGCAGTTAGTCAGGATAGTTCCTTATAAAACAAAGCAAAACAGGTGGCTTGAGTTTGTAAGTACAGTGGTGCTAGAAAGGCACAGTTTGTAAGAAAGGCTTCCTCTCCCATCTTTATTGCCAGCAGATTGCAGTGAGAGTTTCATAATGCTTCCAATGAGTCAGGAAAAAAGGAAATAAAAAACAAACTTTTATTGCCTTCGAAATGACCTTGTTCCTCTTACCTTCCCAGAGTGGCTCATAAGCCGCTCGTGTGCTTTGGAACAGAGACATTTTGTGATGGTTTGGGTTTTTCCTCTTCTTCTAATGTTTATAAAGGGGGATTTTTTTCCCCCTTCCTCTCCAGAATGTACCTATTGTTGTTTCTTGCAAGGCTTTATGGTTGGGAGAACAGGATGAGAAAATGAGGTGCAAACTCAAAAGTAGACGACTGAACTCAAATGGCTTAAGCCTGAATTTAAGTATGAATTATTTCATTTCTGGCAGCATCTCCTGAGGGACTATTAGTTTTGTGTAAAAGAGAAGGGGTGGGAGAATAGCATGCAGTTACATACTGGAGAACTAAAAGTTAGTGTCAGGAGAAATAAAGGATGAGTACAAGTATTCATATGCTGGATAATTTTATATTGCTTGTAGAGAGAAAGGGAAACTGGGAAGGAGGGCATCGGGAGGCAAGTGTGTTTTATACTTTTATATCAATACCACTGGGCTGTTAAGTATAATTGTTTAATTCACACTGGGTTGTAAAATGCCTGTGTGTATTGCTGAAAGGATTAACATTGGAAAATTCCACTGAAGTATGCTAAGTGGTTTCTGAACTCCTAAATGGGTTGATAATTAACTATTGTTGTTTTCTGCTAGCTAACATGAGTGTTTAACTTTAGATCAGGTGACAAAGGTATTTGGTTGCAAATATCCATTTTGAAATATCCATTTCCCTTATTCTTTGTTCCCAGGAACTTCATAGCCTAAGGGGTTGGAATGCAGGCTAAATGAGCCTGGGAATAAGAGCTGTGTTTCTCAGCTCTGATTATAAGTTTATTTTATTTCTAAGAAGGTGAACCTGTGCTGGACTTGCACAAGATATTGTATGGAATTATTTGGATGTATCTTTGGTGTTTTTGTTCTGTTCTAAAGAAATTCTGCAATCTAATCTCATGGGTCTGGGCAATGCTTCATTCCAAAAGGAGTCAGTTTTTATGCATCCAGCCACTTCAAGCTGTGTTGTATTAATATCTGCAATATGAGCCATATAAAATTGAAATTTCTCATACCCATAACTATTCTAGCCAATGAGTTTAAATGCATAGAGCAGGTGGGGCCATAATATGAGGGCAAAACTCTACATTATACGTCACATGCTTTTGTTTAACTAACTGCAGGCACAGGAGAGAGACCTGGCCATTTTCAGGAGCACAGGGAAGATTCAGCCTTTGGGTTAGATGATTGGGGTGGGTGTAAAAGGGGACATTTGGCAAGGATGGCACTATTAGCTAAATTATAGGCAAAGACAGATAATTTTAGTGGCATCATTACTCTAAGAACTTGGAGTGGAGGTGTTAATAGGTTAAGGGCAGAAGGGTGCCAGATCCCAAGACTCTTGAAATAGATATATTATCCACTAAGAAAATTGCATCTTCTTTTAGTGGCACACAGTGAGTTCATTCATACATTGCTATTAGTCAAATTAAGCCATGAGTTTTGCAGCCAACTTCCTATGATCAAGAAATAGATTTCATCTAATCCTTCAAAGTAGACCTCCCCACCACTACCACACACACACCATGGTTTGTTTGTTTTATTAAAAACCTTCCTTTCTGTTTGGAAAAGAAGCAGCTTCTTCAGATTCACATCTGCTCCATGATTAGCTCAATATCCATTTAAAGTGACCCATCAAACCAAATGCAACCTGCCAGCCACATATGGTAATCTACCCAGTGCTTGATCTCCCACCTATTGTTTGAAGTTCCAGGCCAACAGACAGAATTCTGGGCAGGTAGCAAAAATGAGATTCCCTAGAGGACTCTGCTCTGATATTCATACAGGCTTGATTTAGAGTCACAAGGTGCCTTCCACCCAAGCTAACATTATAAAGGAGTGGTCTTGGGATCTGTTTCCTGGGATCTGGAATCCAGATTTGGCATTCTCCGTCTTGCTTGAGCCATTGCTCTGTTCTGGTGGTGGAGATTGTCATTGAACTGGATAGATGCAAGGAGGGAAGTGCAGCCCTAAACAGGAAAAAATGTGGTAAGAGAACTAATAGATCCTTTAAGTGAATTCAAATCTGCAGGCATTCTCAAAGGTTATAGACAGAAGCCCTGGGATTACATCCACAAGCTCCTTTAGAATTCTTGGATGTTGCTCATAAGCTGCTCCCAGGGGTACTAAATGTCAGGAACCAGACTGAAGGGTATTACTATGAGGAAGAATGGTGGGAGCCCCCTTCTCCCTCTGCTCAAGGGCCTAATTCTGAAGTTCCTCTGGAGCAGGAGGATATAATAATAATAATAATAATAATAATAATAATAATAATAATAATAACAACAACAACAATAACAATAATTTTACTTATATCCCGCCCTTCCTGGCCAAAGCCAGGCTCAGAGCTGCTAACAACAGTAAAAATAGCACAATTTACATAAAATCACAGTCAATTAATTAAAATACATTCTAAAATCAATTCAGAATCAAATTAATGGCAACCATTGGGCTAGAGTTCTGTGAGGATTACAGAAGGAGAGAGGGGGTCAGACTGTGCCTATCAATCTAGAGCAATGGTTCACGGAAGGACACAGTTTGGGAACCAACAGTTGGGCTGAGCTGGGAGAATAGCAGCCAAGGAGAGAGGAACAGGAAGAGAGAGAGCTGGTTGAATCTCCCTCACTAGAAAGTATGCACCCCATGAGCCCAAGAGCCAGGCATCTGGATAGGGTAGCCTCTCAGAAGGCCCAGTGGTGGAGGGATCTCGTGGTGAGGAGATGGGAAGACGGAAGTAACTAGAGAGAAGTGGGAGAAACTCAGTTGGGTACACCTGCACAATGAGAAAGGACGCTTGTGCTCTGTTCAATCAGCCTCTTGTTTCTGCAAAAGACTGCTTTCGCTTCATGTTGTTATCTACAGAGAGGGGGAAGGTAAGTCTTGCCTTGCAACCTGACACTAAAGGAGCTTGTGGAAGTAATCTCAGAGCCACTGTCTATAATCTTTGAGGAAATTATTGGAGAACAGGTGAGGGCCCTGCAGACTGGAGACTATCAAACATGGTCCCCAATGTTGTGGCCATGGTCCAATCCAGGGGCTATCAGTGCCTCCCCGCACTGCTGCACGGTTTGGCAGTTTTAGCCTATCTCATAGCAACCATCACAATTTTTGGCAGATAAGGCATTGGGTTGGATCATTAACCCATAGGGCATCCTGCTAAAGGGGTCTGGGAGGGGGTGTCTCTATCCAAGAGTCCATACGAGGGGAGGGGGTCCATAGCACCCTTCAAAATGGTGGCCCCAATGAGATAACTCTGATGTGACGTATGGCATAGGGCAACTCTCAATCCAGGGTTGACCTAGCCTTTTCAATCAACCAGCAGGTGGGAGGCTTGATGCTGGATACATACCCAATGCCTTCTCCAAAACCTATTTACATCTGTAGTCAATAAAGTTGTGGCCTCTTTCGTCCCAGATAAGAGTAGGAAGGAAGATCCTTTTATGGTCAGAAGTACAGGAAGGAAGATCCTTTTATGGTTGAGAATACCAGAGCAGGAACATATGTGATGTCAACCTACATACATAGGCCAACGTGGTTGGGTTCCTAGGGGAGGAGGGAGAGGGTGCCTGGAGGATATATATACTGCATGAAACTTCTCATTTCTTTGGACTTGCTGTGGACTCACCACGCAAGTGCCTTCTGCTATCTAGAGAGCAGAATAAACTCTTTCTTTGAACCAACTTCGGTGTCATTTGACTTCCTTCCTCCTGTCCCCGAGCAACGCAGACCCAATCGGTGAACTCCAATAAGGCTACAAACCAAAGATCACAAGGCAGTTTACAATATATTTGTTGTCGTTTAGTCATTTAGTCATGTCCGACTCTTCGTGACCCCATGGACCAGAGCACGCCAGGCACTCATGTCTTCCACTGCCTCCTGCAGTTTGGTCAAACTCATGTAGGTAGCTTTGAGAACACTATCCAACCATCTCGTCCTCTGTCATCCCCTTCTCCTTGTGCCCTCAATCTTCCCCAGCATCAGGGTCTTTTCCAAGGAGTCTTCTCTGCTCATGAGGTGGCCAAAGTATTGAAGCCTCAGCTTCAGGATCTGTCCTTCCAGTGAGCACTCACTGATTTCCTTCAGAATGGATAGGTTTGATCTTATTGCAGTCCATGGGACTCTCAAGAGTTTCCTCCAGCACCATAATTCAAAAGCAGGCTCATTTATAGCTCACCCTTCCTCTTCAAAGAACAAAATAATATGCATACATGTGTGAACCCCCTCTTAATCAATCATCTTTCATTTAAGTGTTGTAGTATAACTGCATTGTGAACTGGATTGTTTATCAAGCATGCAGTTTAGGAAAAGCAAGGGCTATTAATATGCACAATTCTAAAAAAATAATAATTTAAAAATCACTGTAAGTCTAGCAGGGGATTTAACCAAGGCATCCTTAAGAAAGAGCAGCCTGTGCTCTTTAAAACTGGAATATTTGGATTTAAGCCAGTATACTCTATCTGAAGTTGATATGACATCCAGAATGTCAGTTTGGGGCTAAGAATATTACACCATTAAGTGCAACATTTCCACCAACCATACTTAGACATCCATCACATCCATGAAATTGATATGCAGTTTATGTAGATTGCATCCATTAAATCTGCAAAAATGCCACAGGACTATTTCAAATGTGGCCTCCCAAGCAAAGCACATGATCCATCTTGGCATTAAAATTAGGGTTGGAAACCAAGATAACTTTTTGTGTTGTGTGTGTGTTTCATGCCTTGCAAACTACTCTGAACTAACGAGGTTGGCTAAAACCTCATGTTTTCTTTCTGAGTAAGTCTTCTTTCCGATTTACAATTTTTCTTCTTTCTTACACACACACCCTAACATCTGGATAACCAATATAAGCCAATTACTTCTTAATCAGATTGGTACAGTTTAGAGATCTTTATTTAAGCAACAGTGCAATCTGAACATATTGTACTGTGTGTGGGCAGACAAACCCTTTCAAGCTATAAAGTCCTCATTTCTTACCAGCAAACGTAAGCTCAATTTCAAGGCTTCGGCCACAGTTACGGAGCCAAAACCACAGTACTCATGTGCAAGGGGGAAGTATCAAAAGACTGAAGACAAATCTGAGGTATTCTTAAATACAAAAAAGTAGTGAAAACTCCAATGCAATGCCGTAATAACTCACTCACTTACTTACTTACTTACTTACTTACTTACTTACTTATTTGCTTTTTACACTTATAAATCTCCCCTTATCCTGCAGTATTCCAGGACAGTGTCACTTATATTATAGAAGCCAAAGGACAATTAAGGTAAAAATAATTAAAGCAAATGCAGTTTGATCTTCACATTGCAGGCTGGAAGGGGCTGTGTCCAGAAGAGAATGGCTTCAGCTCACACTAAATACTCCAGGTCAGTATTCACGTGGAATACTGCAAGTCAGAATCTGGGAGGTCTGCAGCTACTGTGTAGTGCTGTCCAGCGATCTTAGACACATTTCTGAAGTTCAGAGGTGAGCATTGGCCAAAATGGCACCAACTACACACTATAGGAAGGCATCTCTCTTTCTCATAACGCTAGGACACCCAAGGAAGCTGAACATTGGATGATTGAGGACAGGCAAAAGAAAGTGTGTATTTGCATAGCAAACAAGAGGTAGTGATGACCACCAACTTGGATAGGTTTAAAAGATTAAACAAATTCATGGAGTATTCATGGCTTGCTAACCCTGGTGGCTATATTCTAACTCCACTGCTGGAGGCAATATTGCCTCCGAATGACAACTACTTGGATTCACAAGCAGGGAGAGTGCTATTACACTTAAGTCTTGCTTGTGGGTTTCCCCACAACTATCTGCTTGTCCATTGTGAGAACAGGATGCTGGACTTCATTGACCTACAGCACGGCTTGTAAGTTCTTTTTTGGAGGGGTTATACACACAAAACAGGACAGTGGGAACAGAGCATGCTCAGTGGCCATGGAATTCTGACTGACTGGGAGAGGAAGGAGAGAGGAAGGAAAAACAGGTGGGAGGGAGAATGGAATGGGAGTACAGTGGTACCTCGGGTTAAGTACTTAATTCGTTCCGGAGGTCCGTTCTTAACCTGAAACTGTTCTTAACCTGAAGCACCACTTTAGCTAACGGGGCCTCCTGCTGCTGCCGTGCCGCTGGAGCACAAATTCTGTTCTCATCCTGAAGCAAAGTTCTTAACCTGAAGCACTATTTCTGGGTTAGTGGAGTCTGTAACCTGAAGCGTATATAACCTGAAGCATATGTAACCCGAGGTACCACTGTATCTTATCAGCTCATTCAGTAGAGAATGAGACTCATAATCCCTTCCAACTCTAAGATTCTATGCTTGGAGGGCATGGTTGACTGATTAGAACAGTGAACAGGAGCACTCCTCACTTCTACATTTTATTGACATTCCCACTTGTAATATTCTTTTCATATTGGTATACAAGGCCATCCTTTCCTGCGTAGCTAGCAAACTCAAAAAAAAAATAATGTTTTAGATTTAATACCTGCAGGGAGGAATCTAAAAGTTATAAGAAACTAGCTTTCCAGTTGGAAATAAGAGTTACCTCCTTTGTCCTGCATGAATGTATAACAAAGAAGGCACAGAAACATAAGGATAAATCTTAAATATTTTTCCTTTCCAACGATGGAAATTCTACTGCCATTTCTCATAATGGTAATATAGTATCTGTTTTAAACATTAGTAGCCATTAGCAGGAACTGGCAGGAAGATCTCATGACCTTATTCCCCCCCCCCTGTTGTTTGAGTCCTTAATTTTTTTATTTCTATCCAGTTCCATTCTGAAGGCCAAAAATTGATTGTGTTGCAAACTGCAAGAGAAGAATAAATGGAAGACATATAAATCTAGATTTTAATTAAAATCCCAGCAAATGTACTCCCTACCCAGCAAACAAGCATACATTTTTGAATAGCCACTAACTGAATAGTTTTAATAGGAGCTTCAGATAGCATTTTCTGGTTCAACCATTAACAGGTAGTGTTATTATGCTGCATTGATATAGCTCTTGCACACAGTTGTTCCACCTCATTATGCGGATTAGGGAAGCTATTGCAAGGGAAGCCACTCACAGAACTACTCCCCTCTCCTCCCCTTGTGTGCCTCCCCATGGGCTCAAGGTGTTGGGAGAACCTGCAGAGCAGTTCAGAGTAGCTCAGAACCCAAATTACAAATGGAAGCAGATTCCAGTGACTCAGAGATTCCAGTTACCTCGGGCCCATGACCCCAACAGAGAAAGAGACAAATTAACAGAAACTATGGTTTATATCTGATTCTAATGTTGATAGTTAAGAAAATATATGTTCCTGCTCAAGTATGATAACCATGGAACACAAATTTTTGCTCCTTTCAGTTCTGCCAAGTCTTATTTATTTTTCTTTCTTCTTTTGGTGAACTATGGCCATTCCAATTTTAGCAAGCCTGATATTTGCACTTTCTCCCCAAATGGTAATAACAGGAGAGCATTGCACACACGCCCCTTTTCAAATAATTCAGTTCTACCAGATTTACATTACATGTTGAGTACAAAAGTCATTGCACAGGTGGTGGTGGATATTTTGCATGCATCCTCATGAGAATTCATGCCTCACAGTGTCAGTTCTAAATGCCTTTCCATTTCTTTTGCCCTGAAGACTATACTGTCCTTAGCAGTTAGATCAAGAAGCGCACATTTAAAGAAAATTCAGACAGTAGATTGTGAACGTTTTGGAAAACATTAAACACTCTGTTAAAGTAAAAACACAATTCTGTTATTATAAAAGGATGTAGCAGCTAAAGCAGAAGGTCACAGATCACACAAACAGTCAATGAAAAATAAATGAAAAACAGAAAAATGGGTCATCACATTGGCAAGGCGATGGCAGAGAGAAATTATTTGTCCTTATTCAAGCATTGTCAAACATGGCATACAGATGTCAAGGCCACCTATGGGACATAGTAATTCTAACACATTCCAACAGTACAAAAGTTAACCTGTCACTAAAATACCAGAGATACAGATATAAGCATTTTGCATGGAGCTGTCTCCATGCATAGACTAAATGTTCAGAGCAGGAGCTACATGCCTTGCTCCAATGTTTACACTTTGGGGAATGAAACGTGAAAAAGGGAGACTGTGAATCTACTGCTGCCATGCACACAAAGATTCTCACATGAATACGTGCAAAGATTTTGTGTGCATGCATGTAGCTGTATGTACAGAACTACCTCCCTTCACATTTATTTGTTTATTTCATAAAATGTATACACTGCTTGATTGTTATAAAGGGAAACCTTAAAGCAGTTTGCAAAAAGCAAAAACAAAACCCAGTAAAATTATCAGTAAAACCCCTTAAATTAAAAACCTTCCAATCATAATTAAAATCATAAATAGCCTAAAAACAAACAAAAAAGCATGCAAACTTTCTACATAGGCTTGTTTAAACAAAGCTATTTTTATCAGGTGCCATAAAGAGGTGCCTGTCTGATGCCAATAGGCACGGACTTCCAAATTGTGGGTGCTACCTCACTAAAGATTGATTTCTTGCAAATGGAGAATGGGTATTATGTGGCACCTGTAAGAGTGCCAGTTCTGCAAGTCAACATGGGCATATATGGGATAAGGCAATCTTTATAAGGGCTTTATATACTACTAGTCGCACCGTGAACTTGACCTGGTAGCAAAGCAGCGACCAGTGCAAGTCCCTGGGGAAAGGTGCTATATGCTGACAGGGTCTCACTTCTGTCAGCAATTATGCTGCAGCTTCCAGATCAAGCCCAAGTAGAACTCCACATATAACACACTGCAGCAATCCAGTTTCGAAGGATTACAGTTTTGAAGGACTACTGTGGCCAAGCTGAATGATGTTGTGAAACCACAACATTGCACTGCCGGTGAGGCTTGTGATGTCAGGGACGGGAACAGCCCTGCTCCACTTTCCATCTCTCAGCTAAGATACTTAAAATGGTAGAATCATGAAGAACTTACCAACCATAATTCACTGCCTTGTAATCAGACTGCAAGAGGCCAACTGAGCCTAGCTCTTTTCGAAGACAGAAATGTCATCACAATACTATTGTACATCAACAGTTTCCCATGGTACTTTTTAACGATGTCATCCCCCATGAAGATTATTCACTTACATGTAACCCTAAACTCTATTTTTTTAAAAAATATTTTTATTAGGAATTTAAACAAAACGTATTATCAATAAAAGGTTTGTGAGTGTTTATTCAAAGCCACATATAACCCTAAACTCTAAATCAGGGGGCCTAAATGCTTAGAGCAGGCAGGGGTGGAGGAAGGGGGGCAATGGGGGCGGTCTGCCCCGGGTGTCATCACTGAGGGGGCTGACATTCGGTGCACTGCCTGCCCACGACTCCCAAGCCTACCCTGAGCCATTGGGGGAAGGGGCAGAGCTGCACCGCCTTGCCAGCAGCCTTCCCCCTTTGTTTTGACAGCTTGGGGGAGGCTTGGGAGTTGTGGGCAGGTGGCGCGCTGTTGCCCCCCACTCCTGGACTGCTTCTGGGGTTGGGAAGCCTCACCCAAGCTGTCAAAAGGAAGAGGGAAGGAAGGAAGGTTGCTGGCAAAGCGACGTGACTCCCTTTCCCCTCCACGCCCAGGAAGCAGCCCCCCATGGGCAGCTTGCTCCACCCCCATGGGCAGCTCGCCCCGCCCCCATGGGCATCTCACCCCGTGGGACGCTCACCCTGCCCCCATGGCCCTGCCCCCAGGTGCACAGCATGTGTGCCACTCCAGGTGCCAGAGCAGCTAGTTCCGCCTCTGAGAGCAGGCTCCCTGGTGCAGAAGTTGCCGTTACAGCATTTGCCAGATGCATGGATTGGGCCACAAGGGCGCAACAGTGGGGCACGACCCAGTCTTGCCTCTTGCATAACGGTAATTGTGTGAAGGGGAAACAGCCAAATAGGACTACAGTCAAAGAGTAATGTTTGAAACTGCCCCTAGATAGTCATGGTTAGATATCACAGTGTGAAGTGGATTTGCACAAGGTGGTACCTACAGGACCACCTCTCCTGGTATGACCCACAGAGGACCTTAAGGTCCACAAACAACACTTTGGAAGTCCCGAGCCGCAAGGTGGTTAGATTGCTCTCAACTAGGGCCAGGGCCTTTTCAGTACTAGCCCCGACTTGGTGGAACGCTTTGTCACAAGAGACCAGGGCCCTGCGGGATTTGACATCTTTCCTCAGGGCCTGCAAGACAGAGCTGTTCTGCCTGGCCTTTGGTTTGGACTCAGTCTGACCCTTATGTTTCCCTCCCTTTATGGTTTTGATTTATGGGCTACTACTAAAACGAGGCTGCATTTTAAATTGTATTTTAACCCGTATTTTAATTAACTGTTGTTGTTTTTTGTTTTTGTTTTTCCTATTATGTTTTATTGTAATTTTATTGGTGTTAGCTACCCTGAGCCTGGTTCTGGCTGGGGAGGGCGGGGTATAAATAAAAAATTATTACTATTATTATTGTTTAAATATAAGGTTATCATGCATCACTTTTTGTTCGGGGTCAGGAGAGAATTCTCTCTTTTTTCCCCCACCCATGCTTATTCATGACCATATGTGTCTAGTCTCTTTACAAATAACTGAACCTACCTCCTCCATAAACATTCCACTGTGTGCCAGAGACAGCAAATGCATGCAGGCCATTTAAGCCTTTCCAGAGCATTGACTTACGTGTAATGGGTTGCTACCTATTCTGAAATCAGGTCTAGTCTAGGCCAGTAGGGCACTTTATCACTGAAACTGCTGGATCTAAAGGCAAACCCTAAGTGAGCATTAATGGAGTCATGAAATTGGGGCAGACAGCCTGTCCAAATGTGATTTGCGATACATTAGCTTTCTGCAATAACATATTAAACATTTATCAGTTTTGAAGATCAATAAGCCATACATTTCGGGTGCTTAGAAGTTTGAATAACATTTCAGGGTATGATGAATTGTCAGTTTAAATGTAAACTTGTGCATAATGGTTTTAAATTATTTGCGTATACCTTCCCTTAGTTCTGCATTATTGCCTCCTCCCCATTCAAACATTCTTCAAGGATTGCTTGGTTATCAAAAAAACAAGAAGCGCTTGAATAAAACCTTCTACAATGGAAAATCCAAGCATTGTCACTCAGTGGTGGCTGGTGCCCATTAGACCAGGTGGGGGTTCAAGGAGGTAACCGGGTACAACCATCAAGCAGTCATAGGGGCATGGCAAGTTGTCCTGGTTTTCTCCCTGTTCACCTCCCTTTCAAAACTACTGTGGACACTTAAGTACAGGTAACTCCCCATTTACACAGCTGTTACATTCCCAAGTAAGTTACATTGTTAATTTGGAGGATTCCTTTGAAATGTGACCACAAACGGTGAATTGCCAATAAAAGTCAGTGGAGGCTATTCCATTAGGGCAGGGATCTCCAACTCATTGCTGGTGAAGGCCCAGAACAGGGGTGCCAGACTCTGAGCTACTATTTAAAAAGGAAAAGTAAGTTTCCAACCCTTCTAGAAAGTTATGAAGCAAAATGTGCAGGTACTCATCTATGCAATTTCTGTTGAATGAGCCAGCCTGACTGCTCAGTGATTTTAGACAATAAATGAAGTTAGAGATTGATAAGTGAGTTGTTTGGACACCAGACATTTGCGCCACATTTTCTCATCTCAGGCTTAAAGGTGGGGCCACATGAAACATGAAGTAATAGTAGTAGTACTAGTAGTAATTTATTTATACCCCACCAATCTGGCTGGGTTTCCCCAGCCACTCTGGGTGGCTCCCATCATCATCATCATAAGCGATAAAAGATCAAACATTATAAACTTCCCTAAACAGGACTGCCTTCAGATGTCTTCTAAAAGCCAGATAGTTGTTTATTTCCTTGACATCTGATGGGAGGGCGTTCCACAGGGCGGGTGACACTACCGAGAAGGCCCTCTAGATTGTGTTTAACAATCCACAGGTTAGAAATATAACTCCACTCAGCAACAGTTTGAAAAGCTTTTGCCAAAAAGTATGGCTGTCCATTCACAAAGGCAAGAAGTGTGCATGCATGTTCATGTGTGTGTACATGTGCACGTGCACATGCACATGCACATGCACATGCATTGTATTGCGTGCATGCACAAACTCCTTGCCCATGCTTCAGGTAGTACAGAACTGATTCAGGCTAATTTTGCCAGTCCTGTAGCTCACTTGAAAGCAAGGCTTGGTTGCTAATCAGGGCTGCAGGCAATGCTTCAACTGATTCTGTACTGAAAGTACAAAGGGGCATAAATGCTTTTCTGTTTGAGAAAAGAGGGAACACTCATCGCAAAGAACAAATATCAGAAGCTCACTTACATCCAGTTCACTTTGTAGAATTAAGACATCCTTTTTTTGTTTGGCAGAGCAAGTATTACAACGCTACCACTGAAATGCTTAAGTCTAGCCCCACTGGAGTTTCCTGATCAACTGCTATTCTGCTGGATGACAGCTGTCTCAATGGTGCTTTTGCTTACCCCCAAGCATCAGGTTTTTGTATCCCCACTGACTTTCTTTTTAGCATACTCAAAGTACAGGCTTTTATGTATCTCCTGAAAAGGGTTTTTGAGAAAGTGCAGCTACACAAAGATGTCATTGATGTGAGACTTGGATTTCTCTGCCAGGCAGACACATAGTGCAATTTGATTTCCCCATGGTGGATATCTTTCTGGTAAATGATTAGGTTTCTAAATGATATTTTGATGCTATTTTCCCCCAAAACACCTTCCTTCCTCCTCCTCACAATACCCAAAACACTCTGATTGTTCCATCCCCCTCACCTTTCCATTCCTTCAGTTTCCTGCCTCATATTGCGGGCCTGGGCCAAAGCATAGTGATTTTATCTTGCAACCTTCCACAAATCTGGATGGCTTCAGAGTGTACTCCCTTCCTTCTGTCATTAAGCCAGGGAAAGCTGCCTCCTAACTGAAAAAGGAATCATTTAGGGCTGCTTCCCATGTTATAAGTTTCCTTCACAGGATTGTCACATAAGTCCCTCTACATCAAAAATCCACAATGTGAGAATAGTTGATATAATAATAATAAGAATTATTTATTTATTTATTTATTTATTTATACCCCGCCCATCTGGCTGAGTTTCCCCCGCCACTCTGGGCGGCTCCCAATCAAGTGTTAAAAACAGTACAGCGTTAAATATTAAAAACTTCCCTGAACAGGGCTGCCTTCAGATGTCTTTTAAAGATAGGATAGCTGCTTATTTCCTTCACATCTGAAGGGAGGGTGTTCCACAGAGTGGGCGCCACTACCGAGAAGGCCCTCTGTCTGGTTCCCTGTAACCTCACTTCTCGCAATGAGGGAACCACCAGAAGGCCTTCGGCGCTGGATCTCAGTGTCTGGGCTGAATGATGGGGGTGGAGACGCTCCTTCAGGTATACAGGACCAAGGCCATTTATATGTATGTTTTATTACAAGATGGGCATTCTAGGCATTCAGATCCAGGATAACTCAGCATCCCTGTGGCTGTACCACTTTTCACAATCAAATTCATCGTGCATACCCAACAGTGGAAAAGGAGGGAGTAGGCTCATGATGGAGAATCCTCTGTTACCAACTAGACCTTTAATATGGCCTCAGCATGGGTACAAACTTCATGGGCATAGAAACTAGGTCTTGTGGATGCCCCTAAGTTAGGGGTTGGGTTTGTCACAACGTTTCTACAACCCACCAATGTGAATTCACAAATGTGTGGAAAACTACTTGCTAATTCTGGTTGCCGGTTCATTTCTTGTCCCAATTCAAGGTGCTCATGCTAGTGTTTAAAGCCCTAAATGACTTAGGCCCCATGCATTAGACAGACCGCTTCCTTCCCTACAGACCCTCTCAGAAGGTCCCTCATGGTGGTTCCTTTGCCCTCAGAGGTGAGGTGAGGTATGACCTGGCAGAGGGCATTCTTTGTGATAGCTCCTAAAATGTGGAATTAGCTCCCCACAAAAGTGTGTCCAGCACCTACATTGTACTGTTTTTGTTGTATGCTGAAGACATACTTCTTTATCCTGGCCTTTGACATTATATATATATATATATATATATATATATATATATATATAGTTGTCACCTACCCTGAAACTGTTAAGTTGTGGGTGAACATATCAGACGACACAGTGATTCTTCAAACAGCTCTTGTTTATTCACAGGCCAGGACAGAACAGAACAGAAGGGTTCAGTCAGCCTGCTTATATACAGAGCTCCAGTACAACGTAACTGTAACAATTTTCTAAAACTATCCAATCACTGAACATCACTTTCGATCCCTTATTTGCATAACTATCTACAGTATCCCCCTGCTGGCCCAGGGTGAGAACTTCAGTACATAAAAGGAACCTTCTGATGAAGGTTGGGTAATAACAAGATGACAACAACTCATCTCATTGTCAGATCCAGCTATAAAATATTTTCATGTAGTGATTTTGCAAAATTAAAATCCAGGTATTCCACCCTCCTGCTGCTCACTGCACAGTTAAATAATATGTGGTGGTAAAAGGGAGTCTGGAGCTCCATTTTCTTGGAAGTCCCATATCTGAGTGGGGAAATGAAAGCAGAGATTGTCAGGGCTGTTTTACACATCACAAAGCAATAAGCCCAGATTTTCCACTGATGTACCTTCAACAGGGAGTCACACAACCAACTGAACAAAACTATACACAGACTACATCAAACAGATTGTGTTTCTCTCCCATAACTGGTTTATGTTTGTGTATAATTTAAATATAGATCTGCAGATCTCAGGGGGATATACTGTGGTGCTACAAAAGTCAGGAGATGTAGGATTTCATTTTCAGTGTGTTTCAGACTGGCTTCTTTCATCTCTAACAGAGTACTCCAAATCCTGAAGATTTTCTGAAACTGATAGTCTGTTTGAGGAAGACACCAGGGGATTATCTCTCTCTGTGTGCTAATGGCTTGTACCTCATCTCTTTTAGAACGCTTGCCCTACATCTTTGAAATCCCTTGTAGTAGACAATTCCCTAAATCTCCCTCCTACATTGAAAGCCACTCAGGCTTGCCTCAGTGCAACTTAATTCATTCTTAAGGATGTGTATAGCATTCAGCTTGTACATGGGCATTTTGCTTCTCTCTATTTGTACACTTGAAAATCATCTGAAGAACATGCCGCTGAACTCCAGGAAAATGTGGAAAGTGGCAGTGCGTTGTGGGTTCGGTCAGACTGAAGCCACTGCAAAATTCAGGGGAATGCAATGAGTGGTAATCAACTAAACTTTACTCAGAGTAGACCTATTCAAATTAATGAACATGATGAAGGCCCCAATCTGTACTATAAAGAGTCATGGCTTCCTCCAAAAAAGGGGGGAAATGTAGATTGCTAAGGGTGCTGAGAGTTGTTAGGAGACCCCTATTCCTCTCACAGAACAACAGTTCCCATAAAGTTTGGCAATCAATCTCTCCTCCCAGGGAACACTGGAAATGGGGGGGGGGGGGGAGAGAGAGAGAGAGAGAGAGAGAGAGAAAGAGACTGGAAAAACAGGGGGAAAGCAAGATTTCTTTTCTTGCAGCCATCAAGAGGCTACTCTATAGACTTGTGAATTTTAGGGACTTGTCCTATCAAAGCACCTTTTGCACTCCACGATCATTTTGCTGAACAGGAGCCTGCAAGTTTGCAGCCATATTTTGCTCTCTGCAAAATTTGGTGGTAACTCTCTAAAGCTTCCATATTGTCTGAGCTGCCCTCAAACACGATGCTTTTCAGTAGAGTCATTGCACTAGATTAGCTCTGAATGTGCAGGTGATGTACATGCAGGTGATGTTTGCCACCCTTCCTGCTGCATAACTTATTATACTTCTGTTCCACCTTGATGCTTTGACTCACCTCTCGTTGGTACTGTAATGCAGCCCTAGTTTTGCATACATATTGGGCGGCTTCATAGTTAATGGCAGAGATGGAGAAGCTTTGGCTGTTCGGATGTTGTTGAACCACAACTCCTATCATCCCTGACCTTTGGGCATTTCTGGCTCGGACTAATAGGAGTTGGTATCCGACAACACCTGAAGGTTCCCCCATTCCCGCTTTGTGGAATCAGGACATGATGAGGTTTGGTGTTTTTCTTTCAAATATAAGTATGCCTTTATTTAAAAGCAGAATATATTGTAGCTAACGGAAGAGTCCAAGGCTGCAATGGCGTATGAAGCGACTTTTAATTCATCTCTTCAAATCATCAACATTTCAAGTTAACATATAGCCTTCCAGCTACAATGTAATAATACAAATGAAACCATTCATCCAGAACCCAGTTCAAAGATAACATCTTCAGTACATTTCTCTTTGTAGAAACGCGTGGTTCTGAATTAACAAGACACAAAAGAATAAAACCATCTGAGACAATTTGTCACACACATGAAAAGCCAATAGACTGAGTACCTTGAGTCTTGTTGGGGAGCAGCAACGTTCTTTGGCTAGTGGTAGCTATTAAAAAGGATCCATTTACAATTGCGTTGTCACCGAATAAGATAGATGGGTTTAGAGAAAGAGTTCAGTGAGGAGTTTATTTTCATCATTAATAGATGAAGAGCTTCACCACTTTATGATAAAAGAGTCAGTAGAAGACCTACCACCATTTGAGATAAACCAGAGATATAGTAGCAATATGCTGCTACCACTTTCAGCTCTGATACCAGCAGGGGTTGTATATATGCCACTGCTTGGAATTAACTAAGTTCAAGAAAGTTCCCTGAATTAGTTCAGAAATACCTGATCTACACCTTCAAGTACAGTGGTACCTCGGGTTAAGTACTTAATTCGTTCCGGAGGTCCATTCTTAACCTGAAACTCTTCTTAACCTGAAGCACCACTTTAGCTAATGGGGCCTCCTGCTGCCACCACGCTGCCGGAGCACAATTTCTGTTCTCATCCTGAAGCAAAGTTCTTAACCTGAGGTTTCTGGGTTAGCAGAGTCTGTAACCTGAAGCATATGTAACCCGAGGTACCACTGTACTTCCCATAACTGCAGAACGAATCGAAACTGAATTAAGTTCAGGAAGCTGGCCTGGCTTATATTTTACAATTTGCAGGGTTTAGGGTGTCTCTGAATACAACCTACACCACCACCGCCCCGCCCCACCCCCCTGCAACTCATAACATTAATATTCTATGCTGGGTTGCCAGATCACATAACTGAGTTGAATGGTCTTAGGATTCAGCCTATAGCACACATACACACTGCCCTGCCCATGACACACCCCTTTGGGGAACTCAAAGCTAGCTGAGCCTCCACTGAACTGGGATAAGGCAGTTACACCAGTGTATCAACAGCTGAGCTGAGGTTGGGAGCTTAGCAATGGTTGAGCCAGGAATCACCATCACAGATCTTGCCATAGGATTGTCCACTTAGTCCCCAACCTAAAACCTTTTATTTCAGAAAACCTATTTAGACACGTCATTTAGTTATCTATACTTAAAATAAGATTAATAATTGATTTATATTCCTAAGTGATTATTATATTATATTATATTATATTATATTATATTATATTTAATGTATTTTGGACAAGTACAAAAACCAATACCAACAATACCCATAAAACAACATATGGAATTCTCTATGTCTATTATATAAATGTTGACACAGTTAGAAGAAGAAGAAGAAGAGTTTGGATTTGATATCCCGCCTTTCACTCCCTTTAAGGAGTCTCAAAGCAGCTAACATTCTCCTTTCCCTTCCTCCCCCACAACAAACACTCTGTGAGGTGAGTGGGGCTGAGAGACTTCAAAGAAGTGTGACTGGCCCAAGGTCACCCAGCAGCTGCATGTGGAGGAGCGGAGACTCAAACCCGGTTCCCCAGATTACGAGACTACCGCTCTTAACCACTACACCACACTGGCTAGAGCTAGATTAGCCTTAGTTCTACCTGCTGATGCTTTTTTTCTAAATAAAAAAAATAAACAAGAATCACCTGGGAGAGGATGCTGTGGCGATGGTTGTAGAACCCTCTCCAAGGCTATAGAAGCTTATACTGTTTGTGAAAAGTCTCTTGTTTCAGTAAAGTTTCATGGGAATCTCAAAGGCTTTTTCCATCTTCCCAGCAAAATTCACTTCTCCAGATTATTCCATATGAGCCAATGTTTCTTGCCAGTCATCAGATCTTACATTTGTTCTAATTCAGACCTACTTCCTTTGACTTTTATGAACAATGAACACTTGCTTTTCTTATTGCTTCTTTTGACTTCAAGTTTATATGGTTTTAACTTTGGAAAAGCACTCTAAGATGTTCACATGAAGGGTGCTATTTAAATGATAAATTTATCTTTTAGGTAGAGTGTGAAAATTATAAAAATTCATCATTAGGAATGGCTGCCAAATCATAGAGGGGTATTTCCCCCCCTTCCCCATCAGCAATATGTGTAGTCATCATTCAAATCTATAGGTGATTTAGGAAGATGCAGTAGCTACCTAAAGTAATAGATAAAGTCTTAGCTCAATGCCCAGTCTTTAATCAGACTGTTCTGAAGCTATCAAGTAAAGGACTTTTTAGAGTGATCAGTGTAGCAATTACATTTTTTTCAGGACACCAAATTGTGGAAACATTTGCTCCATTTAAACAAGACCTTCCACCAAATTGGAAAGAAGGGGTCTGATCCTCAGTTTTTCTTTCCGTAACGCATAAGGAATCAAGAGTTGGGTCAAATCAACACCATATGGTTTTTAACAACAAAGCCTTACAGAAGACACTAACTGAAAAAGGTTAGTAAACATGACTGCCTACAAATCCACGTAAGGCCATAATGAAAACACTGAGAAAAAATGAAAACACACAAATCAGAAAATAAACAGCATCTAAAACTAGTTAAAACAAAAACCTAGATACCACTAAAAGCGCATGAGAACAGAACAGATTTTGTCTGGCATCTAAAATGTAGCAATCAAGTTATCAGATGAATATGTTTAGGGAGAGCATCCCAGAGTTTGGGTGCGACTACAGGGATAAAAAAATACCTGTCTACTCCAAGGTCTCCTAGGAAAGGGCCTCTGAATATTATCTCAGCTAATGGTAAGATACCTGCACTAGAAGACAATCTTTGAGATATCCCAGGCCACTTGTGGGTTCCTTTGTGAAAACTGGGTCCAGAAGCTAAATGGAAGTTGATGAAACTCTTCTAACATGATGATATATTGGATGAGATCCAAAGTCATATTAGCAGATGCAATGGGATTTCCCCATCCTTCTCCCCTCTCTGCAGTACCCCAGCACCCCCAATCTGCTCCAGAGGGTCCACCTACACCATAGATTAGAGCAAATGTTGGGTATGTATAAAGAGCTGCAGTGGGCAGGGGAATATGGTCCTATTTGCACAAGTTATGCAAGTATGTAATGCAAGTAGGACAGTTGGATATCAACCAGTACATAATCGAAGTAAAAAATTCTTTCCTGTAGCACCTTAAAGACCAACTAAGTTAGTTCTTGGTATAAGCTTTCGTGTGCATGCACACGAAAGCTTATATCAAGAACTAACTTAGTTGGTCTTTAAGGTGCTACAGGAAAGAATTTTTTACTTCGACTATGGCAGACCAACACGGCTACCCATCTGTAACTGGAACCAGTACATAGTCAGCATCGTTTCATGCTTTACTTTTTGTCCTTTAAATAATATGCATTCTTGCTTTGAAATTTGACAACACATCAGTAGGTCATGGGAATTCTAATAAAAAGAGTGAACCATTGTATCCAGTATAAAAAGCAACCTACCTACATTTTAGAAAGCATTTTTTAACACTCTTATCTGGGCATTAGGAATGGTGTTGAAAAAAACTGAAACTGCATTGCTTTTCATAAAAGAGAAATTTCATGTGGTCTAGCAATCCTCTTCATAATGTTCGATGTCCATAGCATGTTCTTCCCAAATCTGAAAGCAGCAACTTTGCATTTCAAGGGCAACACTGATGCTACTGAATACTCCTTTGGTGATTAATCAATATTCTAGTAAGATGTAGGGATAATGGATCTTATTATGACAAATAATTGCCATAAACATTCTCCTTGAGCTCTGAAAAGCTGATGATATGCTTTCACATTATGGATGGCTCTACAAATGGCTCTACAAATTGCCTTCAGAAATCACATGTGAAGTAATACATATACAACTGTAGATTCAACTTGCCTAAACTGAAGCATTTCTTACTTTGGGAGACAAAATTCATCAGCGGTAGTGCACACTTATCTGAGAGTAAGCCCCACTTTTGGCTTACTTTTGAGTAAACATGCAGAAGATTTTACTGGGTTGTAGATCCATTGGCATTAATAAACCTTAGTCATGTTCATTGACAAACATTGGATACAATCTACTGCATTTATCAGTTGTATTTATTTATATACCACTCAGTCATTAGCATGTATAAAGACAAATCATACAGAGAATAAAACAATAAGAACTCATCACAAACTCAAACAGGAAACCTGAACTCTACCCTAAATAAGAAAGTCTTTGTCATCCACCTGAAGTACAACAAGGGGGGTGTCTTCCTAACTTCAAGTGGGAAAGAGTTCCACAGTGTTGGATCCACCATATTTAACTTATGGCTTCTAGTAGATATGAGCTGTGTATACCAGCCTGGGATACCCAACCTGGGTGAGTGGGTGGGTGGGTGGGTGCCAGTCATAGCCAATCCAGACTTCACCAGGGAATGATAGGGAATGACAACAGGGCAACATTCATCCCCTCTGAGCACTAGATCCTTCCCAATTACCCTCTGAACCAAAAAACAGGAGTAGTGGTATGTGTTGGTTGCATGATGTACTGAGACAGCACCCATGGTTGTCAGGGCAGCCATGAAGCCCTGATCTGCCCCCCAGACAAGGCAGGGTTAAAATGAACAGTGAAGTCTTTCAGTGAACAGTAAACGTCCTGGGATTCTCCAACACCAAATCAAAGGCCACCTCCCTGACCTCAGTCAGGAAGGTGGTTGGGGAATGGGGTGGTTTGTACACTGACAATATCCCTGTTCTTGTTCCTCCAAAGAATCATGGGAATTGTAGTTTAAGAGAGCTGAGAGTTCTTGGGAGTCCTCTGCTTCACTCAGAGAGCTACAATTACCAAAGTTCCCTGGGAAGAGGGATTGATTGCTAAACCACTCTGGGAATAGGGGTCTCCTAACAACTCTTAGCACCCTTGTTGTTTAGTCGTGTCCGACTCTTTGTGACCCCATGGACCAGAGCACGCCAGGCACTCCTGTCTTCCACTGCCTCCCGCAGTTTGGCCAAACTCATGCTGGTATCTTCGAGAACACTGCCCAACCATCTCGTCCTCTGTCGTCCCCTTCTCCTTGTGCCCTCCATCTTTCCCAACACCAGAGTCTTCTCCAGGGAGTCTTCTCTTCTCATGAGGTGGCCAAAGTGTTGGAGCCTCAGCTTCATGATCTGTCCTTCCAGTGAGCACTCAGGGCTGATTTCCTTAAGAATGGATACGTTTGATCTTCTTGCAGTCCATGGGACTCTCAAGAGTCTCCTCCAGCACCATAATTCAAAAGCATCAATTCTTCGGCGATCAGCCTTCTTGATGGTCCAGCTCTCACTTCCATACATCACTACTGGGAAAACCATGGCTTTAACTATACGGATTTTTTAGCACCCTTAACAAACTACAATTCCTTGGGGGAAGTCAGATGGGGCCTCGGTTTCAGCCACCTGGCATTACTGCTGCCAGCCACCATGGCTCACCAATAGAAGAGACTGCTGCAAAAATGCACTTTGCCTAGCCCCCCTAAATCCTGCATCTGGCCCTGTTCAGGGGTACCATGTAGAGGGAACAAAATATATATCCATTGCATTAGGATCTGTAGAAACCGAAGACTCTGTTGACTTGCTTGTCCTTAACCTCTTTGTCGTTCAATGCTAAAGCCTTTCTCGCTGCAGCTCCTCTTTAAGAAAAATCTTAAAAGTACTTTAGCCTGCTGACTAGTGACATTGCCAGTGCAGGGCAAGATGCTCAGGAGGTGGAAAGAATCCCCCCTCCATCATTATTATTTTAAGGGCTCTCTCTCCCACCCACCCTGCTTCCAGGCAGATCTGTCTCAATGCCTTTTGCCTGTAAGGGAACATACTATTTTCTCTCTTCCTTATGTAAAACTGATTTCTCCTGGCTCCTGTCACGCAAATATGCTTAGAATAGAGTTGAGTATTTGTGACTGCAATGTACGTCTACCGAGAGGGAAAGGTTGCCAGCAGGAAGTGTCCTTTTGGGTGCTGCTTGTCTGAGGTAAACTATTCTTTTAAAAGAAAATATATCTGACTGTCATCTTAGGTCTGCTTCAGTAAATCAGGAAGATTAAAGATTTGACACAGAACAGGGAGCAAACACACACACATGCGCTTGCACACCGAAAAAACATCCTCTGGCAAATGGGGATAAGTCTTTGGTGCCAGATACTGAATGCACTTCCTGTACTTATCATTTCCCCCTAATTATTTCAATGAAGCTTGCTTCCAAGTCAATGCTTTAGGACTGTAACCTGTATCTTGCAACTTTTAGGAACCTTATTGAGATCTTATTAATTTATTGTGCAGATGAGGCACCTCATCAAATTTGGGAAAGGGCCGTGACTCAGTTGTTGAGTACATATTCAGTGTGCAAATGGCCCCAGGTTCAATTCCTGACATCCTCAGGTAGGGGTGAGAAATCCTACTGTCTGAAACCCTAGTCATTGACAATCAGTGTAAACAGTATGGAGTTAGATGGACTAATGTTCAAACATAGTATGATGGAGATATGGGTGTGTGTGTGTGTGTGTGTGTGTGTGTGTACCTAGGCATTCTAGAAACACAGGGTGAATAAAAACATAACAATAAAACCATACCACAATGAATCCGCATCTTAATTTATCCCACCTTTAATTTGGTCTCTTTCCTTTCACTCCCAGACAGTACTGATAACAAACTAATTGAGAGTACAGTTAATCCTCGCTCATTCTGATCTTCTTAAGTAACAGATGCCTCAATGCACCAGGAACAAGTGGTTATCTTACCAACTGGGATCAGTCTGAAGTCAAGCACTCACTGATATGAGAACCATCTTGACAGGCCTGGTCCTGTCATGGTCTCTAGGGAGAATGTCTGGGTGTACCCATGGCAACTATTTTTGTTGGCACAATCCTTGATGTAATTGAAATATTTGTGATAAAGATATGACAATTGTAGTGTGTATGACTCAGACAGAAACTTTGTGGGTCATATTAACCTACTACTTATGTGCATGGGAATCTAACTTTTTCCAAGTCAAGTGATTATTTTCATCTACTGACTGGCTCTTCAGAGTCCCACACAGCAGTCCTAAATTCTATCAGAAGATGCCAGGAATTCATTTGAGAAACTTCCATATGCACTACTACGCTTTCAAATGCACCAATGCCCTTCACCAGTCAAGACATTTTACTCCTCTGGAGCAGCTCTGTGGGTCGGCAGAGTAATCCAGCCACCTAAGGCAACAGGAAGTGATGGCAGGTTTTTGGAGGACAGAGCTATGTGTGCCTGCAAGCCAGTCCAAGCTGCCCAGCTGCCCCTACCTCCCACAGATATAATGGAGGATGATAACCCATCACCAGTGTTGAAGTTAGATTTAACTGCAAGTCCAGCCATGGAATGGGAGGGGACACCATTTTCTTCAATGCCTTGAGCCAATTGTGCCACCCTAATCCTTCCCTCCCTTTCATGGATCACTGCCTTGTCATGGTGAAGGGGCTTGAATAACTCAGAGAAGCTATGAGCTATGCCATGCAGGGCACCCAAGACAGACAGGTCATAGCCGAGAGTTAGACTAAATGTGATCCACCTGGAGAAGGAACTGGCAAACCAGTATTTTATAATAATAATAATAATTTATTATTTGTACCCCGCCCATCTGGTTGGGTTTCCCCAGCCACTCTGGGTGGCTTCCATAGAAACCAAAAATACACTAAAATATCACAGATTAAAAACTTCCCTGAAGTATTTTGCCAATAAAACTCCATGGACATAAAAAAGGAGAAGTTTTGAGAAGAAAGAGAGTTTCCAAGGCATGCTCTGGTTCATGGGGTCACGGAGAGTCAAACACGACTACGCTGACTAAACAACAACAAATCTTTCCCTGAAGCTTCCCCAGTTTTCACAGTTTGTTCTGTTGCTGAAATGTTCCTTCGCTTACGTACATGGCAATCTTAGGCATTTCTATTCAGAAGAAAGTCCAGTTGAGCTCAGTGGGAATATGTTTTCTTAGGACTAGAGACATCAGAAAGTTTTCTAAAGGCAGAAATATTGGAGAATTTGGGGGGGGGGGGGAATGGGAGCAGAAATCACTGATGTTTGGCTATTCATCCCCAGTCCATAATAAAAAACAATCCAGAGAATATGATCGGAATCCAGTGCTGTTGCTTTCAGGCAACCAAAAATACATCATTGTAATCCATTACTTTTTCACATTTGCGCACTGTACGTCCTTTCCATTGATGTGAATGGGGTTGAATAACACAAGGACAATGTAATTTATGCAACTTACAGCATTAATTGCATAAGTCAAGGAAAACAAGGTACTTTTCGACAGAAGATGAAACGCAGCGAAATGGAACCAGTGCTGCATATTACAAGTATAGGGTAGAAAGGAAAACAGTATCTTCTTGCATCCTTACCTAAAGACAACAGAAGCATTTTTATGTGGGCTACAGAGAGAATATGGCTTCAGGTGCAGGAGAATGAAAAGAGAGTAATCTCGCTAATTAATATTGGTGAATCTGTCTTTTTCAAGCAAAGTACATATTTAAATGGGCCAGACACTTCTTTTTACGAAGGGTGGTGATGAAGCAGAACAACTGCTTGCTCTGAGCCTGCCTGCTTGCCTGCCAGAAACTTTTAGTCTCTGATGTGGATGAATATTGCAATTCAATTATGCCATCGCTCTAATAATAGCCAGTGGAGCTTTAATCTTATTTAGTCATTTGATCTTGTCCCGCTTTAATTGGATAATTGTTGATTGTTAACTTTATTTGGCTTTTTCAATTAGCCTAATTCCTGGATAATGTTGAGACCGGCTAAAATGCTAACACTACACTCTGAAACTGTAGCAACTCCATTAAAGTCAACTGAGCCACCGAGCTGTTTCGTTTATCTGGAGTATGCATTAAAATAATCAAAACATGGGCACATAATGCTATCTGCGTAAGGTTACATCAATATGAGGCCGCAGGGCAAAGAGGGGCAAAGAGGATTCAGCAAACAGAAACAATTGACCAAGCTTTGCTGCCAGGCAGATGCCAAAGATACATAAATGGAACTTGTGAGGCAATAATACTTGGAAGTTCACTTGCAAGGGACATGGAAACTGAACCTGAAATCTGCCTTATGGGAGATATCTGGAGCTGTGCTTGATGATAGCAGTATAATTTGTTAGAAGTACTTCCCTTTCCTACATAATCCATATTTGGCCAATATCTTTATTAGGCCAACTAAAACTCCACAATCCATATTAGTTTCATATTGGGGGTGGGGAGGGAATGTGGACAGTGTTCAGTCAGCCTCACTGCTTTCAAAGCCCATGGACTCTGAGCTGGGAAATTGTTGTGTTGAAGCAGACCTCTCAAACACAACTGTCCTTTATCACTGTATAATAGGAATGGAAAAAGAGACTCTCCCTGCAACAGCATGCAAACTACAGGAGCTCAAAAGGTCCAAAAAGCATTACACCGAAACACAGCACCTGCTGGTGTACATGGCAGAAGCACAGAAAAACACAGAGCTATAGCAGAGAAAAAAACAGAGAATACAAGCAAAAAAAACAAGTTGCATGAGGGAAGCTTGAGCTGACTCGGATCTCTTTGCTGACTCAGGAAGTGGTAAAATCACCCTGAATCGCCCCAGTTTGCCTTGTTATTCAGCACAGAACAGTTACACAGGTGTAGCTCCAGACGACAAGGCCCAAGATCAGGGATGGTAGGAGCTGTAATGCACCAATAACTGAAGGGCCTCACAGGCTCCCCACCCTAATGGTCCTTCATGAAGACACCTTGCTGATCCTAAGCAGGTATGAGTTGAGTTAATGTGACCATCTGGGAACTCCATGTACAATACTTTTGAGTTCCTTAGTGGAATAAAGGCAAGGGGGAATAAACACTAAATAAATACATAGGGTCTCTTGTAAATAACTTTTGGTGCTCTGCTAGTTCAGTCCTTTCATTAAAGATGCTGAGGATTGACCTTAGAACTTCTGCATGACCCAGTGAGCTGGGTGTCCATATTTCCATTATTTAAATACATGATTTTTGATGAAATAGTATAAGAATGGTATATATTAAAGAGCTATAGAATTTCTATCCATTTATCTTGTCATAAAAAGAAATCAGTTGTGAAACTATGATGTAGACCAGAAAATATATATGATATTTTGAGTGTCCTTATCTTCCAAAGGAAAACTTATATACAGTACTTAGCTACGCAGTTTTCAGCACATGATATTTTCTTTTTTGCCTGGAAAGTGAATTGAAAAGATGCCACTTGACAAATTCCTTTTCCTTTTCTTATAGATGCAAATCATTGGCTTGCTTAAAGAAACTTCTCTGTTCATCCTAGCTGTCCAAATGTACTTCTTTGCAGACAGGAGTCTTTAAAAATAGAAAAATGTAACAGTACATCTGCAAATGTGCTATCAATCACAAATATCTACAAGAAGCAGAAAATAACATTATGGCACTTACCATCTTGAGCACAGCTCTGCTAATATGTAGATTCCATTTCCCAAGCTACAGAACTGATAGGATTTGGCTTCTTGGCAAAATGCATATATTTTCTTGATTTCTTTTCATCGATAGATTCATTTTTTAAGAAATAATGAGTACAACCATAAGATGATTTATTTATTGATTTGATTTACATTTTTAAAACCTGCGAGCTCCGATCCAAAGGAAGTTAGCTAAGCCCCATCAAAAACAAAGTAGTTATGATGAATTTGTCACATTTATTTCTAACAGATTTGTGTGAATAGTTTTCACTGCAATAGGACCATATAGTAAAAAGTATGGAACCTGGCAAAACAACAACAACAACAATACACAAAGGAGGCCAACTTGAAAGGGGCACACGTGCCGCCTCACCCTCGCGATTGAGGGGACCTGGGACTTCCCATCATTACTTCTATGCTATACAGTGGTACCTCGGGTTAAGTATCTAATTCATTCCAGAGGTCCGTTCTTAACCTGAAACTGTTCTTAGCCTGAAGCACCACTTTAGCTAATGGGGCCTCCTGCTGCCACTGCGCCACCAGAGCACAATTTCTGTTCTCATCCTGAAGCAAAGTTCTTAACCTGAGGTACTATTTCTGGGTTAGCGGAGTCTGTAACCTGAAGCGTATGTAACCTGAAGCGTATGTAACCCGAGGTACCACTGTATGTTTATGGAACAAGAGGACTGCAATGGTGATAATTATTATAAAGTGATATTAATTAGTCCGAGAGTGTGTTACAGTCTTCTTTTTGGCTGAACAAGAACTTTCCTGGTGATTTTAAACTCAAAACACTCTCCATAAACTAGTCGGGTTTTTTTCAGGAATAGGGAAAGGTACATGGAGACAGGGTTATAGTATCTTCTCTTGCCCATATGCCTCAGGTAATAATGCATTACCTGGAAGAGCCAGCTTTGAAATTAACTTTGGCTGGTGTTAATTTTGCAAGCTTGTGTTTATTATTTTATTCAACATGTCTTGATTGCTTCTTTATCATGAAGAACAGTCACATTAAGGTTTATTTAACAAGTTTTGAAATGCTTATGAAGATGTTTATCTCCACCTGCGATTCCCCTTGCCCAAGAGTGTTCATCATCCTCAGAGATAAGACCACATTTTTACTGACAATTAGATGCTGCTTACATTATGCGGCGCCTAAGCATTACTCAATAATATTTGGTCCACATGACATAATTCCTCCTTTGGGAAAACAATAAAATTATACCACTTGATTCTGCTAATCCCATGGAGCTTTCTCTGCTTATTCAATTAAGGACTGGATCATCTTGTTTGAAGGAATTGTTCAATTTTATCTGCAATGATGAAATTCCTTTGAAATGCTAATTTTGAGTCATTACCTCCAGACAACTTCAAAGCCTTCTTTTGCCCACTCGACGCATCTTTGAAGTCCTTGTTTCAAACCATAAAGTAAGTAACCCAAAAATGATGCAAATGTGCATTTTAGCGACACATATCATTCGTTTGAGGCCTCGGGCCTTCTCAAAGAATTGACTGTTCACCCACAAATGTCACACTTTCACTGGTAAGAAAGGTCCCCTTGTAAAGTACAGCATTCTGGAGATGTGCAATATTCATGCTGAAACTTGTTTGATCATATAATTTAGTGTTGAAGCCAAATAAGTATTTGGAAGATCCATCTCAGCTGGCATTACATTTTCAACCCTGTCTCAGCCAAAGATACACTGGTGTAACTTGCTCATCCCAACTCAGTTGGCTGAGCAGATGCTGGTTTAAGTCCCCCAAATTGCAGGAAAGTGGTAGGGATGGAATAAGAAAGAGGAGACTTAAGACTAAGTCTATTCAGCTTGGTAACATGACCTGGTGTAGAATCAGAATCGTAGAGTTGGAAGGGGACTCTGGGAAATCATCTAGTCCAACGCAATGCAGGAATATGCAGCTGCCCCATACAGGCATTGAACCTGCAACCTTGGCATGGTCTAAACCTCTGAGCGTCTTGGGCTTGCCGATCAGAAGGTTGGCAGTTCGAGTCCCCGCGACGGGGTGAGCTCCCATTGCTCATTCGAAAGCACTCCAAAAAGTGCAAGTAGATAAATAGGTACCCCTCCGTCAGGAAGGTAAATGGCATTTCCGTGCGCTGCTCTGGTTTCGCCAGAAAGTGGCTTAGTCATGCTGGCCATATGACCTGGAAAAACTGTCTGCAGACAACCGCCGGCTCCCTCGACCTGTAAAGCGAGATGAGCGCCATAACCCCAGAGTGGTCTGCGACTGGACTTAACTGTCAGGGGTCCTTTAACACTGACCTAACACTGACTTAGAGGCTTGGAACCCAAAGCTCATCCAATCCAGCATCCTTTTCTCAAGGTGGCCAACCAGATGTCTATGAGAAGCCCATAATCAGTGTTCTCTCCACTTGTGATTCCCAACAACTGGCATCCAGAGGCCTTCTGCTTCTGACAGTGGAAGCAGACCACTGTCTTTGTGGCTAGTAACCACTGGTAGGTTTTCTGAGGATGAGGCCACTCATGTGCCACCTCTAACTTTGGCTTATTTACAATTCACAGCCTTTCCTTCATCTGTCTCAGTCTCTTATTTGCCATAGTTGACATACCTCATTGGTTCTTTCTCAGGGCTCATCCACACTTACCATTTGCCTCGTGCTTTCTAGGCACTGGTCTGTGCTTTAAAGCTCTGTCCAAGCACTTTTCTCTTTTTTCTCCCTGCCACTTTCCCCAGGAAAACCTGCTCTTTAATGCTGAATTGGGACAAATGGTGATTGGGGATTTCCACAGACTGCTGTTTGCTCTGATTCAGCAGTAAAGGGGGGGGGGTGTCCACTTGGACACAGAGCTTTAAAATGTGGACTTATGCTTAGAAATGCAACACAAAAGAAAGTCTGGATGAACCCCCAGTCTTCCACATGTCTTTCTCTTTCATCACATCCACTCTCCAGTGCCTTCTCTTCTGTTTTAACACAATCATTGCTGGTTTGATTTTATAAAAGTTCAATATGCTTATCCACCCCCAATCTACCTTTGTAATAAATCACATATTTGAGTCCCCTATATTAAGGTTACCAGACGTCCCCATTTCTTGGGGACAGTCCCCGGATTTACAAATCCGTCCCCATATAAAATCCATTGAAGTTGAAAGTGTCCCTGGATTCACCCCCAAAAAATCTGGTAACCTTACCCTATATGCTCATTTTTTTGGTCCCTTCTGGGAGCCTTCATTCCTGGTGGTGTATTGCAGCTCCATGATAAAGACCCCCCAACACATGTGTTTTGGAGTATACCATATAATATAGCACAAGTGCACACAAAGGACATTTGGTGGCAATGTTTGCAGAAGCTGTGTATACCATGAGTGGCCAACATTGCTACTTGTACATTTTGGTCTGTTAGCATCAGCAACATGTTGCAGCAAAGGTGCAAACATCATCTACAGTGTAGCAAAACTATGTTTTCTTTTTCTAAAAGTCTTACACCATAGCTACCTGTTCCAATGTCACATTTGCTACAACCTCGTTAGAAGCCTTAGACAACCAACCATCTCTCAGCCTCTTTCCCAGTTCCCATCTTTAAGCCATGGATGATACAACCCTGAGCTATTTTACAGGTCTGCTGTAAGGGTTACTGAGATAATGTATGTGAGATGCTTTGGGAACTTAGAAAAAGTAATATGCACTCTGGCAGTAGTTTTTGTTATGTGTGGCTAATGGTCTGCATTCGTCTTGGTAGATCACATTTTCTGCAGGCCTGCAGTATTGCCAGTCCCTCCTAATTATGGTCAAAGGACTTCACTTTGCAAGCTACTAGCTAAGTCTGCCCCTAACTATAATCAACTTGGTGGCCAATTAGTATTAATTGGGTATTTATATATATATATAAAAACTGGTTCTGTAAAATGAATCTTTTACCACCTGCAACATTTTGCAGTCAATCAATCAAAAATCACACAATACTGGTTGTCATGCTCATTTCTCCCATTTTCAGAATGGAAATCTGGTTGTATTTCTGGAATTATTATAGCTATTTGTATTCAAGCTACATGTTTAATAATTTATTCTGATGCATGTTTGACAAAGGAATTGTAGGCAGTAGATTTGACTCTTGCTATATAGGAGGCATCCTTTCGGAGGAAAATCCTTGACCTTGATCAATTCACAATATGCACTTTAATGAATAAGATGGGGGGGGGGGGGCAAAGGTGATCCCTGCGTACTCGCTTCTCAATCGCATGAAAAGCTTTGCTCTACAAAACAGTTATGTAAAAGGCTATGGGTGGCTCCTTTCCAAAAGACGTACAACAATTATTCTCTATTGTTCCTGAAAGCCAAGCATACATACCTATTTGCAGGCCAAGTATCATACCTTATTCATAAACACACCACTTAGAGCCTTCATGAAGGAATTAAAGTGAGATGCCGATTTCCCTTAGCAGGCTTTGTCATTGCTATTCATCTGGAGTGCACATAGCTTTTGTTGAGTCGGCTGCTTAGCACCCCTAAAGCAGATGCCTGCATTTCTGCAGTTGCTTGATTGCAGTGCATGTCAATGCTGCTCCTTTGGGCCATCCAGCAGTTGGTGAGATGTATGAGCTTCATCCTTTGAGGATATAAGCAGGCTGATTCCAATGAACAAGAGGCTGCTGGAAAAGGTCACTACACATTTTCAAATGCTACCAATTAAGATAAGCCGAAAGATTCTGCTAAGAACCAAAAGAAGCTAAAGAGAATCCCACACGTCCTCTGTTCCAGGCAATACCAGAGGTGCCTGGTCCTTTGTTTCTCTGCAAACAGTGACACTCTCCAGCATTTAAATACCAGCCATTGTAGCTCTTTCGTCAGCTACTATGGACTGATTCCCTCCTGTGTGAAAGAATAGCTCAGAAAGTTGCCAGCCCAGCAAATGAAGCAACTGCCCTGCTCCGTTTGAACCAACAAATAATACAGGAACTCTGGTATTTACATTTATTGCAAAGGTTCTGTTAGCCAGTGCTTGAATGACCTTGGCTGTTGATGTTATGACCAGCAGCAGGTGGTGTTGGGAGGGCAACATTCTTCCCCTGAGACCCAGTTCACAGAATCAGCTGTGGCAGCCTGCAACTGTGAAGGAGGTGAAAGGCGAATGCCTTCTTCTATCGCTATACATTCATAAGATCTAACAATAAAAAGACAAGAACATACTCTAGATAACAGCAAAAAGATAACGTATCTTCAAAACTAAATCTTGACCTCAGCAACAATCCTTGAACAATACCACATCCTGGTGGTCTCTAGCAGCAGGAGCAGTTTGTATATCTTGAACCAGTGGCATAGGGTGGCGGAGCACAGGGGCGGTTGCCCCGGGCACAAAATTGTTAGGGGGCGCAAATGTTCAACACCTGGTGCTGCCTTAATGCAGCTGCATGCTTCCGTCACTGGGCTCCGCTGAAAACAGCTTCTCCAGGCAAACCAGGAAGTGACCTCTCTAGACAATGGAACAGCTCTTCTTATCTTATCCCTGCAGCTGCGATGTTCTGCATGATGCAGACACCGTTAAGCAGTTGAATGCATATGGATACTCTGTCTGTTTCCCTCCCTCCCAGCCACCCCCCTCTGCATGGCCCCGGGTACTGTCAACCCATGCTATGCCACTGTCTTGGACATCAGGAGCAGCAGGAGCAAGTCAGGGACCGCCCCCCCCCCTTCCTAGAACAGGTGGAATTAGGCCAGACAGAGAGCACAAATCAGGTGTTGAGGACACACAGCAAGTTGGTATTTGGCACCTTCAGATTCACTATAGCAGAGACTGCTGCTTTTGTGTCTGGAGACTGTCTGCACCAGAGCTCTTTTCTTTTTTATGTGATTTGATTTTATAGGCCTTGCACATTCTGTTGCTGGCTTCGAAAGCTATTGCCAGCCAAATGTTGTTCAGCAGCCGTGTGTTATTTATTTGTTTATTCGTTCATTCGGGTCATTTATGGCCCACCCTTCAATGAAGTTCCCAGGGTAGCAAACAGAAGCAAATGCATAAATTAAAAACGCATAAAGCACAAACTAGAATACAAATCTATAAAATGCTACAGCTGCCTGAAACCCCATGGCAGAGATAAAACCTATTTAACCTGAGCCATAACGTTGGTTAAAAGGTCTGAGAAAATGAAAAAAGTCTTCACCTGACACTGAAAGGATATTGTGGAAGGCACAAGCTGATCAATATATTATTATTATTATTATCATCATTATTATGATACTTAGTTTATTAATCACCTTCTAACCTGCTGTCTTAAAGCTATTTGCACTTTAAAATTATTTTTTTTTAAAAAAAAAAAAAACCTCAAGTACATTAAAAGAAAACCTAAAACCCTAACAAGTAGATGTTTGTAGTAAAAGACCCATTTATCCAGCTGGGGAAGCCCATGGTAACAAAAATGTCTCCAGCTGTTTCCGAAAAGTGCGGAGGAAATACTACTCCACAGAACACACTAAAAGTCCTGCTCCATGTTATGGAGGCATCAGAGATTGTTGGCTCTTGCAGAGGCAGTAATAATAATAATAATAATAATAATAATAATAATAATAATATATTTATACCCCACCCATCTGGCTGGGTTTCCCCTGGGCTGGGCAGCTTCCAATAGAATCTTAAAAACACGATAAAACATCAAACATTAAAAACTTCCCTAAAGCAGTGATCTACTGAGTGCATAAGGGGTAAGGTGGTCTGGTTCTAAGCTGTATTGGGCCTTATATATTAGTACCAATATATACTGCGCCCTTGGCCCAGTAGCAAACTGGCAGCTAGTGCAAATCTCACAAGCAAGGGTTAGAATCAAAGAATCATTACCCTCGCAAGCCACCTAGCTGCTGTGTTCTGAACCTGTTGAAGCCTCAAGCCCAATGGTAGCCCTACACAAAGCACATTGCAGTGATCCAACTGCAATTGACAAAAAAGAAAAGTGGTTTAACATATTGCATTGAGGTTTTCCATGCTCACTCAAGCTCCAAAATGCCAGGAAAATTAACAGCCCTATCATTGACATTGGGTGGTCTCCTATCCTGTGGTTAGATCCATCTTCAGCACTATCTTAGAACTAGATAGTTGTTATGAGGGGCCTAACTTCCAGATTTGTCTGTTTCCTATGCAACTGAAGTTACCATTCCACATTACAAGTACTGTTGAACCATAGTCTAACTGTAAGGAAATAGCTATCAGTGGCTACTAGTCCTGTTAGCTATATATTACCTCACGTATCAAAGGCAGTGTGCCCTTGAATCCAAGTTACTAGGGAATACAAGTGGGAAAGTTCTGCTGAGCTGCTGCTGGGCTTCCCATAGGCATCTTATTGGCCCCTGTGCTGGACTAGATAGGTCTCTGGTTTGAACCAGCAGTTCTGATGCAAAATGTCTACATGCCTTCCAACATCTTGACTCCCAAAACCATGACATTTGTTTTCCCGCCCATACTCCTGCATGAGTCACGTGACCCACATGAGATCATGAAACCCCAAAGCACTTTTTGGGGGGCCATGTTCACATAGTGTCCGAAAATGCATGCTTTGTGGTAATGTGCAAGATTGAAGCCCCCCAAAATAATTTTTTTCCAGGGTAAGATATCATGCAATTTGATATCAGGACACCCAAAATGGCTGCTGTGCTCTCATGAGAAAATGGGCTGTCCTGTTGTGTGTGTGTTTTTTCCAGGACACGTATGGGGCACGTGTCTGCCCCTTTCATTTGGTTCCAAGATCCCTCAGGATGGCTCTGTTTCAGAGTGAAATTTTGTTGTCAGAAGTAGAGTGCAGGACCTACCCTAAGGATATGCTCAATTTTATTTGCTGCTGGTCTCTATAACTATCTATGTAGGCCTCATTAATAAAGTGAAGGTCATGCATTCAAAGCCTGCTGAGGTTTTTCTGACTGGCTGGCTCTTTTTCTCTCCTTCATGCACACAACAAAGAAATAATTGCTCTGCTGCTCAAAGTTGCTCTTTTCTTGGACATTCTAAATGACAAAAATCTCTTCTTTTCTTTTGAAAGACTAACAAAGGATAAATGACTTTGTTTCTCCACCATTACTCTCTCTTGGGGTTCCTTTCAGCAGCTAATGTGTTTTTCTTTTGAAAACACACACCTACATGCAATGAAATTGCCCCATTGGCCAGTTGTTGCCCTCTCCTCAGGTGCTTTCTTCAAATGACTAATATTTTCCTCTGTTCAAACTGTTGCAGTGCTGAACTGCAACCAGCCTTGGACCCAAGAAGTAGCTTATTTCCTTTATTGGAGGAAATGAAGAGACAGCAGCCACTAGGTTAATAATCTCTTCACCTATCTTTATTTACAAAAACATAGTTCCTTCAGGGGGTCTTTTAACTGAAATGGAGCTTAAATTATACCTGCTGCACAGCACAACAGAGACTGGCTGCAAATAATTTTGTTTGTGTGGCCTTTAAAGATGCCTTGCAGTCTTCTACTTCCCCTCTTCAAAATTCAGGTCTTTCTCCATTGTGAAATATGGCTAATGTTTTCTTTTCTGCATTGATAAAGCCTGCAGAATGAGGCAAAATAGTTGAAACTCACAATTCCTCAAGCAATGTATAATGCAACCCAATACATATCTACCTGGTATTTCAGGTTCGAGCTGGGAGGAACCCTTTCCTGAAACCCTGGAAAGTTGCGGCCAGTCAGAGTAGATAATACTGAATTAGATGGATCAATGGTCTTAATTGCTACAAGACAGTTCCCTATGCATCCTAGCTCAGCTGCAAGATGTAAAATATGATATCTGCTTCTATATCAGGTTTGGCTTCCCTAAGACATCAGTGAAGTACCAAGGGGAAAGAGCTACTAAGTTGTTATGACATTTTCCTTAGGCAAATAACACTACGTATAGTGTATCTGTCAAGGAATTCATTACATACTCATTTCAATAAAATGAACACCCTCTCTCCCTCAACATACAGACCTTCATGATTTCTTGAAAATACTAACATTTTAGAGGAACCACTTTCCACTGAAAAACAGTTACGTGTAGCTCAAAATAAAAGGCGACCTCTCACACAAACACATTTCCTAAAACAAGCAAGCTTGCTTTCTCCTGCGCCAGAGGGTAGGACTTGAACCAATGGCTTCAAGTTACAAGACAGATGATTCTGGCTAAACATCGGGAAGAATTTTCCAACAGTAAGAGTTGTTCAGCAGTAGAATGGAGGTGGCGGACTTTCCTTCCTTGGAAGCTTTTAAGCAGAGGTTGGATGGCCTTCGGCCATGGATGCTTTAGTTGAGAGTTCTGCACTGCAGAGGGGTGGACTAGTTGACCCTTAAGGTCCCTTGCAACTCTACGATTCTACGATTCTATCAAAGCCACACTCGTGTATAATGTATGCATGCATTTACTTCACCATGTTTACATGGAGTGGGAAACCACCACAGATTTCTACCAAGTATAAAGGTAAAGGACCCATAACAGTTAAGTCCAGCTGCGGATGACTCTGGGTTTGCAGCACTCATCTCGCTTTACAGGCCGAGGGAGCCGGTGTTTGTCTGCAGACAGTTTTTCTGGGTCATGTGGCCAGTATGACTAAGCCGCTTCTGGCGCAACGGAACACCGAAACCAGAGCAGTACATGGAAATGCCGTTTACTTCCCGCCGGAGCTGGTAAAATGCAGTCTTGACTATGCTACCACTCAGTGGATTTGTAACTGGCTGACTGACCGAACCCAAAGGGTGCTCATCAATGGTTCCTCTTCATCCTGGAGAAGAGTGACTAGTGGGGTGCCACAGGGTTCTGTCTTGGGCTCGGTCTTATTCAACATCTTTATCAACGACTTGGATGATGGACTCAAGGGCATCCTGATCAAATTTGCAGATGACACCAAACTGGGAGGGGTGGCTAACACCCCAGAGGACAGGATCACACTTCAAAACGACCTTGACAGATTAGAGAACTGGGCCAAAACAAACAAGATGAATTTTAACAGGGAGAAATGTAAAGTATTGCACTTGGGCAAAAAAAATGAGAGGCACAAATACAAGATGGGGGACACCTGGCTTGAGAGCAGTACATGTGAAAAGGATCTAGGAGTCTTGGTTGACCACAAACTTGACATGAGCCAACAGTGTGACGCGGCAGCTAAAAAAGCCAATGCAATTCTGGGCTGCATCAATAGGAGTATAGCATCTAGATCAAGGGAAGTAATAGTGCCACTGTATTCTGCTCTGGTCAGACCTCACCTGGAGTACTGTGTCCAGTTCTGGGCACCACAGTTCAAGAAGGACACTGACAAACTGGAATGTGTCCAGAGGAGGGCAACCAAAATGGTCAAAGGCCTGGAAACGATGCCTTATGAGGAACGGCTAAGGGAGCTGGGCATGTTTAGCCTGGAGAAGAGGAGGTTAAGGGGTGATATGATAGCCATGTTCAACTATATAAAAGGATGTCACATAGAGGAGGGAGAAAGGTTGTTTTCTGCTGCTCCAGAGAAGCGGACACGGAGCAATGGATCCAAGCTACAAGAAAGAAGATTCCACCTAAACATTAGGAAGAACTTCCTGACAGTAAGAGCTGTTTGACAGTGGAATTTGCTGCCAAGGAGTGTGGTGGAGTCTCCTTCTTTGGAGGTCTTTAAGCAGAGGCTTGACAACCATATGTCAGGAGTACTCTGATGGTGTTTCCTGCTTGGCAGGGGGTTGGACTCGATGGCCCTTGTGGTCTCTTCCAACTCTATGATTCTATGATTCTATGATTCTATGGTACCTATTTATCTACTTGCACTTCTTGGCGCGCTTTCGAACTGCTAGGTTGGCAGGAGCTGGGACTGAGCAACGGGAGCTCACCCAGTCATGGGGATTCGAACCACGGACCTTCTGATCGGCAAGCCCAAGAGGCTCATTGGTTTAGAACACAGCGCCACCCGCGTTGCTTCTACCAAGTATATTTGTAACCAATAGGTGCCTGTGCATTTGTCACATGGTGAAGATTGGTGTGACATCTGTATAAGAATCTTACCTAATGTAACACAGACCCCATTCCCTAAAGAAATTTGGCTCCCTATTTCCTGAAGGAAAATGCTGTCAGAAAGAAATCTCACGAGGAACGATGGATAGAGTCAATCTAAGGATATTTCTCTGCAAGCCCATTGAAATGAAGAAAAGCTGTCCTTATAGAAATCTCATTCTTTTCAATGAGGCTTAGACAAATAGGCTTCCCTGTAGATTATTCTGTAGATTTTGTCACTGACTAGCACAGATCGGTTATCGCAAAGCAAAGGACCTTTTTCCCCCTCTATGCATGGGGGGCAGCCCCCCCCCCAAAGGCCTTGGAATGGAATGGTGCAAAACTTGACTTGAATTTCAAAGCAAGACTCAAGGAATGTTTCATCAATATGGCAGGTGGGTGGTTGTGTGGGTGGTAGGTGGGAACTAATAACCCCTTTCACAATCATTCTCCTGTGTGCCAAGCAGGACTGGATGACAAAATACAACAACAACAACAAAGACTTATTGCTACTTACAGGCTACTGTTTCTTTGCAGAAAGTACCACCAAAATCTCACATAATATAGACAACAGAAGGTAACTTTGTGCCCTAGAAATGTAAAACAAGTTCTAAAATGTAGACATCCTCCAATCAGCATGTTTTTAAAGCAACTGGCATGTCATGCTTCAGGCACCCAATCACTGAACATTTACAGAAAGTGATTAAGGATGAGCTGTTGTCTGTTTCCCCCTGCTGAAAAATTAACACTAGATTTCCTTCATCTCACTCTACCAGGAACTGAGCTTTAAAAAACAACACAACCTCATAAGATATAGATAGAAAATTAGGGGCAAATAGGTTACCAAGGTGCCATAGCTGAGGGATAGAGCATCTGCTTTGCATGTAGGATGTCCAGTCCTGGCATCTCTGGGTAGGGATGGGAGAAGTTGCTGTCAGTCTATGTTGGCAGTGCTGAGCTAAATGGACCAATCTTCTGACTCAGTATAAGGCAGTATCTTAGATTCAAAAATAGAAGGTCTCATTGGCAGCTATAAACTGAAAAGTACATCATGCAGGGAGATGACAGGACAGAGGGCGGGGAATGCATGCAAGTTATGGTGCTTTATATGAGTAAATCCAATACTCAACTTGGTTATCAGATAGTATTGCCAGTGCTGTTGATTAGCTACTTAAAGTGCTTCTTTAATAGCATCGTAGTAGAAGTCATTGAAGATAATTGTATGGTTTCAGCCACAAACATGGATCAAGCAAGAGTCACAGAGCAAGTTGAAAACATGCAGTTGCCCTGAAACAATTATCTGGGGACAACGCAAGGCTGCTTCTGGATTCATGGCTGGCCTAAACTTCTATGGAGGCAGCATTGGTGACAAATCACTGGTTCTGTGTCATCCTGATTACATTTATTCAAGCGCCACCAGGTCACAAAAACCAGGATGACTGCTGCATATATCCCATTATAATAATTCACACAAATGGCACCTCCATGTAAGTTCCAAACTAGCATGCTCTCCACATGCTCTGATATGCTCTTTGGATAATCACATGGGATGAACCCCATTTATTTTGCTTTTGTACAACAACCATGCTAAATAGGAATGCCAAGATAACGCTGTCCATTTCCCAATTGCCTTACATATACATTCACTATTTTAGTGGAGAAAGCAGTGGCATTTACCCATTTTCATGGGCTGGCTGGGCACAAAGGAATGGTGGGAGGAACCAGCTGGGGAACTACCAAGGGAAGAATTACATTCATTTTATTATTGAATTAGAATTCTGATTCTTAGTACTTTTCACATTGAACTTGCTTTCTTTTGAATGTCACAGAAAGGACGCACACTCGCACGAACACACACATCTGCTTTTTAAAGACAGAAATGGTTTTATATAGTGAATATGAAATTAGTTGTTAAATTGTCCCGCTTTAATGCAGTCTGAAAGACTTCATTAATCCAAGTAGCTGACACCAAGATCATTACAGTTAAACAATTACATTTAATGGGTGTTCAGAACAACATTGTATTCAGTGCTAGATTTCAGACAATAAAAAACACATGGGATGTTCTAGCCAATTACAGTTGAATAACGGAGGCACTGAGGCTTTCTAAAGCTGGAAACTATTTTGATTGGCAATGAAAAGGATTATTTAACAATACAAAACAAGCTTTTAACAGACTACTGCAATCTCATACATACTTACCTTGGGATTTAGTCCTAGTAAATTGAGGGACAATTACTTCTGAATCAATATTTATAGAAATGGGCCTCAACAACACCATTTTCTTTAGAAAGCTATGCTGCCTCAACATGCTTGTGTGTTTGTGTGTTGTGTGTGATTATATGCACAAGAATGCCTGCTTCCCTTGTATATTGTTGTAGTTGGCTGTCCTAACCCTTCTCTCTACAGCGCCATGCCAACACAGATGAAAGAATGCCTACTTTCTGTACCACAATGGTCATTATTCTAAGGAAGCATTTCTTCACATATAATAAACCACAGCCAAACAATAGAGATGGGGAAACTGAACTAGGCTCAGCTCGTAATAGCTCAATAAATGGTCAGAGGTCTTTCAAAATAATGGTCTGAAGGCACCTGAGGCCACCAACTGCTAAAATTAAGCAGATCTGTGTCTCATCAATGCCTGGATGGGAGACCACCCTGGACCACCTTCCATGATGGAAGAAAAGTGGGATATAAATGTAATAAAGTGAAAAGGGCACTAAATAATTGCTCAAGCAGAACAACCTCCACTTGTGCAACAGGACTTTCTCTCCCTCTCTTCCTCCTCATGCATATGTTCTGGTTTATTGGCCCTCATCCAGCCTGAATGGACCAACAAAGTCCATTGCTAGGCCTTGCATGGCCTCTCTGGACTCAGACATTACAGAGAAAATAAAGCTGGGTATCATCACCCTACTGATGACCCATATTTTCTAATGACCACTCCCAGTGGCTTAATGAACAGGGTCTAAACTCTGCCTCCAATGTCAGAGGACATATACCAGTTGTAGGGAGAGGGTTATTGTGCTCAAATCCTGTTTGTGCGCTTCCCATGGGCATCAGGTTGGTCACTGTAGGAACAGGATGCTGGACCTGATAGCCTTTGACCTAATACAGCAAGGCTCTCTTATGCACTTATGTTCTTAGGCCACAAAAGCCTAAGGAATCAAGGGAGATGTAGTTCTCCCAGGGGCTCTATACCCATGATCCCTTAAGCTTTTGTACTTTGATGCTCTGAGTAGCGTGGTGATGAAAAAGAGAGTGACGGGGGGGTGGAATTCTGTTTCTTCTCTTTCCACACTATTGCAGCTACTTCCACTGCCTCCCCTACTTGAAAGAGAAGCGGGGATGAGTTTTGAAACTGGGGAATTGGCTGGAGGAGGAGCCATGATTTTTTTATCGGGCTAGAAAACTTCAAAGCTTTACAAACTCGCCTCTCAATTGAGGCTAGCTTTTAAGAGTCTCAGAGTTTGTTTCCAAGCATGGATCAGGAGAATTGTGCCAGCATCAATACTAAAGAATGTTGTGAGGACTACCAGCATAGATGCTTTACAAAGGATTCATTTCCCCGCAGCCTCTGGCCACAATATCTGAATCTGTTAACTTCTTTGCTTCTGACTAATAACTGATGTGGATAAACAGAAGACGCTTTGTATGGAAATCAAGGAACATTTGTCAACATTTCTAAGAAATCTCATTCGTCACTACAGGTAGGCAGAACATGAAGTTATTTGTTATGTGGCAGAAGTGATGTTCTCAGATTTCACAAAAGCAGTAGGACTATTACTTGAATACCAATAAATCATCATTGGTTCCATGATAACATTCAACAGTGAACTAGATCTTACAACGTACTTTGGTGTGAAAATTATGGAGGGCACCAAGATGATATAAAGTCACCATGACAACAAACTACATTTTTTCTTTATAAAATTTCAACCCATCTCACGATAACCGCATCATCATTTTATAAACCACAACTTGCTTTCTGCTGGAATGACCAATGGGTTGGGTTAGGTGCACATCTGACAGTGATTCAAAAGGAATCAAACTCCTGTTCGAAGGAGAAAGGAAAGCATGGGAGTACTATAGCTCTGTGCTGTAGCAACTTCTTTCCTCACATCTACAGCTTTGTACCATGGCGTCTTCTTTTCTCACATCTCTGTAGACCAGGAATGGGAAGCCTAAGCTCCCAGTGAAAGGCAAATGCAGGCCTCCAAGCTTCTCACTCTGACTCTCAGGACTCTCTGCAGGCCACACCCCCCTTCACAGGCCACACCCCTCATTGGCTGTGCTTCACACCCTCCTTTCATGTTTTAGCCTGGATGGAATGAGTCCTTGAACTCTGATAATACCCCTTTACTTGTCTCAATAGAGGTTATAGAAGGTTTGAGTGTGTGTGTAGGAACTAACTTACTGTATAAATGAGAATTATAGGGATTAGCAGGAAGAGTAAGTGGCTTCTCCCCATTGCCCCATCAGTGAGATTTAACTCTGGCTGGAAAGGCTCTATTTCCAATGAGCACTTTGTTCGGATTTCATGCCTATTTCATCCTTCCCTTCTGTGTTCGGCCCATAGGCTGCCAACAAGGATGTCAATTAGTTCCAATTGCTCCAGCAGCAGCAGCCTGGAAATAAAGTAAAGGAGCCTTGAAAGGGATCTGTTATCCCATATTCAGCCCCTTTGCACTTAATGTTGATTTCGGCTGTCATGAACAAAGTGGGTGGTAGTTTATTCTTACTGGCAGCAGGCATAAACTATCAAGTGCTTGGGCTCAAGGAAGGAAAAATCGATGTTAAAAGGAAAGCAGCCATGAGCAGGATGACAGATCATTTAAAAGGCATTTCATCATCACCTCCCAGTTTCCAATTGGAAGAGTGACTTGTCTTCATGAAGACAGAACCCTGCTTCAGGTTTGCTCCAGGCATATTAGGGACTACTGAGGGTGGCTGCTGGTTCAAAACTGGAATATAAAAGCAGATATGTAGTGGTCCTGGGTTGCAGAGGGTCAAAGACCCATTAATATTTTCTGAAGCGGGATACCATCACCACCAGAGCCAGTGTGGTGTAGTGGTTAAGAGCAGTAGACTCGTAATCTGGTGAACCGGGTTCGCGTCTCCGCTCCTCCACATGCAGCTGCTGGGTGACTTTGGGCTAGTCACACTTCTCTGAAGTCTCTCAGCCCCACTCACCTCACAGAGTGTTTGTTGTGGGGGAGGAAGGGAAAGGAGAATGTTAGCCTCCTCCACATTTAAAGCAACTGACAAGTCTTCTCTCCCTTGAGAATGATTCCCAATAGAGCAATGGGACACTCCCTCTGCGTGGGGGAATCCAGCCAGATGGGTGGGGTATAAATAATAAAATTATTATTATTATTATTATTATTATTATTATTATTATGCATGCCCCACATGGCTTCTCCAAATCTGCTTTGGAAGCCTGGGAGAACCTCCAGAATAGCACGCAGACAAAAAAGTGAGAGTATATTCCATCTGGAATAATCCACTGTACTGAAGGAACAATCTCCTCCGTGCTCCTTTGAATACAACCCCTGATCTTCACACTGTGAAGTGTGACACACCGTCACAGCCCCTAGTTATAGTTAGACTTCCTCTCAGTGATAAATCGATGTGTCTCCCCATTAGACTCCTGAATTAATTGCTCCTATTTCATATTTTCCTGTTTGCAATTCATATGTAAAAGTAAAAAAAATTGAATTCGGGAATTTGAATTTTTGGTGTATGTCAAGCCACCATGAGGGTAAAATTGTAAAGCAGACAAATGGTAAAAACCTCTTTTTGTTTCTTTACAATGTTTTCTTTTAGTACAGAATTACCAAGGTGCTTTGCAGCACATGTTTAAAGTCAAGAAGAATAAATGAAGCAAAATGAAGCAGTAGCATATTTTTTTCAGTAGCAACAGAATCATTCACACCTAATAATAATAATAATAATACTTATACTCCACCTATTTGACTGGGTTTCCCCAGCCACTCTGAGTGGCTTCCAGCAGAACATAAAAAGTCATTGGTTCACTGAGAACCACTAAAAGTCAATTTAAATGAACTTTTTCTTCCAGCTGGTGCCTAATGGTTCCCATATCTGTTGCCAGGCAAACTGATACAGGGAAGGAGTTCTGTATCTGAGGTGCCACCGCTTAGCAGGCCCTAGCTTTGGTAGCCATTCATCTCACTTCAGGGATTCAGAGTGGGCAGTCCAGAGTTGGGCACTGTAATTTAGCAACTGGGCAAGTTTATGTGGGATGTTATGATGATCAAACAATAGCAGCCAGACATTGTAGATCAGTATCCATGGCAACTTGATTATTCCCCACTACCAGCTTTCCACATAACTACTTTTGAAATGTGTAATGGCAAGCCAGTTGTGACTGAGACAGCCGTGGCATGTATATAGGAGCTTAATGATTCTGTTAATAAGAATCCTTGTCCACTTGTCACCTTTGATCTACTTAACCTTTTGCCTCTGCAGAGCAGGAAGGTTGCCTTGTCTTGATCTACAGACTTTCAATCTTCCCATCAAGTATTGACACTAATGAGCCTAGAAGGAATTCAGACAAAGTAAAGCAAATGAAAGCTTCTTGGTGGCAGAAGAGGAGAGCCTATACAGTGGTACCCCGCAAGACGAATGCCTCGCAAGATGGAAAACCCGCAAGACGAAAGGGTTTTCTGTTTTGGAGGCGCTTCGCAAGACGAATTTCCCTATGGGCTTGCTTCGCAAGACGAAAGCCCATAGGGAAATCTCCGGGGACCTCTTTTAAATGCTGGCGGTGGGGAGCAAAGCCTTTCCCCCCCTCCGGCCTTCAGAAGAGGTCCAGGAAGGCCGGCGGGGGCCGAAAGGCTTTGCTCCCCACCGCCAGCATTTTAAAAGCAGTCCGGGATAGCAGGGAAGAGCTTCCCGCTATCGCGGACGGCTTTTGAAGGCAGGCGGGGGGGGCAAAGACTTTCGCCCCCTGCTTGCCTTCAGAAGAGGTCCAGGACCTCTTCTGAAGGCGGGCGGGGGGCAAAAGTCTTTGCTCCCCCCTGCCTGCCTTCCCGGGAGAGCGGAGAAAGGCAGCGCCTTTCTCCGCTGTTCCGGACGGCTTTTGAAGGCAGGCGGGGGGGGCAAAGACTTTCGCCCCCCGCTCGCCTTCAGAAGAGGTCCAGGACCTCTTCTGAAGGCGGGCGGGGGGCAAAAGTCTTTGTCCCCCCTGCCTGCCTTCCCAGGGGCTTTTACATCGCCCCGGACAGCGGAGAAGTCCTCCGCTGTCCCGGGCGATTTTAAAATGCCGCCCGCCAGCATTTTAAGATCGCCCCGGACAGCGGAGAAGTCCTCCGCTGTCCCGGGGTTTTTTAAAATGCTGGGGGTGGGAAGAAAAGCCCTTGTCCCCCCCCCCAGCCTTTAGAAGAGGTCGGGGGACAGACTGTCCCCGGACCTGGTCTGAAGGCGGTTTCCCTAGGAACGCATTAATTGATTTTCAATGCATTCCTATGGGAAACTGTGCATCGCAAGACGAAAAACTCGCAAGAAGAAAAAACTTGCGGAACGAATTAATTTCGTCTTGCGAGGCACCACTGTAAAAAGGAACTAATTTCCCTGCCCCCTTGAGTGGTGTCCTTCTGCTGCAGCCTGCCAGAGCTCAGACTAAAATGCTCAGACTAAATGCCTCCTAGCTTTAAAATGTGTTTTTCATTCAGACTATAAATGCTGTGAGCACCTAAATAAGTCCAACAGGTTGGTCTTTAAAGGAAACATCTGACAAACAACTTACTACTTCCTTATTTATTTCACAAAGCCCCCACAGGTGAAACACACAGAATTTACTTTTGCATTTAACTATTTGGCTACCATTCGATTTTCAAAAGCATTAAAGCCCCTGAGTAGGTATATCAGAGAATTCCAAAGAAAGAAAAAGAAAGAAAGAGAAAATTGAAGTAGAAATTGCCAAACTTTGCATATTTGTCCCATTTCTGGAACAGAAATCCATCCATTAAATACAATTGGTAGGGATGGTGCCAAAGTTCATAAGGTGGGCCCCAAAATTTTGGGATAAATAACCACCTCAGATAATTAACATAGTCTTCTTATGGATCTGCAACAACCCAAAAGTAATGGAGAACATAAAGCTCTGATAACAGACCCTCTAAGTGTCCCTATTTTCCAGGTACAGTCCTGGTTTTATGAAAGAAGTTTTCCTTAGGATATCCCTTTTTTCATCAGAGAAATGTTGAAAGGTATGGTAGGATGTCCCTGTTTTCATTGGAGGTATGAAGTTAGGCAACCCCTGAACCAAAGAGATAAGTAAATACACAACCTTTAGAAGACATCTGAAGGCAGCCCTGTATAAGAAAGTTTTTTAATGTTTAATGTTTTCTTATATGTTGGAAGCTGCCCAGAGTAGCTTTGTCAAATTATCGTTATTATTATTGTTGTTATGGTATAGGATGTGCCTATTTTCATCAGAGAAATGTTGGAGGGTATGTGATAATCAATATCTTTCACCCATTGTGATAGCAGATATTTTACCTGCCTAGGGCAGGGTGAGAGGGAGGATATAAGAGAAGGACTGGAATAACATGGACACATTAACATGTATTTATTTATATAGACAATGGATTTTTTTATTAATTACAGGGTGAATTACAGGGACATGGAATCATGGCACTAACACGGATTCATAGCTAGCAGCAGTTAGGACAGAATGAGTAGAAGTCAAGCTTAGAACATACAGAATGGTTGGGCAAGGTTTTTCAACAGAAAGTTGAACACAGGGATTTTTGTGGCAATAGATGTCTAAATGAGGAACCTAGGGTTGGGACATGGTGTTAGCAGACACAGTTTGTTTAGGCTGTCTGAAACACCAAGTCACAAGGAACTGGGCAAGTGGTTATCACCAAGGAGAAGACAAAGATCTAGGGAATTCATGAAAGAAACCTCTCAAACTGGATGGAAACAATAATAGGCAACGCTAGGAGTAGGGGCAGACGGCAGTAGCAGAGGAAATAATAGAATAAGGAACAAGGCAAGCACAGAGAGAGGTGGAAGACCTGGGATGAAGGTGTTAGATAGAGAATGTAACAAGGGTCCGTAAGTACAAAGCTTGTTTTCCAGTAGATTCTTCCAATCCCACCATTAAGAGTCTTTATGCACTACATGTGGCAGCTTAGAAATATCCTTTGGGTATAAGATTCACAGCCAAGAAGCTCCAAATAACAAGTGCTGCTAAAAGATTTTAGCCCACCAAGGATATGACATTAAAAAAAAAGATGCAAGGACGATCTCTCATTTAGAATTTACACCTACAATCCATGCCTGCACCCCAAGAAAACGTTGTACCAGCGATAGAAGTCCTGAAGGGCAAAAGGGCAAAACTGACCCCTTTTATAAAATGAAAATCATAGTGAAGCTTTTGCATTATTGGATGCACTCTATAAAATAAAAAACTTTTGAGCCAGCCAGAATAAGGAAGACTATTCGCTATTCCAAACGGTCTGGTCTGATGGGCTAAAGTATTTTGCTAAGGAGATGACAGGATTATTCCCTTATGTAAAATTTGGTTCATTGACAAATTGAGACAACTAGAATAGAAAAGGGAGAAAACACAAACAAGATGAAAGAAAAGCTGGTCAGTGAGCCAAGTGACATTTATATATCAGGTTAAACTATTTGAAAAAGGGAAATTTATGTTCCAAGGTTATAAAGACGCTAAAAGTCTCTGTGTAATTATTCCTTAGTGGAGCAGAGAAGTCCAGAAAGAGCATGATATGAGGACTAATGGACCAGCAAAAATGCAAAGTACCATTCAGCACTAAAGTAATTGGGCAGAACACAGAAAGAGACCAGGATAAATGATTACTTCATTAATTTTAAAATTAAGGGCAAGATAAGGCAGTCACTATCATAGAGTTATTAAGGTAAAACCAGCTAATCAGCACAATTTAAATGTAAAGATGCCTTCCAGTCCCTACCAATTTGATCCAAACATGTGCTAAAGTAATTCAATGTAACTTTATTGATCAGTCTGGGTTACTGATAAAATGTATTTATTCAAAGAGTTTTCTAATTTACTCTCACTTTGGGTATACCAGCCATAGGGTTGGTAAGAAGAGTAAAGGTTGAACCCAGCATCTATTAAATACTGCAATCCTGCTGCAAACTTATGATTAACATCTACCAAGGAGCTGTGACAAATTGTGACTTCCCAGTTACAGAGAAGTATGTCATTTCACAAGTCATGATGCTTTTCTTCTGTGAAAAATGTGAATAATTCCTGAAATAATTTTTTAAAAACAATTTTCTTAACTCAAAATGGATATTTGCATGAGCAAAGGTAAACAGTGTTCAGTAATCTCAGAGGACACAGTATGATGAAAGCACAGGGCAACTGAGAATGGGGGGGCAGGGAATGAGGGCAATTATATATGCAGGTGAAACCTTTTTGGTCCTGAAAGATGATTGGAAATGGAGTTTTCCTTAAGTTGGAGGCATAAGTCCCAGTTTTATAAAGGTGCTCCTCTCTCCACCCCTTCACATTTCCTGCAACATTTTTTTATTTTTATTTTTTTAAAGGCTAGATCACTGTGGCACCATGAAGCACTACAGGGGTTTCTTCTGTTCAAAATTCTTCCAAGCCATCCTACCTCACCTCATTCAGGATTTGTTTGAATCTCTGGCACCACCTTAGCAAAACTAACCCATTGTTTATTTCAGAATTACTTCCTTTTATCTCTCCGTATAGCTTTTTATCTTTAAATATCCTAGATACAGAAAATATAAATACTTATTCCTGTTACCTCTTCTTCTTTTTTTAATAATTCCCAACAGATTCACTCCCTTGTGAGTTCTCCAAGAACATTCCTTTATATTAAAGAAAAAGTTCAACTAGCCTTAAGCTTCCCGAATAAAATTTCATTATAGCCAATTCTTTAATAAGCATTTGAAACACTGTGCAGTCCAGGTTACCTCCACACTTGCCTTTGCAATCCAGAAGAAGCAATGATTTGCTTACTGAAAAACAACTTCATATGCCTTAAGTGTAGCTTAGCATGCCTGACCGCCTCACGGTTAATTTTTCATTTATAGATAATTCATCGTGCCTGTGACATTGAAATGTAGTATCTACTGAGACTAAAAGCATTGGGGGGGGGGCATCCATGTTAGCTGCTTTCAACGCATCTGCCCTGTTTCTTTTTTAGCCAAATAATGATCTATCTGCAAGATGTTAACATATTTGTGTTCTGTGTTTGATGGGCGTGATGATCCATAATGGCCACTGTCTTTGCAATATATTAAACAATGATGCATCTCCTCTTTCCAATATTTCACGGAGGGAGAGGAATTCCATATAAAATGTTAAAGGCATAATCCTTTATTAAAATGAAAGTCCCCCCCTTTTTTTTCTGTTTTGGCCACCAGCCACATGAAACCCTCACAGACTTCTGAGCCCTACACATTTTGAGGAAGTGCTTGTTTTCCATTGGAAGCCCAGCAAATTGATATCTGTACTTCAAGGCCTCCCACCTAGGCTGCAGTGCCAGCTTATCTGAGCATTCAGTCAGCTGACCCCAGGGACCAATCCCTGCTCACCAATCTGTATAACTCAGAACAGCTGGTTTTCATCATCATCATTATCAACAACTGTTTCACTTACTGTCTAGTTTGGCCCCAGCAGTTTCATGTAGTCAACTAAATATTTTTTTAGTGTCATAACATTACCATATTATATGTTGAGGTGCAGATAGTGAAGGAAGGGTGAGAGTATTTGAAATTTAATAAACACAAACTGTTGTTCTTGTTGTTTAGTCATGTCCGACTCTTCATGACCCCATGGACCAGAGCACACCAGGCACTTCTGTCTTCCACTGCCTCCCGCAGTTTGGTCAAACTCATGCTGGTAGCTTCGAGAATACTGTCCAACCATCTCGTCCTCTGTCGTCCCCTTCTCCTTGTGCCCTCCATCTTTCCCAACATCAGGGTCTTTTCCAGGGAGTCTTCTCTTCTCATGAGGTGACCAAAGTATTGGAGCCTCAGCTTCACGATCTGTCCTTCCAGTGAGCACTCAGGGCTTATTTCCTTAAGAATGGATAGGTTTGATCTTTTTGCAGTCCATGGGACTCTCAGAGTCTCTTCCAGCATAATTCAAAAGCATCAATTCTTCAGCGATCAGCCTTCTTTATGGTCCAGCTCTCACTTCCATACATCACTACTGGGAAAACCATAGCTTTAACTATATGGACCTTTGTTGGCAAAACATAAACTACCATTCTCTAAATACTGTATGAGCAAGTAAGTTTCAGTAGGGTTGCCATATTTCAAACAGTGAAAATACATACAGAAAAGTTGTTGAGCAACCCTAGTTTCAGACAAGCATAATGGGTCCTGGAGAAAACATAGTAACACATGGTTGCATTTACATAGATCTACAGCATCATGTCTAGTTCAGCTCTAAAACCATGAGCCAAAATAGGCCTCTTGGGTTAAATTTGTCACTGTAGATGAGTCAACTAAAGATTTAGTTGATTAACTAATTAAACATTCCAGCCCTCAGGGGGGTGTGTGTGTGTGTGTGTGTGTGTGTTTTAAAAATGCAACATGTTTTGCTGTTGTTTTTAAATCATGCAACTCAGATGATACCTTTGGGGATATTATTTCCCTTTCCAGATCTCATGGTCCAAAAAATTGTTCACTATTTTTCTGGCGGAGTTTTTCATACATTAGCAAGAGTCTGGAAGATAACTGAGAAAGTTTTGATTATTCTTTCCCTACTTCTGTTGTTATGTGTGAAATGGGACTTGCAGATTTCGCCCACAGAGATCTCTGCAAGCTCCAGATGGACCCTGAAATTCTCATTAAATCACATCACAGGATTTTATAACTGCATTCATTTTTGTTGTTGCTGCTGTGGGAACAACTGGAAGTTGAAAGATTGCATTTCATAGAAGGGGGAAGAAATCAGCTGTTGTGGCAAAGATGTTAAACGCATGAACTTTGACCCTGAATCAATATCAGGGGTCAGCAACACTGGGCATCTGTTGTGGCTGAGGCCTGTGCAGAGGGCCCACTACGAACCCCTGAGACGTTCTGGGGTTTCCTCTCAGTTCTCCAGCAGCAGAAAGTTTCAGCAACACGTTAATAACCCAGCACACTTGCCAGATTTTTTTGACTGATATAACTGGAGCTCCTGCTGAAGCTTCGGCTCATCTGTAGAATCTGCAGAAGGCCCAGGCTGTTGACATAATCACCCCTGAGCACCCTCTTCCACTTCATAGAGCCTGGCAGGCTCTTTGGTTTAAACTACAGCTCAGGGCAATGAAACAAGCTGGGACACAGTTTGAATGCAAGTGGGGGAAAAGTCTAGACAAATACAGCAGAACACTAGAGGAGTGCTCATTATCATGCCTACTCAGTTGCAGGGAAGGCATTGAAGGTGGCATACCTTGCATTGTGCCCACAATCAGCAGTCTGGTAGAGAGGATGAGTTTTTTCGGGGGGGGGGGGGTAGCGTGTAGTATGAGCTATTTTACTGTCTAACCTGAAAGAGTGGTCGACCTGGCAATGGCTTGCTGTAAAATGTTTCCAAAGCATTTTGAGAATAAAATAACTTGCATCTGCCAGGGGGTAAAGGTAAAGGACCCCTGACAGTTAAGTCCAGTCATAAATGACTCTGGGGTTGCGGCGCTCATCTCGCTTTACAGGCCAAGGGAGCCAACGTTTGTCCGCAGACAGTTTTTCTGGGTCATGTGGCCAGCATGATTAAGCTGCTTCTGATGAAGCCAGAGCAGCGCACGGAAACACCATTTACCTTCCCGCCAGAGAGGTACATACAGTATTTATCTACTTGCACTTTGACGTGCTTTCAAACTGCTAGGTTGGCAGGAACTGGGACCGAGCAACGGGAGCTCACCCTGTCCCAGGGATTCAAACCGCCGACCTTCCGATCGGCAAGCCCTAGGCTCAGTGGTTTAGACCACAGCACCACCTGCATCCCTTATCTGCCAGGGGGCTATGGTTCAAATTCCCACTCAGATCTAGCAAATCAGCTCCCAGACTCCGGAAGAACTTCCCAAGAAAATTGGACTGGTTCCCTCCTTGTTGTCCTTCTGCCAGCGGGTGAAGACATTTTGTTCCAATGGTTTTGGGAATTGACTACAATTGACTGGAAGGGCTGGTGCCATGCTGTTTTTATTGTAATTATCTGTGTGGGATATATGTGTGTGTGGAGGGAGAGAGGGAGAGACAGATTGAATTCTATCAATATTTAATTGTTTTGTTTATACTATTATTATTATTATTATTTGTTTTTAGCAGTTTTCATTTTTATCTGTATGCCGCCTTGAGTCAGGGGAAAAGGCGAGATAAAAATAAACATGCAATGATAATAATAATTTTATCTTATAGATAAAACCCTGGTCTGCAACCATACACTCCAGGACCCTGCCCAAGAAGGGGAAATATCTGTATATATATATATAATTTATATTCCACCTTCTTCTCCAAGAAGCACAAGGTGGTATACATGGTTCTACTCCTCATTTAATCCCCCCCTCCCAAATCCTGTGAGGTAGTTTAGGCTGAGTGGCAGTGACTGGCCCAAGGTCACCCAGTGAGCTTCATAAGCTTCATGGGGATTTGAACCCATGAAGCAACAAGAAGGAGGTGGACCAAATCAAGGAGAAAAGGTATCTTATCCAAAGTGCCCCCAAACCTGGAAATGACACTGCTCAGAATGCCCTTACTTGAAACCTCAGCTTGAATAGGGTCTTCCATGCGGGGTATTACCTCTCAAACTCTTATTCATATCAGCTAAATAAACCTTGGTCGTTGAAAGGCTTGATGAGGACATGCACTTAAGTGCAATTGTTTTTACAGGTATGGTAGGAATAGATAGACCACATACTTCCCCTACATCAATGTTACAGTTAAAATATTTAAGATGCAGTTAAAAGCTACAAATAATGAAAGTTGCTGCTCATTTGCTAAAGCTGCAGGAAAGTTACACTGAGATATTGAGTTATTCTAATTCAGCTGCCTTTGGAGTTACACCACTGACACATTAGATGATGAATTTAGATTTAATCATTGTATCTTTCCATTCTTCTAGTTGGTGTGATGATTTATCCCTAAGTAATTCTTCAGTCATTCATACTGTGACATGTTAGTAAAGATATTTAGCTGTAAGCACTGAACATTGGAGGTGAAGCTGGAGCAATAACTTATGACTAATTGCAACAGGGGAACCTTCCTGTCTGTCCTACGCCCTTTCTCCAAAAGGATTAGCAAACAGCTGCCGCAGCCCTTTCCCACCTGTTCAGAAATGGTGAATAATAATCATACACTTGGCACCGGAAGAACAAGCTTTCTCCCTGTCCTATATATGATTATCAGGACGCCTAGAAATCCAAAATTATCTTTCTGTAGTAGCATCCTTTATGTGGGAGTAATCTTCCTCTTGAATTCCACCAGTCATATATTTCTTCCACTGAGCTATGGCATTTCCCCAAGCTTAGTCATACAAGCAGTTTCAACTTCAGCCCAAAAAGCTAACACAACCATTATGTCAAAATGATGGGAACACTTGTGTTTTCACAACACATGACATAGCCATAGAGCATAAGCTGAGAACCCCTCTTTTTATGACCCTGCTATAAGCATATAATGCATCGTTGGTTTAAATAAATCCAGGTTCAACACTTTACTCATGTATTCTTTCTTTTAGATGCTGAGAACTAAAATAAATAATAGATGGACGGAAAGAAGCATGGCATTCTGAGCAGAAGGTCCCAGCCCATTTGCCTGCAGCTTCCAGCAATTCTAAACAGATATGTCTCAGATAATGGAGATCATTAATATACAAAGTAGAAAAAAGAATAAACCATTCAAGGAGCTGTGACTAATCAGAGATAAGTCATCCTGGATTACCATCTTGGAGAGAGGGAACACCACAGGCTGAAATTTCGTGTAGCCTAATTCCTTTTTGTGATTAGAATCTCTAGTGTTTTTCTCCTTTGCTTGCTGTCTAATGCTAAGGGCCAAACTTGATGTGACAGGGACAGAACTGTCTCTTTAAACTGGCGTCTTTTCCAATCACCAATAAAGTAGGGAGTGCAAGGTCAATCTTTTTAAGAGCAAAGGGGATACACAGGTGAGGAGAGCTGAATTGGCACCATGCTCACTACCTGCTGTCCTGTGTGTATTCCTCCCAGCTGACATCACTTCCTGTATGGAAACTCATGGAGGGGGGAAATACCCAAGGTCACAGACTGCAAGGAAGCAAACTTTGAATTGTGCCAAAGAAGAACTCAAGGGTTTAACAGCTGACTTCTCATTTTCATTTGGTCTTTAATAAGTTCATTATGTTCATTTCTACTTCTGGCTCAGGAGAATTTCACCAGCATGCAAAGCAGGATTAGGGAAATTGTGGCCCTCCAAATGTTGCTCCCATCAGCCCTGGCCATCATGACCAATGTTCAGGGATCATGGGAGTTGTAGTCCAGCAACATCTGGAGGACCACAGTTTTGCCTTACCTGCCTTGCATGTTTCAGTAGGTGTATGAGGACAATGAAGTGATAGGTGCCAACCCATTATCTGAAGTGAGAAACTGGGTGCAGAGATTTATCAGCGTAGACCCATAAGAATAAATACATAGATGACTCCAAAAGCTGTCTGAAAAATAGATTATTAGTTAGGCAGTAGACTTAATAATGGTATTGTAGTCAGACAATGGCTGCCAAGATATTACAAACACTTTTGAACAATGCCAAAGCTATATGAAATATAAATTGCCACTCAAAAGAATGGAGATATTCACTCTCGCACATTACATTAAATTAATAGTCTTGGAAGTAACCCAAGGAAGACAATTTCCTCTCTGTTCCTGAAGGTGAAAAGGGTATGTTCAGTGAAAATTGCTTTGGATCTAGACTTCGTTTCTTGGGTTAGAAAATTGTTTTACGAGATTCACACCCTGACTTTTGTATTGTTGAAATATATGTAAGGGGGGTGTCTCAGTAAGCAGTACAAAGAATTATTTTTTAACCTAATGTGAATAAGAGTTTTCAAATGCTGGTCTTCTATTTATCAGAAACAACAGTGACTCGTGTCCCCAACATCCCTGCACACGCTGGTCCCGTCCTCTCCACCCCTAGTCTTCCCACAATTAGTGGCAAAATCTTGTGGGGGCTTCATAATATGTGCAGATTGTCATGCTTCAAAACCTCCCATAAATAATCACCCCTGATAACACAATGTTCTCCATTGCATGGTGATGTCTAAGAGCATTCAGCTGAATACATTTAGAAGCCCCCTTCAGACCACCCATCTCAATGCAAGAAGCTCGGGTGTGGAATAAAGCAAGGAGAGGGAACTTTAGGGTGGGGCCAGCAGGGGTGCCCCTCAGCCCCCCTACAGGCACTGTACGGACCACTTCACCACAGCAACCTCCATGCACTGATGCTGGTCCTCTCAGCATTCGAAGGAGTTTGGCTAGAAACATGACTTTTCATTTGAGGAACCTCAATTAAAGAAAGTCTCCTTCCCATAAATACCTACTTGGCTACTTTTGTCCTGATTTTTAGCTTCCCAAAGAGATAGTCTCTTTCTCTCTCTCTTTTAGGATGTTGTGTTAGTTAACTTACAATCCTCCATTAAGACCAATTTAGTGAAATGTTATCTATATATTGTGTTAGATCTACAATGTGACACTTGGGTTTTAAGCCTTCATGCTTGATGATGTCAGGTGGTTCCAGGAATACATTTATTAATACAGTAGAACCTCAGTTTTTGAGTGTCCCGGAAGCTGGACATTTCGGTTTTGGAATGCTGAAAAGTCAGAAGTAATTGCTTCCGTTTTCGAACACGCCTTGGAAGTCGAATGGCTTCCGCAGCGTGTTTTTCAATTTTCACCATTGAAATTGTCATTCTCCCTTTGCGCCTTGGTTGTTGAACGTTTCAGAAGTTGAACGGTCTCCCAGAATGGATTATGTTCAACAACCGAGGTTCCACTGTTTTCTGGGCACCCAGGGAGGAAAGATGGTGAAGAGGTGGGGGTAAGAGATAATAAAAGGAACCAAATGACAAAGCCTTGTTTACGGGTCAAGATAACTGCATTGATTGGGTGTTGTGTTTATCCTAACTACATAAGAGGAGTCTGCTGGAACAGGCCAACGGCCCATCTAGTTCAATATTCCATTCTCACAATGGCCAACAGACGCTTACGGGAAGCAGACACGCAGAAAAGGACTTGAGCACAACAGCACTCTCCCCACTTGTGATTCCTAGCAAGTAGCGTTTGGAGACATGCTGCAATCTTACTCTCTCTTTTTTCATATAATATCATTGAGCATGCATATTAGCTACTGAAAGACAGATGAGAAAGTGTCTGAAAACAAAGGCGCAAAGGAGAAGGAGTGAGAAGAGGAAAACACACAGACTTAAAAACTTGAAGCAAACGGCTCTACCAAATAGAATCACCATAGCCTGCATGCAATCCCCCACAAGGGAGAAGATAAAAGATGGGATGGGACAGATGTGCGCATTGTGAGCAGATGTTACTTGCATTAGTTAACACTTTCTTGGAATGGCGCGCACTTAATTAGTGCTGCAATAAACAACACACTCCATAGGGTACCAATGTACATTTAACAGAATGGAACAGTGCAGTGCAAGGAGAAATCTTTCTCAACTTGCCTCTTTCATGCATACGGCTCACATGTTGCACTGGATCATAGGCACAAAATCCAGGGGGGCCCTGAGTGCCAGAGCACCCACAAAAAGCTAAGCACCCACAACGCAGGGCTTTGACGCAACTTCCGGTTTCAACTGGAAGTCGTGTTGGAGCCTCAACACGACCTCCCAGATAACATTCAGAGGTCAGGCCTCCGAACATGACTTCCAGTAGAAATCGGAAGTCGCATCGGAGGTGTCGCAAGGCCTCAGACATCACCTTCAAGACCCCAAGATGCCTTGGAAGTGCCGCCGCAACACTGATGCAATGTGACATCTTGACGTTACATTGCATCACGGGCACCATTGGGCACCCATTACCTGGGGCCCAAGTCAGTGAAGGGTGCGATGGCACTTTTTCCTCACACGCTGTTAGGCCTGCTCTCATTTAGATAAATTGCCCCCACCTCACTGAACAACCCTTTACCCGGTTTCTTTTCCTTTCCTCTTAAAATTATAGCCCAGAGTATCCTGCAGAGGACCTTTGTGAGGGGATATTTAGTAAGTTGGAGTCTCAGACAGGCTTTCTTTACATAAACAGTAAAGATGTATTTAAGGCAAGATAGTGTTTAACACAAATGAATTAAACTTAGGTTACTTCAGGCATACAGTACGATTACATCTCAATTCGCCCTCAATTGTTTTTGCATTATAGGTTTGGTTCCTTTATACGGTGATCCTTTCAGTTATCCACCCCCTTTAACAATCCTGCTGCTGAGGTACCTTAAGCAATAGACACAAGGGCTCTCCACACCCCCTCCCTTCACTGGGTTTAGGAGTTTCTTCTTTTCCTTAGAAGAATCTCTCCCCTCCAGACTAGATTTGAGTCCTAAGTAGGCTGTTCCTTTCCAGCTCCTACTTCTCCTGGCTCAGCCTCTGCCTCCCAGTAAAATTCCGGTCTATTCCTCCTACAGGACCCCACACTCTGTCCTTCACAATACACTCAGAGTGGGAACTTGTTCCCCCCCCCCCCCCAGAACCAACTCTTTCTCGCATTCACTCTTTCTACCTCAATCTATCTCCTAACCTGTCTCCCTACCTATCTCCCGACCTCTCCAACCTCTATTCCAACCCACTTCAACCAACCCTCTCAACCAACCAACCAACCGTCTCTCAGATGCTCTCCTTTTAAACTCTCCCTCCTGGAACCACAGCCAATCAGAGGCTGCTGTTCATTAACCATTTGCTGGCAGGCAAAGAAAGAAAGAAAAGAAACACTTGTTATTCCAACTTGTCCAGCAAAACCAACTTTTTCGTCACACCTGTGCACCAGATACATGCAGAGGAGAAAGGAGAAGGAGCAGCTCACCTGGTAGGGCAGGGGTAGGCAACCTAAGGCCCATGGGCTGGATGCGGCCCAATCACCTTCTAAATCCGGCCTGCCAACGGTTCAGGAATCAGCGTGTTTTTACATGAGTAGAATGTGTGCTTTTATTTAAAATGCATCTCTGGGTTATTTGTGGGGCATAGGAATTCGTTCATTTTTTATTTATTTTTTCAAAATATAGTCCAGCTCCCCACAAGGTCTGAGGGACAGTGGACTGGCCCGCCTGCTGAAAAAGTTTGCTGACCCCTGGCTTAACCCAATCCTCTCTTACTGTGCTTTCACTGCAAGGGAAAATGCAACATGGGGTTTTGAACTGGGCCAGAGAGTCTTCAGCAGTCTGGCTTACTTTACTTGGCTCATCTGTAGGAATGCTTTTGGGTTAAAAAAAAAAAAGGATGGGAAAGAATTGTGGGACTCTGCTAATGTGGAGTCTGAGCCTAAAGTGCCTGTGCAAGGCTGTTTTTAAATTCCCCTTAGTGACAATACTCCAAATCAGTAGAAAAGAAAGGTGATTTTTCCCTTGCTGTTGCTCTAATTGCCGTATCATTAACTGCTGACAGCTCTATAGGAGTCCTTAACTGTTCAAAGAATTTAGACCACTATTGCTTCCTATTAGCAGAAATTCCAGAAGAATTAGCAAAATAGGTCGTTCTTGAAAGAAGTGCAGGTTTTATTTGCCGCCTGCAAGGACCCCATTTTATACATTCATTCCTCATGCTATGAATGGAACGGAGATTGAATAGCACAGCAGCAGGCCCTGGATGGGCAAGTGAAAGCTGTGCTTATTTGTTTATAAAAGCTGCAGTTCTAACCCCACTTACCTGGGAGTAAGCCCCACTGAATTCAATAGGACTTACTTCTAAGTAGACATCGTTAGGATTGCATTGTTCATCAACAGGATCCTGGGGCAGTTTACATATCACAATGAAAACTTTTAACAAATGCAATCAACATGAAAAAATATAAACACATTGTTTCGTAATGTTTTTATTAGCAAATTTGAAAAGACTTAACCACAATGCGTATGTCAGTGAAATGTGTCAGATATAAAGATAGCAAAAAGACAATGAATGTTAACATAGACTTGGTCCAAAGGACAATCCTAGTTTCATCATACAGAAATGACCAGATATTAACCATTAAGTGGTGACAGCAGCCACGAAATTAAAAGACGCCTGCTTCTTGGGGAAAAAGCAATGACAAACCTAGACAGCATCTTAAAAAGCAGAGACATCACCTTGCCAACAAAGGTCCGTATAGTTAAAGCTATGGTTTTCCCAGTAGTGATGTATGGAAGTGAGAGCTGGACCATAAAAAAAGCTGATCGCCGAAGAATTGATGCTTTTGAATTATGGTGCTGGAGGAGACTCTTGAGAGTCCCATGGACTGCAAGAAGATCAAACGTATCCATTCTGAAGGAAATAAGCCCTGAGTGCTCACTGGAAGGACAGACCCTGAAGCTGAGGCTCCAATACTTTGGCCACCTCATGAGAAGAGAAGACTCCCTGGAAAAGACCCTGATGTTGGGAAAGATGGAGGGCACAAGGAGAAGGGGACGACAGAGGACGAGATGGTTGGATAATGTTCTCGAAACTACCAGCATGAGTTTTGCCAAACTGTGTGAGGCAGTGGAAGACAGGAGTGCCTGGCGTGCTCTGGTCCATGGGGTCACGAAGAGTCGGACACGACTAAACGACTAAACAACAACAACCATTAAGTATTTAAATAACCACAAAATACAGGGGCCGTTTTGTAGAGTAAAGAAGTTGTTATTGTCTTGTTATTTTGTCAATCGAGAAATGTATAGATAACTTCCATGTTTCAATACAGTGGTACCTCGGGTTACAAACGCTTTAGGTTATAAATGCTTTGGGTTACAAACTCCGCTAACCTGGCAGTAGTTGCTCCAGGTTACGAACTTTGCCCCAGGATGAGAATGGGAATCGCTCGGTGGCAGCAGCGGGAGGCCCCGTTAGCGAAAGCGCGCCTCAGATTAAGAATGGTTTCGGGTTAAGAACAGACCCCTGGAACGAATTAAGTTTGCAACCCGAGGTACCGCTGTAATTTTTTTGTGAGGCTTGTGTTTTGCATGACCCTAAAATAATATGAAAGTTTACTGAGTTGTGCAACATTTTTTTAAAAAAAGACTTTCAGGGCCAGATCTACTCTTGAAAGGTGCAACAGGTCGATGTACAGTGAGCATAAAATGCCACTTTAGGCTTTGTGGGAGTTATGTATTCTGTTATTCATAAAGTGTCTAATGCATAAATCACAGGCAGTTCCCCATTCAAATGGACTTCCAGATCACTAGTACCACAGCATTTTCCTGCATTCGTGGGTCAGGAGAGCATCCGGCTTCACAATAAAAAAAAAGTTAAGTAGTCTCTGTTGTATCCCAGGAGACAACATTCTCAACAAAGACACTTCCATGTGTTCAAGGACATGCTATCATTTTCACTGCAAAATTAAGCAGCTCCGGAATTTGAGCTGAAGCAAGCTACATTTTGAAAATGCAATGCTTTCACTTGAACACATTCTCTTATGATGGTGATGCATTAGTGCAATTATGTAATTTGTTATAAATACTAATTTCAAGGTTTGTACAGAATCTACAGCTTTCAAGCTGAGCTGTTTCAGATATGGATCTTGTGCAATCTATTAGTAAAATGACCAGTCATTAATGACTGCACATAGGGAGGAGGGGTTGTGGACTGGAAGAGGCCTTAAGAAATGCATCCACTATACAGGGGGAACTCAGAATTGCATTCTTGCCAGCACTGTCAGTATCAGAGGTGTGGAGGAGGTTTTGATCTCTCACTGTCTCAGCATCCTTGAGTGCAGCAATTTATTTTATTAACACATCCATGCTGGCTACATTCTGCCTCCACTGTCAGAAGCAGTAGGCGTCTGAATATCACTTGCTGACAGTCCCAAAGGGAGAGAGCACTGTTGCACTTAGACACCACTTGCATCTGATTTGGATGTTGTGAGAACAAGATGATGGACTAGATATTAACATTTGTAAAAAAAAAAAAGCCTGAAGCTTTCTTGTTAGGGATTGTAGGAAAAGACCTGCCAAGGAAATATAAAAACATTTTCATGTATGCAACAATGGCGGCAAGAGTCTTAATAGCACAAGGATGGAAGAATGAGGAAATCCCGACTAAAGAACTGTGGCAAGAGAAACTGATGGACTACGCGGAATTGTCAAAATTGACACATAAACTACATGACAAGGATAACTGTGACTTTAAAGAAGAATGGGAACCTTTTACAAAGTACTTAAAGGAACAACAAAATGAACTGGACTCCTTGGCAGGTTTTGAATAAACATTCACAGACTTTTTATTGGTAATATACAGATAGACAAACTGAGGATCTTTACAATTTTATAACATGCAGAGAATAATACTTGCTGAGAAACCAGAGAGAGGAGCTGAGGGAAGTCTGGGTGGGGTGGGGGGGTCTCTTTAGGGGGGAGGGGGGAGAGGAAAAAATGGGGGGGAATGAGGATGATATATTTTCAATAAATTGTTATGTTGAAATCCCTAATAAAAAATATTTTTTAAAAAAAAAAAGATAATGGACTAGATGGGCCTATGGCTTGATCCAGCTGGACTCTCCATATGCTCCTATGCTATTATGTTATTAAATATCTGTATTTATTTTATCTGGAACATATGCAAGCAACTCAGCATTACAAAATACCATATTGGTATTAAAAAAACACACAATAAAAATAATAAAAAACACAAGAAGTAAGAGCAGAGGAAACAGTTTTCAAAAAAGAAAAGAAATCAAAAACTGCCCATGAGTCAATTCATCCTTCCAGGAAAGCCTATAAAAATTAAAAAGCATTTAGCTTCCCATGAAATGTGTACAAGGTATGTCTATTAGTATTAAATGTATTAACTTAAACGGTGGTGTGTTCCATAAGGCAGGTGCCTCTGAGCTGAACAACCTGGTCTAACCTACCATGTGTCAGAGACTGGACTGAAGAGGAGGAATGGTGGAGGTCTCTCTCTCCCCCCTCCCCCTTATCCTGTAGCTTCCAGAGAGGAGGAAGGCAGTCTTGAATTACAGGAGGGCTTTGAGGAAAATAACAGGTCAGAGACAGGCGAACAGCAGAGTTTTGCTGTGTTAGGAGAAGGAGGAGGGGATGCAGAACAGCTAGCTGACACGTCACTGGACAGCACAACTGACCCCCGTTCTCCCAAAACATGGCGTTCGTTAAGGGTGCTAGAACAAAGAGTCCAGAGACAATTGTCCACGGACAGATGCTGTAGAAGCAGGTGTTGTTGCTAGAGGGGGGAGGGGGGAGCTCAGGAATGACCAGAATTCTTTGTCTTTGGTCGTGATGACTGAATTAATCAGTGGCGCTGTGGGTTAAACCACAGAGCCTAGGGCTTGCTGATCAGAAGGTCGGCAGTTTGAATCCCTGCGATGGGGTGAGCTCCCATTGCTCGGTCCCAGCTCCTGCCAACCTAGCAGTTCAAAAGCACGTCAAAGTGCAAGTAGATAAATAGGTACCGCTCCGGCGGGAAGGTAAATGGCGTTTCCGTGCGCTGCTCTGGTTCACCAGAAGCGGCTTAGTCCTGCTGGCCACATGACCCGGAAGCTGAATGCCGGCTCCCTCAGCCAATAAAGCGAGATGAGCGCCGCAACCCCAGAGTCAGCCACGACTGGACCTAATGGTCAGGGGTCCCTTTAACAACTTTCTTGTTTCCTCCCTGTCTCTTTTTTAAAAAAAAATATTTATTAGAGTTTAAGTATTACAAAAAGAAAAGAAAAAAAAGAAATACATGCAATAAACAGTTACAAAGCCTCAAAGACAAAGGAAAATACAATAAAACGAAACATCAACAGTACATCAAAACATTAAAATAAAGAAAAAACCGAAACATTTAAAACACACAAACCTTTAAAAAATAGAAGGGAAACAAAAACAAAAAACAAAAAACAACAACAAAGGAACCCCGTATTTTCATATCCTTATCTTTCATTTGCTTATTTCCTCGACTTCCTCACACCTCTTTTTTTGTATTCTAGTTCAATTAATTGTTCCAGCAAGTCCTTTCCCTCTTTCTCAAATTTAGTTCCATAATATATCTTAACGCAATTTAACCTTAAGTTTACACCTTTACCCATTGTCAATCTATTCATACTTACCGTAATTCTTTATAATATTTCTGCTAAAGTCATATAACTTCTTTCCAGCATCCTTCTAACATTCATTAATTTTACAATATTTCTGTAAATATACTTTAACTTTTTTCCAATCTTCTTCCACCGACTCTTCTCCCTGGTCTCGGATTCTGCCAGTCATTTCCGCCAGTTCCATGTAATCCATCAGCTTCATCTGCCATTCTTCCCTGGTAGGTAGATCTTGTGTCTTCCAGTGCTTTGCGATAAGTATTCTTGCTGCTGTAGTGGCATACATGAAAAAAACTCTATCCTTCTTTGGCACCAATTGGCCTACCATGCCCAGGAGAAAGGCCTCTGGTTTCTTTAGAAAGGTATATTTAAATACCTTTTTCATTTCATTATAGATCATCTCCCAGAATGCCTTAATCTTTGGGCACGTCCACCAAAGGTGAAAGAATGTACCTTCAGTTTCATTACATTTCCAACATTTATTATCGGGCAAATGATAATTTTTTTGCAAACTTGACTGGTGTTATGTACCACCTGTAAATCATTTTCATTAAATTCTCTTTTAAGGCATTACATGCCGTAAACTTCATGCCAATGGTCCATAACTGTTCCCAGTCAGCCATCATAATGTTATGTCCAACATCTTGTGCCCATTTAATCATAGCAGATTTCACCATTTCATATTGAGTATTCCATTTCAACAGCAAGTTATACATTCTTGACAAATTCTTAACTTTAGGGTCTAACAATTCTGTTTCCAGCTTTGATTTTTCCACCTGAAAACCTAGTTTTCTATCCAAATTATATGCCTCCATTATTTGATAATAATGGAGCCAATCTCGTACTCTGTTTTTTAATTTTTTAATTTTTTAATTTTAAACACAAAGCGTTTAAAAACCATATTGTAAGAAAAGCACTGTTTAATGTCTGGATAAGATATAAGGATTTGTTAGAAAATAAAACCTTATATCTTATCCAGACATTAAACAGTGCTTTTCTTACAATATGGTTTTTAAACGCTTTGTGTGCTTTGACCTTATCATACCACAAATATGCATGCCAACCAAATACATTATTGAAACCTTCCAAATCCAAAACATCCGTGTTTTCAAGAAGCATCCATTCTCTCAGCCAACAAAAAGCGGCTGATTCATAATAAAGTTTTAAGTCTGGCAGGGCAAATCCACCTCTTTCTTTAGCACCAGTTAATATCTTAAATTTTATATGAGGCTTCTTGCCCTGCCAGACAAATCAGGAGATATCTCTCTGCCACTTCTTGAAACAGTCCATTTTGTCCAAAATTTGCAGTGTTTGAAACAAAAACAACATTCTTGGCAATACATTCATTTTTATCACAGCGATTCGGCCTAGCAACGATAGCTTCAAATTTGACCATATTTCTAAGTCTTTTTTCACTTCAGTCCAACATTTTTCATAATTATCCTTAAATAAATTCACATTCTTAGCAGTCATATTAACCCCTAAATATTTCACTTTCTTAACCAATGTCAGACCTGTCTCCTTCTGAAACTTCTCTTTCTCAATCTCATTTAGATTTTTCTCCAAGACTTTAGTTTTCGTCTTATTCAACTTAAAACCTGCTACCTGACCAAAATCTTGAATCAATTCTAATACTCTTTTTGTACTTGATTCTGGCTCCTGTAAAGTCAATGCTAAATCATCTGCAAATACTTTCAGTTTGTACTGTTTAGCTCCCACTTGTATACCTTTAACCAATTGGTCCCTTCTAATCATATTTAACAGAACCTCCAGGACCGAAATAAAAAGCAGTGGAGAGATTGGGCAACCTTGTCGTGTTCCTTTCTCAATCTTAAATTCTTCTGTCACTACATTATTCACAATTAATTTAGCCTTTTGTTCTGAGTAAATTGCACCTATACCATTTCCAAAACCTTTACCAACCCCCATCCCCAATAAATTCTTCTTCATAAAACTCCAAGAAATATTGTCAAAGGCTTTCTCCGCGTCCACAAAAATCAAAACTGCTTTAGTATTAATCTTCACTTGTAGCTTTTCTAGGATATTAATTATATTCCTCGTATTATCAGACAAATGACTGCCCGGGAGAAAGCCTGCTTGGTCTTTATGAATTTCTTCTGCTAACACCTTTTTAAATCTTTTAGCCAAAATATCTGCAAAAATTTTATAATCCACGTTAAGCAGTGATATGGGACAGTAATTTTTAAGTTGCGTCTTTTCAGACTCTGATTTTGGTATAAGTGTAATGTATGCCTCTTTCCACGACTCAGGTGCCCTTTTCCCTTCCAATATTTCATTACAGACTTCCTTTAATGGTTGTATTAACCATTCTTTCAAAGTTCTGTAGTATCTAGAAGTCAGTCCATCCGGTCCTGGAGATTTACCTAATTGCATATTCTGAATGGCCCCTTCTACTTCCTGATCCGTTATTTTGTAATCGAGCATTAATTTATTTTCTTGGGAAATTTTTTGTAATCCATTTATTTCCAGGAATTTATCAGTGTCCATTTCATTCTGCTTTTCTTGTGTATATAATTGTTTGAAGTACCTCTGGAAGCACTTTCTAATTTCAACTGGATTCTGTATATTCTTTCCTTCCACTTCCAGATTCGTAATAGTATTTAATTTTTGTCTTTTTTTCAATTGCCAAGCCAGCAATTTCCCACACTTATTTGCCGATTCAAATGTCTTTTGACTCATCTGTTTAATCTTCCATTCTATTTCCTGATTCTTCATTTTCATATATTGTACTTGGTATAGCTTTATTTCTTTTAAAATTTCCTGAGACTTTGGTTTCGCCCTCAGTTTCTTCTCTCCTTCCTTTTTCCCCCCAAAATTTTATCTTTTTTCTCATTTTGCATTCTCTTCCTAATTGCGTTCTGTTGTATCAAGAAACCTCTCATTACGGCTTTACTAGCATCCCAGATTACTCTTTTTTCCACTATAGTGTTCATATTTATCTCAAAATAATCTTTCAAAGTTTTTTGGGCCTTTTTAATAAATTCATCATTCCTAAACAAAGAGTCATTCATCCTCCATCTGAAGGAACCAGTTGGCATTAATTTCATTTCCATCTTCACAGCATTATGATCAGAGCTGGTCTTGGGGCAAATTTCAACCTTACTAATCTTTGGAGCCAGTCCTCTAGTTACCCAGATTTGGTCAATTCTTGTCCATGTCATTTTGGCCTCGGAGAAGAAAGTTCCCTCTCTTCCCAGAGGATTCTTCATTCTCCAAATGTCAATTAAATCCATATTTTCAGTCATGTCAAAAAATGTTTTTGGTAGTCTTCCATCCTTAGTGATTATTTGTCTTTGCGCCTTATCCATGTTTGTAGATACAACACCATTCATGTCTCCCATCAAAATCATATTGTAATCCGTATAGTCCATCAAAATTTCATGTAGCTTTTTAAAGAATTCCGATTTCCCTTCATTTGGTGCATAGATACCTATCACCAAAAATTTTTCTCCTTGTGATTGGATTTCAATTGCTACAAGTCTTCCTTGTTCATCTTTAAAGATAAATTTAGGTGATAGGTTCTCCTTTGCATATAGAACCACTCCTCTTTTTTTAACTTTGTCTGATGAGATGAATTCTTGGCCTAATTTTTTATTGCTCAATAATTTCCTGTGTAACCTTGTCACATGCGTTTCTTGTAGACAAATCAAGTCCAATTGCTCTTTTTTCAATAAATGAAACACTCGTCGCCTTTTTTCCGAAGTGTTGAGGCCATTCACATTCCAGCTCAAGGCCTGTAGCGCCATCCTGTGGCTACTTTGATGCTCCCGCAACTGCCCCCAGATCTTGCTCCTCTTCTGTTGGTGGTAGTGTTGGCTCCTTATCAGGGGGGTCCAGTCCAAAAGACAATGCTGAAATGTCCAAGGTATCCAAGGTATCTTTTTTTGTTGATGGTCTCTCCCCTACTCTTTGCTCCAGTCCTCTGTCTGGTAACCCTCTTTCCGGTGTTGTTGGCTCTTTTCCAATTCGCTTCTGTAGGTCTTCTTCGTGGTTATACAGGAACTTTGTTTTATCCTCTACTGATCTTATCTTTATTTTTCTTCCTTTAAAGCTAAAGGATAGGCCTTGAGGAAATTCCCACCGAAAGTTGATTTTGTTCCTTCTCAACAGTTCAACCAAATCTCTGAAATTAAATCTCAAATCTAAAAGATATTTAGGGATGTCTTTAAATATCTCCACTCTAAATTGGTGTATTGTCAAGGCCTCCTCATAATGCCAACTCAAGATTTTATCCCTCTCTTCTTTAGATTGGAGTGTAATCAGACAGTCTCTTATTCTGTTCTTCTTCTTGCCTCCTCTTCCAAGTCTAAAGGCTCTCACAATTTTAAACTCCTCTTTTTGTAAGTCCCGGTTCCAAAAGGCTGCAAATTCCTCTGTAAGAAAGTCTATCAAAGAGTCTTTTTCTAGTTCAGGTACTCCCCGAATTCTCAAATTTGTCTGTTTCTCCTTGAGCTCAAACATAGAAAGCATCTGCTTCTGATCTTGTACTTGTTTCCACACATCTGGGACCTCTATTTCCAATTGTGCTACCTTCGCTTCAACAGTAACAATCTTTTCCCTGGCTTCCTCTGCAGTCTGTCTAGTTGAATTAGACTCCTTAACTAATGTCTCTATAGCTTCTGTATTAGAATTGACCTTTTGTTCCAAGCTTTTTATACTTTGTGTATTTTGATCCAATTTTTGTGAATTTTGATCCAATTTTTTATTCATTTGTTCCAAAGAATTGTTAATTTTACTTAAAACAAGAGCCCAATCTTCTTCCGAGGGCATTCCTCCTTTTGGTTTAGTATACATTGACACAGCTGCAGAGGGAGCAGGAGGGCCAGATGTAGAAGCTCTCCGAAAAGTCCTCCCAGACCTTGTTGTCTTTTCTTGTAATGAATCTATTTTTTCTTTCCCATCTGCCATAACACTCAAGCCCCTCAAGGTCAGGTACAGTCCCAGAGTTTTATCTTTAAAACTGGAAAATTCCACTCCTTGTAGCAGTTTCAAAATCCTCCTCTAGAGGGAAATAGTTATTGTTTATCTTGTATTAGTCCAAAGTATCCTTTTTCTTTTTGTTTTTCTCTTTTAAATTACAATAGCAAGTTACGCCAATATTATTAGTATCAAGCCTTAACTTTAGTTCAGAAACATAGTTGAAACTTTTAAGCCAAGAGAAAATAGTTGAAACAATGTTTCACTCACTGACAGTCAAATAGTCTATTCACAGTCAATGCGGAGCTCCACAATGCAGCAATTTTAATGGCTGCCGTTCCCAGGTTCCGAGTGGTGAAAAGTTAGCTTTACCCTCTTTTTCTGCAGGCAAATAATGTCTAAAAGTCCTCCCCCTTTTCCCCTGCAACCAAGGGGGGGGGGGTTCGCTATTTTTATACTGGAGATTTAGACGTCAAAAGCAGTCTTTCAGGCTTTAGTTTAAACCTCTTTGCTTCCAACTATTTACAAAAAGAGGAAGGCGGACTTCCTGTTTTGCGCCTCCCCCGTTCGTAGCCAAATTCAACTTTTTAAAGATCCAATTTCTTCACTTTACTTACAGGTAATTACTTTAGATCCGAATGTCCACAGGGAAAAGTCAGCGCTCCCCGGCAATGGCTGTGCGGCTTCACTCCGTGAAAGTAGCAGTCAGTTCGCAGCACCGCGCCACTCACCCCACTCACTCTGGAGCCCTTAAATGGGATTCCCCGCAAGTAGGGGGGCGCTCCAGGTGCCCTGCCGAACCCCCACGTTCCCAGGCTTCCTCCACCTGAGATTTCTAGCGGGTCCCCACCTTCGCTGTGGCGGGCAACCCAGTTTTCACGGAGCCGGTTCCTCCGCTTAGAGGAGCCCCGCCATTAGCCACTGGCGCTGACCCCGGAAGTCCACTGACCCCGGAAGTCTGTTTCCTCCCTGTCTCTTGGGGCCATGGGCCGGGGGGGGGAGGGTGAGGATTCCGCAAGCCTGACATCATGGAGCAAGCATCTGGTGCATGTTGTATCACAAAGAGAGCCTCCATAGAATACTACAGTGAATGGGCAAGTATATAGGGAGTATATGGAGAGTAAAATGATCTCTCAGATACCCTGGTCTGCTAACCCATCCCATTAGCACAAGGAATATCAACAGTGCAGTGAGACTTCCAACTAGGAGTATCATTTTGACAGGCAGTTCAAAAGAATGACTGTCATTTACTTCAATGGGGGGGAAAGTAGATCTACAGTAGGGGTCAGCAAACGTTTTCAGCAGGGGCCGGTCCACTGTCCCTCAGACCCTGTGGGGGGGTGGACTATATTTTGGAAGAAGAAAAAAAGAACGAATTCCTATGCCCCACAAATAACCCAGAGATGCATTTTAAATAAAAGGATACATTCGAGCCATGTAAAAATACGCTGATTCCTGGACTGTCTGCGGGCTGGATTTAGAAGGTGATTGGGCCAGATCTGGCCCCCGGGCCTTAGTTTGCCTACCCATGATCTACAGTATGTAGACTGCATCTTCTGAAGGACAGATGCCATAGAGCTGATCTGTGTGTCTGCAACAATATTAAATAGGGAATAGACAAAACTACTGAAACCTGGTAAGCCCCACACCTAAAATCAGAAATATGTTTCATTTAATACATTTATATCTCACGTTTCCTTGAAGGAACTCAAAGTGGCATACACTCTCCCCTGCTTTATGCTTACAACAACCTTGAGATTGGTTAGGCTGAGAGACTGGCCAAAGGTTACCCAGTCAGCTTCGTGGCTGAGCAGGGATTTGAACCTGGTCTAGTTCATCATTGCACTGCATGGTCTGTCCCAACCCTTTCTCCTAGAAATCTAAATGGCCACACTCCAACAGTGAACAGGAGCAGTCATTTTCAGTACACGCAAGTGAATGTTATAACAGGTCTCCATTTATCCCTGTCACATTTGCTGCTGTTCATGGTTGCTCACAGTTGCAAATGGTTAAACACCCTGACGACATTTCCATTTTCCTTTCTTCCCACATCCTCATGTCTGTTTTTTTTTGGGGGGGGGGAATTGAGATACTCTGCTAAAAAACACCCCACTACTTAGGTGAGTCATACCTTCTCTGTGAAGCACTTCGACATGATCACAGAGTATTAGCTACCTCTTGAAGCAGTGTCACGAAGCAAATTATTCTCTCAGATGGTTTCTTGTTTTCGGCGATGCTATAGAATAGCAAGTAATTTGGCCTTATTTATTTATTTCTAGACTTAAAAATAAAAATACAGTTCAATAAGCTCTTGGTTCTCAAAAGAACACAAAGCAATGTGTTGCTAATACCAAAGATCTCTTTAGGTTGCCAGGCCAAAATATTCAAACTGAGTGCTTAAATAAAAAGAGACTTGATTTCTGAGAAACACCGAAAATATACTGTTTTAGTTAGGTGCTAACACAGGGACTTCAGAACCAAATATTATGAGCATTCAGAAGTCTGACCTTTGAGGCCCTGTAAGTGCAGGAGTGGAGCTGAAACAAATTGGCTATTTCAAATAGGCAACTTGTGCCTGCTTCAGTGAACACTTGGTTTGAATTCACGGGCCTTAGAACATCCATTAAATTCTGTTCCTTCCTGCACACACTTTGCTATTCAGCATCCAAGGACTTTGTACTTTTGCTGCTTATTATTTCACTTTCATTATGAGGCACAGCAGGTTACAGTAACCAGAAAATTACTGATAGGATTTTCAGAAAGAAATTCACTCTATTGAACTACAGTTCCTGAACTTAGGATGGATGGAATTGTTTTAATCCAGTTTGTGTCCCTTGTCCATGAGTAGGCCAGTAAGTCTGTTGCATTCAGTACCCATACTGGGGTATTCAAACCTGTGCTTTCTAGGCATGGCACAAGGAGGTGTGGATGGGCTCATTGGGACTTATTTCTAAGCAGGCACACATTGGATCGAACTCTGAGACTCCAGGTTATCTAAGTATGTTATGACCTACCCCATATGCCAGGGATGGGGAAGCTGTGACCCTCCTGATGCTGTTTGAATATAACTATAATCTCTAATCATCAACCATGCTGGCAGAGACTGATGGGAGTTGGAGTCCAACAAAATCTGGAAAGCTACTCGTTCCCCCATTCCTGCCATATGGGAAGACACCAGTTTGCCATTGAACAATGGCACCGTACTTCTTCTTGGCTCCACGCAAAGTGGCAACCTACTTTGTTGGCTACATATAAAGATCTTGTTCTCTTCCAACCAACTTGCTCAGCTCTAGTTTTTGGCATCTTGTTTTTGTCAGATGGCCGTGGTGGGTTCAAGTCTTGTTGAAGGTGACTCCAAGGTAAATTGGGTTCTGTCTCATTTGTATCTCGTTAAGGCAGACAATCTGCTCATGGAAGGGTGATGATGGAAAGTTGACAAAATGATTTCGGTTCATCTGTGTTGGCTGATGGAGTCCTTTACTGCAACAAACTCCTTTGTTCTTGGATTCATTGATGTTGTTTCCCCTTCTTTGATTTCCCAGATACTTTTCTTTTATGAATAAAAAAAGATGGCAATGGGTATGGAGGATCAAAAAATTGACCTTCTTAAAACAAATTCTCATTTACCTCAGCTGGACTATGTTCCTGATCCAGATAATAAGACAAGAGCATGGCAGGGATGTGCCCTGACATATGTGGCCAGCAAAGAAGAGGCTAACACCATTTGAGACACTGGCAAATTTGCCAGCACCCAACTGGACATGTTTAGGAGATGGAATGCAAAAAAAAAAAAAAAAAAAAAACCTTTATCAAAACATATTGCGAAAGAAGAAAATAGCACAATTACCTTCATTAACTGTTGCTTATGAAGCTAACCATCTGGCTTTGTAAAACAAGGGTGACATCATGCTTCATCCTTGAACTGATAGGTGGCTTTGTTTGTTGATAGATTGATAGATTGTTTGTTTGCTATTTTTATGTGTATATACTGCTATATCGTAAAAGAGATCAGCGTGGCTAACAATAAGCCTAGATGGAAAAGTTTTCACCAGGTGTATAAAGCTTGAAACAGAAGCTGTCTGCTGAATCTCTATTGGCAGAACATTTCACAGGGTTCGGCCAATTACACAAAAGGCTCTGTTTCTGCTGTATCAGCCCAAGAACCCATCTCCTCCAGCATCCTGTTTCTCACAGTGGCCAGCCAGATAGATGCCCATTGGAAGTCTGCAAGCAAGACCTGAGTGCAAGAGCACTCTCCTCTCCTGCTGTTTCCAAAATTCAGTATTCTGGGGAATGCTGCCTTTCACAGTGGAGGCAGAACATAGAAGCTCAGAGGTTTTAAGAGTCCACGAATTTATCTAATATGGAATGTGGCTTCATTCCTGCTGTCTGATTCCCGAGCAGAGCGAAAGGTTTCTCTGCCATCCAAATGAACTAGACTGTGATTGGAAAAACCTAAAGCCAATTCCCTCGTCCACCATTTGCTACCTTACCACGGCATTCCCAGGCAACTTTGTAAAGCGCCGCATGCCTTGTACCTTAACAGGATGCTGCAATGCTTCCATATTAGATTATCAGTAAAGATTATTACCGTTGCATGACTTAAGTGGCAATAAAGACCCAGCGTGTCGGACTTCTTTGTAAATAGCGGAAGAAACATGTTTGTGGCTTTGCTAGCTCTCGAGGAAAATGAATGGAGTCCCCGGGACTTAAATCCACTGCTTGTGTTCTCGCAAGTGCTGCGCAAACTAAAAATCATTGTAATTAGACAGCCTCTCCAATCAGATAGGCCCCAGGGGAGAAGACTTCTCTGGAGAGAAACAAACCTTTCCTCTTTCTTTCTACATTCCTCTTTCTCTGGCTTTGTCAGGAGCTGCTTAGCACAAAGTCAAATGGCACAGATGCTCCTGATCCTGTGTCAGCATTTCCTCTTTCCCAGCCCCCCCAGCACCCCCACAGAATGATCTTTTTGCTAACCTTTGTCATCCTTTCCTTGGTCAAATTTCCCCCAAAAGCTAAGCAGGAAGAAGGTTTCTCAGAGGCCAAAAAGGCAGTGTTTGATCAGTGTTGGTTTCCATAGTTCTCTGCCAGTCTTCCCTAACCAGGTGCCCACCAGAGGTTCTTGGGCGCTATCATGCATGCTTTAGCAAGGGGTTGGAGTAGATGACCCTTGGGGTCTCTTCCAGGTCTACAGTTCTATGATTCTATCTGCTGCAGCCAGCACAGGGATGGTGGGAGGAATAGTCTAGCAAGCAACATCTGGAGAACTATTCTGTCCTCCCTCTTCCCTGATTCACAGAAAGACAATATGGAAGGACAGAGAATCCAAGGGCAGGTCTGCAGCATGCATGGGAATTGTAGTTTCCCTCAACACAGGGCTACAATTCCCATCACCCTTAACTACTCCACCCCTGAGCCATAAAGGATCTTTTTACTATAGCACCCAAATGCTGGCGGGCTAGTGTGGGGGACTCCCTGATCCTGAATGGGGTAACTGTGCCCCTGAAGGACCAGGTGTGCAGCCTGGGAGTCATTTTGGACTCACAGCTGTCCATGTAGGCGCAGGTCAGTTCTGTATCCAGGGCAGCTGTCTACCAGCTCCATCTGGTATGCAGGCTGAGACCCTACCTGCCCCCGGACTGTCTTGCCAGAGTGGAGCATGCTCTCAGTTATCGCCTGCTTCGACTACTGAAATGCGCTCTACTTGGGGCTACCTTTGAAGGTGACTCAGAAACTGCAATTAATCCAGAACGCGGCAGCTAGACTGGTGACTGGGAGTGGCTGCCGAGACCATATAACACCGGTCCTGAAAGACCTACATTGGCTTCCAGTACGTTTCCGAGAACAATTCAAAGTGTTGGTGCTGACTTTTAAAGCCCTAAACGGCCTCGGTCCAGTATACCTGAATGAGCGTCTCCACCCCCATCATCCAGCCCGGACACTGAGGTCCAGCGCCGAGGGCCTTCTGGCAGTCCCTCATTGCGAGAAGTCCGGTTACAGGGAACCAGGCAGAGGGCCTTCTCGGTAGTGGTGCCTGCCCTGTGGAACGCCCTCCCAGCAGATGTCAAGGCAATAAACAACTATTTTACTTTTAAAAGACAACTGAAGGCGGCCCTGTTTAGGGAAGTTTTTAATGTCTGATGCTGTATTGTTTTTAATATTTGGTTGGAAGCCGCCCAGAGTGGCTGGGGAAACCCAGCCAGATGGGTGGGGTATAAATAATAAATAACAAATTATTATTATTATATTATAAATGAGCCCCACCCTTTTCCATTCTTCACAACAATGATGACAGGAAGGGAGAAGGCCAAAGAGCCTGGAGCGCTGTCCGCTCTCTTGCTCCTGGTGTTGAGGCTGAGGTTACCTCTCCCCAGTGGTGTAGGAAGGGGGCGGGGGGGCGGTCCGCCCTGGGTGCAATCTCTGAGGAGGGTGACAAGAAGGTACCCCATGGGGGGCTTGCCCCGCTGCCCCTGGGTGCGGCGGTACAAACCGCCACCATCACAGCCATGTGCAGAGGATCCCCGCTGCAGCTGCAAATGGAGGGTCCCTGCTGCCACCGCGAGCAGAGGATCCCACCGCCACTGCAGCCACGAGCAGAGGATCCAGCCGCCATCCATAATGCACTCGATGCAGCGTTGTCGGTAAACCGCCCATCAGTGCATGCACCATGCATGCGCAGCACGTAGCACCGTCACACATGCATGGTATGTAGCAGCGCTGTGCGTGCGCCACCAGGCAGTTTGCCCCGACACCCCGCACCGGGTGCCAGTTAGCCTTCCTTTGCCCCTGCCTCTCCCTCACAAAATGCCTCCACAGGGCGTCTTGAGAAGTACCTGACCCTAAAGGGAGGGGAGATCTAGCCTTCAAAATCCCCATCAATTGTCTTTGCTGTTTCATTATACAGTTTTAATCTTATGCCTATTCTTTTTAATGGTATTGTGTAAGCAGCTTTGTCAGACTCGCCAGAAAAGCACTACTGAAATATCATAACTACTGTAAATAAGGGGGTAATACTATGGCAAGACTGGTCAGGACATGCCCAGAGATGGAAAGAAGAAAAAGTATCGACCAGAGAAGAGTGGCAGACCAAGGTGATGGAATATGCTGAAATGGCAAGACTGATGGGAAAGATCAGAAACCAGACCAAGTCTTTGCGAAAGACTGGAATAACTATTTAACATATCTGAGAGACCACTGTAAACAGTTGAAATCATTGGCAGGAATACAATGACACTTGTAAAGTAACATGAATTTTGGAAATGATGGATATATAATACAGTGGTACCTCGGGTTAAGAACTTAATTCGTTCTGGAGGTCTGTTCTTAACCTGAAACTGTTCTTAACCTGAGGTACCACTTTAGCTAATGGGGCCTCCTGCTGCCGCCACACAATTTCTGTTCTCATCCTGAAGCAAAGTTCTTAGCCCGAGATACTATTTCTGGGTTAGCGGAGTCTGTAACCTGAAGCGTCTGTAACCTGAAGTGTCTGTAACCCGAGGTACCACTGTAGATAGATTACAGTAAATGATGCAGGAATAAAATTTAGAAGTGGAACCCATGGAGGGAAGGAGGGAGGTCTGAAGGTTCAAGAGAACCTTATTTCTTTCTTTCTTTCTTTCTTTCTTTCTTTCTTTCTTTCTTTCTTTCTTCCTTCCTTCCTTCCTTCCTTCCTTCCTTCCTTCCTTCCTTCCTTCCTCTTTCTTTCTTTCTTATGTACCATATAATCTTTATGTTAAAGTAATTAAAAAAAATAAAAAAGACTGGTCAGGACAAGCAGCTGAGGATGCAGCAGATCTCCAACTCAACCAGCTGGTCTGAGGTTCAGCCAGGCTCACCTGGAAAATCCTCAACCCTGGCTCAGCTTAAGGTACACCGGTGTAACAGTCGGGGCTCAGCTGGCTGAGCCGAAACTGGCTGAGCCAAGGCCAGTGTAGGTCCCCAAAAGGGGTGTTTTGGGGGTGCAGTGGGGCTAGGACCAGAAAGGGGGGACTTAGGCTGGATCCTAAGCCCATTCTCACACCTGTCAACCTGGTGTAAAACACTGTTTTAAAAGTTTGTTTTACATCTGCCAGGCTTAGGCACAGCAGCAGCAGAATTCCTGTTGCTGAATGAGTTTGAGTCTGCTGTAACTTTATGCCTGCTTAATTTACACCAGCTTGCTTCTTCTGCATTGGATTGCTCTGTAACTAACTAACCGAATGTGTTTCACAGAGCAGAATCCACAAAGCATGAGAGGCAGCTCTAACGCCCTCCAGTTTAAAGATTCCATATTAAATAAGCATGCATAGTAATCAAAAATAAAATAGTGTTTATTAGCATTCCTTGCATGACTATAAAACTATGTTGCATCCTTGACTACATAAGGTTCTGTTTACAAAACTGCATAAATGTTTTTTAATTTGTTTTTACTATAAACCGCCTTGGGAACCATTCTGGCTGTTAGGCAATCTATAGCAAATAAATGGATAATAAACTTTGGGAGAGCGGTCTTAAGAAGAAATCTCTTGTCGGATGCAGTTGAATTCTGTTTGCTGTTTAATTTCTCCCCCACCAGAAATAGGAAATACTAATTTCAAATATGATTACTTAGCCGGTGCATACAATACCAAATGGAAAAGAACTGTGCACTGCATAGTCCTATTGATTCGTACCTCTACAGTTACAGTTACACATAGCAATTATTTTGCAAATACTAGGACTCAAAAATGCCTCAAGTGCCCATTACAGATTTCTTCCCCCCACTAATCTGTTGCTAATTCCAGCTGCACCTAAACAGGAGTTCTGAAGCATTTTGCTTTGGGGGAGAATAAAACCCCCTACTTATTTTCTTAACAATGGGCTACATTATGCATCCCCTGGCTAGAATCTTATACGAAAGTCAGTGATGAAATTATTCTGGAATCCAAAGGAAGTTATAGATGAGGAGGACTCTGTGCGGCATGTTTATTTCTGGCTGTACCGCCGCAACATTTTGGAACGGGGGCAATTTATGTAGAAAAATGGATTCTGAATGAGGGTCACGCAGCCAATCACACACTTGTTCAGAAGAGGGCATCTTGTTGGGTGGGGCAGAGCCACTACACTGGTTTTCTGGAAGGTCTGTGGCTATTGCTTACCAGGAGGGAAAGAGGGAGCGGTGGGAAGGGAGGGGAGAGAGACCTTCTGCTGGTCAACAGGCAATGGCTTTTCCACCTGCCCTGCCCTGCCCTCCAGCTCTGGGAGCCTTTCCCAGACCATGACTTTGAGAACAGCAGAAACAGCTGGGAAGAAAGGAGTTCAAGACAAGGCTCTGAGAACATAGGCTGTCTGATGCTATGAACTGCTGCTTACTACAACATGAGGACCTTAAGCAAAAAAACAACAACGTGCCCTGGGTCTTCCTTGTGTTTACAATTTTGAGTCATTCCCTTCTTTGGGACATTGGTTAACCTTTCTTTGGTAGTTGGTAATTTGTTGGCATGACTGAAGGTCACATGGGGATGTTAGACCTGAGATTGCTGTGCAAATGGTTGACTAAATACTACAAGTTGTCTTTTATGCCGCTCCTCGTGCTGTGGTTTATTTCCATTGACCCAAAATCATTACAAGAAGCAAAGAGCAAAAATGTCCTCACGCAAAACCATCAACTGCATGGAAAGGGCGAAATCAACATAGTATTTTGCTACTCTTGTTATAGGCAATCTGTGTTTTGTGATAGCCAACCTAGTGTCCTTCAGATCCATTGGAACACATGGGACAGCCTTTGAAGGCTGTTTGGAAACTTCAGCTACTCCAAAATACCACTGCTAGGATGTTGGTTGGGATAGAGAGACTGGAGCACATCAGTCTGATCTTGTACTAGCTGCATGGGTTTAACAATTTGTTTCCAGAGTCTTTTTGAACTGCAGGCTTGCATCTTCAAAGAGCTTGGGACTAGAACAGTGATAACCCAAGAGGTGGTCCCACAGACCAGTGCTGGTCCACGAGCCATTGGCTGCTGGTCCCTGGCAACTCCACCACAGCCCAGGTTGAGTGGGACACTTCAAGGACCAAATATAGTATTGGTTCCTGGCACATGTGGAAGGGGATTAGTGGTCCACCACATCAGGTAGCTTGCGAAGCACTGGACTGGTATTTAAACTTCATTGACATTTTAAGAGTCAATCCCATTAACCTCCTCTGAATCTGCCTGACCTTGAAGGCAGAATCTAAATGACCAGTGCCTGTTCAGCAGCTGGAACTAGGTTTTCTAAATGTGGGAAAGCAGTGAATCAAGGGAGTGGGTGGCTCTGCTGAACAGTGATGTCACAAAATAACTTGGTTCCACATCCTCAAATAGCCTTGCTGTATTTTCCCCTCACTAGTGTAGTTCCTCGCAGGAAAGAAAATGTTACTGTGGGTACTTAGATTTGTCCACCACGAAGCCCACCACCTTCTTTCATTCTTCTTTCCATCTGCTTTCATGTGCCTCCTGTAAAATCTTCCTTGTCTGTTTCTCATGCCAACTATCTGCTATGAGCATTGATCCATTGCTAGCATGTTTTAAAAGGCCCTTAGGAAAATAGGCCTTATAAACAAGTCAGACCATTGGACTGTTTAGCTCAGAATTGACCCTACGCTGACTGGCAGCACCTCTCCAGTGTGTCAGTCTGGGAACATTGCCAACCCTAACTGGAGGTGACAAGGATTGAACCTGGGACCTTTTGTCTTCAAGGGAGATGCTCTACCACTGAGTGCCAGCCTTTCCCCTTATGCAAGATATCCTTCCTGGACCTTCCTTCCCTCCATGTGACTTCCTCTTCCATGTTGCAGCTTCTTACTTCCTGCCACTGATTTTACTTTCTTACTTCCTGCCACTGATTGCTTCTTTTCTTCAGCCCTAAGGCCAGCATCAACATGGAGAAATCCCAATACTTTAGCAGGGCCTTGGGGGCCCCTTTAATTTGCTCCCCCCCCCGGGGGGGGGCTGATGTTGTGAACGCTCTAACTGTCCCTATTTTCCAGGGACAGTCCTGGATTTAAAGAAGCTGTCACAGTTTGATCCTGGAATATCCCATGTTTCCTTAGGACGTCCTGTTTTCATTGGAGAAATCTTGGAGAGTATGGAGTTATCCGACCCCCTGAGCCATCTGAAGGCAACCCTGAAAAGGGAAGGTTGTTTTTTTAAAAAAAAAGTTTTATGTTTTATTATGTTTTTATATATGTTGGAAGCCACCCAGAGTGATTGGGGCAACCCATTCTGAACCTTCTACAATAAGATATTGGTAGGAGACGCACCTATCAGCTGCTGCTAGAATATTGTCAGACCTGACTCTGAGCTGCAGCAAAAAATCACGATGTAATAAAACACAGATATTGTACTGTTGGGTCAGAAGAGTCAAAAGAAGGTTTTCTTTAGTTGTTGTTGTTTTTTCATCCCTCAATCTAATATTGGCTGCAGAACATGGATTGATGTTTTATCTGGAAAATAAGCCTCAGAAACAATATAGAATGAATGCGCTGAAGAGAAAGATATTGGTGGTGATGATGATGTTATAAAGCAGGATATTAAAGATGATCAGTAGCTCTTGCTTTGACAGATCAGTCAAAAACTCAAAGTAACCCTCATACCAATTTATTTTTAAAAAACCCACCCTGAAATAATTCCATCCGAAGCAGAGATAATTTATATACAGCTATATCCAGCTGCTTTAACATTCAAAATATCAGACTTAGACTCAGCGTATGAGGTGAGAAGCAATAATATATGTTTTACATCAGCTGAAGAACTGATAAACCATTCACTTGGATTTATGAAATCCAAGTGCACAACAGATCACTGGATTAAATATATCCTGCTGTATTTATTTATGTACCAGGTTAGGTCCCATTTATCAAATCAAAATCTTTAATGAGGTGTTTTTTTTTAAAAGAAGAATAACGTAGTCTTCAAAAATGAAAATATATTGGACCACAAGTAAGGAAAAGGCCACGAGAAGTTCAATTACATTACAGACATTTGAGCTGCAGAGTTAAGCTGGTAAGACACGGGATTAAACAGTGCCATCAAATGAGCCATCTTTCAATACTGATTGTTGAACTGCAACATTTTAAAATGTTGACTTAATCATTTAAGTTTAGAGGATAAGGCTTAAAGCACCTGTGATTTATTATCACTATTATTTAAAGGAAATGCTCAAGTTCCAGAAGCAGAAGAATCTAAGGGTCCAACAACACATGGCACAAATTGCATTTCTCCCATTTCCATCATAGGGCTTTTCTTCCTTTTAATTACAGGGGGGCAGGGCATTTTTAATTAGGAATGCAGAGCATTGAAAGGGGAGGTTGAATCCTCCCTCCCCACACACAACTCTCCCATGCACACATTGTACTTAGGCTTAGGGCAGGAGAATATCTCCCACTGGTGCCAGTAGAAAATACCCTCCCCCACAACCAAATTTTAGAAAAGTTGGGATTTTTAATTATTTGTTTGTTTGTTGACAATAATAGATTTGGGCATGGAGGGCAACAACAGCAACACTTCATTCCCAATTAAAATCACTCTGTGTCTGTAATTAAATAGTGGGGAAAACCACACAACTAATGAGTCTCACAAGTAGACGCCAGCACAAGGGCTCTTGTTAGTGCAACGTAACTTCCCACCCTCTCCTCTCCCTGTGCATTCCCTGCCGCCGCCCCTTGCAGGGACTCAAAAGAGGGCCAGGGGAACTCCCAGAACAGTGAACTGAGACTGACACAATCAGTGCCCTTTGTTGTGACCAGAGAAGGAATGACAGCTGAGAGGAGAACAGCGAGAAGAAGCTCCATCGTGTACCTGTAGCAGCAAAACCGAACACTTTCATCTGCCCCCACCTGCAATAAAACATATGGGCAGACTTTGGTCTTTTAAATTTCAGCAAAATTTGGCACCCACCTCCTGCCTCTTGCCCTCTTTTCTGCTCAATTCTCTACATCATATTTCTGCCCCCTAGGCTTGGCACCCACTGCAGCAGAACTGGTTGTACTACCCTAAATCTGCCCCGTAAAACATGTCTGTCTCATATCGGTCTCTACAGTCACGGCACCAATTTGACTTTACCCCTGAAGACCCACACCTCCACTGTCTCCCAAGACAGACAGATGCCAACATCTAACAACAAGACCCTTACTCCAAATCCATCAGCCAGAGCCACATGGGCAATGGTCACCGATGATGGGATGTGTAGTCTAGCAACATCTGAAGAGCAAAAGGTCCCCCCATCCCTGTTTTATGGTAGCGTATGAACAATGGGACTTATATTTGGATGAAATCACTAGGAACAATATGTAAGTGATGGATATTCCACAGCCTTTAGAGCGGGGGTTCTCAAAGTGCAGCAGTGGCCTGCAAGCTTCTGTCAGGTGGTCCATGGCAGTGACTCTGCAGAACAGCATAGCTACAGGTCTGTGAAGGATGATGGGAATAGCAGCTATTTGTGTGTGGAATCCAGAAGGTGAGCATGGGAAGAAGAAGAAGAATCTGCCTTTCTCAGAGGAATAAAGCCACAGCTGGCAACTAGATGTGGGAGGGCCTGAAGGAAACTGGTCTGAGGAAGCCCTTGAAAGGAGTGGAGAGTCAAAGCTAAGATAGAGTGCTTCCGAGAGAAAGAGGGTGATTCAGAATGGGAGTTGTCGGCTGACAAATATTACACCCAACATCAGAGAACTTAGCTTAATACAGGCACATCCATCACATTTAAATAGATGTTTAATTTATAGATGCTTAATTGTACTTTTATTGCTCCTTGTTGAATTACAATTTGAAATCCACACAAACATAAATTGAAAAACTAAATACTTTAGCATCTAGCACAGTGCATTACAGTTGTTAAACAACAACAGGCAGGAAAACCAAGACCACCTGCAGTTCTCAAGTGGTCCTGGGTGGGGATGTTTGGGAAACCACTGCTTTATAGGAAGCCATAGGCAACATGAGTGAAAAAACAGACCCGGGCCCAAAGTGCTAATCCCTGCATCGCTTTCCCTTGAGGTACGCAATGGAGTTCTTAGGTTAAATAATAATAGTAACAAATTACATATCTTGAACAGGCTTCTGCTCCTTCTGCCTTTGCGATGATCTGAGTCCGCCTGTGAAGAGAGATTGTCAGGCCAGTTTACACCTACAGTGGTGAAAATAGAATTGATGACCTCTGGCTCCAAGACCACAGGCTTCTTCTAAGCTAAGCGCATAACTAGGGAAGTAGGGACACCTGTTCTTTCTTTGTATGAGAAATGTGTTCTTTTATCCTGAGCCAAGGAACATAACCGAGATCAAAACAGAGATATCCACCCAAAGAAGCGGGCACAGAGCAGGCTGTTTGTAGACAAATGGTTTGACACATACCTGTTTTCAGAAAAGATGGGACTCTCAGTATAATTCTGTGTTACCAATCATTGGAAGGCATGCATTAAACACGGCTATGTGAAACACAAAAGTTCTTTCTTGCAAAGAGCTCCCTTAATGCCCCCCTTTCATTCTCAATGAGGACATATTTTCCATTTCCATTTTTGAAAGCCTCCACCAGACTAAATCTGTCAAGGGAGAGGGTTACTACAATGAACAGAATGGATAGAAAGCTATTTACCTGGGATCACAGCAAGGATTTAGATGCCTTGCAGCATGTCTGTGTGGGTGCTGGGGGGGGGGGTAGGTGGGGGTGGAAATCCTCTAGAGAATTCAAATGCAAGAAAATACATGAAACAGATCTATTTTCTCCCCCAGTCAAAAGCCTGTGTTATCCATTGTGCAGGAATATTTAAGCCAGTTATCTGGCAAAAACACCATGTTATATTTCTGACTGTTTTGAAATACTTATTGACACCTTAGCCTCCTCCAGCAGCTCGACAGATACCAGAAATAGTCCTGAATATTAACCCACCTGCTACAGAAATAAATGAAGCAAATATCACTGAGCACTCACATTAGAAAGTGGTGACTATTTTTATAAAGTGATAAATGTCATGGGGAGGGGGAGGAAAGATCCCTCAAACGAGAATAGATTCCCCCTCCCCCCACTTGGTATTTGAGATGGACAGCTACTGAAAAAGAGAATATAATGTAATTCAAATAGAACAGTTCTCCTGTGCACTGAATTTTGTGTCATCATATGCACCTCTATAAAATACTGACATTACTATTGCACAGAAGTCATGCAGTAGAGAAAGCAAAACAAAAAGTGCTACTATTGGCTGGGGAAATATTTGGAAGGTCCATTCTATACGGAGCAAATATGAGTCAGTTAATTAACAACATGATTTTAGTATGACCTAACCAATCAACCAATACACAAAAGAACACAATTTCCTTATGTGGACTTGCCCCCCATTTGATCTGATAATATTTTCATAACATGAGGAGTTCCATTTGTGCAGCTCCTTGACTCTAAAACCTAGTAGTATAGAGGGCTCCTTCTTATGATGCCTCCATGATGATTTGTGGCCTTGATGGTATAGGAGCAATTATTCTTGATCCCACTGTTAATACTGTTTGCACCTGCAAAAGTTCTGGAGTGGGTGAACAGATTGGTTTGTTTCCCATTGGTGCACGTCCTGTCCCTTCCTGCTGAAATCCTGTACTTTTGCATGTAACAAATGTTACAGGGTGGCGTGTCTTGTTTTGCTTTCCTCCTGCTTTTGTTGCACTATGAGTGCCTCTCCAGATGTGCAGTAATACTGGGGAAGCAGCAGCCATCATTGATCCTGGGAGACCTTCTGAAATATACTCAGAGTCGCAAAGTGATTTCATGCTCTTTATTCAGCTCATAGTGGTGAGGAGGGAATGAAAGTCCCCTCAAAGTATCTGCTTTATATACATTATTTACACCATGGGCTGCACGTGATTGGCTAATTCCGGAATTCTCCTGTAGGCCAATCAGGTCGTGGATTCACTTCTATCTGGAGCTGGATTGGGTGGCTCATGCGGACCAATCATACTGCTGCATTGTTCTAGGACCAATCAGACTGCTGCATTCTGAATCCTATTGTTCTAGGACCAATCAGACTGCTGCATTTTGGATCCTATTGTTCTAGGACCAATCAGACTGCTGCAGTTTGGATCCTATTCAACTCAGTACATAACACCTTCCTTCCCAGGTGCAAGGGGGCCAGTCTTCTTCAGAACCATGGCAGAGGAGGGAATGTTTAAACAGCTCTTTCACTCTGTACTGCAACTCCCACCAACCCTCACCATTGGCCATGCTGGCTGGGGGTTATGGGAGTTGTGGTCCAAAACACCCCAGAATTAGCATCACATTTAGTTTGACCCTAGCATTATTATGTACTTATCAATGCCTTCTTACTTTTATATCTCTTAGATTAACTCATCACAACATGACATTCTAAAGGGGAACGCCAATATCAATAAAGACACTTGTCTTCCATCCTAGCGGATCAAAGTTCAAGTACTGTTGATGACCCAGAAGAAATGGATTTAGCTCTGTCTCCTGCAGACAATAATTTATCACCATGTAGAAATGACATGGCATGTTAAGATGAAGTGAGCCCCGAGCCCAAGAGGAGATGAATAATGAACGAGTTCCCAAACCCATAAAGAATCTTCATTTCACATGGATGTTCCAGTCACTGTTGAGTCAGCATGGAGACAGTGATTCTGGGATGTTCAATAGTTCCATCCAAAGTAGCTAGGGTGCTAAGAACTGCTGTTTTTGGAGAATACAAACAAATATACTGGATTCAATCAAATTAAATTTACACTGCATATGAGTTCAGAGCAGTAGTGATGGAGCATTTATCAGGTAAATAATATGTGCCTTATTTACAAGAGTTGTTTACTCAATAAAGCAGAAGGCTTATTAGCTGTCTTTTATGTAAATGGCATGTTAATAATTTCTGGACCTTGGGTCCCAAAATAATTTGGAATTAGCTATACCAAACAAACAGTGCACTTAAAACCTTTCTGTCAGTGTTTGCTTCGTTGAAATAAACAATGACAAAGGAATCTTGCTGGTTTTTACTTCTTCTTCTTTTTAACCGAGACTGAAATGAATTTAAATGTTTGCATGCATTAATACCTCCATGGAAACATACATAAAAGTTGGAAGGTTTACTGAAATTGTTTGTTTATTATGAACATTCAAGCACAGAGCGGGAAATCATTAAACAAATCAACAATAAAAATATTGGGGGGGGAGAGATAATATACCATAATTAAAGAAGCCATAGAAACAAGTCCAATAAATAATAAATATTTTAAAAGCTATTATGAAACAACCTAAACTATGGTGAAGACTATGGGCTGTATCCAACCAAGGCCACATTCAAACCATGCTTTAAAGCACTATGATACCACTTTAAACAGTCACAGACCCTCCACGTGTCCCTATTTTTAGGGACATCCCTGATTTAGAGAAGCTGTCCCAGTTTCTGATTTGATCCCAGAATGTCCCAGTTTTCCTTAGGATGTCCCTATTTTCACTGGAGAAATGTTGGAGGGTGTGGAGTTATCCGACCCCCAAACCGTCTGAAGGCAATCCTGAATAGGGAAGGTTTTTTTTAATGTTTAATGTTTCATTACATTTATTTATTTTTACATATGTTGGAAGTTGCTCAGAGTGACAGGGGCAAGCCAGGAAGACGTGTGAGGTATAAATAGTAAAATTATCATTATGGAATGAGACGACCCTAATTTCATCAGAGAAATGTTGGAGGGTATGCAGTCATGGCTTCTCCCAAATAATTCTGGAGGCTTTAGTTTGTTAATGGTACTGAAGGCTGTTGTTGTTGTTGTTTAGTCATTTAGTCGTGTCCAACTCTTCGTGACCCCATGGACCAGAGCATGCCAGGCACTCCTGTCTTCCACTACCTCCCGCAGTTTGGTCAGACTCATGTTTGTAGCTTCGAGAACACTGTCCAACCATCTTGTCCTCTGTCGTCCCCTTCTCCTTGTGCCCTCCATCTTTCCCAACATCAGGGTCTTTTCCAGGGAGTCTTCTCTTCTCATGAGGTGGCCAAAGTATTGGAGCCTCAGCTTCACAATCAGTCCTTCCAGTGAGCACTCAGGGCTGATTTCCTTAAGAATGGAGAGGTTTGATCTTCTTGCAGTCCATGGGACTCTCAAGAGTCTCCTCCAGCACCATAATTCAAGCTGTTAGGAGAACCCTATTCCCCTCACAGAGCTATAATTCCCAGAGTTCCCTGTGAAGAGGGATTGATGGTTCAAATACTCTGAAATTGTGGCTCTTCATTCAGGTTTCCCTTCTGCCCCTTAATATATTCATTCCACTGGCTCACAATGCCAGGAGGTAGTTTAAACCCCTAGTCTTTCAGCTGAGCCAAGCAAAACACACTTCTTGAAAGAACCACCACATTCCTTAAAACCAACGATTCTGAACTAGACTATAAATCTGAAGTTTTACGCAGCAGTAAAATATCCCAGAGAAGCGTAGTATTTATCAATCTTCAAGTAAAAGGTGATTCAGTCTAATGCAGTCTAACGCAGTAAGATCTCCATCTTCTGTTCATGCCTAAGATTATTGTTTTATTTACTGCACAATGGTTCTGTTACATGGTTGGAAACCAAAGACGGGAGATATATGCAAAGAAGGACCACAGTCTGCTTGCAGAAGACCCCAGTCTCAACCCACAGTACAGTGGTACCTCGGGTTAAGTACTTAATTCGTTCCGAAGGTCCGTACTTAACCTGAAACTGTTCTTAACCTGAGGCACCACTTTAGCTAATGGGGCCTCCTGCCACTGCCGCGCCGCCGGAGCACGATTTCTGTTCTCATCCTGAAGCAAAGTTCTTAACCTGAGGTAATATTTTTGGGTTAGCGGAGTTTGTAACCTGAAGTGTATGTAACCTGAAGCATATGTAACCCAAGGTACCACTGTATCTCCAACTAGGGCTGAGAGAGAGCTCTGTCTGAGGCCCTGCACTAGCAGAAACTCGCCTTGCAATATTTTGGCCCACAAAGTTGCCAGCAAGCATTCTCTTGTGCAACAACATTTTTTTGGCACAAAACATCTCACTATATAAATGACTTTAACCTAGCACTTCATTCGATACAGCCCTATATCTGCATTTCTTTCACATTCTTCTCTTATTATTCTTTGACACTTCCTTTCATGTCTTTGTTATCTTCCCTCACCTCTCTCTGTTGCATATATGAGACTGTTAGCTCCTTGGGGCAAGGAACTACATTTTTTGTGTTTAATGCTGTTCTGCATAGTGCCGTGCATATCGACGGCCCTGAATAAATAAATGCATATGAAATAACTTTGAAGTGTTCTGAACTTTCCTCCCTTGTAATCCAGTTACTACTTCAGTTTGGAGCCACAGTCACGCTTCCTTTCAACCACTTAAGCAATTTCAAAGGATAAATAAGCTAATTAAGTCAATTTATGCACATTGGTATCCTTTAATCAAATGCACTTTTCTAGTTAGAGAATTTATTTTTAAGTGATGAATTCAAGACCCCCTGAAGAGACGAAATGATCAGAGAAGTGTGACTAGCAATTCTGATCTTGGCCCATGAAGCTTTTAATGGCATCTCACCTGGATTTAACAGGCTTATTTGAAAATTAAAGCATACAAATATGGGGCACGGTTTACCCTTGTATCCCTTTGGAAACACAGCATCAATATGCTCTGAAAGGAGAAGAGAAAGGGAAAGGATTAGCACTAGCAGATTACACTTTCCACCTCCTTATTTAAACAACTCTTGAGGCTACTTCATAGAAAACTCAGAAAGCTGTTGCTAGTGAGATACTCGATAAACAATCTAATGCCCAAGTGGCAGGGATGCTGGGCTGCAGGAATACGTATTGGCAGCAGTGCTACCATCTTGCCTGCAAAATTCATGATGGACCAACACTGCATTCTCTAAGAATAGGCAAACAGGTAAGAGGACTGCTTGGTTTTCCCATTAGCATTCCTCACCTTTCTTCCACTTCCCATTCATATTACAGATCTGCTTGCATCTGAGAAATTCCACCAGCACCAACATCTCCCATTCATAATCGAGCAAATGAATTCCTGTTTCCCAACCTTGTGAGCATTAACCCTGAAAATTACTGAAACAAACAAACTGACCGGTCCTAAGATGGGTGCAATCATGGAGAGGCTTTAAGGCTGTGTACAAACTTTAAAGCACATTATTCTGGGCACTGTACATAGCTGTCAACTTTTCCCTTTTCTTGCGAGGAATCCTGTTTGGAATAAGGGAATTTCCCTTAAAAAAAGGAAAAAGTTGACAGCTATGCTATGAGGGGCAGACTGTGGTGCCCAGAATTTTCTGAGGAAAAGGTTGTGTTTTGAATGCGTTTTAAAGGTATTGTGTGTATGCAGCCTTACAGACATTCAGCTTAAGTGTAGGGGATACAATAAGCTTCAAACTCAAACACACACACACACGAGAGAGAGAGTCTGTTTTTTGACATCCCACAGGCAAGCTAATCACTGAGTGCAGAGACATACTGTGAGAGAATATGCCTTCCTAACTGAGGAAGCGAGACTTGCTCAAGTTGTCATGGTTTTCTCTGAGCTAGGAGTGAAGTCAATGCCCCACGTAACCTTGAGCCCAAAGATAGACTGTAGTAAGCTGCACATGCCAGCATTTTCTCATAGATTGACAAACAGGGGAGAACTATGATTAGTATGAGGAACAGGCGGGTGGGCACATTAGATTGGGAAAGTTGGGGGAGGGGAGGATTAAGCACCCCCTCCTCCAGCAATAACTGCAACATGAAATAACTACGACATGGTATGCTACCCAACTAAATAATTTGATCTCAGAATTAGCCACATCTTCACCTCTTCTTCTTCCACAGTCCCTTACTACAAACAAATCCTGCTATGAAGAGAAACAAAAACATAAGTATACACTTGTAAAATGAAGGCACACTGGATTTGCCATCTCCTAAAAACTATCCACCTCCCCAGCTAGCTAGCTAGCTAGCTATGGTATATATATAAGGGATGTAGGTGGCGCAGGGGTCTTAAACCACTGAATTTCTTGGGCTTGCCAATCAGAAGGTTGGCGGTTCAAATCTGCATGAGGGGGTATCTTCCCTTGCTCTGTCCTAGCTCCTGCCAACCTGGCAGTTCGAAAGCACACCAGTGCAAGTAGATAAATAGGTACTGCTGCGGCGGGAAGGTATACAGCGTTTCTGTGCGATCTGGTCCTTGTCATGGTGTCGCGTTGCACCAGAAGCAGTTTAGTCATGCTGACCACATGACCCAGAAAGCTGTCTGTGGACAAACACCAGCTCCCTCAGCCTGAAAAGTGAGATATACGCCTTTGAATGGACTTAACCATCCAGGGGTCCTTTTCCATATCTATATCTATATCATCTATATCTATATCTATATCTATATCTATATCTATATCTATATCTATCTAATCTCAGCAATCCGATCACAGATATCTCCATGCAGAGGTGCCAACTTGAATAAAATATTGAGGGTTGGGGTGTAACCCCTGCCCTGATCACAAGACGCAGCATGCAGACACCGTTTGAATGGCAATGTCCATCAACTTTGGGGGGAACTGGCCCCCTCAAATATTCTTGGGGGGAGCCAAAGGAACCTTAGCCCCAAGGAGTTGGCTCCCATTTCACCACATATGATTTGCCACTTCAGTCCTTAAGAATACAGAAACATCAAAAGAGTCTTGCTGGATCAAGGGTCTATGAGATGTCTCCAGAAGCAGAACAGGAGAGAAGAAGCAATCTCCAATAGCATAAACATTGTCATAGTTGACCTGTATGTACTGTACAAAAGTCCAATCTAGTCCTTGACTGTCAAAGTGTGTTGGGGAAATGACTGGTCTATTGGACTATTGGTCCATCTAGCTTAGTATTGTCTAGATACTAAGTTCTCCAGAATTTCAGACTGGGGTCTTTCCCAGATTTACCTGTAGATGCTGGGGGTCGAACCTGGGACATTCTGCATCCAAAGCAGATGCTCTACCACTGAGCTACCCCTCCTTTTTTTGTTCAATATGTCATCTGCCCACCTAAGCAAGGGGCAATCACCACTTCTGCTGGAAGCTAATTCCAAGCTAATCATGGATTCTGTGGAGAGAGAGCTTGCTCCAGCTATAAGATGACAGAAACACCTTCAAGACACACTACTTAATTGGACTGCCTGTAAGAAATGACATCTGACAAAACTAAATAATCCTGTTCTGAACTCAGTATTGGCCTCAGTTGCCACCTCGCCTCTTCTGTTTTTCTCATCCGCTTCCTATAATCTTGCTATCAATAAAATCAAAGGTATACATTTGGAAACATAAGAAGGACTGGATTTCACATCTCCTACCTCCTCCCCTTTTCACGACATCATTTCAGAGTCGTTGTGCAGGTAATTCTAATTACTAATTAGGGAGACATCTGGTTCTATTTCCTCAATAATAACTGTTAGTGCTAATGATACTGTTGCAATGAAAAGCAGGGGTCTCATTTGAAATGATAACAGTATATCTTCATAAATTGTCGCGTGGCTGGTTCCAAAAATGAGTATATCTTTGGTTTAATTTACTTGCAACTCTGTAGGTTTATAAATCAGCAGAAATGTTGAGCACCTGCCTACCTGAGCTATTTTACTGAAATAAAGAGGAGGGGGGAAATTATGTAATTCCATATCTAAGTAGGGATCCTGGTGGTGGTCAGAGGTTTTTTTCAGCCAGAACTCACCAGAACTCAGTTCCAGCACCTCTCAGGTGGGCGCCATTGCCATTAAAAGAGAACAAGGGAGGCATTCATTGTGAGTTCCGGCACCTCTTTTTCTGGAAAAATAGCACTGGTGGTGATGATGGATCAGTCTAGTGGTCCAAATAGTCCTGTATCCTGTTCTCACAGTGGCCAACCAAATGCCTATGGGATGCCTTTGTTCATATTTACAACATCCATTCATCTCTCTCTGTTGCACTACTACAGTGGTACCTCGGGTTAAGAACTTAATTCATTCTGGAGGTCCGTTCTTAACCTGAAACTGTTCTTAACCTGAGGTACCACTTTAGCTAATGGGGCCTCCCGCTGCCGCCACACAATTTCTGTTCTCATCCTGAAGCAAAGTTCTTAACCTGAGGTACTATTTCTGGGTTAGCAGAGTCTGTAACCTGAATCATCTGTAACCTGAAGCATCTATAATCCGAGGTACCGCTCTATTATTATCAAAACTGGCCAGGCACTCCTACATTTTCCAAATTTCAACTCTCTGCACATGATAACCATTGTGCAGCTCCTTGGACCTTAAACAGATATTTCTGGCAGTACCCGAAGCAATCTTGAAACTGCCACAAACCCAGGTGGAGTTCTGAGGTGTGTGTCCCCCCTACACTAGATAGACACAAGTTACTCTAACAAAGTTTTGATGAGCTACAATTTTTTCCTGCTTGAAAGAAGGTTGAGATAGCAAAGAAAGTTGAAAGAGAATGAATGTGTCTTTCCCCTCAGCCACCTGAGGATAGTCTGAGGAACCAGGCAGCTACCGATCTGCTTAACCCAAACATTTTCAGAGCTGCATCAACAGATGTATATATTTCCAACAAGCTTAATGATACCAACAGACCTTGGGATTTATACTGTAGGCAATTTCCTATCATTGCCTCATATATTGCATGGCTGCTGGAGATGGGCTTTAAATGCATTTTTTCCTTTTTCTTTTTTCTGGCAGGAAAATGATTAATAGTTCTTTCTTGGAACTGCTGCACAACAGCCACTCTGGCTGGTAGTGTTTCAAACTGTGCAATGCAAAATATATACTTGGCTCTTTTTAGTATTTATGGGGGGGGGTTGCCAGCCTTTGGGGTGCCAAATTATTTTATGCTGACTAATTAACGTCCACTTATCACATGGTCAAAATATCTGTTGCACAGACCTCTTCCTCATCCATGGTAAACTAACTATATATCATCATTTGAAGCATGTCCTGGGAACACAGGAAGCTGCCTTATATTGTGTCAGGCCATTAGTCCAGTAGTGTAGCGTGGGTTGCTGGTACCCAGGATGGAGCAAGTGCTGTGCCCTCTAGTGGACTGAGCAGCTGGGGTGGAGGCATACACTGGGGTATGCATGTGGAGCCCACTCAGTGGGAGAAAGGAGCCCGCCTCCAGCAGACTCCTTGTCTGTTGCCTCTGTCCACCTGTCTCCCACTGCTCCTCTGTGCTGGAGCCCCAAACCAAGAAAACATGGCTGCCCTTTTGCCTGCCTCTCTCCCTCCCCATCCAAATGGAGCCTCTCACCTCTCTGTGGTGGGGGGGGTGGCACCCTCCCCCCTCTTGGGCTGGGCACAGCTTGGTTTGCCATCCCACAGCTCTGGCCTCAATGACTGAGCCTGTATTGGAGCATTGCGACCCCTCATAATTTTTTGTTGGGGGCCACAGTTCCCCTGCCCCCCACACACATTACACCTCTGCATTAGTCCAGCTGGCTCAGTGATGTCCATGCTGAGAGGCAGAATTTCAGACATGCATATTACCTACCTAGCAATGCCAGAGATTTACAGGCAGAGCTACTGAGCTATGAGCCTACTTGTTCTTTCTCCCGGTAGTGTGAGCTTGTTTGGGAACTGAACCCAGCACGCTTCATACCCAAAAGCACAAACCATACCCTGGGCATTGCAAGGCACCATCTCCTTTTGCCACCATCTCAGGAAAGTTATATGCTGTCTTAGGTGTACCTACTTTACGTAGATAGCATAAGACCCTAAGAAGAGCCGTGTTGGATCAGGCCCAATGCCCACGGGGTCAAGCATCCTGAGCTCACAGTGGCCAGCCAGATGCCTAGGAACCTGAGCACAACTGCTCTCTCCCCTCCTGTGATTCAGAGGCATACTGCACCGAAAAGCAAAGCACAGGCTTAAGCGTAGTGTTTAGTGGGGTATGCATTCACAAAACGAGGTCTGCTTGCACAATAGAACTTCCCACCAACCCCCATATGTCTCCTAAACCTGTTCTGGGGGTTCCCCCAACACTCCAGAACAGATTTATGGGGGAATGGGGACAGCACAAGCAGAGGAGAGGGAGATAAGTCCAGTTGCATGGGTGGACTTCATTCCATGCATGCAACAAATTAGAGTGGTACTTCTGGTTACATGCTTAATTCGTTCCGGAGGTCCATTCTTAACTTGAAACTGTTCTTAACCTGAAGCACCACTTTAGCTAATGGGGCCTCCCGCTGCTGCCATGCCACCGCCACCGTGCGATTTCTGTTCTCATCCTGAAGCAAAGTTCTTAACCCGAGGTACTATTTCTGGGTTAGCGGAGTCTGTAACCTGAAGCGTATGTAACCCGAGATACCACTGTAGTTGAATCCTGTTCTACAGATACATAACTAACATAACACTAATACTCATTTTATTACTTTTTAATTAATTTATTTATTATTATTATCATTATCCCACCTTTTCTCTCAGGAGCTCGGAATGGCACACATTCATTCTCCCAACTGCCTTTTATTCTCACAACTACCTTGTGAGGTAGGCCAGGCTGCAAAGGTGACTCAATGGGCTTTGTGACAGAACGAGGATTTGAACTTGCTCTCCCTTCTGCAGCTCTGGCCCAAAGCTCTAATCACTGCACCCCGGTTGCTTTTGTAGCCTCAAAGTTAAATGGCCTCTAATGCTTCTAATTCTCCCTCCCTTCCGAAGCTGGTAGACATCTGCTGGTCGCCTGCTCAGCTTCATCAGCCGAATTAGAAATTTAATTTTAATTCTCTCAGAATGCACATACTAATTCATGGCAAAGCAGCCTAATATGCAAGGTAAATGTGCTACCAAACTGTGTTTAATCTGCTATATAATGCATAACCTTCACACCTTATTCCTTTTAAATTAAGAATGGCAACAGTAGCTACCATTTAGTTTCCTTTCAAGGCCATGTTTCTCAACACAGCCAGAGCGCCGTGGATTTTAACAAATTGAGACATTCAAATCATTTTCGCAGCAGTGAGCTGAATAGGTACTTGATTTAATGAGGAAAGAGAAAGGGAAGATTGATTGAAAAAGCCCGAAGGATATGGTATCGCTTGCTCCAGTGGCAAGTGTATATTTTGGAGAGACAGAAAGGTCACTAAATTAAGAAGTAAAAGAACATCCATCAGTCCTTTACAATAATGTGGTGGAGTTGCACAGTCTGTTTGTGTCCAGTATGTCATCATTGTGTCAATTCCCACCTGATGAAACACACATTATAGACAGGAGCCAATGAAGGTTGTTTTTCTCCTGCCAATAGCTGTGAATGAAGCAATGAAAAGGGAGAGAAAGGTTTCAACTTTTATGAGTATTAACTGAAATTGAAGCCAAATTTTGGTGTACGCTCAGATAAGCTCCTTCAGTGCCACCCCTGTGATGGCCTGGGACACGGGCTCGGACTCGGAACCGAAGGAGTTTCAGTCTGCACCAGATCCTCTGCCTCAGGTGGCATCTGAACCGAGTCTGGGGCCTGATTCTGAAGAGCCCTAGTCTGCACAGGTTCCCCTGCAACAAGCATCAACTGAGCCGAATCAGGGGCCTGATCCTGCCCTGGCTCCACATGCGGGGATTACCTCATTGCCCTCTGCTGGGCAATCACGTGCAGCTGCTCCAGTACCAGTTGGGTCAGGAGAGGCTGAGGCAGCCTCTGGGTCTAGTAACCCACCGTCATCTCCTGAGCTGCAGAGACTCAAGTCTGAGAGGAGAGACCTGAGTACTCACAGGAGGAGTGCTTGCCTTCGGGCGAGACAGGGAGGTGAGTCACTGGGGATCAGGACCGGCCGTTACCCCGTCAGAGATAAAAGGCTGCTGGACCCCGCCCCAGGTTGCGGGAGCAACATTGCTGCTTGCTGGAACCTGCCTGTTGCCCTGTGCCTGACCTAGCCTGGTTTCCTGCCTTGGCCCTGTTGGACTGACTCCTCGTGGAATCCTTGGATTCGGGACCGGACCTGGACTGTGTTGCTCAGGTTAACCCCTGGGCCCAGCACACCCCTTCCCCTGGCACCTGCTAGAAGTGGGATGAAGAAATGGAAGATTGTGTTGTGTTACCTCTTAGGGGACATGGGAAGATGCCTGAAGCTGAGTCCATTCACCTCAGTATTGTCTACACTTGGCATGGAGAATCTGTGGCCCTCCAGATGTCATTAGACTCCAACTCCCATCAGTCCCAGCCAGTATGGCAAAAGTCAAGGGTTGTGGGGATTGTAGTTTAACATCTGGAGATACACAGGTTCCCCATCCATGATCTACACTGTCAGGAGGTATCTAGGGTTTCAGACAAAAGCCTTTACCAGAAGATGCTGGGGCTTGAACCTAGTATATTGAGGATGCAAAGCATGTGTTGCACCACCAAGATTGTCCAACTTTCTCAGGGGCCCTGACCAATGTGCAAAAGCAGTGGAGCCAGCACTTAAAGATATCTTATGTAATGAATCAAATTAGTTTATAAACACACACACACACACACACACACACACACACACACACACACTATGATGCATAGAGGTGTGGTTATCACCTCTCCATCAGCCTCTACCAGAGGAGCACAGTTGTTGGTAGAAATCCAAAGGAAGGAAGCCACCACCATCAGTAGCCGGAAGCCCAGAAATTGAACATTTCAGCACAGACCATAAGATACTCCAAAGTCCTTCAGATCCCTTGAAGGCCCACTGCTGGCCACCCAGATGTGCCAGACTTGAAGAAAAGAAAAGAACCATCCCACCATCTGCTGTAGATGACCAAAGCAGAGGAGCAATGTGGTCAACTATCTTTAGCCTTACACGTAGAGAGGGCTACTTCAGTACTGACAAACCGCTAAGTTTCAGTGCTTGTAAAGACAAACAGCTTCTACTGCAGATTATAATATTCTCTTAGTCTCCAACCCAGTACCCCAGGGATGGAGAACCTACAGCCATAGAATTCCTACTTTCATTAGCCTCAGCCAACATGGACAACATTTAGGGAAGATGGGAGATGGACGACCCAGTTTCCCCACACTTGTTTTACCTATTGAACTCAACTGGATTTACTTCTGCATTGATGTGTATAGGACTTCACGGTCAGTGTTTTAAAATATGCCATGCTTGTCTGTATCTTCTATTAGGGAATAAATAAATAGGTTTTCCATCCATGTTTTTAAATTCTGAAAGGTGTAAACAATGCTTGCATGCCGTTATATTGGCAAGGATCACGTCTACATTGGCTCCTATTCCTCTCTGTTTCTAATCTTAATCATAAACCCTTCTGAGAAGGAACCTATTTCTTCCTTTTATCTCTGAGGTACCATGTTGAATTAAGCAGCAGTACTAATCCAATAGGAAATCACTGTTTTATTTTTAAACCAACACAAGGAAATGTTCTTTTATACTGGATGTAATTAGCAGAGAACATCACTCTCCCAAGATATCACTGAAGCCCACCAATAGAAGGATTCATAAAAGAGATTATACATTTATATGTATAATAAGAACACTCACCATTTCTACCCATTATATATATTTATCCAGCCTAATGAGAGATTCATGCTTCAGAACATAAGCAAACTGTTAATTGGGAAGGTATCATCATTATGGATGGTTAGGTAATTCTTCCATGGCATCTGGTGCTACTTGTCTTGGGAGACTGCTGGAATTGCTGATATTACTCAGAGGAGTAAGGCTGCCTTTGAAAGCAGAGGAAAATGAAGGTACATTTCCTACAATTTGCTAGTAGGACACTGAACATATGCCGCTCTGTGCGGCATTGAATAATATGTTTCATGCAAGTATCTAGGCCAGATTCAAAACATGGCATATGCTGAAGGCATCAGAACACATGAATCTATGAACTTAGCTTGGCTGGAAATGTATCTGACCATAGCAGCTGGTGAACATCTTTGATGTTCTGCAACCCAGGCTCTGCTACTAAATGATCCTGTCCTGCATACACAGCAGCTGCACTTAGGGCAATGATGGATGCCAAAGCCACTTCTGCCCTTCAGAGGAGGTGGAGTTGCGGGCTTCACAGCCCCACCAAACGCAGCTGCATCACCTCCTAGCCAGCCAATCGTCTGGCTCTGGGGGTGTCACCTGCCTTATTTAAAGCAGGACGCGGCCGGGGATCTCCCTCATTGCCGCCTACCAGCTGTTCCTGCTTTTCCCACCCTCCCGCCCTATAAGATTTTCGTTCCTTGACCTTGCTATGGACCTTGGTTGGTCGCCGTTGAGGGGCCTGGTAGGAATTTTTCCACTTGGCAAATTGGCACCAGACACCTGGTTTTTGCCTACCTCATAGCAAATCATCACAACTTTCTTGGTATTGGCGGTTAGGCATTGGTATTGTTCTGTAGATGGAAGAGGGGAGGTAGTGCCATCACCTGTCCCGCATATTGAAGGTAGTCCGATAAAGGATTCCGGGGGGGGAGCCTTGTCCGGAGCCTGGGGAAGTGAGGGCCTAAGGCACGCCCCCTATCAGTGACCCCAGGGGAGTTCCTAGTTGATGTGCATCAGCAGGACTCCCCCTACTGGTGGTTAACCCTTCCCGGACTTCTAGCGGATGGGCTGAAGTTGGATATAGTTGGTTAGGACCAGTGCCTAAGCCAATACTACTCATCACCTGTAACCAATAAAGTTGTGGCCTTATTTAGCCCATTAACCTTAATAATTGTGTCATGTGTCATTATTTACACTGGGGGGGGCAGGAACTCGCCACGCAAGGACTTTTCTTGAAGATCATGTGGAAGGAGATAATCTTTTACACAGAACACAGGAAGCTCAACCTTCATGTTTTGAGACTCAGGGAGCTATGCTTGTTTTAGCCACATGTTCTACACAAAGATGTAGACAAAAGGAGAGAATATGGGAAAGGACAACAGTAAAGATGATTAAGGGTTTAGCTTGTAAGGTACAGAAGGAAATCTCGAGGAGACAGTTGGGTTGTCTAAGGAAAAGAAGATTAAAGTGGGGCATGCCAGCTTCGGAGTACTTGCCGCAAGGAAGAACAATTATTCTTGATGAGGTTATGTTACATTTCCACTGGGAATTTTATGAAAGCACAAGAGCTTTAAGTTGCAGGAAGATGGATTTAGGTAAATAAGTTAGAGAAAGCAGCCTAGTGATTTAAAGAGAAAACTGGGAAACAAGCATGACCTAAAGGAAGCAGGGAATTTAACTGATTAGGATTTTTCTAACATATCTGTCCTGTTGTTCTGTTGGCCACACAAAGAATTTACTTCCCTAGTCTTGATGAGGCCCTTCCAATATCCCATTGCAAGACCCTCAGACTTTATACCAGGGGTGAGGAACCCACCAGGCCTCCCCAATTGTCCCACAAGGCCATTCTGGGGAAGCCACGTCCACCTTCCTACAGCTGCTGTCATACATGATGTCATGTGAGGCAGGGGAGGGGAGGACTTCAAAGGAAGAATCAGAATCCTCCAGGCTCAGCCCTTTGAGTTGTTTCAGGCTCCCTCTCTTCACTCTTATCAGTACCAAACTTTCTGAAAACAAAAGTTGACAAATCTGCCATGGTAAAGGAATTCCAGATTAATTCATATGAAGGGGCTCCATGCATGGAATGGTGCTGGCTGCTCCAGCCCACAATGACACTTGACTCCCCGTCCTGTACACACTAAGAAACTCATGGGAAACTTTTCTAAATTCAAAGGGATTTGAACAAAGAAAATGTAAGATGTCAAAAGGGCATTTTGAGGGATAGTTTGATGTTCATGATAAAAAAAGAACAAATTCCAGAGTTCCCTGGAAGGAGGATTGTTAAACTGTTTTGAGAACTGTAGCCCTTTGGTGGGAATTGGGGTCTCCTAATGACACAACACACCCTTAACAAACTGCAGTTCCAGGTTTCCTTGAAGAGGAAGCCATGTCTGTTAAAGTGGTATAATAGTGCCTTGAATGTGGGGATGTGTTCAGAGATCAAATAAGAGGTAGAAGGGAAATAATATTGTTAAGGATGGGAACACAGAAGGACCTCAGAGGCTTCTGTGATGATTATATAAGCAAAAACTGTTGGCCGTTAGGTGGTGCCGTTTTATCCTTGATGCACTTAGAAGCCCTTGGAACCATTCTTAATGACTCTACCACCCTCAAGTTCTCTGCTGCAGGAGGCAGGGGGAGAGCAACAAAATGTAGATCTTGAAAGTTTGGTCCAGATCAGAACCTTGGCATATGGGGATAGAAGGTTTTAAAGGAATAAAGAACAGGAAGCTATCCTCAGAAATAGCTTTGGTCAAAAAACGGTTCCAACCAGGTCAAAACGGGTAGCACCATGAAAAGCCTACATTGGTTTTCAGTTCTGTGTATTTAACAGCAAGTAGCCTGGGGAATCTAAGCCACGTAGAGTAATGTCATAAAAACAGGCCAATTTTTGATACTTTTCTGGACAGCAGACATCAATTTCACCAGTAGTATGCCAATATATCCTTCCAGATGATTTGGCACCAGCGGAGCTGTTTATCTGACCTTAAAGAAAAGAATAGGGGTGAAAGCAACAGTAATGTTACAGTCAATAGATTTTCCTTCACAGTGGATGTGTTTGATCATGTAAATGGGATATGGGAATGATGGGGTAGTTGGGAGATGGGGACAAACCACCAAGACCTATTGTTTACAAGGTTAGGATTATTACTACAATATTGCCAGCAGCTAGAGATAAATCACAGAATGACAGCCGCCTACCTGAAGTGCGAAGGGTGGTTGTTTTTTTAAGGAGATGCTCAAAATCACAGAAATGCATATTTCAGAAATGTGTGTGTCGACTCTAGCCGGAGACAGAAATAAAATTTTAAAAAAGACTCAATGTATAATCACAGGACACAGAGTTTGCATTCAATTCTGAGCCACCAGCTAGAAATTCTGAGCACACCAGCAGCAAAACATCATTGCCCTTCTTAGTGGAGCCATCGATAGACAACATTTGCCTCCTTCGCCTGCCAATTATCACAGCCTTTCCTCCATGACCCCTGACTTGGGAAACAGCTTTAGCTCTGTGGTTGAGCTTTGCACAAAGAAGAACCCAAGTTCCTGGGAACCTGGTGCCTCCACATAGGGCTAGTAAAGACCTCTGCCTGAAACCCTGAAGAGCCACTGCCAGTCCGTGTAGACAATACTAAGCTAGATGGAGCAATGGTCTGTCTTGGTATCTGGCAGTATGCTATGTGATCGAGAAAGCTCAACTTGCCCATATGTGGGGTATTTTGTATCAACAGATGGAGGCATGGGAGAGTTAGTGATAGCCAAGTGATAGGACCACTAACAATGGTTGCCCTTTTAATTCAGGGGGCGAAAGTGTCTCAAGCTATCAGGTTCCATCATGGTAAGTGGACATGCTGAGACATTAAGAACCAGTGTGGTTCAGAAAGGGTTGGGTTCTCCACTCAGTCTTGAAGTGCATTGTGTGACCCTAACCTGGAAGGGGAAAACATTTTGCAGACCAAAGGTGGACAGCCAATGTGGGCAGAGCAATAAATGTACATTTTACCCTTACAGAAAGCTGATTTCTAAACACACTCACTTACTCCTCCCTCCAGGCAAGCAAGAAGCATTATGGGAGTTCGAGGATATATTCTGCGAGGCAAGAACACTCAAGGAAGGTGTGATGCAAGGCTGGTGAGGAGTATGGCCTCAGGAGAGATGGGGTGGCTTGGAGAAACTTACAAAGGCCAGTCAAAATTTCACGCACACACACACACACACACACACACACACCAGGCCTGAGGTTCTCCAGTCTTGGCCTAACCAATTAACCATCTCTCAGGCAAATCTACTTCAGGGTGGGTGAATAAAATGAGGGCCCCAGGGCTCCATGGAAAAAGGGTGGGATACAAACGTGGATTTTGAAATATTCTCTCACCTGGGTGGGTGGCCTTTGTTGTGCGGAGCAGCCACAGCTCAGACTCAGGGGGCGGAATAAGTGATGTTTGGTGCCTCCCCTGACTGGTTGTGCCAGAACAACAACCGGGGTCTGCCTCATGGACCCATCAGACTGCTTGGGAGGTGGGCTGAAGGGCGCACACCCCTGTGGTATTAAAGAGGGCACCCAGACATTAGAGGGCTTGCCCAGAGGGAATGGGCAGGACAGCTCCAGACCTTGTTATGGTTTATTCGGTCGTAAGGGATGAATTTTACCTGCTGACATATTGGCCGGTCTACTAACCTCATAGCAACTGTCAGAATTTGAGTGGATAAGGCATTGGGTTGGATCCTTAACTGAGTGGGTCCAGTTAATGGGCCAATGGGCCAAAACACATCACCCAATGGCGGCCCTGGACAGGGTTGTGGCACCTGATTGATGTTAGGGCAGCTTCCCACTGCAGGGCAGGGACCACACCACATCTATCAACAAGCAGGTGGGCTGCTTGTTATCAGATGCACATCTGATGCCTTGGCCAAACCTACTGACATCTGTAATCAATAAAGTTGTGGCCTATTTCAACCCCAAAATGCCCTTCACCTATGTTTGTTTATATGGTTCATTCCCCCCACACACCACAGACACCATGCAGTTCAATTCAGTCTGCGCAACTAGCATGAGCACCAAATGGATAAAACAACTGCTTCAAAAATAATGCTAATCATGAACTAAGCTTACACTATTGGCAAAGTTGTCACAAGTCCCCCGCACTGAAACTGCTGACAGTTCCTATTATTAGCAGCATGAATTCATCTTCTAAAGATAATTAATGCTTTATCCTTCCCTCCCTGCTTTCTCAGCCCCACTACTAAAATCGCCTTAGAAACCTACTCATATCCATTGTATAATGCTCATTAACGGGTAAAATGTGAAAATAATAGCTCTGACTCAAATCATGTGAGAACCAAGTTAGAAAGTTTCTAGGCAATTACGAATTTTATTTTATTTATTTTGAAGTGCATTTTGGGGGGCAGTACAGATAAGCTAGGAGGTTGGAAAGTTGTAGAATCAGGTCAAATTAATCAAATCAAGTAATTGGTAATCAATGTCTAATATTCCCAGATTTTCACAGGAGAATGTTGGCCTATTACAATCACCAGTAACTTGCCAAGTCCATAAAAGTTATATTATTATCACCATGAAATTATAAAACATAATAACATTCAAGATCTGGATAATGGACTACGGACTCTTTACAAAATGTGTCACTGGTGGGAAACCTGTGGCCTTCCAAATGTTGTAGGACTCTCATCAGCTCTAGACAGCCTGGTCAGTAGTCAGATGAATTAACTCCTTATTGTCAAAAGTACACTTACAAGTTAGGAAAAGGTCCTTCCATCAGTCCTATGTCTCTCAGCTGCTGGGAATTCCATTCCACCCTTGCTGCAGATATGTGGGATTGTTACATGTCTGTTTACATTCCAGCACAGATTGCTGGAGTCCTGTGAGCGGAACATCTTCTCTGTATTGCTTTTGTTTTCTCTCTCTCTGAGAAGAACGACTAGGAGAGAAGCCATGTTTTCTTTGTCCTGATTTATGTACAATAAATATAGTCTAGTATCCATGCCTCGAGCCAGCTCTGTTGTGTGTTTACTCTGCTGAGTAATGTGTGCTCATGCATGCACAGCACCGTGAGTCACGGACACACGTTGGAGAAGGATGACTGATGGATCTCCGCAGCAGCAAGGCTGAGAAGGAAGACCCTCCGGCTGGGGCCAAGCCAGCTGGCTTTCCATCCCACGGTTCCGACATCAGCTACTCCTAGGTGTGCACCCGATGAGGCAGTTGCCACAACAGAGAGACCTCACCCATGACCCTAGCTTATGTATCTCTCCCACCTGAGCTGCAGACAAGCAGGCGAAGACTATGCCTGATTGTAACCTGCTCCTGCTCCTCCCACTGCAGTCCTCTCCTGGTCCTGGGAAACAGTGGGGCAGGAGAGGTGAGGGCAGGAGGAGGAGGAGGTATGGAAGCCACCAGCCTGACCTACTTTCCTTCCTCCCACACTGATCTCCACTCTCTAGTCCTGCAGCTTCTCCTGCCTCTGACTCTGGTCTCCTGGCTGTTCAGAAATACACCCACCCACCACTCGGACACTGATCCCTTCTTCCAAGTCAGTCTCTAAGCCCCCTTCTCCCAGTGACTGCTCATCAGTATCCAGCCAGTCCCTGAAAGAGCAGTAGTTCTACAACACTAGGAGAACTATAATTCCCGGAGGTCCCTGGAAAGAGCCATTGACTGTTAAACCCCTCTGATAGTTATAGATCTGTGAGGGGAATAGGGGTGTCCGGACAACAAAAGAATATGTGATTCTTTAGGGGAAGCCATGGCTGCTTAAAGTGGTATGATACTGCTTTAAATTTATAGTGCAGAATTGCTAACAGAAACAAATTTCTCCTCCATCCCCTTTTCTAAGTAATAGGCTCGAATAGGACTGCACTGTACAAATACTCAAAACAGATACAATATAGTAATTTAAGCTAATGCTCTGCTGAAAATTTTGTCCATTTTTTCTTTTTAAAGCCATCAAATAAAAGAAACAAAATTACATTAGAAAATTATCAAGAAACTTTTGAGACATTTCTCATGTGGGTGGGGTGCACAGATCGCGTTGGACTTTCCTTACTTTGAAAGTGGCCAACAAGTGTTTGTGAGTATCCTGTCTTTCAATCTGCAAATCGTTCCTCCTCCAACACGCTCTCAGCAGCCTTACTGGGTTCCTATGCTTCCTGAAAACCCTACGATATTCTTGGCTCAGCTTTCCAGTAAGCATGAGCAGGTGGGTAGACTGTGTCCCTTGCCTGGCAGCTGCTGTGGTTGCTATTTTTGTTGAAGTGAAAAGAATTCAGTGAAAGGGTTTTGAAAGAATTCCATGCTGAAAGGTGCTTTCTCCCCTGCCCCCTGAAACTGAAGAGCTTTCCTTAAAACCCGCCATTCAGGAAGTGCACCAATCTCAAACGCTTGTGACCCCTTCTTCCTAGCTTCCCACATTTCATTAAGACCAAGGAGAAAGCACCACTGGGGAACTTCTCCCATGGGACCTTTTCAGGCCACAAAGCACAGTCCTTCAAGCAGACTGGAGAATGCCAGAGAAATGCATAATGGAAAGGAAAATATGTCTGCCACCCAATAAATGCTCATTCATACTTCCGCTTTCCTCTAAACCTGTGGTTTAGAGCTGAATCAGAACAAACGGAAATTGGGTTTGGGCTGGGTGTTCATCAGTATGCGGGTGATACCTCTCTTTCAAATCAGAACCAGTGAAGGTGGTGAAGGTCCTGTGTGAGAGTCTGGAGGGGGTTGGAGGATGGATGGCGGCTAACAGATTGTGGTTGAATCCTGACAAGACAGAAGTACTGTTTTGGGGGAGACAGGGGTGGGTGGCTATGGAGGACTCCCTGGTCCTGACTGGGGTAATTGTGCCTCTGAAGGACCAGGTGTGCAGCCTGGGAGTCATTTTGGTCTCACAGGTGTCCATGGAGGCGCAGGTCAATCCTGTGTCCAGGGCAGCTGTCTACCAGCTCCATCTGGTATGCAGACTGAGACCCTACCTACCCGCGGACTGTCTCGCCAAAGTGGTGCATGCTCTAGTTATCTCCTGCTTGGACTACTGCAATGTGCTAGACATGGGGCTACCTTTGAAGGTGACCCAGAAACTACAGCTAATCCAGAATGCGGCAGCTACACTGATGACTGAGAGTGGCCGCCGAGACCACATAACACCAGTCCTGAAAGACCTACATTGGCTCCCAGTACATTTCCAGGCACAATTCAAAGTGTTGGTACTGAACTTTAAAGCCCTAAATGGCCTCAGCCCTGTATACCAAAAGGAGCATCTCCACCCCCATCGTTCTGCCCAGACACTGAGGTCCAGCGCCAAGGGCCTTCTGGAGTTCCCTCACTGCAAGAAGCGAATTTACAGGGAACCAGGCAGAGGGCCTTCTCGATAGTGGCGCCTGCCCTGTGGAATGCCCTCCTACCAGATGTCAAAGAAATCAACAACTATCTGACTTTTAGAAGACATCTGAAGGTAGCCCTGTTTAGGGAAGCTTTTAATATTTGATGAATTATTGTATTTTAATACTTTGCTGGAAGCCGCCCAGTGTGGCTGGGGAAACTCAGCCAGATGGGTGGGGTATAAATAAATTATTATTATTATTATTATTATTATTATTATTATGCTCATGGTTGTTTGTCCCAATTTAGCAGTAAATGTCAGGTGTTTCAGGGGAAAGTGGCGAGGCAAAGGTACAGCCACTTGGACTCATGTCGAGAAAGCACAGGACAAGCGGAAAACCTGCTTTGCATGCAGAAGGTCCCCAGCACCTCCAGGTAGGGTAGGAATACCCCCTGCCTGAAACTTTGAAGAGCAGCTGCCAATCAATGCAGGCACTACTGAGCTAAATGGACTGAGGGTCTGACTCATGTGCAGCTTCCTGTTTCCTAAGGTAGGTGAATCCTGCACCAACCATAATTCTAAAGAAATTCTAAAGCAGCGAACAATCCTCTTTTACAGGAGAACAAAGCCTTTGAAAAATTGACGAACATGTTTTGGCACTAATTCAGACAGGATGCAGAGTGGAAATTTGGGAGTGCAGCTCAAGAAGGCCAAATTTTCCCCATTTCCCTTGGTTTGTAGTTTTGGTTCCATCCCTTATTTTATTCTCCAGGAAACAGTTGGAAGGAGAAGAAGGGGGGAGGGGGAATCCAGCAACCTCATTTGCATATTAACTTGCAACTTTATGCTCCGAGATGCATGAGAAAGCTTAACCTCTCTTACAAGGAAATCACATTAAGGGACACTGAATAAAATCCCCATTCTTTGCAGGGACATTTTAGTAGCACATTAGCTGGCTCCAAGAACATCCTGGGCTCCTTTAGCAGCTTAATAATGCTTTTTAAAACCAAGTCAGGGACATATCGCGTAGAGTACCAGGCAAGCACTTTAGAAAATGTAGACGTTGCATACAGCTGAAAGGGGATTTTTCACTTCTGCCGTTCTACGTGCTTGTTTCACATATCACCGCTTGAAATATTAAGGCTGCAAGCCCATGCACGTTTTCCTCGGAGTATACCCCACAAAAAAACCAATAGATTTTGTATTTCCTCTGCCCCAGTCCCTATAATTAAATTTTGGTATTTTTTTTAAAAAAAAAATACTTGTCATCCATTTTTAACTGAAAGAAGAATACCAGGGCTGGCATATTTTTCCTTCTTTGTCAGTGACATTTTCGGGGAACAGAAGAACTTACATTTATGGATTTCATGCAAACCACTTTAAAGCTTTTATCATGTTAATCTAGATAGATATGTAGGTAGGTAGGTATATTGCTACCTTCCATAGATGACCACGGAACTACACATTAATAGATTCATATGCTGTTATTTACTTACTGTGTCTGTTTAAAAACACCCCTCCAACCCAAAAAAACCCCCAACAAATGTCTGTTTACACAAAATGCAGAAAAATGCAAAGCATGTTTAATTACTGGACAATAAATTATTGAGTGATGCTCTTGGTAAATATTTGTCAATAAGTGTTAGTCGTATTGATATATCAAACAATGGCAGAAAGTGACAGAACTAAAAGAAGCACGTGACTTTTGGAGGGGAAAGAAATCAAACAAAATAAGCATTAAAAAGAAAAGGAGCGATGAAGCAGCAAAGGGGTTCAATGGTGTCTTTCTTTTTACTGTCACTACAAATCCACAAATCAACCAAGCAGGCGATATTTGACTACATAGGGTTTTTTTTGAAAGAGCTGGTTGGTATATCTGACTAGCGGCATTGCCTAAATTCTAAAAGTGATTTTCATGTCTCAAAAAGCTTTACAACAAGCGTGAAAGGTAGGCAGTTGGCATTATGCCCATTTTTCAGATGCGGTGGAGCCTGGTGGCACTGAGTATGCAAGTTGAGTTCATGGAGAAGGTAAGATCTGAGGCAAACATTTCACGCCACACCCTTATAATTAAAGTGTGTTATTTTTAATGGTTTTTATTTATTAAATTTCTATACTGCCCTTCATCCAAGGATCACAGGCAAGTTTACAATATACAACATGGGGATGGGAGAGGCATTTGGTTCAGCTCACATTTTAATGTGAATCTTCCTAGTCTGCATTTCCAAATACAATGTGTGGACTGAAATGCTTATATGTGTCAAAATTCACACTTCTCTGAATTTTGCAGGGCAAAAATGTGCACAAAAATGTATACAGTGGTACCTTGGGTTAAGAACTTAATTTGTTCTGGAGGTCCGTTCTTAACCTGAAACTGTTCTTAACCTGAGGTACCATTTTAGCTAATGGGGCCTCCCACTGCCGCTGCACGATTTCTGTTCTCATCCTGAAGCAAAGTTCTTAAACCAAGGTACTATTTTTGGGTTAACGGAGTCTGTAACCTGAAGCAACTGTAACCTGAAGTGTCTGTAACCCGAGGTACCACTGTATATGATCATCAGGGCTCTCCAGAATATCTTAAAGTTCAGCCAGAGATGGGGGTCTGTTAGGTCTGCTAGTCCCAAGTTGTCTAGGGCTTTAAACACTATCGTTTAACAATCAGTCCCCTTCCCAGGGGGCTCTGCAAAATTTTAGTTGTGTGACAGGAACCAGGGTCAGCACCCTTAACAAACTACACCTCCCAGGATTCTTTGAGGAACACCATGAAGGTTAAACTGGTACCATAATGCTTTAATTGTATGGTGGCAGATGTAACCTAAGTCTGAGTTTTACAGCTGGTAGGTATGCCTAAGCAGAAGGTGTGAAACTAAGGACATACATGAGTTATCCAGCTCCATTTTGAAAAACCAAAAGCCACATCTGCAAGGCACATGCAAGGTATTAGCAAGCAGGGAACGTTCTGATATACTGACATGATTTGTCGTTGTTTCAGGTGATGCTTTACCAAATGTACCACTTGACATTTCAAAGTGAAAGAGTGGCAGAAATTGTCTGTGGGAGGAAGATGCTCCAAAGTATCGTCCTAGACAGGGCCGGATTTAGGTTTGATGAGGCCCTAAGCTACTGAAGGTAATAGGGCCCTTTATATGTCCAGCTGTCCTTTGTCAACAACAAATTGTCACTGCTTTTTGTGTTGAATGTAAACTATATGGTAATTTATGGACCTAATAGGTATCTATTATGTGCAAATGCACATAACAAAATATGTCTTTTATCAAAGTAATTGTTGAACTGAAATACAATTAAGAAGTAGTATATTAATAGTGATAGTGATATTTTAAGGAGCAGGCTAGCAGATGAGGCCCATTACTTACATCATAGGAGCCTACACAACACAAAACACTGTTGCTATATGTAGGTTTTATTTTATTTGTTTTTTATCTTATATTTTGGAAATGTACACCCAGTTTTTTTCCCCTTTAATTTTTTTGGGGGCCCCAAGAGAGTGGGGCCCTAAGCTATAGCTTGTTTAGCTTATACATAAATCCGGCACTGGTCCTAGATATTGGATGAAAACCTTCGACCTTCCCAATCGGCTGTTGCTGTGGTGAAGCATTGCTACAAAAAATGCAGGTTCCTCAAAGCGTACACATTTCTAATCCTGCATCTCCAGCAGGCAGGCCCCACACAGATTCAACATCACATCATAAGTGTTTGAGGAACATTGCTTTTGAGCTGCCTCTTCTGCCACTTTATCCTTCAGCCTCTGTGTTGTGTTTTCTCTGCAGAGGCGCCAAGTCTGATAAAGATCTGATTTTTCAGCACAGCTGCTCTGACTGAAGCCTCGCTACTTCAGCCAGACCAAGAAACAAAGGAAGATTGGGAAAATATTTTCTTTCCTATTGAATATTCAGATTGTTGGTGTGAAGGTCTAGGCTTCCTTTGCCAAGTGGGCACAGATATCCACTAATCGCTGGCTTCTCAGGGAATTGTGTTTGAAACTTACTGCATGTGGAAAGCCAAATTTACTGTGGAGTACAAAAGCTGGATTGTTTTCCTCCCCTGGTTGAGTATTCAACAGGCAAACGAGAAAGAGACTTGTGGAGCTATCAAACAGCAGCAATTATTTTTTTTAAAAGCAAAAAACAAAAAAGCACTAGGCTATGAGAATCTATTTCTGAAAGATGGGGAAACAGTTCCAGATACTTTTTTTTTTTTTTGCTTCACAGACTTGGATGCACAAGCAAGGGATGAATAGATTAGTGTGGCAATCTGTATTCTTACCTGAGAGTAGGGCTGGGGAGGGAGTCAGGTGTGTTTGTATTTTAATAGGAATCTCATAATCCTCAGCTGCTGAAACATTAAACCTTTCAAATCTGCACTTTCCCAAATTTTGCAACTCAAAAAATGTGTGCCAAAATGCAAAAATTAGTGAAAATTTTAAAATGCATTATAGTTAGCAAAATTGCTTGCAAAAACCATGTAAATTCACTAAAATGCTGGTGAATTTTCTCATGTGGAAAGGTGATGAGCTTAACTTAAAGTTGGAAAAATGAGAAACTGACAGAAACCAAAACTTACCTAGAAATAAACCCCACTGAAGTACACGTGTATAGGATCACATTGTAAGACTAAATTCATAAACATGATATACTTTCTCCACACCATATTTTATAAACTCTGTCATGTTGTTGTTTTTTTCATAAGCTGAAGAAGTCATAAATGCTTTACCTAGAAACCCCCCTCAGTTTTCTTTCCCTTGCAGAATCCACATATATATAGAATTGTACTGCAAATTTTATTAGGTGGCGGAGGACTCGCAACAGCACATACAGTTGGGGTCAAAGCAGATGCAACATTGAATGCACCCTTCACATTTAATGGGTTAATTTTTTTAAAAAAAATTATTTCAGCAGGCAGGCAAGGAGCTAATAATTAATGTGATAAAAGCAGGCCAAGAGAGAATTCAACCATTTGCTCCCCAGCAATGAGCTTTGGGAGGGGGGGGGGGAGAGAATCCCTCTAAAACTGGTACAGAATTTGCAATGGGATGAAATCTCCCATTAACACTACATTGGTGTAACAGAATGGCTACGAAACTGAACTCTGAACCAGAGAGTCGCTATTCCTACAAAAGCATATAAGAGAAGAAGTTGTGTCAAAATAAGACTATCTGTGAAGAAGAAGACGAAGAAGAAGAAGAGGAGGAGGAGGAGGAGGAGGAGGAGGAGGAGGAGGAGGGGGAGGAAGGGGAGCTACATTACCTCCAGGCTATAAGCTGTTATTTTGACCTTTCTGTTTCTAAATAAAACCAAAGCTTCCTTTCAAATATATATTTGTCTTCCACACTGCAGAAATCCACTAATACGTTCTACACATTTACTGCACCAGTCAATCTGCACTCACCAGACCTGAACGCCCATATGCCATTCCAGGCAAATATAGCACCTTGCTGTAAAAATGTTCCGCACCACATGGCTGGTGTCTGTAGTTTTCAAGATGGCACGCAGGTGAGAAAATATGCTGTATCCCAAAGACATGCCATTTCTTCACAAATGCTTTTTCCAGTTGGTTAGTTCTTTAAAGAGAAAAGCCATGGAACAGACATTTTAGATGCAATCTAATAAATTATTACCTGGGATTAAATGTGAACTGAATCAGTAGACATGCCTAGGACTGCACTGTCTAAACCACTGAGCCTCTTGGGCTTACCGATTAGAAGGTCAGTGGTTCAAATCCCTGCGACGGGGTGAGCTCCCATTGCTTGTCCCAGCTCCTGCCAAACTAGCAGCTCGAAAGCACATCAAAGTGCAAGTAGATAAATAGGTGGCGGGAAGGTAAATGGCATTTCTATGTGCTCTGGTTTCTGTCACGGTGTGTATTGCGTTGGAAGTGGTTTAGTCATGGTGGCCACATGACCTGGAAAGCTGTCCGTGGAGAAATGCCAGCTCCCTCAGCCTGAAAGTGAGATGAGCGCTGCAACCCCATACTCATCTTTGACTGGACTTAACCGTCCAGGGGTCCTTTACCTTTTACAACTATGTACACCTGGGCTGATGAAATGAAATCCCATTGATAATTTTAGGGTGGCCAGAGGGGAATGAGGACTGGGTTCCTCTGCGTTAAATAGTAGTGTGGAGGAGAGGATTTCAGCAAGGGTGGCTTCACTGGAAAGCTGCAACCGCTGAAATTCATAGAATCATAAAATAGAGTTAGAACAGACCCCAAGGGTTGTCTAGTCCAACCGCCTGGAATGCAAGAATATTTCGTCCAACGTGGGGCTTGAACCCACAACTCTGAGATTAAGAGTCTCATGCTCTGTTGACTGAGCTAAAGAGCTCTTCTATGCAATTCACTCGTCTATGCAACTATTTAAAGGTGGAGGAAGCCCTGTCCACTTTTGCATCAAGCCACATTGATTGGCTTCCAAAGCTATCTAAAGAAGGGCAGGACCACACCACTTGGGTGAAAATTAAGGTGGCAAATTCTTACAGGAAGACAGAATAACGTAAGAGCCTGATTGGTTGAGCCAATAGCCAATAGCCCATCTAGTTCAGCATCGTATTCTCACAGTGGCCTATGGGAAGTCTTCAAGCATAAGACTTGCATAAGAACAACCCCCCTTCCTGTATTTTCCAACAAATGTTATTAAGAAACATGCTGGCCGTTGACGTATCAGCTTACCAACCTTAAGCCAAAGAGATAAACTTCACTTGATATTTATTTACATGGTAAAATCACCACAAGGCAGTTTTCTTACCTAAGGAAGTCTGCAAAGACATTCCCTCATTGCCATCTTATGGCTGAAACAATCTGCAGAAAGAGGCTTAGCTCCATGTTCTTGTTCAGAAACATCTATTCTTATAATTCTATTGTAATGGATATTGTTTCTTTACACTGTTGGTGTAATATAGCAAATGATAGATCAGCTTAGTAAACCAGCTTTAAAACACAGATTTAAAAGGTCTGTTCTGATGGCTAACACTGCTCTATCTATTAATATCTGACAGATATATTGTCAGCAGATGTAAATTGACTTTAATAATATTTAAAAAAATAAAAATCAGCACAGACCTGGTACAGAAACAGCAAAAACTGCATAACAGTGAAATAAAAGATATCTTTATTTCTTCTCCCTTATGGTCAAAGGAATGTTGTCTCACTCACCGGGGGAATAGGCCTCTGGAGGCAGCAGAGGCCTGTGACCATCTGTCCCATCATTTTGAGGAAAAAGTTCACAGATTCATAGAATCATAGAACTGTAGAATTGGAAGGGACCCTGAGGATTATGAACTCCACAGCAATTTAGATGCTGCTGTTGCTCTGGCCGTTCCAACTCCCACGTCCAATGCTGTGTCTTGTCCAACTTTGTGGGATCAATATATCAGCTTATACAGCCTAGTGGTTTGGGCAGGGTACTTTCAGAGATCCATTCTGCTATGGGCTCTCTGGAACCCTGCCCATCACGGCTAGTGAAATCTACCTGGTGGGTGGGTGGGGTTTGACCAGGTGGGTCCAGGTTGTGGTGAATGCTTCACGGCATGGAGTGGTGGTGCACTTACTCCTGAAAAACCTAGTCTTGAACCCAATGGATTGTGACAACTATTGCCCGGTCACAAATATCTAGGGTTGCCTTGGTTGTCCTGATGGGTGATCTTTATAGAGAAAAGGACAAGGGTAGTGCAACCCTAGAACTTCTACCCTATATCTCAGTGACTTTCAATACTGTTGACCATAGAATTCTTCTGGATTGACTCCATGGGATGGATATCAGTGTTGCAGTGACTCCATTCCTACCTGTATGGTGTTGTTCAGAGAGTAACTTTGACAGAATGCTCTTCAATTCTCTGGTGTTTTCTCTATGGCGTGCCATAGTGCTCTATTTCTTCCCCAAAGCTATTCCACTTCTGTATGAACCTTTTGGGAGTGGTGATTAGGAGTTTTTGATCCAGGTGTCAGCAGTACACTGATGATACCCAACTCTATGTCTCCAATACTTCTGAGTCAGGAGAAGTTATGCAAGCTATGAACAAGCCCCTGGCACACAGTGGTGGACCAGAGGAGGATAACCCAGGCACCCCTTACAATTCTACCCTGATAGTGTTCTCCAAACATAGTCAGAAGCTTGGGTTGGGGGGTGAAATCCCTTGCATAGGAAAGCCACTTTTAAACATAGGATTACACTGTGTGTGTGTGTGTGTGTGTGTGTGTGTGTGTTTACTCATAAGTAAGTCTACTGAATACATTGATAAGTAGGCATAGGATTGCAGTTCAATATATTGGCCAATTCTACTGCTAACCTCTATGTCATTTTCAGAAAACAGCATTACAGAATTGCTGAAAACAAGGTTCCTAAAAAAAAAAAAGACAATGAGCAACCCAACATTTTAAAACTAATGGTGAACAGAATCTCTGCTCTTATGAATTTAATGGGTCATATTCCTAATGGCTGCAACACCACTTTTGTTCTCTCTGTTTATATTTTTAAAAATAGGATAATAAACAACCTTGTAATTATCACAGTGTTAGCTTAATTAATATCATTGCCATAGTGCAAGCTAACCCACTATTTTTAAAAGTGTGGGCAGAGTCATTAAAAGGGAGGTGGCAGATTATATTTAAAAAGGAGGGAGGCAGAGGTGTATGTTGAAGAAGTGGTGGGAGTTTTAAAAATGTTATTCTCCTATTTAGACTGTAATGAGCATATTTATCTTGGTTTAGAGTTACATCAGAAATCAGCACATTGTGGGGAAGGAAAATTGTTGTTAAATGGAAATGTGATCGAAAACTTCTCATAAGAAACTTTTGTCAAATACAGCTCAACCCATTAGCCTGATAATTCCTAGAAAGTGCTTGAATCTGTCTTCATTAAAATGAAATACTCATGACGTGTGTTCGGAGCCTGTAGCTAGTTGAGTATTATAAATGTGATTCATGAAGCGAACCAGGGATGTCTGTGCCCTGTCCTGCCATCAGCCTGAGCCACCCTCTGGCACTCTGTTACCACGTGTCTTTATCTACCTGTGGTCAAGGAGATGCTTGTGTTCAGGAAGAACACAAGTTGGGTCTTCAGCTCAAGGTCATGGCACATCATGGGACAAGCTACACTTCAGTCAGTATGGAGTAATATTGCCACAGTGGCTGAGGAAACCACACTGACTGTCAATCAACTATTGGGCCATGGTAAAGGTCTGGTTACTAACATATAAAGGCCTGAAGAACTTGGGACCAGGTTACCTGAAAGGCCAGCTTCCCCTGTACAGACCTGTAAGATCATCTAGGGAAATTTTACTCGTAGCACATTGTCCACAGGGAAACAGGGATGAGGGAGTGAGTCTTCTTTTAATATAGTTTTTATTATGTTCATTAATAAAACATAAAATATTACAACATTACAATAATCAATCAAATGCATTTGCTCCGCTGAGCTCGTGACTTCCCTCCTTCCCTTCAGCTGGTTTCCTGCTTCCTCATAAATTGTACACGCCTTTCTAGTGTCAGTTTCTGTCCTTTAATACATATCAAGTCCCTTCTATTGTCTATGGTCAGATACTATTATTACACTATGTTGCAGGATTTATGTCAGTCCTGCTGGTGTCTTCAGCTTTTTACAATAGCCTCTTAAATACTCAGTAAATTTGCTCCAGTCTCTCTGGAATTTCCGGTCACCTTGGTTCCGGATCCTCACAATCAATTTGGCCAACTCCGCATGTTCCATCATCTTCATCTGCCACTCCTCAATCGTTGGTAATTCTTGTAATTTCCATCTTTGGGCTAGCAAAATTCTTGCCGCAGTGGTGGCATACATAAATAATCTTTGGTCTACTTTGGCAATCTCTTCTCCCATCAACACAAGCAGAAATGCTTCTGGTTTTTGGCGGAAGGTATATTTTAACATCTTTTTAAATTCATTATAGACCATTTCCCAAAAAGTTTTCACCTTATCACAAGTCCACCACATATGGTAAAAGTCTCCATCCTTCTCATTACATTTCCAGGATAATTAGTTTTTCATCCTATACATTTTGGCCAACTTAACTGTGGTCAAATACCATCTATATATCATTTCCATTACATTTTCTTTCAAGACCGTACATGCTGTAAATTTTAAATTCTGATTCCATAATTTTGACCACGATTCATACTGGATATTATGCCCAAAATCTATAGCCCATTTCGTCATTACTTCTTTCACCTCTTCATCCTTGGTGTGCCATTCTAACAAAAAGTTATACTGTGGTACCTCGGGTTACATACGCTTCAGGTTACAGACTCTGCTAACCCAGAAATATTACCTCAGGTTAAGAACTTTGCTTCAGGATGAGAACAGAAATTGTGCAGCAGCGGCGCAGCGGCAGCAGGAGGCCCCATTAGCTAAAGTGGTGCTTCAGGTTAAGTACAGACCTCCAGAATGAATTAAGTTCTTAATCCGAGGTACCACTGTACATCTTTGACAACAATTTAGCTTTTCCCTCCAGCAACTTGGTTTGAAATTTAGATTTCTTACTTTCAAATCCAAAATTCCTTTTGTCAGCACTAAATATATCGTTTATTTGATGATATTGCAACCAACCAGTAAGCCATTCCTCTATTTGTTCATATAGTTTAAGTTTCCACCCTTTCTCTGTTTCTATCTACATTTCACCATCGGTGGCCCATCTCCCTTCCATATTTAATTTTTTAACAGTCAGTGCTTCTATTGGAGATCTCCACCAAGGTGTCTTTTGTTCTAGCAGATTTTTATATCTGTCCCATACTGCATAAATTGATTTTCTTATCTTTTCCCCCCAATATTTTTTATTAATTTTTTCAAAATATCTTAAACACAATACAGCTTAACAATATTATTCTCCTTTCAATCTATATCTTATCCGAATTAACTTCCCTCCACCCTTCTTCTGGCTTCTCTACACTGCTCTTACTTAAGCGTGATTACTATATATACATTCTATAAATGTCTATAATTCCTTAATAAATTTCTGTATTATACTTTAGACATACATTCCTTATTATATTACAGCATTACATCTTGTGGTCTAACCAAATGTTTACAATAAACGTTATGAGTTTTATTTCAGTCCTGTGAGTGTCTTTATTTATGTGCAGTTTTCGCTAAGAATACCATAAATTTGGACCATTCTTTTTGGAATTTCTCATAAATAAAGAAATTCCAAAAAATTGATTTTCTTATCATGTGGTTTAGAAATCCTTTATGAACTTTCACTTTATCATACCACAAGTACGAATGTCACATACTCATACATTTAAAGGCAAACTTACCTTATTTGCACTTTCTGGGGCAACATGAGAACCAAAGAACAGCCATCCTTTGACATTTGCACCCCTCTTAATTTCTTTTGTCGTTGGATGCCACTTAGTGCTTTTTTTATCATTATTGCATGATTTACAAATGCTTTGCAACAAATGAATAAAAGCCTACCGCTTTGCTGTGCTGCAAAGCTTGTTCCTCTCCATGAACATTACAGGGAGTCTCCCAGAGAGGAGATGGGCCCCAAGGGCAGTTTGCCAAGGCTGAACGTCGCACCCCATAGTCACCTTGGACTGGACTTAACCTTCCATGGGTCCTTTACCTTTATACCTTTACAAGGGGGCAGGGGTGTCTGACACAATTCTGCAAGGACACAGAGGAAATGCAAACACGAATTTAACTTTCTGAGAAGACCAGCTTTCATTTTAAATAAAGCAAGGTTGTTGGGTTTTTTACTCCCTGTATAGGAACGGCAATATTCTCCAAAGGGCTTACAGCAATCCCTGCTGAAATCTCAGAAGCCAGAAGGCTTGAGATGGAGGTGTCATGGTTCTTCATAGCTGTTTACTCATCCCCATGATGAGTGAGATGAGAATAAATTGTGCAAAATAAGAGAAATTGTTCAAATATGCTTAACTCCAGCACGTTTCCGAGCACAATTCAAAGTGTTGGTGCTGACCTTTAAAGCCCTAAACGGCCTCGGTCCAGTATACCTGAAGGAGCGTCTCCACCTCCATCGTTCTACCCAGACACTGATGTCCAGTGCCGAGGGCCTTCTGGTGGTTCCCTCGCTGTGAGAAGCCAAGTCACAGGGAACCATGCAGAGGGCCTTCTCGGTAGTGGCACCCGCCCTGTGGAACGCCCTCCCACCAGATGTCAAAGAGAAAAATAACTACCAAACTTTTAGAAGACATCTGAAGGCAGCCCTGTTTAGGGAAGCTTTTAATGTTTAATAGGTTATTGTATTTTAGTGTTTTGTTGGAAGCCACCCAGAGTGGCTGGGGAAACCCAGCCTGATGGACGGGGTATAAATAAAATATTATTATTATTATCATCATCATCATCATCATCATCATCATCATCATCATTATCACTCATGTAATTTATACAGGTCTCCTTTCTCCAACTTCTGGCACTTCATATTCCATGAAGTCTCCTACAATGAATGGGGTTCTTGTTCTGTGGTGCTTCAGTCTCCCATTCTATGTGTGCGTGTGAAAAAGAGAGCACACCAGAGACAGAGAGAGGGAGTTGTGTGTGTGTGTTATGGCTCTGCTAAAAAGGCATTGGGCCTTGTTAACGAGAGCAAAAGCAGTGGGGGAGTCTAACCCCCTCCTGACGTAGTGAAAATACTCCTTTTAATGACAAAGTTCATGAGTCACAATATGTTATTGTATTAATTTATATCTCAAAAGACAAAAGGGCATGAATAAGGTATTGGAGATCTCTGAGGCCCTCAGAAGAATTAACGATGGTGTCAGCACCCTATAATAGGGTATAGGGTTGCAGTTTGAGTTAGGTTGGCTAAAGAGGATGTTTTAGGGTGGCTGTACGAGAGAAGTATCTCATTGTTTAATCCAGATCAGGAAAGTGTAGCTGCAGGAGTGGCTTTTTAATCTATGTGTAATTAAAGTAAGCCAGGTGGTGGCCAAGACAAATGGTAGCATGGGTCCAAATAGTGTCTATTTGCTGGCAGAAGGCTCTTTGATCTGGTAGAGTCTTCTGCCAGCTGACCAAGGGGAATTCCCTCACCTCCTGCAGCTTCACCCTTCCCTGAAATCTTCTTTGGAGGAGTAGAGGACCCTTCAAAACTTTGTGGAACATGCTATTGAGGCCTCCACTGCATCAAAGGGCCTTCCATCAAATACCCTTGCCTCTTCATTTGCATCTGGTTTTAATGATCATATATCATATAATGATATAGTGTTCGAGACCTGTGGACCTGTTATGAGACTTCACTTGAATTTTGAGTGTTCCTGACAATCTTCCACCAGTTTCATTTCCTCTTAACTTGGCTCGATGAATCGCTCATTAAAAAAAATTAACGGACTCTTTGCTTGCAATTAAATTTATCAATTAATGACCTTTTTAAACATCTTGGAGACACTGAATAGGCTATCAACATTTCTGTCATATAGCAATTATTGAATAAATAGAGTGAGTTGATGGCCAGTTTTTAAATTACCTGCTCTAATGATATCATTAGTAGTGACCAGGGTGAAAGTGGATGGGCAGAGTTAATTATTACGCCTGTGGCATGCTCTGGCGTCTAATCCTTTAAAAGCTAAATACAAAATGAACATTTCTGAAACTTTTATAGAGATATTTTATTGAGCTAAGGAATTCTAAGAGAAGAGCTCTTGAAAAAGCAGTGCATTTTAATTTCATTTCATTTTGCACGTTGAGCAGGAAGAAACCATGCTACTGAACAAGATGTTTCTTTGTTACGCTAGATATTATTCCCTATGTGCATTGCATATTCAACATGGCTAGTCAATAAAATAGTCAAATAAAATCCATAAAATGTTGATAAGCAATAAAGCTCATATTATTAAGTTCCAAGGAGAAGATATAAAATATGGGTTTTATCCTTTCAAAACTGCAGTTTAATTAAGCTATCCACTAAACAAAGAACACAAATCAAGCAATAGAAAGGATAAGACCATGGGTAGGCAAACTAAGGCCTGGGGGCCGGATCCGGCCCAATTGCCTTCTAAATCCAGCCCCCGGACAGTCCAGGGATCAGCGTGTTTTTACATGAGTAGAATGTGTGCTTTTATTTAAAATGCATCTCTGGGTTATTTGTGGGGCACAGGAATTTGTTCTTTTTCCCCCCCTTCAAAATATAATCTGGCCCCCCACAAGGTCTGAGGGACAGTGGACCGGCCCCCTGTTGAAAAAGTTTGCTGAGCCCTGGATAAGACTCAGGAAACAGCACTGGAGCATCATGGTAGCTTGTACATTCTGTTACACAGGGGTGATTTAAAAAAATAATAATCAAGGGCCACATTCTCTCATGAATAGCCTCCTGGGGGCCACATGCCAGCGGTGAGTAGGGCCAGATAGAAAGCAGTGGGTGGAGCCAATGGCAAAGTAGGTGGAGCAGCAAATATGAACCTTACCATTCTACTTCAGGCTACATGTCAGCAACACAAAAGTCAGAAGATATTATTTGGTGCTTGTCCTAGCCAGAAGAAATCCATTCCCCTGCCATATCTGAACTATGGTTCTGATTCTTTGTCTGTGATGTGAACTCCGATGCGATTCGTTCAAGGTTTCAGGACACACAGAATAGCAATTCAATCAGCCAGCAGTTTCATATTTCTCCGTATTTCATGTTAGGTTGCTTTTACCCTCCAAGTACCACATGCTTAACTATTCATACATTCAGATTTTGCCTTTATTATTATTATTATTTTTAAAAAAAAGATTCTCAGACGTTTGGGAAGAGATGTATGTTTTCATCCCCCAAAAAAGTTTTTTATTTGAGTTTCTACTGAAATGAGGCTGCATTTTAATGTTGTATTTTAATCTTGTTTTTAAGTTGTATTTTAATCAATTGTTTTTATACCTGGTTCCAGTTACAGATAGGTAGCCGTGTTGGTCTGCCATAGTCAAAATAAAAAAAATTCTTGCAGTAGCACCTTTAAGACCAACTAAGTTAGTTCTTGGTATGAGCTTTCGTGTGCAAGCACACTTCTTCAGATACACATACCTGGTGTTAGCCGCCCAGAACCCGGTCTTGGCTGGGGAGGGCAAGGTATAAATAAAATTTATTATTATTATTATTACTACTACTACTACTACTACTACTACTACTACTTAGGACAATGTACACAGAAAGCCTATAATGGAATTGCATTTTCCATCTGTCAATGCGGGAGAGAAAAGGGACCCCTTTGACTGAAACTGTGATTAGGACACTTCCAACTTCGCTGCTGTAAAAATGACAATCCCTTAACTGAACTACATCTCAAATCCCCACCTAGAACAGTCTCAGCTGGAACTCTGATGTGTCGCATTTGCACGTGAATACATTGAGAGAGAATATATAAACTTCTCTCTCTCTTTGGAGTTAGCATTAAGGACATCCATACAATTACAGAGCCAAACACAGCAACTTAAAAAAAAAATTAAAAATCATCGCAGCTTGTTTCAGTGTCGCCGAATTGCTGCAAAGCTGCTCTACGGTGCCATCTAGTGGAACTGCAAGGAGCATATTGGGTTGTTGGGGGGTGTTTTTTTGCTTTTAAAAAAAGAAAAGAAAAGAAAGCTTTCCTAAGCGATTCCTTATTATCATTTGACACAGCGCATCAGTTTCCCTGCGTAGCGATAACCACCAAGATTTCTCCAGCTTCTCGACTGTTGATGTCATCACCCCGGATGCAGCCAATCATAGAATGGCTTATGTAAGAAGAGAAGACATTGCCAGCTTCTGCAACTAGCCTTTTTCTTTATTTTCAAGCAGTAGTGTGGCTATGTCAGAGCCAGAGCTTGATTTAGCAGTTTCCTTCTGTTGTGGGGAGGGGGAAAGTGGATTCAAGCTTATCCTTAGATAGAAGATCATCAGTGGGGTGGGTGGGTGTGGGTGTGTGTAGCAGACAATTTCAAATATACATATACATATATTTACATAAGCATATATATATATATATATATATATATATATTTCATTTACTAAATTTCTATACCACCCTTCTTCTGAAGATCACAGGGTGGTTTGCAATTTAAAAAAACAACAACAACCACATATCTTAATAACAAACAAAAGCAATAACCCACCAAACATTTTTTCCAATAATAATATTAATAATAAATATTATTGTTAATAATAATAATAATGGGAAACTGATGCACATTCCAAAATTAAAGAAGTTGTGCTTTGATGTGCAGAACTAATACGTTAGGGGGATGGTCAGACAAAATAGCCTCTGAACGGCTGCAGGGCTGACCTCATTCCCTGATTCTACATGAACCAGCCACTTCCATTTCTGGCCACATGTCCAGTAAGATGTGAAGGGCTCCTTTGCACACACACACACACACACACACACACAGAGGCATGCATGTAGACTGAGAAAACACCTATACTGAGCAGTGTCCCCATCTTTAATTTGTGATTGGGAAATGAAATGAGGAGTTGGTCAATTTTTGCAAAGCAGCTGAGATGAGGTTGCCAAGATGACTTGTTGACCTGGTTCCTTCAAGAACTTAGCAGCTTGATGAAGAAGGAGGGGGTGTTTTGCTGTAATTTGGGGCAACACTAAAACAATGCATTTTGTGATGTGGCTTTTCATTTGCAAACTATAACCGTGGATAGGCAGATAAGAAGACTTCAGTGGTTTAATTCTGCTTCCGCTGGTTCCTGTTCCACCAGAATCTCTTAAGAAAGATGGCAGGCCTTTTATTATATCAGGATGATGATGATAATGAGCATGTTAGAAGCTCAGTGTCAGTGCAGTCCTTGCCTGCTGCATATGTCCTGCAGCCATATTCAATGGAGGGGATTGTGGTGGGAGAAAGGCTCAAGCTACTTTTACCGCATGCTAGCCTGGCATGCACTTCTTTTGTTCCATTCCCAGAATCATAGAATCTTAGAGTTGGAACGGACCCCAAGGGTCATCTAGTCCGACCCCCTGCAATGCTAGAATCCCACCTAAAGCTTCCATGATATATGGCCATCCAACCTCGGTTTAAAAACCTCCAAGGAAGGAGAGTCCACCACCTCTCGTGGAGTCCATTCCACTGTTGAACAGCTCTTACTGTCAGAAAGTTTTTCAAAATGTTTAGTCGGAATCTCCTTTCTTGCAGCTTGAAGCCAATGATTCTAGTCCTATCCTCCAGAGCAGGAGAAAACAAACATGCTCCCTCCTCTATGTGACAGCCCTTAAGATATTTGAAGATGGCTACCATATTGCCTCTCATTCTCCTCTTTTCCAGGCTAACCATACCCAGCTCCTTCAAGCACTCCTCATAAGGCTTAGCTTCCAGGCCCTTGATCATCTTGGTTGCCCTTCTCTGCACACATTCCAGCTTGTCAACATCCTTCTTAAATTGTGGTGCCCAGAATTTAACACAGTATTCCAAGTGTGGTCTGACTAAGGCGGAATAGAGTGGTACTATTACTTCCCATGATCTGGACACTATACTTCTGTTGATGCAGCCAAGACTAGCATTACCTTTTTGTGCTGCTGCATCACACTGTTGACTCATGTGAAGCTTGTGGTCCATCAAGACCCCCAGATCCTTTTCACATGTACTACTAGTAAGCCAGGTGTGTCCCATCCTATATTTGTGCATCTGGGTGCAGCTCATCGGGCTCTGGAGATTTGAATTCATTTAAAGTAGCTAGCTAAAGGTAAAGGGACCCCTGACCATTAGGTCCAATCGTGACCGACTCTGGGGTTGCGGCACTCATCTCACTTTATTGGCCAAGGAAGCCAGTGTACAGCTTCCGGTTTATGTGGCCAGCATGACTAAGCTGCTTCTGGCAAACCAGAGCAGCACACGGAAACACTGTTTACCTTCCCGCCGGAGCAGTACCTATTTATCTACTTGCACTTTGATGTGCTTTCAAACTGCTAGGTTGGCAGGAGCAGGGACCAAGCAACGGGAGCTCACCCCGTTGCGGGGATTCGAACCGCCAACCTTCTGATCAGCAAGTCCTAGGCTCTGTGGTTTAACCCACAGCACCACCCGTGTCCCTTATGACCTCTTTTCCTGTCTTGGGCTGCAGCTCCCTCCTTACATCATTTATTCTGTTATCAGCAGGTTGGGCATCGCTTTCCTTTTGGGTGAAGACAGAGGCAAAGTAGGTGTTGAGTAGCTCCGCCTTTTCTCTGTCACCCAATAGTATTTCTACGTCGTCCACATGCAGAGGACCTACCACTTGCTTGTTCTTCCTCTTACTTCGGACATAGCCGAAGAAACCTTTTATTATTATGTTTAACCTCTCTTGCAAGCCTGAGCTCATTCTGAGCTTTAGCCAGCATGACTTTCTCTCTGCAACTGTTGGCTACTTGTGTATATGCACTTGGTTTTACTTAAACAACTAATAGCATATTAGCAACGATTAAACACAATGCTTAAAGCAGATGGTAAACAGCGGGAGATGAAGACAGATGAGCTGCTGGCTTCCCAAGAGGGACAGAAATGTGTGTGCAATGTTTGTGCAATGAGACCCACCTCAATGAGTTCCTAATACCTGCTTAGGGCGAATGCAGTCCTTCCTGCATTCACATTGAGTCACCTGAATCATAAGAACATCTGAAGAGCAGTGGTGGAGGAACCCTCTCTGGCACCCAGGGTGGGGCGAACCACCTGGTGGTGCACGTGCGACGTCCATATGGACTACGCATGCGAGGCAGCCCATACCGTCGTCGCGCGAGCGGTGCCCTTACTAACTGCGCCCATGCCCTCGGCCGCTTTCCAGCTGGGGGGAGGCAGCAGGCCATCTTGTCACACACCCCCAGAGTGGTACCCGGGGCACGCCCACTTCACGCCCCCCTTCGCATGCCCCTGCTGAACAATCCTGCTGGATCCGGCCAAAGTCCCATCTAGCCCATCATTCTGTTCTCATAGTTGCTAAGCAGATGCTTAAGGGAATAGGGTTCTCCTCACCTGTAATTTCCAGCAACTGGTACTCAGAGACATGCAGCAGAAGGTTGAAGGTAGCCATCATGGCTAATAGTTATTAGTAGCCCTATCCTTTATGAATTTGTCTAATCTTTTAAAATCATACATGCTAGGGGTCATCATTATATCTAGTGGTAGTGAGCGCCATAGCTTTTTTTATTCGTCCTGAATCTACCAACATTCAGATTCATCATGGCCCCAAGCTTTAATATTATGTGAGAGCGACAGAAACTTTTCTATATCCATTTTTTCCACACTATGCATAAGATTATGTACCTCTGTCATGTCACCCCCTTACCCACCTTCTTTGTAAACTTAAAAGCCCTGGATGTCATAAACTTCTCTCAACATGGAGTTGTTTGATTGTTTTGGTTACCCTTTTCTGGACATTTTCCCCCAGCTCTGCAGTATCCTTTTTGCCATGTCACCATGGTGCTGAATCTGTCACGATGGCTCTCACACCGGGCTCACACATACAAAGAGAAGCAGCAACCTTTCAAGAAAATTGGTGCTGAACGTTGGCTGCAAACAGCCATAAATACAGTAACGCCGGAGGGAAATGTATCTTTGGGGGTGTTGAGGAGAAGGCATCCTGTGTACCCCAACAGCCCCTCTTTGTGTGTGTGTGTGTGTGTGTGTGTGTGTGTGAAAAAACTCAACAGTGAAAATTCAGTGCAAGTGAATTTTAAAAACTCTATTAAAAACAAATTGCCACTTACGATTTTGAGAGATTTGGCAACAGAGTGGTTTACAACACAGACAACTATTCAAAATAAATATTTGCTGTTCAGAATATGTTTTCCCTCTCCTATCATCATCTGCATGACAGAGCGCCACACCTGGGACCAATTCTAGTCTATACATTATTGAAAGATACATGAGTTTATGCTTGCAAACGGACTCTGGGAAAGGCATTCATGAAAGGAGTGGATTGTATATAATGGAACAATATTAGATATATCTCACGGTCTCGTACTTGGGGGAATCGATTGTTATGTGACGCCTATGGGAAACCTTCTACCCAAAAGTAGGTCAGGTACCAGGAGTGTTAGCTGAGAAGTTTCTTGTTTATTGGGATCAGCTGTTCCTAGCTTCAGGAAGTTCAGGACTTAGCAGCTGCTTAGTGACCAAAGCTCTAAATGCTTGACAAAAGTGGGCTATTAAGTTCTGTGTGTTGTTTTTTAATTTGAAAAATGAAATTGAAATGAAGGTGCCTGAATTATTAGTCCCCAGAGGTGGCCATATATGCTTCATAGCACGTTCTTTGTCATGCACTGAACTTTTTCCTTTTATTATGCATGTATGAAAAAGAATTTTTGATGCATGGAATAGAGGGAGTAAATTATTTCTTTCCCTAAACATATATATATATATATATATATATATATATATATATATATATATATGCATGATGATGTTTTTGTTGGATAGCAGCCCTATTAGACATGGGTGAAGTCCAACAGCCGACCTCCTGAGACCTCGGTTGGAGCTCTGACCCAAGGACGCTTCTACCTTTCTTTCCCCAAAAAGTATATACGTCCTTGGACCCAAGCAGCAGCAGTGTCACAACCTTGGATCCAATTCAGATCCAGAATGAATCAGAGGATCTCCATAGTCATTTAAAAATTAAGCAGACTGAATAAAGTGGCAGGAACCAAAGTGTTTGGGAAATTACCCTTTATTGTGTAATGGAGCTTTTTTTCCCTCCCCTTTCACATTTAGAAGTCTTGATGTTTACCTGTGCCTAACTTCTCATCAATTTCTTACAGGGAAGATGCCAGGGCGGTGGTGAGGGTGACTGAGAGCAAGTCATGGGGAGTGGAAGATGCTGTCCATTTCCCCCAGATCAGGAAGGCTTAAGCTGGAGAGCTGTTGCTTTAGCGGTGGAGAACAGACTGAGATCTCATATAGGAGCAGGAGGCTCTACCCATTCCTGCCTCTCAGTGAGGCCCTAATCTGAGTAGATATTTCCCCCCTCCTTCCTCACATGCAGCTAGGCACATTGGAGGAGGCTCTGAAGTTCCTGTGTTGCTTCTCATCTCATCTGGTCCTGTGGGAGGAGAGGCCTGCAAGGTATCCCAGGCAGCTGGTGTGGGGACCTCCAGGCCTGGGGCAGGGATATCTGGATCCAATGACTCCTCAAGGTAATTAGCAGAAGTGGTGTGAAGATTTGCTCCCCCTTTGAGGAGACATCAGCTTCCAGGACTCAGCAGGGCTGAACTCTGATTAGGGAAGTCAGAGAATTCCAACAGGAGCAGAAAATTTTCTTCCTTGTCTCGTGTCTGGAATGAAAAGCAACCCAGCAGGCATGACCGGTATTCCCTGTTGCTTCCAGACTGTAAACAATACATAATTGATTATGTTTTCTCCTCATTTGCTTTGTGTTCCCTTTGCATTGAAACGAAGGGCGCTGGAATAATGTAATTAATGGTGTAAATTATGTAAGTTACATAATTTTGCTACAGTGGACCTCAAAACAAATAATGTAGTTTTTAACAGAAGATGAACTGCAGCAGAATGGAAACAGCACTGTGTGTGATGAATACATGGCTGAACAGAGAACTTCCTTCTTGCATCCCTAACCCTGCGAATGTTGGAGGAAGATTCAGCAACCAGCACTGTTGGTTTCTATATGTTGAATGTAGAAGCACCATCTTGCCCTTTGCCTCAGGCAGCAAAATGTCTAGAGACAGTCCTGCATGGCAGGCACAGTCATTAACCCAGTCATTAACCGTGATTGACACTTACTTTTAAAGGATGGTGGGAAGCAGGTTTTACTACCTCTTCCTGAGAATGCAGATCTCTCCACAAGCATTTTTAAGAAGCATTCAAATAAGCCACTACAAACAACTAACAGCTCCAGAGGGTGCCATGGCTGCTCATTATTATATAGATGAGGAAGAGAAAGTTGCCAGTTAAGATGGTGCCCTTATGCCTTCACTTTGTACTTAACAGGCTTCTGGGCCATTTTAAAAAGGTAAGAGGCAGGACACTTACATCCAAAGCCTCTCCTTTCTTTTTGCCAAGCACTAAGCAATAAAACAATAAATGTCAGTAAAGATTTTATAGCCCCTGGATATATGGAATTACTAGGCTGGGACCTCTTATGTCCTTGGAACGCCAACACAAACTCTTCCACAGTTGGGTACAATCCAGAGTATTTATCTGCTTGGCTGCTTCTCTATGGGTAGGTACAGCTGGCAGGCGATGATTTCAGCCACGGCGAAAAGTACCTTGGGTATTCTAGACATTTGTCCAAATTGACTTTTTAAAAACCTTAGGGCAATTCTGGGCTTAAAGAGCTCTGGCAGCACATGCAAGCACCCACGCCAGTTCTGGATGAAGCTCCCTCAGCTGTAATGTAAATGCCATAAAACTAGGTTAGGCGGCATATTTCAATGGGCTAGGATTTCCTGGTGTATACATGCAATGTTAAGGGCCAAATCTGCATATCAGCTCTTCATTTCTGCAGCATCTTATTTTTCATCACATTGTGTGGGTATCTTGCTAACCTTAAGGGAGCTTTGCCCAACCTGGGGTTGCCGTATGTTCTACAACTTCCAACATCCCTGACCATTGGCCATGGTGTTTCACACTGATGGGAACTGAAGTCCAACAACATCTTCAAGACACAACATTGGCTAGCTACCACTGCCATATAGCATGTGGACTATGCTTAAACATGACATCAGGACATCAAAGAAGGAGCATAGTCTTTTAGAAAGAGTAAAAATGAAATTGAACACCTAAGAACAGCCTGAATTCAGTCTTAGTGTCAAAGCTGTTGTGTTAGTTTGGCAGAGATGGGATGGGAATTGAGGGAGACTGTGTCCTTCTAGGTTCTCAGGGGTAGCTGATGAGGCAGTTAGAACTTTTACTGCAGTTTACTTTGAGGAGTGGGTAAAGTTTCCATCCCTTCAGTGAAGGAATGTGAAGACAGGGGCTCCTGGAACACATTCTACTGACATCAGTGAGGACCTCTATATAGTCAGCAACTGCATGCTGTGTTGTTTAGTCGTGTCCGACTCTTTGTGACCCCATGAACCAGAGCACGCCAGGCACTCCTGTCTTCCACTGCCTCCCGCAGTTTGGTCAAACTCATGCTGGTAGTTTCAAGAACACTGTCCAACGAGAACACCTGGAGCAGGAACTGGCAAGCCACTCTAGTATCCCTGCCAAGAAAACTTCATGGACAAAGATAACTGCATGCTAGCATTGTGCTAAGTGAGCCCTGCCTCCACTATCACGTCCTAGTGCTTACAGGTAAGAGAGAGAATTTCTATTCCACCCCACTTGTTTCACATCAGTGGTCCACCTCACCAACCAGCAGTGCCCTCTTGTTAGGCATGGGATCACAAAGGCATCGGTAGACAAAGCGAGTTACTTGTAGTATCTGGCTGCCCTTTTCATATGTCAGAAAATACAGAGACATTCAAGGCAAAAATGGCTGCCTTCAGTGGTTCAGCTATTTGGATGGGGCATTGCTGGGACATCACAGATGGGCACAATGTGGGAAATTGTTCTTTCCAGAACAGATTACCAAAAGGCAGAGTATAACTGGACTGATTCTGCTAAATGGCATTGAATATTATTACATGCATTTGGGGATTTGCCATTAAACCCATTACAAAGTATTTTAAGATGCTACATACCATACTGAATATGAAAGTGTGTGTGTGTGTGTGTGTGTGTGTGTGTGTTGTGTTGTGTGTGTATCTCAAAAGTGAAGAGAGACCAAGGAGATACTTTCATAATTCAACACATATTGATGCTGTTGTCTCCAGGAAAGCTAATCACCAATCATGGCAGGAAGCCACTTCAACATGTGGCAACATTTGCTTATAACAGGGCTGTGCACTGATTAAAGAACGTTGGTTGATTAATCATCTGACTTTTCACTGATTGATTAATCCATCAAATAGATTTAAATAAGTTACTGAAGAAGATACATTCTCTCTCTCTCTCTCTCTCTCACACACACACACACACGTATGCTGACCCAGCAAGATGCTATATCGGCATAAAAGAAGAATTCAGTGCACATTTTCTACTTCAGGAAAAGTCAATTGGGTCCTCTTCAGATGTTCTTGGACTCTAGTTCTCAATATCCCCAAGCAGCATGGTCAAAGTTGAGTTGGAAAGCAGTAACATCAGCAGGGCATCACTTTGAATAGGCCTGTTCTGGTTGGATGAGGAACTGTGTGTGAACTGGGGTACATGAAGGCTGACATTCCCCCCACCCACTCAGAATGGCCTGGCCACAACCTTATTCCATAGTACCCTCGGGAAAACATTGGTGTGTTCCCCTGGCTGTGCCATCATAATTCTCATAACATACATAAATGTATCCAGAAAGTCGTCCCAATCGCACAAGGATTTCCACTTGCACAATTAAACTTTTCCGTCCTCCCCTCCCCTCGTGCAACTCCCCAAATCCGTCCTGGCGATCTCACCAACACTCTGGAGAAGATTTGGGGAGGTGCAAGCAGAGGAGGAGGTGAGTTCCTTTGCACAAGTGGAAGTCTTTGCATGAATGGCACCTCTTTGCTGGGTGAAACCCATCAAAAATATTTCTATCCTGCTTTTCCTTTATGCATGCACAAAGTGACACACAGTGTTGGGACCAAACCACATGTTATGTTTAATGCATTGTGTACATCTTCTCTTTCATGAGAATTACTTAGAGGTGTTGGTGGCTGATATACTGTTCATAGCACATGGGGGGGGTATCCTTCCCTCCAACTGCAATTGGGCACTAAGTGGAACATTTTTGCTGAGTCTCATTAGCACCATAAGTGCATGTAAGGAAGGGCTGATTCCCATCCTGACTGCAACTAGGGAGGGAACGGAGAAGCCTGCGCGCGCGCGCGCACACACACACACACACACACACACACTGTGATCAGGATTACAGGGCCCCCTAAGTGCCTCTAATTAATTTTAAAGGGAAAACAGAAGACATTGCTGCATGCTATACTTAAAGTGTAACATGCAGTTTGGTCCTCACTTCAGAGCATTATGGTAAAGTGAGCAGGGAATGGCAGAAGCTAGTGAGGTTTGTAAAGTTTGCTTGCCAAATTTCATGGCGCTGAAATTTCAAACAGCATTAGAAAAAGGACAGCAGAGAAACATAACAAATCAGATTGTCAGAAAAGCCGTCATGAGCAAAGATTGTCTCAAACAAGGTGTAGGGAAATATTCTCTTCCTGCTGCCTCACTCAACCCAGAATCAGTTAAATGTTTATGGAGTAGAAGCAAAAAAAAAAAAAAAAGTGCCTATGAAACCAAATATTCCATAATAGAAGTGGATTTCTGGAAATTCATTCCCAGAGAGGACAAGTGACTATGTTCTTGACACATTTCATGCCAAAAGGTGCAACTTAATTGTCAGCCAGAGTCCTTCCCCCAACTTACTCCAAACTTTGAAGACTATCCTTACACCAAAATAAGTCATTCATTCTTCCTATTAAGTCAACCAAGTTGTGGGGGGGGGGGGACTCCTTTGGTTACAGCCATATAAGAATGAGCAGTAGATCCTTAACACACAATAAACATGCTAAAATGGCCCTGGTCTCTGAGTTTTGCTGGCTGCGTCCCCAGGAATCTGCGTCTTGCTTCTATTATCCATAGGTACTGGTGGCTACAGGGCTGCCTTCTACTTTTAGAAAGATTGACATATTGCCATAAATTCTTTCCTGAGACTGGCAGTTATTATGGCAACACTGTTCCCATTGCTCTAGTTAAGGTTGTGTCTGCATTTAAATTATAAGCCCCTGTTTTCAGGAGTTTATATCTTAGCTATAAACATCTGCTTGGGGGTGGGTGGCTGATAATTGGCATTCCACACTGTCCCTTGCCCTAAAGTCAGTCTCTCTCTCTCTTTCTCCCCTTTCTCCTCTTTTACATTCATGCCCATTTCACCCAGGAGAAAAATAACAGGCTGGGATTTTAACACAGCGGAAGTAAACAAAAGTTGTCATGTATAATACTGTTCGCTTTTCAGCATCGTTTGTTCACAAAGGCAGTAACTGCAAGACTTTCTATCCTAGGCAAAGTCTCTTTTAAGGACTAGTGGGGAAGGAATTTTTAAAAGCTTGCAAGTCTGGAATAGATTAAAGATCTGGTCCCAGTCACTGGAATTGCACCAGTCTCCATGAAGCAAGAACAATAAGTAACAGTGCCACACACTGCTGGCTATTGCTTGAGAGCCAGTATACATGATACAGCTGCCACATAGAGACCATGTTAAATCGTTGCACATGGTGGCTGTCTCCATGTGGTGAGCCATTTCTCACCATATAAAACAGGTGGCTTTTTCCACACCACCATATACAGACCCTTTGGGCGGGGAATAGGCAGTTGGGGGACTTTCTCCACGCCACCAAAATCTGAGGGGCGAGAGGCAGCGATGTTAATAACCACATGGAAGCAGCCACCATATGGACTTGGTTAAAGTGGTCACCTCTGGTGGCCAAAACACATATATTTATGCATTTAAGCATTTCGTTCCCAGACATGACTGCTTTGTTTGACAGAAAAGGTTGCCTAAATTCCTTTTTATCGTGTTTACAGCTTGGAACTTGGATATCACCATAATATCTAAGTTCAGAGCTTCCATGCGTGATGCAACAGTGTTTTCCATCACCCCGCTATCAGAATAATAGAACACGGGATTCAACAGATCCGTGCTCTTTACTTGGGGATATTTAATAACGTGCATGCATATTTGAATATTTAAAAATTTAATCAATTCCATTTCAAAAGGCTATAGCTGCAAAGTTACATATTTTAATGAAGCTTAAATGTATATCAGTCCATTAAAAATCATGTACTCATCAACTAATTACTTATTAATATTTATTTATGTTTTGAGGCATTGAGTGAGCCATAAACATGATTACAAAGCAAACAAATATGTAGCTAAGCTAGCTCGAAGCTGATGTAGTTGATGCGCCTGAATAATGGGCCACTCAGAATATCTACAAGCACCTTCCCCATCCCCAAAATGCCCTTTCAGCTTGCTACCACCAGGTGTATAACCACAGGTAGTCTTGAGCTCAGCTGAGGTCTTGATCACGGAGTCCCTCCCACCACATAGGAAAGAACATAAGAAGAGCCTGTTGGATCAGAGCAGTGGCCCATCTATGTATCAAAACTAATGTGATTGTTTGGCTCAGGGCCGGTCCTACCATTAGGCGGAGTGAAGCAATCACCTCAGGTGAGAGATGCTTTTAGATAGGGATGCAGACTAGAAGTCCCCTTTTTCTTCTTCTAGACTTATACTCACCAGGTATGGTGGAGGAAGTAAGCCCATCATCATTGTTGAAGATTATTGCAAGATTCTGTGCTCAATTTCTGTACAAATTATAGGGAGCGGACAAAGTCTTGTTCTTTGCCTCAGGCAGCAACAGATATATATATATATATTAAATGATATTTATTAAAGTTTCAAAAGAAGGATACATAAATAAGAAAGAGAAAAATAGAAAAAAGAAAAATACAAAATACAAAAAAAAAAAATTAAAAACAATTCCATCTTTTCATCACTTCTCTTTCATTTACTTGTTTCCCGGACCTCCTCATACCTCCCTTTTTTGTATTCCAGTTCAATTTATTAGTCCAGCAATTCCTTTCCCTCCTTTTTAATCCTGATCTTTAATCTTAATATATTATAGCATTAGGTTTTTACGTATTGAAAATCCAATTTTTCCATATTCTTTTATACCATTACAGCTAGAAACCACTTAACTTCAATCCAACATCATTCTAACATTCATTAATTTTACAATATTTCTGTAGGTAGTCTTTAAATTTCTTCCAATCTTCTTCCACCGACTCCGCCCTGGTCTCGGATTCTGCCAGTCATTTCCGCCAATTCCATGTAGTCCATCATTTTCATCTGCCATTCCTCCAGTGTGGGTAGGTCTTGTGTCTTCCAATGCTTTGCAATAAGTATTCTTGCTGCTGTTGTAGCATACATAAAGAAAGTTCTGTCCTTCTTTAACACCGATTGGCCGACTATGCCCAGGAGGAAGGCCTCTGGTTTCTTCAATAAGGTATATTTAAATACCTTTTTTAATTCATTATAAATCATCTCCCAGAAAGCCTTAATCCTTGGGCACGTCCACCAAAGGTGAAAGAATGTACCTTCAGTTTCTTTACATTTCCAACATTTGTTATCGGGCAAATGGTAGATTTTTGCAAGCTTGACTGGGGTTATGTACCACCTGTATATCATTTTCATAATATTCTCTCTTAAGGCATTGCGTGCCGTAAACTTCATACCTGTGGTCCACAACTGTTCCCAGTCAGCCATCATTATGTTATGTCCAACGTCTTGTGCCCATTTAATCATAGCAGATTTCACCGTTTCATCCTGAGTATTCCATTTCAACAGCAAGTTATACATCTTTGACAAAATCTTAGTTTTGGGTTCTAACAATTCTGTTTCTAATTTTGATTTTTCCACCTGGAAACCGATTTTCTTGTCCAAATTGTATGCCTCCATTATCTGATAATAATGAAGCCAGTCTTGCACTTTGTTTTTTAGTTTTTCAAAACTCTGCAGTTTCAATCTATCTCCATCTTGTTCCAAAATTTCCCAATATTTCGGCCATTTGACCTCCATATTGAGCTTTTTCAGAGCTTTCGCTTCCATCGGTGACAGCCACCTTGGGGTTTTATTTTCCAATAAATCCTTATATCTTATCCAAACATTAAACAATGCTTTCCTGACAATATGGTTTTTAAATGCTTTATGTGCTTTGACCTTATCATACCACAGATATGCATGCCATCCAAATACATTGTTAAAGCATTCTAGATCCAAAATGTCAGTGTTTTCAAGAAGCAGCCATTCTTTCAACCAGCAAAAAGCTGCTGATTCATAATAGAGTTTGAAGTCTGGCAGGGCAAATCCACCTCTTTCCTTTGCATCTGTTAGTATTTTAAATTTTATTCTGGGCTTCTTGCCCTGCCAGACAAATCTAGAAATATCTCTCTGCCACCTCTTGAAACAGTCCATTTTGTCCACAATTTGCAATGTTTGAAACAAAAACAACATTCTAGGCAATACATTCATTTTTACCGCAGCAATATGACCCAGCAGTGAAAGCTTTAAATTTAACCAAATTTCTAAATCTTTTTTCACTTCAGCCCAGCATTTTTCATAGTTATCTTTAAATAAGTTCCCATTTTTTTCTGTCATGTTAATCCCCAGGTATTTCACTTTCTTAACCACTGTTAAACCTGTCTCATTCTGAAACCTCTCTCTCTCCATTGGTGTTAAATTTTTCTCTAAAACCTTAGTTTTTAACTTATTCAATTTAAACCCTGCAACTTGACCAAATTCTTGAATCAGTTCTAAAACCCTTTTGGTACTAGATTCTAGCTCCTGTAACGTCAGTACTAAGTCATCTGCAAATGCTCTCAATTTGTACTGTTTGGCTCCGACCTGTATACCTTTAACCAACTGGTCCCTTCTTATCATATTCAGCAGAACCTCCAGGACCGATATAAAAAGCAATGGGGAGATTGGGCAACCTTGTCGTGTCCCTTTTTCTATCTTAAATTCTTCTGTCACCACATTATTTACAATTAATTTAGCCTTTTGTTCCGAATATATTGCACTTATACCATTTTCAAAACCTTGGCCTACCCCCATACCCTGTAGGGTTTTTTTCATAAAAGTCCAAGAAATATTGTCAAAAGCTTTCTCCGCATCCACAGATATTGAGCTGGCCCTGAATGCAATATAAAACACAGTAGAGAAGGAATGGGTAGGGAATCTTAGTCCCAGGGGCCAAATGTGGTCCTCCAAGCCTCTCTTTGATCCTTGGGGCTCTCTGTGGCAGTGTACTCTCTCTATATCACACCCCTCCCCAGTTCTGCTGCACACTCTCCTTGAATGCTTTCCCCTTCTGGAATGTGTCATTGAAATGTGATAATGCCCTCTTATTTGCTCTGACAGAGGATGGAAAGGTTTGTTTGCATGTGTAGAAACATCTTAGTTTTATATGGCTTCAGTACATTTTACTGTACAATAGAAGCATATCCACTGTTCCAACCACTTTTGCCTTTGGCCATGAAGAAATGCAGCTCTCAGAAAGAAAAAGTTCCCCATCCTTACTATGAGTTTAAAGGGTTTTTTTGTGCCTCTGTGCCTAATCTTCAATTAAAACAGGGGTCTGTGGACCCACTGGACTTTGCAGCAGAACGTTAGTTCTTTGCCATCAGAGACACTAGCAATTCCCTTAAAAATATGGTTTTACAGTGGTACTTCGCGTTAAGTACTTAATTCGTTCCGGAGGTCCATTCTTAACCTGAAACTGTTCTTAACCTGAAGCACCACTTTAGCTAATGGGGCCTCCTGCTGTCGCCGCGCCGTCAGAGCACGATTTCTGTTCTTATCCTGAAGCAAAGTTCATAACCTGAAGAACTATTTATGGGTTAGCGGAGTCTGTAACCTGAAGCATATGTAACCCGAGGTACCACTGTATTTTTAAATGTTTATGGTTTGACATTGTACAGGTTTTTTTGTCTCTGCTCTGTGTTTTATATTATTTTAAAATAAAACTGGATAGGGAACCTTTGGTCTGTGGGCCATACTTTGCCTGCCAGGCCTCATTTGACCCATAAGGCCATTGGGAGGAAGAAATAAACACAGCCTACACATGGCATCATGCATGACAGCAGGCATGGCCCAGGTAAGGTTAGGGCTTGGTGGAACAGTGGGAGCTTAACATGGGCTTCTGATTGTCTCTTTGCTGGAGCCACGCATGCTCTCACACACGTACCACCTGATGGGTTGTGGTAGCGCACCTTGCTCAAGGAGAGGAAAGTGGTTTTCATTCATTGGAAACCACTTTGTCCTCCCAGCTCTGCTCTTTAAAGCCGCCCCATGCTGCTTAACAGGGCTTTCAAACAGCCTCCTGCTGCACTTTGAAGTCTCAACAATTGGGGTTTCAAAGTGCAGCATCACCTGACATCACCATAATGCCAGGTGGGCAACCCCACCCACCTGTCAAATTTGACCCACTGGGACTGGGGAGATAATGATATGGTGCACCGACCAGAAAAGGTTCCCCAATTGCTGAGTTTAAATTTCAACAGTGTGCTGGATATTGGTGAAAGAAAGGGTTTCTTTTATTTGGCTGTGTATCTATCACAGAGGAACAGAGGGAGGAATGGCAGTGCCAAACACTGGATAAAAAAAATATTTCAAGGCTGATGAAAATATTTCAAATAGGTATGCACTGATGAAGCCCTTCCATTTTGTTGGCTTGGTAGGGTTCAAACTTCATGCTATTTGGATGCTTTTTATTATGTGTTAATAACAGTAGTTAAAAAATATGAAGAAAATTACAACATGCAGCTATTTTATAATAAGCAGATGGAGGCTAGGCATGAATAGATTCCCAACTGTTCCTCATCAAGTCGAGGGTAGGAATAAACAGTTGCTTTGTACCAGCCTGCCATGGCATCTTGTTTCATACTTACAGGCTTACGGCTGTGTAGCAGAGAAAAGATAATTGATTGCCAAACCATGTTCAGATTTGAATTGGAATACTATGGTTTGGAAGGGAGCTGGAACACGAAGCAGCATAGCGATGGCAGGAGAAGCGTGTTACAGTAAAAACGACCAATATGTTTCGCTTCTATGGAAACACTCAAGGTTAAAAGCTTAATCTTTTAAAGTCCCGCATGTTCTAGACTTTAAAAACATTGATCCTTTTTTTTTTCAGGCTGAATTTAGATATAATTGGGTTGGGGGTTTCTGTTGCTCAGCTCTGAATTTGTGACTCTCCTGTTTTTGTCGTGTTGCACAGAGGGCCAGTGTGGTGTAGTGGTTAGAATGTTGTGTTAGGACCTGGGAGACCAGGGTTCGAATCGCCACTCAAGCATGAAGCTCACTGGATGACCTTGGGCCAGTCACTTCCTCTCAGGCCAATTTGTCTCATGAGGTTCAGATCAGATTCAAACTACAACAGCAAGTTTGAATACAGGTTTTCCTTGGCAAATTACACCATGCCTAAAACGAAAGAAAAGTTCTGGAGAACTGGATAAAAATCACGTACAGTGGTACCTCAGGTTACATACGCTTCAGGTTACATACGCTTCAGGTTACAGACTCCGCTAACCCAGAAATAGTGCTTCAGGTTAAGAACTTTGCTTCAGGATGAGAACAGAAATCGTGCAGTGGCGGTGCAGCGGCAGCAGAAGGCCCCATTAGCTAAAGTGGTGCTTCAGGTTAAGAACAGTTTCAGGTTAAGTACGGACCTCCGGAATGAATTAAGTACTTAACCCGAGGTTCCACTGTAAAGCTTTGCAGCATTGTTGTCAGAATAAAATGGGAAAGGAGGTGAACCACATATGTCAGCTTGAGTTCCTTGAAGACATTGTGACAGATCAATGTAGTGATAAATAAATAAATAAATATAAAAATGTATCTTCCTGGATGCCATGTGCTACACAGGGAAGTTCTCTCCCTCCAGTGTATGGAAACTAGCCAAGTTCCAGTCAAGCCAGGGACCTATGCTGTGTGTGTTCATTATTACCCTGCAGGAGGGGGGAAAACCCACATCACAGGATGCAATCAGCCTCAGCTTTTGAGAAGCACAATCCCGCATAATCAGAATCTCAACACCTTTGCTATGCAATCAGTTTGTTTGTTTGTTTTTCCACTTCCACCCTATACTTCAACTCAGGAAGAGCCCCAAGACAGCTAACAACACCGTGGTTGCACACACAAAATAAGAAATACTGGTGACAAATGATGTCAATCATGCAATCTACTTCATTTTATAACCTAGTCCTGTAAAGGGAGATCGTATACCTAGTTAAGGCAGGTATATGTTGCAATATTCAGCTTGTCCTCCCTGAATTCATGTTCTGATGAGGATTGAGATGAGCATCTCCACCTAGAGCCACTAGCCACATAAACCGAAGCATAAGTAGACCTGAGATGGGGTCAGAGCCTTTTAATGGACCACAAATATTTTTATGCCTTCTGACTTGTCTTCTCCCAGTTAATCCTCCTGGATGCTATTTTAGCTGCTCCATTACCCAGTTCTGCCCTTTACCTTCCCTCCTGACTTGTGAATTTTATTTGCAAGCACTCTGGGGAGGGACTGTGCATCTACACTCCATAAATCATTTACTACACTACCGGCACTGGATGAATATGAAGAGAGTCAAAGGGGGATTCCACATTTGAAAATTGCTATGAGAATATTCGGTGATGCAGTCAAAACACCGCTTGTAAAAGAATGAGAAGGATACCTCCAGTGTCAAAGGCAGTATGTTTCCAAAAGTCAGGAATCGTAGGTGGGCAGAATGCTGTTGCGTTCAATTCCAGCTTGCTGGCTTCCCTTATACATCTAGTTGGTCATTGCAAGAACAGGCTGCAGGTCTAGGTGGGCCATTGGTCTGATTCAGCAAGCTCATCTTATGTTCTTATATCAGTAGAAAGGTGTGAGTAATTAATTCAAGTAAGATGTAGAAATATGCAGCCCCAGATTCTGACGCCATAAATGTTCCCCAGTATTATTTTTTTTCTTAAAGGGAGTTTTTCATAAGAACCTTTCTCTACAGTTCACCGTGAGATGATGTCTTCAGATGCCCACTACATCACAGCACATGTCAGACACAGTACATGTCAGACACATTTATCTGGGCATACTGTTCCTCCTCTAGCTTTTGACCATTTCCCACAGTCTCAAGTAGCCCACGTTCAGTCAGTCATGAGCCTGCTGCAGAACCAAAACGTAGACCATGGGTAGGCAAACTAAGGCCCAGGGGCCAGATCTGGCCCAATCGCCTTCTAAATCCGGCCCGTGGATGGTCCGGGAATCAGCATGTTTTTACATGAGTAGAATGTGTCCTTTTATTTAAAATGCATCTCTGGGTTATTTGTGGGGCATAGGAATTCGTTCATTTTTTTTTTCCAAAATATAGTCCAGCCCCCCACAAGGTCTGAGGGACAGTGGACTGGCCCCCTGCTGAAAAAGTTTGCTGACCTCTGACGTTGACTATGTACAACAATTCCAAGCAGCCACCACATAGCAAGATGGCAATCAATCCAGATTTTGCTATGGTGCAGCCCCACTCACAACCTCAAGCATATTAGCATGCAACCTATTTTTATTTATTTTTCCATAATCCATCACAAAAACCTGGCAATGTAGCTACCCCTGACACAAATTAAACTAATAATAAAATACAGTTACAGTCGTACCTTGGAAGTCGAACGGAATCTGTTCCGGAAGTCCGTTTGACTTTCAAAACATTCAGAAACCAAAGTGCAGCTTCCGATTGGCTGCAGCCAATCAGAAGCCACGGAAGCCCTGTCAGATTTTTGGATTCCAGTCACTTTCTGGGTTTGAGGCGTTCAGGAGCCAAAATGTTCAAGAACTAAGCTGTTCGAAAACCAAGGTACGACTGTACTAGGGGGCAATCTTATGATAAATTGTTATAACAAAAGAAAAAACCTATAGGAAATTGCTTAGAATTTTTTTGCTCTCCAGCGCCATCTGGTGTTGCATGTTTATAATGCATTCAAAGCGCTGGTGTTTTTTTTACTGATGTAGCTTAGTCCTGTGATTCTATGGCTCACCTACTTGAGTCTACTTAAGCTAGGCTACAGTGTGTCCCTTTTATCCATGTCTATATTAATGTAATTAATTGTATTATACACTGTGGTGCAGATCAATTATTCCATGTGCAGCTAGGAGGTGATAATTGAAAAGCTATGATTTCAACTAACTGGTTTTTTTAAAAATTGGCGCTGGTGGTGGAGAATCCATTCACTAAGCTTCAAACTTTAATAACAAAGTCTGAAAAAAAGATTCTGAGCCGGTGTTCCCAAAGCATCAAATCATCATTCACATGTTTTTCATTTCCAAAAACCCTGCCCAGAGCAGACTCCTTTTTGGGCCACCATTAGCTTAACAAAAATACCTTTGGAGTCAAATGCCTTCTTGTCTCTCTTACGGAACATGAAGCTGAAAATACCTTTTCCTGGAGAGACTGATTTTGCTGGACAGAACTGTGAGTTCAATTCGATCATTACACACTAGCATTCATATCTGGCATACCAAGACTAATTCACCAGCACTGGAATTATCAACACATTGTACGGTCTGCTTGGAAACATCTATTTCGATCAACATCACATATCTAGGGAAGTAGCCAAGAATAATATAGACAGTCAGAAGACTGTAATATTCGCTTTGCTGACAGAAAACCACAGAACCTCTAACATCTGCTTTTCTTCTGTCCGGGCTATCTAGATTTATTACCTTGGCTTCCAGGTGTGCGCCATTTCTTGTTACTCTTTGGTGTTTAAGGCTCATATGTAATATGTTTCCAACCACATCAGAATGACGTGCTTGTTCACTTTGGCATTCAGTTGGAGACCAAAGGAAAAGGGAGCTGGGGCAGGGAGGGGGTGAAAGGATTCTGCAAAGAAGAGCAAAATAGGTGAATGGTGTTTGCTGTACAAGGAATCAAACTCAATGGAAATGTCAAGAACAGAAAAACATGTGTGATAGGAATTTTGAGGTCTTAGATATATGGTAATGCTCATAATTGTACCAACCGAGCACGTACATAGATCAGCACAGGAAGACGGACCTGGAACCATTTTGATTCCTAAACTGAGCAAATGTTTTCTCTGCAAGGTCAAAGTGGGAAACCTCCCATTGCCCTTTCCTTCACAATTCCTGTCTTAAGGGCACATTTAAGATATAAATTGGGTGTGAGTCTGTGACCTGCCCCAGGAACTAAGTATTTATCAATACAAAAGACTGGCCAGGCTACCCAGGAAATCCAATCAAGTAACCTGCCAGACAGGAGATAAACAAAGACAGGAGAAAAACAACATTCAAATTTCTGTTTAGACCGCCTTTTTTGTGATGTAGGTATGATGTATCTGAGGGGTGGTCTTAGGTTACACCCCTTCTGTGATGTATGTATGATGTTTCTGGGGGTGGTCTTGATCTTTTTTTTCTTTTTTTTTGAAAATAATATTTATTACTTTTCCAACAATTTAGACACTACAAAAAAAATAAACAATACAATACAAAAACACTACATAACACTAACACATTAAACTAACAAAACAAAACAAAAACAGTTTAAAACACATCAAACAATTTCAATATCTTATCTTTCATTCACTTACAGTGGTGCCTCGCAAGACAAAATTAATTCGTTCCGCGAGTTTTTTCGTCTAGCGAATTTTTCGTCTTGCGAAGCACGAAATCCCATAGGAATGCATTGAAATTCAATTAATGCGTTCCTATGGTCAAAAAAAGTCCAAACAAAGCCAAATTTGGTACAACAAGAGTTTATTAAGTGCTCTTTAAAGTCACACATACTGTAAAGAGCATTTCAAAAATTGAAGGAACAATAAATTAAGTTTCTAAACATGACAGAAAAACATTTAAAAATCAACAAAGTGTACAGTACATTTTCTAAGACTCTGGGGGACAACTCGAAGAAGGTTCCTCTTCCACTCTTTGCTTCTTGCTGAAGAATCCCCTCCTCAACTGTTCCCCCAGCCACCCACCACACAGAAATTCAAATCCAGAATTTTTTTAAAAAAACAGCAGAGTGGCCCAATGGTCACAGAAAATCATAAAAATGCAGGAAAAAACCACACAAGCTTCCAGATTCTTGCAAACCCCTCCTCAACTGTTCCCCCAGCCACCCACCACACAGAAATTCAAATACAGAATTTTTTTAAAAAAACAGCTGAGTGGCCCAATGGTCACAGAAAATCATAAAAATGCAGGAAAAAAACACACAAGCTTCCAGATTCTTGCAAACCCCTCCCCAACACCAAGTCCTTGAATTCCAAACACCCCAACCCAAAATCCAAAACCCCCCCAAAAAGTTTTAAAAGTTTAAAAGAAGTTTTGGAAAAGCTTCAAAAATCACCAAAGTCTTCAAAAACCTCAAAAAAGGCTACCACACTGCGTTCTATGAGTTGCTCCTCGAAGTCAAGTCGCAACTGTATTAATGGTGTTAAGAAAAAGGAAACAAACTTGCAAGACGTTTTCGTTTTTCGTCTTGCGAAGCAAGCCCATAGGGAAATTCGCCTTGCGAAGCAGCTCAAAAAACAGAAAACCCTTTCGTCTAGCGAGTTTTCCGTCTTGCGAGGCATTCGTCTTGTGGGGCACCACTGTATTTCAATGACCTCCTCACACCTCCCTTTTTGTATTCCACTTCTATTAATTGTTTCAGCAATTCCTTTCCATCCTCCTCTGCTTTCTATCCTATAATTATCTTAACACATTCTAACCTTATTTTTCCCTTTATTGCTCTATTAATCTATTTATACTTAATTCCTTATAACATTTCTACTAAAGCCATATAACTTCATTCCAACATTTTTCTAACATTCATTAATTTTACAGTATTTCTGTAAATAGTCTTTAAACTTTTTCCAGTCTTCTTCCACCGACTCTTCTCCCTGGTCTCAGATTCTGCCGGTCATTTCCGCCAATTCCTGGGGGTGGTCTTGATCTACAGGTTGGCAATTTCAAAAGTCTTTATAAGGCCTTGCACACCATTTTTCTGGGTTCCTCCTCTCTCTCCTGCGGGTGAGGGGAGCACCCTGTTGCAACAGATCAATAAACATCAAGCTTACTAGCTGCTTTGCTTCTCAATATTCTCTGGTTGGCCTCTGTCATTTTTCTCCTACCAATAGGGAACCTATGTAAGGACTCTATATGGGCTCTTGGATACCCCATAAGGGAAAAGGGCAATTTTTGTTTACAACACATGAAAAACAGAGGTTGAACAAATAGAAATCTAATGTCTAGAAGAACTATTACATTTTAGAAGAACAAGGTTGGGGGAATCAGCCTGGCTTCCACAAGGCCATGTCCTGTCTAGCTAAACTTTTAGCGTTCTTTGAGAGTGTCAGTGAATGTAACGATGGGATGATCCAGTCAACACTGTGTGCTTGGACTTTCAAAAAGCTTTTGACAAAGTACTTCACCCAAAACTCCTGAATAAGATTAGCAGTCATGGGATAAGAGGAGAGGTCCTCTTCCGGATTAGTAATTCATTGGTGAACAGGAAGCAGAGAATAGCGATAAATTGGCAATTCTCACAATGGAGGGATGTAAGAAGTAAGGTGCTCCAAGCATTAGTGTCAGGACCTGAGCTTTTTAATTCTTCGCCCCTGGAGTTAGAGTTGAATAGTGAAGTGGGCAGGTTTACTCATAACATTAAATTGTTTGGGGTGGTAAGAACAAAAAGGAATTATGATATCTCCAAACTTGACAAATGAACATTAAAATGCAATTCTATGTGAGCAAGTATATAAAGTGATTACACATTCAGGCAAAAATCCACATATATACTAATTTGGTCTCAATGGGAACAAAACCTTGGGATTTTGGTGAACAGGTCAATGAAAATGTTGAGTTGTTGTTTGACTGCTGTAGAAAAGGTAAATTCCATGTTAAGGATTACTAGGAAATGAAAGGAAAATGAGCACAATGTTTACATACAAATCTGTAAGCAAAGTTACTTAAATAATGCAGATGGAGTCCGGAGAGAAAATAAATGCTGATAATATTTTACTGGTGGAACAAGACAAAAACAGTGTATAATTTGAGGAGAAAGGAACAGAAAAGTTTTGTCTTTCTTACATTAGCTGGGAGAACATTCAGCTAAACATACAGGAGAAAACTCTCTCAAAACTACATAGCCAATCAGGACACATGCTACATCACCCTGGCCGGTTGTTAAGCAACAGCTCCATGACCACCCATCTTGAGTAGCTGACTAACACTGAGCAGAATTAACCCCTTAAGTTACCAAATGAATGATCCCTGCTGTTGCACTTCCAGCATAGGGTTTACTACAGGGTGAGTGTTTTAAAAGAGGCCTCGTGGAACATGTATCCACTGTATCCACAGGGCCTCTTTTAAAGGACTCACCCTGTATATAGACACAATGAAGAAATAGTGGCCTACATTTCACTGAGCTGCTAAACTACTTCAGCTTTCAGATGACAGCTCACTGAGTGAATGTTCCTCCATATGAAACAAAGTAAAACCCCTATTCATATTAAAAAACAGATGTCAGGTAGAATAATTTTAGCCTTGCATATTGCCAGATATATTAGTTTTCTATGTGCAGGTACCGTAATTATTGCTTTTAATAGAAGCACATTCAGTCATATTCCAACCAGTCTTCGGATGTTGTACAGCCCAAACTCTGGCTTGCCACCTCAGTAAAGAAAAAAACACAACTAGGCCAACAACTTTCAGAATTGTTAAAATTAAAATTAAGTATTGCCTTTAAAGCACATTTGCAGAAGGTGCTTGGCTCACTTGTTAGTATAAGTCGCCAGAGTAAGGTGGGTGGTTGGAGAGGATGTAAAAGTGAAATAGCAGTAGAATTATACCTCGTGGTTGACATCATTTTTCATATGGCAGTTGAAAAATTCCTAGAAGGGGAGAGCCAAAAAGAAGTGCCAGCATGCATAAGCTTGTACAAACTCCAATACATCCTGGAATCTTCTATTTCTTCCAGTTCATCATCCAAATGGTGGCGTTGGGATGGGAATACAAGAAGGGAACTTAGGGTACCATCACTAAGCTTCCTCTAGTAACAATTTTGACTTAACTTTTCCTGGTCCATTGCTTTTCACAACCTTGATTCATTCTAAATGGAGATCCCAACATTTTCATAATTTGAAAACTGGTTGCGGTAACTGGGTGAAAATGCATTTAATTTTGGGGGATAGAAAAATGTCTGCCCCAATTTCCTAATGCTCGTGTAGCACTCAGGGTGAATTATATCTATCTATAGCTATAACCATAGCTATATTACTCTATAGTACTACATTCAAAATGCATGAAATACACACCAAGATTATGTATTTTGAAAGCAACAAAGGGTGAGATTGCAGATAAAAATGGCCTTCACAGATCAGGCAGAAGCTTGCCACAATGAAAAGGTCAGTGAAAAGGTCAAGTCTGTATGGCAAACTCCTTTACACAAGTTGCTTCCGCTCAGAAACAGGTTCAACCAGTTCTCTGATTTGCGGCGGAGGAGCAGGATCAGACCCCCCTGCCATGAACCTAAGGCAACACCAGTTGTTCAGCTGAGGGTTGCATTCTCTCTGGGCGTATCTGTTATGGGCCAAATATTGTTGATGGGCAGGTCCTGGGCTCTAAAGTGGGCAGTGCCAGTGCTCAAATTGGATGGTGGGCCCAACCCCTTTTCTCTTTCTCCGCTCTTGTTTCCTTTATTGATAGCTGCATGAAATTAGGCTTAGAGGGGCCTTATATTTTCATCCCTAAAATGGGTGTGGGTGTGGGTGTTGTATTATGTGAATCATGAAGAGGCCTCCATGTGGAGTGGAGACAGTATGCTTTGGAATACCAGCACATTAAGAAAACGACAAAGTCAATGCAGTATCAATAACAATTAGGCAGTGAATATCCATAAACATCTGCACTTAAAATTAGTGGACTCCATCACACTAATGTCTGGCCAGTATAAAAATAAATGCAACCACCTCACCAAAACGGCATCCCTTACCTCTTCCCCTCCACCTCCCATTGTCTAGACTCTCATTGTCTCAAGCAAACAGCTGATATTTCAAACTGCAGTGCTCAATAAATCCCAGACCAACTTATGTAATCAGTAATGGCAGACCCTCCAAGTTGTTCCTATTTTCCAGGGACGTCCTTGATTTAGAGAAGCTGTCCCAGTTTCTAATTTGATCCCGGAATGCCCCACTTTTCCTTAGTTGTCCCTGTTTTCATGGGAGAAATGTTGGAGTGTATAGTAGGAAGTCCCTATTTTCATTGGAGAAATGTAGGAGGGTATGGAGTTTTTCGACCCCCAAGCTGTCTGAAGGCAATCCTGTATAGGGAAGTGGTGTGGGTTGTTTGTTTGTTTTTTTATAAGTTTAATGTTTTATTATGTTTGTATATATGTTGGAAACTGCCCAGAGTGGATGGGGCAACCCAGTAAGATGTGTTGGGGTAAATAGTAAAAATATCATGGAATGGGATGTCCCTATTTTCATCGGAGAAATGTTGGAGGGTACATAATGGTTTGTGGATGCAATAGGGTCCTTCCACTAGCAAAAGGGTCCTTCCACTAGCAAAATGGACGCCACTTGTGGAACTGAGTCCCTTTTCCACTGCAGTGTGAGCCTGAAAACTCTGCCATGGAAAACTGGGGGATTCCCTAAAGCAGATTTTTGGCAGGGTTACAGTAGACTTCAGGGAGGAAGAAGAAGTTCCATGGTTGAAGAAGTCTGTGCATGCAGTGTTGGAAGTCATTCATTATCATTTAAAAAAAAAAAAAATCACCTGGAAATGTTTCATAGAAATGCAATATAGAGATATAAAAAAAAATCCCCACACAATTTTATAAATTAATAAATGTATAGATACAGGCAGATAGGGCATTATTCTAAAACAAGTCAAAAGGATACCCTAACATATTTCATAATTCTTGAGTTTCTACCCTTGCTTGGCATGGCCCACTGCTTTTGGACACCAGCTAAAAGGCATGAGGGCAAGGACAGCTTGAGCACCTGGCAGGTGAGTGTGAAGGGAATAAAGAAGTAGTTGTTGTGGTAGTTTTATCACCATCTGATGGTTGCCTGGTGGTGTACAACAATATATAAAATCTTACAAAAGGGGGGAAATGCATGCAATATTGAAGCAAGCCTCATAAAACACGTTGTGCAGACTCTAAGTGTCATGTATGGCCCTGCTATCTCAGTTCCTCCCAGAGGCTTCAATGAATAAATGTGCCTTCAAATGGCAACAGAATTGAAACAGCAAGCGAAAGGCTCCCACGAGGTTGCTTCACTGGAAGGTTTGGGGGTTGCTGTTTGTCATTTAGGTTTTTATCCCACTTCCCATGAGGTGGGTTGTCAAGTAATTCCCAACCAGTTAAAAGCAGCATTGAAAATATTTGTGATTTCCCCACCACCACCACCCCACCTGCAACTTTCTTTTAAGTCATTATTGCTACAGCAGACTTGATGCAATGGGAATTTTGCTTGTGTTAGCGTTGTGATTTGGGGGTATGAGCCGTACTATTAAGAACTGCCTAATAAAGGGAATTTTTGCTCAGGACCATTTCCAAAAACCCATTCCAAGGAATGCTGTCCTTCATTAATTGATTGAGGAGAAGGGGTAACTTCTGGATTAACATTCATGTGCATGTCTTAAAATGTGTATCTTCAGTCATGAGTGTTCAGCTTCTCTCAGCCAGTGTGGTGTAGTGGTTAAGAGCGCTAGACTTGTAATCTGGGGAACCGGGTTCACGTCTCCGCTGCTCCACATGCAGCTGCTGGGTGACCTTGGGCTAGTCACACTTCTCTGAAGTCTCTCAGCCCCACTCACCTCACAGACTGTTTGTTGTGGGGGAGGAAGGGAAAGGAGAATGTTAGCCGCTTTGAGACTCCTTCGGGTAGTGATAAAGTGGGATATCAAATCCAAACTCTTCTTTCTTCTTCTTCTTCTTCTTCTTCTTCTTCTTCTTCTTCTTCTTCTTCTTCTTCTCCTCCTCCTCCTCCTCCTCCTCCTCCTCCTCCTCCTCCTCCTCCTCACTGTTGCACCTATTTTTTTGTTAAGCTGCATGCTGCCAGTTTATTATTCATTTGCAATGGTAGTTGGTAAGGGGCTGGTAAGGCATAATATAGGAGGCCAACAGTAGGTAGAGTCAGAGTCAATGACAGGTGCAGCCACAGTCACATACCCAATTTTCCCAGGACATCTGGGAATTACAGAAGCCATCCTGGCTTTTGATTTGATCCCAGAGTGTCCCATTTTCTCTCCCGCCAGTGCAGCCACCACTGAGCTTGGGGAGGAGGATGAGCCAGCACTTGCAGCGGTGCCATGCTCTCACACGAGTCAGCTGACACCTCCTGCAAAAGTGTGGCATCAAAAGATGTGCGTCCCAATTTTCATCAGTGGAATGTTGGAGGGTATGCAGTCAATGACCGGTAGAGCCAACTAAATCCAGTTTGGCCCCCATCCTCCTTTCCGCTGAGTTCTACAGCGGCAACACTGAGACGAAGCTGTCAGACAGTGCAACCCCCTGGACTTATTGCAAGTAAGATGGTAAGTAAGACAATATTGGTGGGGCAATGCCCTATTCGTCCCAATGAACCGGCCTCTGCAGATAACTCTCTGCAGATGTGCTTTTACTGTTTCCTCTTCCTGCTCCTTCTCTCCCCCCCCCCCCAATTCTCCCAGCTCCTGTTCTACCACCAATCCCTATTCACCTCATGTCCTCCCCACTACTCCCCCTCTTTGCATTTCTGATATCTGTCCCTCCATACTTCACTCAGCTATACCTTGTATTTCTGGAAAATGGTACATATTCTTTATCACTGGCAAAGATTTTATCCTATCCCTCCTGACCCCTTAGTTTGTCTTCTTCCATGTCTGCAGACAGATATGACATACAGATAGGATTATAGCATTGTAGAGCTGGAAGGGACCACAAGGGTCATCTACTCCAACCACCTGCAATGCAGGACTCTTTTGCCCAACGTGGGGCTTCAACCCATGACCTTGCGTTTAAGAGTCTCGTGCTCTACCGCAGAGCTTTCCGAACTGTGTGTCGCAACACGTTAGTGTGTCGGCTGCAGTGTGTCACACAAATGTTTCCCATGCTCCTCCTGGGGCTGGAAAGGGGTTAGATTATCCTCTGGTTTGATAGTAAAACTGAATTGCTCTGTTGTGAAATGATGCAAAACTGAATTACGTTGTCGCGAAATGATGCATGTCTAAAAATTGTGTCACCAACATGAAAAGTTTGGAAAGCTCTGCTCAACCAACTGAGCTATCCAGGTGTTGAGGTGAATTATTTCCATCCAACTAGCATTGTGATGTGCCTCTTAGATTATATTCAAAGAATGTCTCTATTTAAGAAAAGTCCAGTCATTTTCCCAGGTGTGGTGTGTGTGTGTGTGTGTGTGCGTGTGCGTGTGCTGGGGATGTTTATTTGTTTAGTGTAGGATTGTATCACATGGTGACTTTGCACTAGTGGAAGTGCCTTAACTACCGCAAGCAAGGCACTCTATTTTCACCAATCTGTTCTTCCAATCACAGACTTCGAAATCATTTTCCACACTGCTTCAGATGATCCCTCTTCCCTCTGGAGAGGCTTTCTGGGAGCACAAGGGCTGCACTGCATACGAGGAGGTGGGCAAATATCAGGTGCCCGGCTTTGCAGAAACAAAAACTTTTTCCACTAGTGCAAAACCACCACTGGACACAGCTGTCTGTTTGTCCTGTGTTGTTCACTTTTTTCCTTCAGAAGCTGTCTTCCTTGAAACATCCACCGCCAGTTTATTTTTTCAGTTATAGATTTTTCATCACATGCACGGCAGAGCAACCGATGGACGGAAAAACTCACCTGAAATGAGAATAAACACCATGTGAATGTGTTCATTAGATCCTGTTTGCTCGCATACTGAACTTTGTGGCTGAATCTTGGGTGGAGGAGAGGTATATGCCATCCTTTCCCAACCTGTGGGTAGCAAAGGCTGTGCAAATAGGTTTTACTGCTTTTATAAATAAACCCCAAATAATTATCACTTGTAATCATTTACTGGTATGATTAATGCCTCTCTTGCAACTTTTTGCTTCATTGGCGTATTATAATGCTGTGTTGACACTTGTACCAAGTGCCGGAAAACCACAAGTCTTACATTTTAACACTCATGGGCAGCAGAGAAGGCCTACAACCCAAAATCCATGTGACAGTAAATCAATGGGTCATCAAAGCAGCTAAATTTTGACTTGTGGGTTGCCATACCAAAAAGAATGGATAATATTTGCTATTTAAGACTGCAACTCTGCTTCTAAAAAACTCGGCCTATTGTTGTTGTTGTTGTTGTTGTTGTTGTTGTATTTATATCCTGCCTGGCTTATAGATAAACCAGGAACAGCTAAAAACATAGTAGAAAAGCAGCAACAACCTATGATTCTATGAACAATCATTAAAAACAATTAATCATTAATAGAATTTTTTTAAAAAAAATATTAACATAAAAGATCTATTAAAAACATACAGATAATTGCAATAAAAGCTACTGAATTTCTATGCACTCTCTTGAATACAGGGGCAGAGCAGCTATACCAAGAGAGGTTAATGTGAGCTGGGCTATACAGCTGGAGAGTCAGTAGCAATCATGACCACAGCTGTCCTTTCCCTCAAAGAAAGGATGGCTGCCACATCAGTGCAGAAAAGGAAGCCCTAATGGATTTCAGTAAGTAGTACTTACCACTTACTTTACACCTAGAAATTTGGAAATAAACTTTTATTGCCATGATTGCTAATACGTCTGTATGACCCCTTTGCTGTGCAGGAAACCTCTGCATGGTTTCTGTTCTTAACAATGCCTGAGGCTTTCTCTCAATCAGATTTTTTTTTCCCTGGAAAAGAAGAGGATTGTGTTAAATATGGCCTTTGTGCTGACATGCTGGTTCAGATAACGAACACGGGGATGCAATTTGAAACATCTCTTTAAAACGATCAGTACTTTCTATCTCCCATTTACATTCAGATTGGTCACAGCTACTTGTTCATAATCCAGCGTCTTAGAGGTAATCATTACAGCAGAAAGTTTGACCTCCTCTCAAGACTAATGCCCTAACAGCTGAGAAAAAAAGCAGCTCCGTTAACTCTCAGAAATCTGATACTGGGATTTGAGATTTTTATGGACAATTAGGCTGGTGGGATTAAAAGAAAAAGGGAAAAAAAGCAGTGCCCCCAGGCCAGAAGAAATAAACTCACCAAATTATGTAGGGTCAAGGCGGTAGGGTGCATGGGACAGAAAAATGGCAACAGAAAACACTTGTGTCAAGGGGAATGAAGCTGGCTGGGCACTGTGGTATGAATATTTGGCTCTGCTCAATGTCAGAAATTTGAATTTCCCAATGCAGTAGTTACCTTACTACCCGGGGTAGTAATACACCTGGTATGATCTCCCTCTTCCTAAATTGCTTTATGGAAGGAAAGGGATTGGGTGGTTGGAGAAAGGGGAATAATTGCCGCTGAACAGATTTATGTACAACTGTCCTGTCATTACGCTTTTCTTTACATGAATGTAGGACCAAGTGATCTGTGTGCAACTGTCTATTTATTATAGATGAAAGCGTGCTCATCATTCGGCATACCTGAATAACAGCCCATTAATAATTTCTTGTGGGAATCATAAGGTTGTTCTCCTTTAAAGCAAAGGGTCAATGTCCTTGTGGTGTGATTAGATAGCTAGCGGTCATCAGGCAGAAATGTAATTCTTCTCTTGTGTTTCCTCCCGTTTCTTCTCTTGAACAGAAAATGATGGTCTTCTCATCCGTTCACACCACGCTGGCAACTCAAGGCCAAATAACAACTTGTCAAAGTTATTCACTGACTCTTCACACACCAAGGGCGAAAAGGTAAGATTGAGTCTAGTAGCCTGAAACTGTTATAAAAAGAAAGAAAGAAGTGATAGCCATCAATAATTCAGTCACTTACATCTGTCCCAACCTAGGTGTGTTTGTAGTGTGGAGTTTTGCTTTGTTTTTTTAAAGTGATAGAGACCGTACAGGAAGTCTCTGGATTGCCTGTCTATTGTGTTTGTATGAATGAGTTTTTATTGCGCCTGAGGCTGCAGGTAAGGTGCTTGAGAAGATCTGTGCCACCACTTTCGCTCTCCAGATCCCTGGCAGGTGAAAGCCTAGTCAGCTTGCCCAGTATGGGGAATCTTAGACCTTCAAGCTGCTCTCTCTGCCCTTTGAAACTGTCCCTAAACCATTCCTGCTCTCCTCAGGCCATGCCCCAAACAGCCCCTGCTTTGAACCCCCAAATGTTTTTGCCTGCCTGGAATGTGTCCTTGATCTCTGATAATGCCTCTAGGTTGCTTGGGTGGAAGACAGAGAGGGGTGTATACAGACGTGAGCCTTTAAACAGCATATTTTTTGCTCCGCCCACTTTTATCTCAGGCCCTTCCCACTGGCATGTGGCCCCTGGAAGGTGGCCCAGAAGGGAAGGTTGTCCTTGGACTGAAAAATGTTCTGCGCCTCTGTGGTAATTCATTCATCTACTAGACTAGAGGGTCATATTCAGTCTTCCTGTATGGCGGTGGACCATTATTCAACCATTATTGCATCATACTAACCTGGGAAACTTTCAGCCAAGGTTTGTTTGTTTGTTTGTTTTAGGGAGGAGGGGAGAGCTATGTTCTTGAGACTGTCCTGTCAGGTCCACATGCTGATGTCTCAATCCATTTCAGCCTGCTTTTTGACACTTTGCCTTGGTTGTTGTCGTTGATGAAGGAACTGGGAAGGAAAATGGGGGAAAAGGCGACCTCATGTCAGCTTTTGATACCATCACTATGGCATCCTTCTGCACCACCTTGCAGTACTAGAGGTTGGAGGCTATGCTTTACAGTGGTTCTGCTGCAAGATGTGGTGATGGCCGTTAGTGCAGATGGATTTAAAAGGGTTTTGAGTTGAGTTTGACTGCTAATCTCCCATACTCTGCAAGCCTGGAGAGGCAGTGCTAGCGTAGGCAATACTGAGTGAGATGGTTTGGTGGTCCTACTTGGTTGAAGGCAGCTTCCTATGTTCTGACCCAACAAGGCTGCACTTACATTCACCAGCATTGGTTGGGGTACTATGACTTCCTTAATTTTTAGATAACTTACTCAAAAAGTAGTTAATCTGTTTTTGGTAGGGCAGTGGCAGAATTAATGCTTTCCAGATTGTTTCCAAAGGTGTAGTAAGTCACACTGGGAGAGGGGAGGCATGTGGTATGATGATTTGATTTGAAAATAATAGCACCAAAAAGCATTTTTATCCAGGTGAGCTTCTCCATGTTCTGTTTTTTTGAGAGCTTGGCTCATTATACTGCCAGATTATCTTAATCAGTCTTCTGGCACCGTTTTCCTCATGGGAATATGTTCCCTTTCATATTTTTCTAGGTGTGATATTCCTCCACAGTATCAGTTTGTAGAGCACTGAAATTTTTGAAAAGCCATCTTGGTCTGCTTAATTAAGAAAAAGACTCCTTGCTTTGCTAGAAACACAACAAATCTTATTGTATTATCTTAAACTGGTTGTGGAACCTAATATTTAATAATTTTCCAATTTGCTTCATAACTGAAAACTTGCATGATCAGCATTGAAGTGCACCTGTTATACTGTTTGTTGATATGGGAGTGGGGATGAGATTTCTAAAATTAATTTGTCAGTTCATCGGCAGGTATTTCCTGCACTCAGAATAAGCTAAATTTGATGATGTCATAGTGTCATGACATCATCATGTTCCCAATGTTGTTCTTGATTACCTAGGACCACCCATGTGCCCAGTCCCAAAAGAAGACCCTCACTCTAAATTAGTTTCGTTTCCTCTTAGTGATCTCAGAATGCATTGAAAACTGATTGGCTGAAGAGTGTTATTACATCATCACATTCCCTGATTAGCTGGGATCATTTAGGATGGAAAATAAATCAGTACCAGGTACAATGCCAAACACTCCCATTATTCTGGTCCCATTTATCAGCCCTTTGTTTTTTTCTGACAGCTGTGGCTTGAAATCATTCTTCTTTTTCATCCTCACTTCCCACAGCTTTATTTGCCCTCATTGCTATTTAATTTGACCGACTGTTGAAAACTACGTCATATTGATGCCATTGGCATCGTTGCAGTAGATCAGTCTAGCATCATCACACCATCTGCAAAATTGCATAGCTTGCTGCAACCAATTTGGTTTAAACAACTATGGCTGAAATCCTATACATACTTCCTTGGAAGTAAGTACCACTGGACAGAAAGAGACTTGCATCTGAGTGTGATTAAATAAATTATCTATTATGAGATATCCAAGAGAGCTTCTTGCTGTGACCATTTCTCTGTGAAACACTGTTCTCCAGCTCCATTTGTGAAGGTATAATATTGTGCTTTGAAATATTCATAACCTAGTCTCTAGGGTCCCATTTTGTGGCTGTTGTGTTACCATTATCACTTTCAGAGGAAGGGAAACAAAATGTGGAAGGTTAACTGAGTTGCCCAAACATATACATAAACTTGTGGCAGAATAATAACAGGAATCTAAAATTCCTGAGCCAGAACCCTTCTTAGTAGCTACAAGACTTTCACCTCTTTGACTCAAGTGTAGAGTAAACAAATAATAAACATTATGGTGGAAAAGCTGTCCTATTTTGCAGTTGGCTCAGTTGCTTTTATGGTTTTTGTTTTTTGTTTTTTGCTAACCAGGGAAATGCATGTCTGTGACCTAGATCTTATAATGGCAAGTTGGCGAGAGTGTTTATGGCAGAGTTATAAACCTCTGGAAATGGTGGGCCTTAATGAAAATGCTGACCAGTTTTTCATACACTTCCGTACATAATGAAAGATTCCTTCAGTCACTGCTGTTTACATTTACTCACTTGTGTTCATTAGTGGAGCATCATATAACTTAAATGTAATCAGCATATGTGAATAATGTCTTCCCAGAGGGAGATCTGGAACGAAGCTCCTGTTTTGTATGGCTGGTGTTTTGGTAAGAACCCATTTCCCGATATATAACCGCTGTAAAATTTGCAGCAAAACACTCACTCCAATTTCATTTTACACCAAAAGCCCCATTTTTGGCTTCCTATATTTGCCTTGCATGGACAAACTTGAAAAGAAAGAGCTTTTTCAAATAAAAGAAAACCGCTCTGTTGAATCATCAGACTAGTTGGTGGCATTTTCTGAAGCACGATCCCTTGGGGGCTCAACATGTTTCTGACATTATTTACTTTAATGAGAATGGAAGTATGTGCATTTCCCCCACTGGATATATTACTTACTTACACTTGCAATACACGTAGGGCGAAATGTGTGCAATATTTTTAAAAATACTAATAAAAATGAACCATGCACTTATGACAAGCACTTAATATTCATGCTTGGTCCTAGGAACATAGGAAGCTAACTTACACTAGGGGTGTGCACCAAGACCAACATTAGATTTACATCTGCAACTCTCACTGGGAAGCAGCCCGCTCTGTTTTGGAGCCACTCTTTGTCTTTCCAACCTGAGTCATTAAAAAGGTAAAGGGACCCCTGACCGTTAGGTCCAGTTGCGGACGACTCTAGGGATGCAGCGCTCATCTCGCTTTATTAGCCAAGGGAGCCGGCATACAGCTTCCGGGTCATGTGGCCAGCATGACTAAGCCACTTCTGGCGAAGCCAGAGCAGCGCACGGAAACACTGTTTACTTTCCCACCGGAGTGGTACCTATTTATCTACTTGCACTTTGACGTGCTTTCGAACTGCTAGGTGGGCAGGAGCAGGGACCAAACAACGGGAGCTCACTCTGTCACGGGGATTCAAACCACTCACCGACCTTCCGATCGGCAAGCCCTAGGCTCTGTGGTTTAACCCACAGCGCCACTCGCGTCATTATACAGGACCAAATCAGATCTGTATTTTGTTTTGCGGAAACCACCTGTTTTGTATAATCTATACTGTTCTGTTTTTCTTTGGAACTGTTTTACTTTCTATATTTGTATGGTTCTGTTGCTGTAACCCAGCCAAGGATCTTATGACAAAGGGCAGGTATGAAATCTAGGGGAGGATTCACCTAACGAGCCCTGCTTATACAAGGATGTCCAATTGCACCATTGGGCTTTACTCCCACCTCTCCCATGCATCCCATGAAATTGGCTTGGGGATGTTGGAAAACCCTGCAGTGCAGCGCACAGTGGGAGGAGAGGGGTGTCGTTCTATCTGGCAAACAAAACAAACCTAGTGCAGCATTGAATTCCACTCCTAATAAGTAAATTAATAGACCTGTTTTCTCCCCATTCACTATAATGAGAAATCTAAAAACGTCTGTTACATTTTTCCTTTACACAGAAGTGTTAGAGTTATTCAGCGGAATCCCTGATCTGGGCCTCTTGTAGAATTAAACAATATTTTCATGCCAAGAATGAGTTTCAAAGCTTTACTGCAGAACAGTCTTAAAACTGGTTTACAAGTCAACATTACATGAATAAAATAACAAAGCAATACATCATTGCAAACAAGCAATGCAGTCTTGTCCTTTATGTAGTTCAGTAAACTTTCCTCTCTCTGGTCCCAGAGAGATACTAAGCTTGTTTATCATTGCAGAGCTTCTCTGCTACTGCTAGCCATCACTGCCTTATCAAGTTTCCTCTCCTGCTGAAACAGCTGCAGCTCAGGATTCCTGCAGTGAGTCATTGGATAGTTTAACTCAGTGAAATGAAAAATCACCAGCCTTCCGCTTTCACCCAGAGTGCAACCTCTCACTTAAGGTACACTTCTCCAAACACATCATTTTATGTACTTTGAACTTTTATCTTCAACAAGAAGTAGATGAAATTTTCAGGCAAATTGATTAAGCCTGCAGAATTATATGTGGCTACACTCAAGGTGTGTATTTTGGAGGGATGAGTGTGTGCAGATCACATTTAAAATCACATGGAGATCTCATTGATGATTCTATCCTATTACTGAAACAGCATTATTTTCTGAAGAAGTGTGCATGCACATGAAAGCTTATACCCAGAACAAACTTAGTTGGTCTCTAAGGCGCTACTGGACATTTTTTTAATTTATTTCGACTGTGTCAGACCAGCAGTGCCACCTACCTGAATCTGCATTCTTTTCAAGTATATTTTCTTCAGCGTGGCCCTTATACTGCAGAGTAGCTTTAAAGTATCCCTTGATGAAAATAGGTGGCCCTCCATAATCACCTGGAGCTTCAAGTTAATACATGGCTTGAAAAATGACCCCTGGAATGTGGCCCTCAGGCAGAAAAAGGTTCCTCACCTCCAGGATACAGTCCAATCAGGAACATAAGCATCTGCCACCTGAACACACTCACCAACAGAAAGCATCCATTTTTTCTCTCAAAGGTTTGCTGGAGGTCCCAATGCCCCCCACTCATTAGTTGAATGTTATTCCATAACCATATCATCTGGCCAGGTTGCCAGAGGGCAGACATTTTCCTCTGGACTTCGCTGAAACAGCATGTCATGATATATAGTTAATTGGAGCGGTAATATAAATTGGCAGGAATATTGGAACACAGAAATTTGGATTGATGTAGCTCGTTCTATAAATCATGTCTATGAATTACGGTATGTTGGGTTTTTTTTTAAAAAAAGGCAATGAGAACAGACGTATTTTGGATCTCCAAGAAACCCATCATTAACCCACTCATCCCCTGCCTGTTTCCATGTAAGGAATCTGTGCTCAGCATGAGCTAAGTACACGAACATCAACCTTGAATCTGTGTTTTTGTCATTTTCCATCTCATCGTGATTACTCTTAAACAGAATTATGTTTGCATTTCAGGGGCTTTATTCTCAAGGGGGAAATCAACCTGTTGGATTGTGTGTGGGATTTCTGCCCCCCCCCCAAAAAAAACCCCTGGTGTTGTTTTTAAGTGCTTTTCTTAAAACCTATGGAGTGCTGTGCCCAAAGGAGAGCAATCCTGGTTGGCACAATTAAACCTTTTCGGTTTTAACGATCCATTCCTATCTATGTAGCAGGCTATCTTAACTGCTTTTCTTTCTGCATGTTTGTATTTATTTTGATAAGCTGGGTTTTTTATATAAAATTGGTGGGCTTATTATTTTATTATGTGTTTCGTTTATTAGTCCGATTTATATACTGCCCTTTGTCAGTTATGTTCTCAGCGTAGTTTACAGTCTAAATAGGAATACATTAAAATGATAACATTCCAATAACAATTTAAGACCAATATTAGAAGACATCCATGGTTAACAGAGCAGTAGGCAGACATTTATCAATTCACTGTGGTCAATAGCTGTCAACGTTTTCCTTTTTTTAAGGGAAATTCCCTTATTCCGAATAGGATTACTCGCAAGAAAAGGAAAAAGTTGACAGCTATGCTGTGGTCTCATGTGGATTAACTTCCTCCCAAAGCCTACCTTTTGTCGCCCCTCATCTTGATATCAGCACTGATGTGAAGTGGAGTTATAAAAACATAGGAAACTGCTTTATATTGTGCCAGACTGTTGGCCCATGTAGCTCAGTATTGTATTATCCAGAAGTAGCTAACATGGTACCTCCAGAATCTTTGGGCTAAGTTTTCATCAGCCTCAGCCAGCATTACTGACATCAGGGTCACCTGCACAGAGTGTCTCTAAGCTTTATCACTTCACAGTGTTTATAAAACCAACATTCAACTGGAAGAACTATTGCTGTGTACATACTATGTATTTAAAACACACACACACACCCCAATAATTGTGAGAACTGTAGTTTGTTAAGTGTGCTAGGAATTATAGCTCTGTGGGGGGTAAACTACAGTTCTAAACATTCATGGGGAGAAGAATATGCTTTAAATGTATGGTGCGTATACAGCCAACGCCTGGGAAAATGAGAAACAGAGAGAAACCAAGCCATGTTTTAATCACAACACTGTTCTATTATTAATAGATATCCAACACATACTACTTTTTTTTGGTAAAAGTTTGCATTTACTATCATTAGTTGTTCCCCTCTGTTTTCAGCTTCATTGCCAATATAACCAGATATTCGAATTATCTTATATTTAGAATTGCACTTTTTTGCACTGCATTTGAAGCGCTTAGCATTCTCCTCCCTTTTTTGTGTGTAAAAGCCTCTATGTATTGAATAAAAAGCCAAGACTGTCTAGCATTCTGGCCTTTCGCTTCCTGAACCACTTTCTGGAATGAATAGAGAAAATTCGCTTTCTGGAATGAACAGAGAAAATTCACTCCAGGCTCTGCAAAGAGGAAAAGCACAGGAAGACTGACTGGCTGTGTAGCCTCAAGTGCCTCCGTGACATCAGCAGCCAACTGACTTACCATCTTCCTCCTCTCATACCTGTCTGCATTTTTACAATTCCCAACACCAACTGACAAATAACTACTGAAATAATTGAGTCAATTGCCTTGCCACCAGCTAACCCTCACTTCAGACTCGTGACAAGCCAAACCATGGCAACCTCGCTTGTGCCACGCGCCTCTCTTCTCAGTTACCAGCAGTCACCGCCACACAGGGAAGCAAAATCATCCCACCCCACTCTACCCCACCAGCCACTACTGTCTTGAGTGGAAGCTGCTGTCTATAAATTGTGGGGAAAGGGATGTAATGGGGAGGCTGAAGCTCATTTCATTGGTTAGCTTAATTCTGACAGGGAAGTGAGAACTCCTTATCTCAAAAGAGGCTAGCAGACAGACAGGTGGCAGTGGTGATGTTTTAATTTAGGTAGTGAGTTTTTTCTCCATTTCCCTTTGAAAATTGAGACATGATTTGCCCTGGAAACCTTGGTGTTTATGTTGTGAGAACAGGCTACCATTGCTGGAGATGGAAGAAAAGCTTTCTGCACGTGGTCATCCATTGTTCTCAGTTATCACTGCACAACGTCCAAGGCATGTTGCTGCATATGTTTGCATGTGACACACACCCCTTTCCTCTATGATGCTAAAACAGAGGGACCATGGGCCTTTTACGGGGACTTCTCAAGTCTAGGAGTGATTACCCTGTAGAACATTATCATGAGAATTTAAACCGCATGTTCATCTTCATTACATATTATATCCAGTGCCCAATACAAGGGCCCTTTGTCCCTGTATTAGTCTGAAAGGAAAGCCAGGCTCTTAAAATATCATCATTTACAAAACTGTGAGAAGGTTTGGCCTATGTCAGACTCACAAGGGACCCGGGAACTAAGATCAATGACAAATGTTTTATTACCCTTTGGAAAACTGGAAAAAATGAGCATTTCCGTCTGCTTGAGAAAGACCATAAATCTGGTGAGTAGCCAATACAATAGACAACTCTTAGCTAACTGAGAATGATGATGCCAGCTGTAGCATTTGGAAAAAATTAGCATTGTCCTGAGAGTATGGAATTAAGCCTGCAAGGAGGTTTCCCCAAACTTATGCCAATCATGCTCTTTAATGAAATGACAACCTAAGCCTTCGTGATAATATAAACACACATGCACACACACCTAGTTTTCCCCCAGGAGTTGGGTGGGGTGGGAAAGGAAGGAGAGGAAAAAGCGAAGATGTATTTGTTTTCTACGCGCCCAGGAGGAAAATATGACCAATGTCATTTTTGTAATCTTCTTAGTATAATCTCTCTCAAGAGTGGCTTTAGACGAGGCGAAAGTATTCGCTGGTCTTACAACAGCTTATTTCTGCATTTTTTTGCTATGTGGCTGCTGTAAGTGTAAGTAACATTGAACTAAACTTTAAGGCACTTTCATAGTCAATGGAGAAGCCTGACTTTTTGCTTGACTGGGTTGTTCTCTGTTTGTACATAAAAGGGATGATAAAAGCCAACCTACCATCAGCCAGGGGCCTCCTCATTTGGCTTATGAGATTTTTGGTCAAGCCATGCCCACTTGTCCAACGCCTGATGTAATTTATGAAGTGAGGAATGGGGTAGATAAAGACACAGCTAGGCCAAAAGCAGGGGTTGCAAGCACAGCAAAATCAGTTGCTCATTGGGGCTTGCAAAGCCCTGATGATCATTGAAAGTTCCAGCAATCAGCCGCATTTAATTTGTATTCCCAAAACAACTGCACCTCAAAAATACCTGCTACATGATTAACATCACATATTGTTTGGTCCTGTCAGAGTGAGAAAAATGTAAAAATTCTTGGTCCTTCATTAATTCTCTTCTGTGTATCAATTAAATTATAAACTGTTGATCAAGGTTGATGTTTTTTTTGGGGGGGAACATGCCATATATTTTGGATGTGGCCCATTTTTTATCCACCACAGTGCTGAAAACTCCTCTAATTAACCTCTGCCCTCGTAACATTCTCAAATAGTTTTCTTTTAAAAATAAAAGAGGTTTTGATTATCTTTTGTGGCATGCAGTGACACCAGCATCATTCAGTTTTCTTTTTTAAGTATCTTCCCTGTAAATCAAATAGAATATCATTAAAAGACTTTAGTAGTAACTATTCCAGTTAATTAGTCCTTAGTTTTTGTAGCAGCTGTTCAATGACATAATGGCCTCTTAAATATCCTCTCTTTTTAAAAATATTTTCCCCTGTCTTCCTAATAAGCACTTTGTTATTGATGTTGTTGTTAAAATTTGTATACCATCCTTCACACAAAGAGCACAGGGTGGTTCACAACGGGGGGGGGGGGGGGGAATTCATCCTCCTTTAAAACCCTTGCAAACTTCTTCTTTTGAAAGGGTCAGTTAACCCAGCCATATTACTGAGAGTTACTTTAAAATTTTGTGGGGGGGGGGTTGGGGGGAAGCATTTTATTTGTCTGTATCCATAAGAATTCAGTGGATTATTCCCTCATATTTGGAGCACCAGCAGAAGTTTCTAATGCTGCAATCCTAACCCTATGAACCCAGGTGTAAATCTAATTCAGTGGGGTTGCTTCTGAGTAGAACTGGTTAGGATCGCACTGTTCATCTCTCAGGGCTGTCTTGTCCTTCCGAGTAATTTGTCTTACGTCTGCATGTAAACTGTCAAATGTGGTTGCACATCTTTTCTGCCATCTGCACTCCAGCCGTCATTTTGCCTGCTTCATTGCATTCGGTTCTCCAGAAAACCAGGAAGCTGCCTTTGCTGTTTAGCAATGAAGAGGGCAACCTCATCACTCTGGCTGCTCAGCTCACCATTCTGTAGTGAGACCGGGGCCTCGGCAGGATCATTAGCCACGTCTGCCAGAAAATCCCCCTGAGCATTCAGGGATCTCCTGGATTCCATAGGTCTTTGCGAATGTGGCGTCTGAAAGTGTCCCTACCCTTTCATACTCCCCCACTTTTCCAGGAACATTTTGACAGGGATTACTTAAACTGCATGAAAAACAGGATTGTTCTTTCTTATCTTATCTCAGTTTCAGCACCCATTATTTATTTGAAAGTATCTATAACCCACTTTTTATATACATATACACACACACACACACACACACACACACACCCCTTGCCTTTTCCTGTAAGACCTATTACAGTCGTTAAGAGTCGTCAACAGGCTCATCTCAGCTATCTGCCAATCTCCGATTCCCACCACCCTTCTAAGTAATACCTCTCCCCACCTTCTCAATATATAGAAGGATCTGGTAACTTCTGTTTCAGTGTATCTGAAGAAGTGTGCATGCACACGAAAGCTTATACCAAGAACTAACTTAGTTGGTCTTTAAGGTGCTACAGGAAGGAATTTTTTTATTTCGACTATGGCAGACCAACACGGCTACCCATCTGTAACAGTATATGTGTGTGTGTGTGTGTGTGTGTGTGTGTGTGTGTGTGAAATGTATATGTGATATATATATATATATATATATATGAATATGAGATTGAAATATCCATGCGGTGTGCAGCACAAAACAAGCTCATCGTTTGAGGCAATAACTGGTTAGACTGGAGAATCAAGAAAATGGAGGAGTCTTACTTTAAATATCATTCTGCCCCCCCCCCCCATTTTCTGCAGAAAATAATTGCAAGTTATATTAGTAAAAGCAGGGGACATTTTTGTCTGATGAGTTGGAAAATAGCTTCTTTCTCTGCTGTCACCTTCTCGGTTTTTCCACTTCTCAAAACATAAGACTTCTGCTTTTAAAAAACACACACACTCCTCTCTCTAAATTCTAGGACGTTGTCCAAAGAGAGTTGAAAGTGCTCACTTACTGGTTCTGCAATCACTTCACGTCCACCCAGTGGCAAATTCATTCTTACTATTTTCCTCATGTCCCGTCACTCTAAGTGTGGGTTTTGGAACTTGCCAAACTGTTTGAAGGACTTGATTCCACGAGAGGGGAAAACCATGCCTCTCAGAAAGAAATTCTTTATCTGCTTGGAACAATTTCCTCTGGAAAATTTTGCAGGGCGCTAATCATGGCAACGGACTTGCACCTGAGAATATGATGACCAGCTTTTGAGATTTAGATTGATTGACTGCGTTCATTTATATGCCACCTTTGCACAGCAAGCAGTGAACAAAACAGCTTACAAGAAGCATCTACTTAAGTGAACATCAATTATTTTCATTGGATTACAAGTGAGATACAATCCTGCAGCATGGTATGCTCCTTTTTTCTGTGTTTCAGGCAGAAAACCACGCCCTCCTCCATGATGAGAGTTTTATTTCCCCTGCCAACTGGTTGCCCGTGTTGACCCCAAGCTGACAGTCATCATTCCATGGCAGTCGCCATTTTGCAGCCACTGAGCACGTCCAGCCACCGTTTGGCTGTTCCTCTCTCCTTCTTTTTAGCATTCTCCCCTCCCATAAGATGCTTTTTGCGCTTAGAGTTTCTCCAAGTCTGTTAATACCTCCCACTAGCATGTGGTGCCATTTTGGCTATACAGTGGTACCTCTGGTTGCGAACAGGATCCATTCCGGAGCCCCGTGCACAACATGAGCAGAATGCAACCCGCATCTGTGCGGGTCACGATTTGCTGCTTCTGCGCATGCTCATGATGTCATTTTGAGCGTCTGCACATGCGCGAGCGGCGAAACCCTGAAGTAACCCGTTCCGTTACCTCCAGATCGCCGTGGGACGCAACCTGAAAATGCTCAACCTGAAGCAAACGCAACATGAGGTATGACTGTATAAGCAACATCGCACACTGCCTGATCATCAGAAATAGCAGGAATGATGACGTGAATGCTTTTTAACACAATGAAAGGATGCTGGTAATGCCACGGGAAACTGTTCTAAGCTCCATCCGTATTCAAGGGCTCTCAGTACACTTCTCTGCAAGGAAACACTTGGCATGCGGAACAGAATTTTCCCCGTCGCTAGTGTGGATCCCCCAGAAAAGAACAGAAAAATCCTGGTCCATGTAGAGCACTGTGCACATCAGAGCAATTGGAACAGAGCCATGTTCAAGTACTCCTAGAATACAAGACAGCCAGCATATGTGTGCTGCCTTTTCACCGCAGTCGTCCTCCTCATTAGCAAGGTTTTATTCATCTCTGTGATGTGACAGAGACCAAAAAGGGAAACAGGCCGATGATTTAGGCCTTACTCCCAGTTAGCGCTGCAATCAAAGCCACACACGTTTACAGTACGAGTTGCAAAGCCAGCAACTGGGAAGCCTGGATTGAACAGGCTCTGTAAAATCTGTGGCTGGAAACAGGACTCATAACCCACCCTCTGGAGGGTTACATCATTATTTACATAGAAATTGCACCTCCTATCAATAAATCAATTCCATTAAATCAGTGGCAGGGGCCTTTGTTTTGACAGTTGAAAGTCTTGAATAAACGACAATGTGCAGGATTCAAAAGGGTAGATCTGTAGAGTCTCACTGCTAGAACGGCATCCTGACAAGTTCCATTTATTTTCCAAGCTAGTTCAAAAGACTGAACGTTGCCAGCATCAACTGTCCAGGTGAGCAGATGAACTCTTGCTCTTATTCACTGGTATTATTGATGCAGAATTGGTCAGCCATTTGCAAAATCAGTCCAAATTGGATGCTTCCCTAATCAGGAGATGCACTGGTGGGCTGTGAAAGGGGAACCTAGTAACGGTAAAGGGACCCCTGACCATTAGGTCCAGTCATGGCCGACTCTGAGGTTGCTGCGCTCATCTCGCTTTATTGGCTGAGGGAGCCGGCGTACAGCTTCTGGGTCATGTGGCCAGCATGACTAAGCCGCTTCTGGCGAACCAGAGCAGCGCACGGAAACGCCGTTTACCTTCCCGCCGGAGCGGTACCTATTTATCTACTTGCACTTTGACGTGCTTTTGAACTGCTAGGTTGGCAGGAGCAGGGACCGAGCAATGGAAGCTCACCCCATCGCAGGGATTCGAACCGCCGACCTTCTGATCGGCAAAGTCCTAGGCTCTGTGGTTTAACCCACAGCGCCCTACTGGAATGCAAATCCATCCTTGCAGCCTTTGAACATACAAGCGTATTTCTTATCAGAAGTTCAAAAGTGTGAATCTCACAGTTGTTAACAAGGACATAACATTTTATGCTGAGATTCAAAGACGACAATGTTACAGTTAAGCAGACTGGCTTAATTCTAGGAAGCTGGTCCACTCTCTAAATAACTGCACACTTAGGCACACATGCCCTGACCCTGTAGGAGGAAACATACGTACAAACAGATGGCATACATGTGTTTTACAAAGCTAGAATCCCAATTCATAATTAGGGACTGCATGAGCAAAGCTCCAAGCTAACCGCCTTTAATAGTACCAATATGTGTGGGGAACAAATGGGGAACAGAACACTAGATTTGGTCCAAAGCTTCCCCCCACCCCCGTAACAGATGATTTACATCTGGGGCTATATGTGTGCAGCCCGGATCCCAGATTGGGAAATCCCATTTGTGTCTATTTCATCCTTTTGGACTAGTGCAGGGAACAGAAGGCAGCATATATCTGCTAGTGTATATCTGCTAGCACACAAATCAGTTATCCAAATCTTTGTTCTTCCTTTACCAATTCTTGTTTAGGAATGCTTCTAAAATTCTCCTTGTCTGCAAAGGTTAAATTACCTGGTCTTGCTTCTGAAATGGGACCTGGTGTATTAGAATGACTTCATTGTCCCGGTTTTTTTGCTTTGTTTTATTCCTTTCCAAAATTTGCACTGAGTATTGTGCACTGTTTGGCATAGCTTTCAGTTGTGTATTGATCCTCAGTTGCATGGTGGATGAGAAGGCTCGTTCCATCCATGCTGAACAGTTATGATGAGGACTGCAGATGTCAGGCTCTGATCGCTCATAGTTCTTAATCCAATGTCAGAAAACGAACTCATAGCCTTGATTTCTGGAGGCAGGAGAGGATCAGCACTTACAGTCCAATCCTCATCATGCCTACTCAGAAGTAAGTCCCATGGATAAATGGGGTTTACTTCCAGGTAAGTGGGACCCAGCCTTAGCTCTCAAACCAACTTGCTTCTGGTTATTCACCCTTATAGAGTTAGGGCTTTTAGTCTAGAAAAATAGGTTTTAAGTCTTTTTGTTCCACCTTTCTCATATAGATAGCGAAATATGAAAGGCAACTGCAGATAGAGTGACATAACCCCATTGAAAAACAATTCAAAATGCACAGGTGGGTGTGCATGCTTTATAGCAGCAAAACATCTTTGAAAATTGGGTTTAACCCTTTCTAGACGGAAAAGTCAAACATGCATCTTTACCTGCCTGTTAAATTTGTCCAGAATAGGAGAAGTCAGAGTGTCTGATGAATGCCACCCCTGAGAGAGGCCTACCAAGGTTTTCTTGTAGTAAGAGCTAGAAAGAGGTATTGCAGGGGTGGGAATCCTACCTATTGCTTATCTTTTTAAGGGGAAAGTATACGCTTTTTCTAGATGTGTGTACTATAGAATGTGTTCTACCTTTTGCTCCTTGTGGGAAAGGTAGTTTAGAAATGCAATGATAAATAAAGAAAAAGAAAGACCATCTTTGGAAGTTGCAGTTCTGAGTGGAGGAGTAGCAGAAGACAGAGATGCTCCTAGTTGTTTCTCTACATCAGGTTGGTAGTCCAGATATTGCTGAACTACAAGTCCCATTATCCCTGACTATTGGCTATGTTGGCTTGGGGGCTGATGGGAGTTGGAGTCCAAGAACATTTGAAACGCCACAGGTTCCCCACCCACACATATCGCCCCAGCTGTTTTTCCTTACTGTGGAGATCCAGATGCAGCTGGAGGAGGCCTGTTTGTGTGGTGGGAAGTGGCACAAGGTAAAAAGGTTAAGTGTGTGCTGCTTCACTCAAAATCACAACCACCTCCAGAGGTGTGTGTGTTCCTTCCATCCGTCCGTCCGTCCGTCCCTCACCCCACCCCACTGCAAATAGTCAGAGCTTTATTACATCCATTTGTGTGCACTGCATGGTTTGTTTTATTGCCTCAGCTCTTTGTAGGCCACAGCCGTCTGCCCAGTGATGTATGGCAATTCCATAAGAAACATGTCCTGCTGTTGATTCCTGCGCCGTAGCCCAGTATCAGGGAATCCAGAATCCAATTTTCAGCTATCTCTTCCCACTCTCGAAATGAAAGGAAACCGAGGACTGGAGTGATATATCATCCTCTAAAGTAGCTACTGAGGAAATGATCTGAGTAATGCTAATAGCATTGGCTGCCCCTTTGAAGGGAACCTTTAAGAAATTTGACCAGCAAATGGAAACAGATTGAACAGAGTCGCTATAAAGTGAAACACGGCTTCTGCCAAGATTGCATATGCCTACACTAACCCTTGTCTTCAGCACTTCTTAAAGATCATATTTGGGAATACTGGGGGTGTTCTCTGTGGCCTGAACCTATGCAATGGAGCCAGGAATTACAGCTCTGCAATTCAGCTCTGCCTTAGCCTCCCCGCCCTTTTCTGTGGCTATGGTTCAATCCCAACAGCTGAGAATGCCTTTCAATACAAATTAGTTAAGTCACAGTTACACTCTCAAAGCTAGGAAATAATAACCATTTTGGAACGAGAGAAAGGCAAAGTTTTGCATTAATATATATGATTGAAAACCCATGGAACAGAGCAAGCAAGGAAAAAGTTGTGGGTGGTAATAACCATCTACTCCAGATGATCTGGGCTGCAGCTCAAGTAACTGGGGAGAGAGGAAACAACCCCAGGAAGGTGTCGCACTACGCAGTAATAGCTGTTTTGGCACCAGGGGAAGCCACTGAAATTTTGCCTAAAGCAAAAGTTGAAGTGAATTGTTGGGTTCCTTTTCCAGGGGACTGTTCAAGGAAGCTGAAAGCGCTTCCACGGAAAGCACTGAGTTTTCCAGAACATAGTGTTAGGAATTTGTGGGTGCTAGACCATTATAATCTCTAGATCAATAAAGGGTTAGAATTTAATCAAGGCTTGGAGTGTTAAGACTTGGGTGCCAGACTCACGTGTATTAAGCCAGACCTGTGCACATTAAAGATGTGTGCTGGATACTGCTAATCCCCTGGAATCAACGCATGATAAAAGCTAATTAAACTAGGCTAAGCTTCCCATGTCCAGGAAATCGCCTGGGGTCATGAGCCATGAGGAAAGCCAATGGATCAAAGGAAATTGGTGTGAGACAACAAATAGATAGGGCCCCTCCCTCCCTCAACAGATAAAGAGAGCTTGGAGTAGCAAAGTGAGGAACGATGTCACTGGGAAGTTATGTAGGAAGAAGCTGAAGGTACAAGCAGGCAGAGAGCCATGGATGGTGTCTGCTGGAATTCTAGGTTGTGTCTATGGGAGAAGCAAGATCCCATTGGAGTGCAATGCCGGGAACCGCTCCATCGTAGGCTCAGGTTATATATATGTGCAAATAAACCATATATCATAAAGACAAAACAGTCTCCACTGTGCCTCGTACCTGAAAGGAAACATGAACCCTGAGTAAGTTCACCTGGAACCTGTGAAATCTTGCACTGCTTGGGAGATATGGCATGTAAGAATATATTAGGGACATAATGTATTTGCTGGATGAAACCAAAGGTCCGCCTAATCTAATCTAACATCTCTTTTTCTCATGGTGGCTGACTAGATGTCCCCCAGAAGCTTAGAAGCGAAACATGGAACTGGAATTCCCCAAGCTGTGAAACCTATGTATTGTTTTGTAGGTATATTGCTGCCCTTCCTAAATCTGGTGCCTTCCATGTGTGGTTGGACTACAACTCCCATAAACCCCAGCCAGCATGCTCCAGCTGATAGAAGTTGATTTCCAAAAAAAACTGGAGGGTTACCGGGTTGGTAAAGGCTTTTTCATTTGTGTGTGTGTGTGAAGTTTCTATAAAAATATTATGATTTGCCAGAAGCATATCTCACAATTTTGGTTTCTCTCAGTTTCTCATTTTTTCAGTTCGCTACAATGCCACATCATTTTTTTAAAAGTCCTCGCAAAAGTTAATCAGCATTTCAGGGCACATTTTTTTCCTAATAGATAAAAGTTTTGTTTGCAATTTTGCCTTCTATTACACATTTTTTGCAAGGAGTCTTCCCTAATAACATGGATTCTTTGCATGGTATTTTCCCTAATATGTGCATTTTTATCCTTATGTTCTTCTGATATAAACAGTTTCCTGCACTTTATTTGGTCAGAGAACTGTATTGCAAAATTTGGAGAAGGGTGAATTTCCAAGGATTAGTTGCATTTTGGTTTGTGTATTAGTATGAGAAGTGTGGATTATTGAAAATGAGAACTGATCCAAATTCCCCACCGCACTTGCTACTTGTAGCCCTTGATACGTCTATCTTCTATGAGTTTGCCTAATCCTCTTTTAACAGCATCTTCAGTCAGTGGAGATTCCCACCTCTTGTTGCTGCAAACAGCATGAATTAATGACTGAGTGTTTTAAGAAGGACCTGTCATCCGTCCTCTTGCCTGTCCTCTATCTACTGTTGGTCAATTTTATTGGATGACTCTGAGTGCTAAGACTATATGTTAGAGTGTTATTGACGTAGTTCTCGACAAGACGGCATTGCAAAAAAAAACAAAAAAAACCATTTTAACGTGCCTCATGAACAGCAAGAGGGAGAAATTTCCCGAAGCTATAGCAGCTTTAAACAGCTACATTTGAAAGAACCTTCAGCAGCGCTTCAAAGTTACAAGACAAGCCCCTACTTATCAATCTGTTGTTGGCATCTGTCTGTCTCGGGAGACATTGGAAGAGTGTGTCTTTGTGGGGAAAATTAAACTGTTGGAAGTTTGCAGTGCTTGCTGCAGCTGTAGAGACTGATACAGGGGAGACATGTTTTGTTGCAGGTGGGGCAGATGAAGGCGTCCAGTTGTGCTGCTGCAGATGTGCCATCGTTTTTCTTCTCTTTGTGCTCCTCCCAGCGGTCATTCCTCCTCTGGTCACTACTATGGGCATATGACTTGACTGTCTGTCTCTAGGCACTGCAGTCATCTGCAAAGGATTCCCACACAACAGGGTTTACATTACCAGCCTTCATGTCACATCTGTATTTGTGGTTCCCACAACATTTCAGATTGAACTGAAGCCTGGGGCAAACTAGAGGCAGTTTTCAGAACATCTTTTAAGAACATAAGAGAAGCTCTTCTGAATCAGACCAATGGCCCATATGGTCCAACATCCTTTTCTCACAATGGCCAACCAAATGCCTGTGGGAAGCCCACAAGCTGCTGAACTCAACAGATTCTTCACTCACGCAGATTCCGGTACAGTGGACGCTTGGGTTGTGAACATGATCTGTTCGCAACCTGCAGCGCTGTGTCTGCACGGGTCATGATTCAGCGCTTCTGCACATGCGCAAAGCACGATTTAGTGCTTCTGCACATGTGCGAGCGCTGAAACCCGGAAGTAACCCGTTCCAGTACTTCCGGGTTCGGCGTGATGCACAACCTGAAAACACACAATCTGAAGTATCTGTAACCCGAGGTATGACTGTAACTGTTGTTCAGAAGCATATTGCCTTCAAGAGTGAGCATGCTTTCCCTAGAATAGGGATGTGGGCTAGATGTCGATGGAACAGAACTCACATTATCCCTGACCATTGACCATACTGACTGGGGCAAATGGTAATTGGAGTCAAACAACATCTGGCAAACCATAGTTCCCAATCCTTGTCTAAGTGTCTGAGAGAAGCAGGAAATGCATCAGAATTTTGGATATATGCATCCCCCAAATTCCTTGAAACTGGTACTGCCTAGAAGAATTTGGAAGACCTGCAGCTGAAAGGTGATGTTAAGTCTCCTGAGTTCTAGCCAGTTAGGGAAGAGCCATAGTTTAGTGGTGCATCCTCTACACTGGAGTACATCCCTTTTTTATGAGCACTTGGATTCAGAACATGACATCGGTATTTAAGGAGCTAGGCCTATGAGTAAACTAGGATCCAGGCCCAGGATAATTCTGGACAGGACTGGTTTAGATTAACCCTTCTCCTACAAGGCAGACGCCAAGGAAATGCTATGCATCCTGTGCCTTCATTACCAGTAATTTTCATAGCATGCTTTAGGGTCAGCACTTGCAATCCTAGTAAAGTGGCAAATATGGTGGAGATATATGAACCGCAATATCTTAAAGGCCAGTAAAAAGGATTCACTTTGGGCCCATTTCTTTAGACATTCATTCATTCATTCATTCATTGGACTTGCACCAATGTTCCAGAGGCCCTGGCATTCAGTACTTCTTTATAAACTAATTTGGCATTCTGAGGATGAACTGGTGGATGCATGTCCAGTAGAGGGCAGTAGTGTACTTAATAGCATACCTATTTGGTAGGCAAGCTACCTCCAATAGAGAACAACTTGAAGATAAGAATCCTAGCAAAGAAATGGGAAGGTGCAGTGGATGCTTAGAATCTCTTCAGCCAACAGTGTTCTGTATTTCTGACTAATTGTCAGGTGAGAATAATGGCAGACTAATGAGGATCCATCGATCTCAAGGGAAGGTAATCTAACTCTTTCTGGGTCAGATTCCACAGATTGAAAAATATATTGGAAGAATCATTGGGACAAAGTAGCGTTAGTCTCTGGATTCAACTCAGGATCCCACTGTGGAAAAGACCCGTGAAAACAAAATATCATTTAGATTAGGGGTTTTTTTTGCAGTCATATGAAATGTGTGCTTTCTTAAATTGGGATTTTTTCATGTGCTACACAAGCAGTACAATCAGTTGGCATAGCTCCTCCTAGACTGTTCTGTTTGTTACTGAATACAGGATGTTAAGGAGAGAAACCCCCGTACTTGAATGCTTTTCTCCTGCAAAACCTCACTGCATAAAGAAAGCAAGAGCAAAAGGGAGAAAGTTAATACAAACCTCCTTTCTGGAAGGCGGTGCTTTGCAACTTTCATGTTAAGTCTGTTGATTCAAATGAACAAGGTTGAACTTGGCTTTTCCAATGCCTCCTCCTCTGCTCTCTCTTTCTCTCTGCCTTTTCCTCCATGTTGGCTTCTCTACTTCAGCACTGCTGATGTTATATGCCCTTGCATGATACCCAGTTCTCATTGAAGGACCATCTCTTTCCCTGGATGGAGGAATCAAATTCTGACCCGCCAAGCTAGATGCCTCCATCCCCATTTGTAGTCCCAGGCTGGCAGTTCAAATACGTTGAACTCCTGGCATGCCCCCATACTTCAGTGGTAGCACCCTCACTCTCAATCAGCCATAGATCAATTCATAATAAAAATATTACTAGCTGAGTAGCCTTGCGATGCCAGTCCCTTTACTGTAGGTTCCCTGATTGGCTGGGCTTACTAACGTGATTAATCTGGAAAGGACAAAAAAGAAACAAGGGGAGGGATGAAGCAGCAAGGATTAAGTGATGCCATATAGGATGAAGAGTTAATCTCAGTCAATGGAGCATGGGACTATTAACCTCAGAGTTGTGGGTTCAAGCCCCATGTTGGGCAAACAACTCCTGCATTGCAGGAGGTTGGACTAGATCAGGCATCCACAAATTCGGCCCTCCAGATGTTTTGGGACTACAACTCCCATCATCCCTAGCTAAAAGGACCAGTGGTCAGGGATGATGGGAATTGTAGTCCCAAAACAGCTGGAGGGACGAGTTTGGGGATGCCTGGACTAGATGATCCTTGTGCTGCTTTCAAACCCTATGATTCTGTGATCTAATAATTGAAACTGGAAAATACTTACCATTGGGGTTTTCATTTAATACCAGTATCACTAGGTCCTAGGCAGCTTTATTGACTTCACAAAACACAGCCACCTTTTATGGGGTGGACAGTATAAATCACACTGTTTTTGGAACGTTGGTAGTATGGTTTGCTGTCTTTGCGATCTGTCAGTAGTTTTGGGGGTGGGAAAGGTTGGTCTTAAGTGCAGCGCTTCTTCTCCTAGCCACCTCCACTGACATTGAATCCACAGCTTGGAAGAGATTTGTTGGGATGCTCTGGGAGGTACGTGACCAGACTGTCACAGTATCAATCTCACCATTAAGATGTCAATCCTTTAATAGCACTTGGACGCGAATCAGACACTTCCAGTGACATTGTAACCACAAAGTGTGAAAGGCACGTCTTATTCCTCGGGATGTGTAGGAGACTCTTTCATTTACAACAAAGGCTGCTGTTAAGTGTTGTTCTTCACATCAGGACCCCCAATATTCTTCAGGGAAATCAAAGGAAGTCAATGTCACTGCAAACACCATCCCTATCAGGTTTCAGCAGGTCCCTGATGTCCATCAGAATTGCTCATCTCTTTTTAAACTGTCAGCGCTGGGAGCTGAGTGGGAGAGTGTGGCTGATACTTTTTTTTTTAATAACACCTTTTTAACAAAAACAAAAGTTTTTTTGGGGGGGGGGAGAAAATCAGTGAACTGACCTTCTCCTTTCTAGGGGAAAAGTAAGGTCCTCTCCTCTCTGGAGGCAGGAGGAAATTTAGAACTCTGACCGCCCTTTTGGAAAGCACTGGTGTGGGTCCACAGTAGGTTTGCATATGTTGCAGAAGAAGATCCTTGCTGGATGAGGTGAAGAGTTTATCTAGTCCAGCATCCTGTTCTCACAGCGGCCAACCAAATACCCATAGGACCTGAGTACTAGAGCACTCCTGCTCCTTTGGTTTCCGGCAGCTGGCATTGAGAAACATTGCTGTCTCCAACTGTGGTCTGGAGGGTTTGGGGTTTGACTGAGGGTTGGTTTATACCAGAGATTCCAATTATGTTGTGCTTAGAGCTGCCTCCCTCAAGCTGCTGTCTTCCAGATGTTATTGGCACTGGCCATGAGGAGTTGTAGGTCAAAATGCCCAGAGGGCACCAGCACATGGGGGAGGCTCAGGGCAAAATAATGGCTGAAAGCTAGGAAGACTGTGCCAGTGAGGGGCACAGAATTCTTCAAATCTGAAAGCAGGGGCTGTGAACCATATATACAGTCCTGAATTTTGCTTGTGGATATGAGCTGGTGCTGATTATGCATTGGATTATCTACCATTGGATTATGGCTCAGAAGACCCAGGTTGAAATTATTAAGATTTCGGGGTGACATGGATCTGGTCATTATCTCTCCACCTAACCCATCTCACAGGGTTAATGTGAGGATAAGAAGGGACTGGACAGAGAAACGAGTCTGCCACCTTGGGACTCCAAAGAGGGTGGCATATAAGCAGCTCTGTCACCGAGCTTGTCAGTTCCATCAGGCTGCAGCAGAGGGCGACAGGAACGCAGGGCCACTCCATCAGCTCTGATGGGAGACTAGATGCCTTTGACTCCTCTTCTCCCTGAACTGTTTATGTTCCAGTTACAGGTAGGTAGCCGTGTTGGTCTGCCGTAGTCGAAACAAAATTAAAAAAATTTCCTTCTAGTAGCACCTTAGAAACCAACTAAGTATGTTATTGGTATGAGCTTTCGTGTGCATGCATGTATCTGAAGAATTGTGCATGCACATGAAAGCTCATACCAATAACAAACTTGTTGTTGTTGTTGTTTAGTCGTGACCCCATGGACCAGAGCATGCCAGGCACTCCTGTCTTCCACTGCCTCCCGCAGTTTGGTCAAACTCATGTTTGTAGCTTCGAGAACACTGTCCAACCATCTCGTCCTCTGTCAACCCCTTCTCCTTGTGCCCTCAATCTTTCCCAACATCAGGGTCTTTTCCATGGAGTCTTCTCTTCTCATGAGGTGGCCAAACAAACTTAGTTGGTCTCTAAGGTGCTACTGGAAGGAATTTATTTTTATTTTGTTTATGTTCCAGTTAGTCATTACGTGAACTACAGTAGGGATATTTAGGCAGACACCTGAACACTCAAATGTGGGAGGAGATAACAGCATAGATTCAAACCCTTCCCCAAAGTCCTTGTGTCTGTCATATTTCCACCCACCACCCTGGCTGTTCTTCAGGCCCCAACCTGCCTGTGTTGCACATGGAAAGCCAGCAGGGAGGTTTCTACTCACATGCACTTGAATGCAAATAGAACCTTCCATGCAGTTGGGGACCCCATTAAAGCAGTTTCATTGAGCACATGGAGGAGTCTCCTCAGGTTCAAGCAAGCTCGGGCAGAGGCCACCAGCACGCCTCCCTTCACAGCACGGTCAGGGAGCAAATGTATGAGGATATTGAGGGCAGGACTTCTCTGGGCACCCCTGTCCCCATCCACACTTTGAATGTGTCCTCAGGTCAACGCTTGAACATGTCTAATGCAACCATCAGTACTGGCACCTGAGTTTATTTTCTCTCTTCCTTCCTCATCCATTTATGCATTGTGTGTCTTGTCTTTCAGGCTGTAACCCTGCAGGCAGAGACTGTCCTGTTGTAACTGATCTTAGGTAAGCTCACCCTGGGCACCCTTTAAAGTGAAATTTCAGGAGCAATCCAATGCTCCTGGGATGGTGGCTGCAAAACTCCCTCTCTGTGTGTGATGACCTCCTCAGCACAGTGACCAGTGGTGCTCCAAGGGTGATATGGTCATAGGCTCAGAGAATTTGCCTTGCATGCAGAAAGTCCCGGGCTCCCTTCCTGAACCCTGGAGAGCCACTACCAGCCCGTGTAGACAATATTGAAATAGATGAGCCAATGGATCTGCTTCAGTATAAGGCAGCTTGCAATGTTCCTATGGTAGGGCCAGGAACTGCCAAGCTGCTGCTGGGCCAAGTTCAAGGTGTTAATACTAACCTGTAAGCCCCTATAGAACTCAGGAACAGGTTAATTGAGAGACCACCTTATCCGTTTTACTCCCAGTAAATCGCTGCAGACTGTGGGAGAGTTTCTCCTGCAAGTTTCCAAGATCTCAGAAGCTTGCTCCACAGTAACTGGGAGCAGGGCTGTTCTGTGGAACGCCATTCCTGTCAATATACAGAAGGCACTTTCTGAAAACAACTGGAAATATTTTTGTTCTGACTGGCTTTCCCAGCTGGATAAATGTCGAGTGTCCACTTGTTAGGGCTTTCCTCTTGTTTAAAATGTGTTTGTTGTTTTGTGCTACACTGCAGCGGTTCTCAACCTGTGGGTCCCCAGATGTTGTTGGACTACAACTCCCATCATTCCTAGCCAGCATGACCCACTGGTCAGGGATGATGGGAGTTGTAGTCCAACAACATCCAGGGATGATGGGAGTTGTAGTCCAACAACATCTGAGGACCCACAGGTTGAGAACCACTGCGCTACAGTATTAGCTGCTTTTAATGCAAGGGGCCTCAGGTTCAATCTCTGATATCTCCAGGTTGAAGCTGTGAGAGACCTCTGTCAGTCAGTGTTGGCAGCACTGGGCTAGATGCACAAATGGTCTGTGCCTCAGTGTGAAGTAGCTTCCTATGATCTTGCTGCCCACATAAGCAAGCATCTCAACAGTTTTTTCTTTCATGTTTTAAGGCGTTCCTTTTGGGTCCTTTTCCATTGCTACTTAAGAGGAGGAGGGAAGGGGGGGGGCTTTTAAATGATACAGAGCTCCCGTTTACAGCAGGAGCGTAAACTGTGAAGAAGTTAAGATCCATTTGGCGTGAGCTGCATTAAGGACAGCGGTCCTTGAAGTCATTTTGTTTTAATTGCACCATCTTTCATATCACTTTGAAATATTTCAAATGCAGGCTGGGAGCCCGTCTCCCAAACAAATGAGACCAAAAAAAAAAAAAAAAAAGCTTATGAAGAAAGGAAATTGCAGTATAATGGAACAAATGGCTCCCAGCCATACCACTATGGGCTGTGTGATCTCATCAGGAGCAAATATGTTAAGCTGCCTTGGATTTGGTTAGCGTTGAAACAGGGGGTCTCTCTGAAGGAAGCAACAAGGACATGAGGCGGTGGCATCTTAGTAGGTGGCACATGCATTTATTTATTTAAATGAGAGCCAGGATTTAATTAAAAGTTCCCTAGACTGCTGGAGGGTCCCGGTCCGTGGGAGGTTCCAGATGAGATGTCCCCATTTCCTGAGGTTGGACAACACTGCGCCTTGTGGAACGGCAGAACTCGTGACCCCACTATCCCGGTCAGATTACAATGTCAATGTTTCCAACCCTCCCTCTTACCCCCTCTGCCTCACCCTCCCCACCCCCTGCTCCAATAGCTGGCCTTTCCCCCCTCCACACTTCCTGCCTTTGTGAACGAAGGAATGCTGAACATGTTCACTGACCAGTTCAGCAAATGCCTCCTCTTAGCCTCCAGCTGCCTGGAGTGAATGAGCTTCAAAAGGGGCCTGCTTCCTTTTGCGTTTTGTAATGCCAGAGTGGAGATGATACATGGAAGCTGCTAGGAGAAGAAGAGGAGGAGTTTGGATTTGATATCCCGCTTTATCACTACCCGAAGGAGTCTCAAAGCAGCTAACATTCTCCTTTCCCTTCCTCCCCCACAACAAACACTCTGTGAGGTGAGTGAGGCTGAGAGACTTCAGAGAAATGTGACTAGCCCAAGGTCACCCAGCAGCTGCATGTGGAGGAGCGGGGAAGCGAACCCAGTTCCCTAGATTATGAGTCTATCGCTCTTAACCACTACACCACACTGAGGATGTGCTGGGAATATCAGTAAGGCTTACCAAACCCTGCTTACCAGGGGTGCTCCCTATTTCCTGGGACTTGTTTAGATTTCAGCGGAGAATTTCTGGATGCCTTGTGTGCACATGTGGATTTTTAATGCTTGAATTAAGCATTAGCCCTGCTCCGGGATTAATTTGGGACTGGATCTGGGGTGGGTGGTCCCTGGATTGGCCCAGGGTGAGTGAGGCTGCTCTCAGTGACAAGGTTTCCTGCTCTACTTGGCCTCTCATTGTAGAGGTCTTGTTGGAGAATGGAAGATAAAAGACCTGCTGGGCAATCCCACATGGTTGCTGATCCACGGCACTGGAGAGTTTTGGATCAGGAGGCAATGTCCCTCTGCCCAGCTCTGCTTGTGCCAAGATCAAATGGGAAGACGGATCTCTTGTCTCTGCAGAACTTCCAACTGTACCTTGGCGTTACCAGCACCATGCTCTAGCCAACTGAGCTATCCAGCTGGGGTGGAAGCTACCACCAGTAGTATCCCTGCCACTGGTAGTGCATGTATTCCTCTGGAAAAGGACATCTTAGGGACAAGGGCAGGGTGGAGCAGGACTGTCCAAGGAACTACTGGCCACAGAGCCTAGGGCTTGCCGATCAGAAGGTCGGTGTTTTGAATCCCCACAACGGGGTGAGCTCCCATTGCTTGGTCCCTGCTCCTGCCAACCTAGCAGTTCACAAGCACATCAAAAGTGCAAGTAGATAAATAGGTACCACTCCGGCAGGAAGGTAAATGGCATTTCCGTGCGCTGGCCACATGACCACATGACTGTACGCCAGCTCCCTTGGCCAATAAAGCGAGATGAACGCTGCAATCCCAGAGTCGTCTGCGACTGGACCTAATTGTCAGGGGTCCCTTTACCTTTACCTAGCTACCAACAACAGGCCTGATTTAGGCTTCTCTCCTGCGTGAACCTGGAGCTGGTGAACTGGGAAAAAATGGCAGGTGCCAGGGTTCCAGCCCTCCCAACACTTCTGGCCTTGGCCAGAACAAGTGATGGGGCTTGAGGTGCAGCAGGCAATCTGCAATTCCATTAAGCACCACTGCTGCCCATTCAGGAGTTTGGATTGCTGGTAGTCTACCCAAGCACCATTTTGTTTTTATGCCATGGGAGCAATGTTCTGTGTTCTATCCCTAGTACTGGCTACCAAAAGACTGGGATACTTGGGAAAGTCCATCACTTTGGAATAACTTTGCTGGGAGAGGAAGGAGCAGTTAGGCACCTTCTGCCCTGGGTGGATACAGCTAACCAGCTGCTGGATTTTGTGATTAAGAACAAATATATTGAGTTGCTTCCCTAGCCTCATTTCTTCTTGTGTTTTGTCTTTTGGACTGCAACCCGGGGCAGGTGGGAGTACTGGGGGATGGCTTATCTCTGATATTTGTAAATATTCTGCGAGGCCCTCCTTTTTCTTTGTTTTTTAACAGAGTGTAGTAAAACTCAAATCTGGGGTGGGAAATCTGTGCTTCCCCCCAAAAAATATATATTGTTGAACTACAACGTTCTTGACCACCAGCCATCCTGACTGGGAATGACCTGCACCCAGAGCACCAAAGGTTCCCATCACTGATTTAAGTAAATGAGCCAATGTGGGCAGAGCACTAGGCTATGACCCTGTTCCGCTAATAATAATAATAATAATAATAATAATAATAATAATAATTTATACCCCACCTATCTGGCTGAGTTTCCCAGCCACTCTGGGCGGCTCCCAACCGATATTAAAAACACAATACAGCATTAAATATTAAAAACTTCCCTAAACAGGGCTGCCTTCAGATGTCTTTTAAAAGTAAGATAGTTGCTTATTGCCTTGTCATCTGATGGGAGGGCATTCCACAGAACAGGTGCCACTACCAAGAAGGCCCTCTGCCTGGTTCCCTGTAACCTCACTTCTTGCAGTGAGGGAACCATCAGAAGGCCCTCAGCACTGGACTTCAACGATCAGCCTGTTTCCTAGAAAGACCTGTCAGACCAGGTTGCTGTGAAGATAAAATGGTGGTGGTCAACACTGTATATGCCCTCTAGATGATGTTAGGACTACAGCTTCCATAATCAATGACTGTTGGTCATGTTGGCTGGGGCTTCAGGGAGATGGGTCTCCAAAAATATCCAACAGAGTCCCTGTTCCTGGTTTACTCCACCACAAGCACCTTTGAGGAGAACCAGGATGGAAATGGAACCAAAGGGCAGCTGAGGAAGGAGTTTTCTCTGTGTCCTGCATGTTGGTGGGGATGCTGGAAAGGAACTTCTCCATGGCTGCTCCCAAACTTTGGAACTCGCTTCCTACAGAAGTTAAGACTGGCTCCTACTTGTTCTTCCGCTTGTGGGTAAATACCTTTCTATTCTGACAGGCCTTTAGGAAATGACTTTAGAGGGAAGGGCTGGTGTTGTGATGTTTTCATTGTTATCTGTATTTAATGGATTTTTAAATACGATTTTAATCATGTTAAGTGTTTTTTAATTATTGCCTTTTCTATAGCTTGCTCCATTTTATCTGAGTCCCAAACGGGACTCAATAATAACATGAAAGAAAGAAAAAAGAAATTATAGAAGGGAACTTCAAGGATTTGGTGCAAAGCAAGGGCAACGTTCTTATTGCAAACCAATGGGAAAACGTTTTCTTGGAGAACACCATCCTTTAAGCCCATCCTTTAATTCTCTTCAGACCCAGCCAACATGGCCAATGGTCAGGGATGATGGGAGCCAGAGGATAGATCCCCCTTCTATAAACTCTGTTGCCACATGAACCAACTGGTGTGTGTGTGTGTCTAGTACAGGTTAAGGGACATGAGTGGTGCTGTGATCTAAACCACTGAGCCTCTTGGGCTTGCCAATTGGAAGCTTGGCAGTTTGAACCCCTGCGATGGAGTGAGCTCCCGTTGCTCTGTCCCAGCTCCTGACAAACTAGCAGTTTAAAAGCACACTAGTGCAAGTAGATAAATAGGTACCGCTGTGGCGGGAAGGGAAATGGTGTTTCCGTGCACTCTGGCTTCCGTCACAGTGTTCCATTGTGCCAACAGCAGTTTAGTCATGCTGGCTGCATGACCTGGAAAGCTGCATGTGGACAAACGCCAGCTCCCTTGGCCTGAAAGCGAGATGAGCGCCACAACTCCATTAGTCACCTTTGACTGGACTTAACCATCCAGGGGTCCTTGACCTTTACAGGTTAAGTGCTAGTTTTCTCTTGCCTTCTTTACATTATCCTGGTATTGGCACCACCCCAAAAAAGACTCCAAACTTGTTTGCTTTTTTTATAACTGGTGGTAAAACTTTATTATTCAAGTTTAGATGTAACAGACATCTTTTTGCTGCCTGAAGAATTGTTTTGCATAAGAAATACACCAGGAACATGATTGTGAGTAGAAATGAACATGCATTATGAAAACTGGGGAATGGAAAGCACAAATAGAGAAAACAAAACTGAATACCCCTTGTATCGTAACAGACAGAATAGCCATGAGCATCCTAGAGTCAATCCAGAGCTATGCATTTAAAGGGTTCTTTTGGAAACATCACATCATTATTTAGCTGTAATTCCTGCATTGCATTGAGGGGACTAGATGATCCTTGATTCTACAATTCTGTAGGCAAGACATCCATTTTTTTGCTCCTCCTTATATGACAATGGTATTTTGAGATGCTGTATTTTATTCCCTCTCTGGGAAAGGAGGAAAAACATGTCTGGAAAAAATACAGAGGCAGCCCTAGCATGAAATAAAATGAAACAGTAACCAATGGTGGTGAATTTTAGGTGCACTTAAGGGTTGAAGACTAAGGGAGAGATTTAACCCCAAAGTCACAATCTAATGGAAGGTCTGCTGCTTCCCTGTTGAAAAAGGTTATGTACGTACTGTTCTTGCACAACTCCCAGTCTCCCACTCATTTCAATAAGGCTTGTGCAGTAGAGCACCCCGGTGGAGTGTGTTTCATCTCAGCTAATGGTAAAGACAAGCGATCACTTGGATTTTCTGCCTGAAGCACCACAATGTCTTGGGCTACAGAGACTGAAAGGGAACCTTGCACTACAAGAATACAGAACTGGATACATCTAGGTATTTTAGGAAGAACCTATGGGGAATGTGATGAGATCACACAGGTTAGCTCTGTCCTTGTGGTGACACCCTTACTGCCTCCCTGTTCAGCCCTTGTGGGAAGAAGTTCTACACTTGGACATCCACAGAGCTCCTTTACACGTTGGCCAAACACAGACTGTAGGGTTACAGCTAGTAGATGTGCTGTGGGGAGGACTAACCCCACTGAATTCTTTCAACAGTTGAGGAGGTTGACTGAACCCTCCTAGTACCCTATAGCACAGAAGAATCATGGTAGCAGTGATTTGGGTCTGGACCTTCTCAGCATTGTGGCAGAAGTGGTGCATGTTTGAATGTTCCCAATCATTTAGTGGGGGCGGGAAGCATCTCAGAGAGTAAGGCTGAACTAAAATCCATTTTCCTGATCTGCTCGTTTTCTGCATATCACAAGCTTTTTTGTTTTGTTTAACATGATGGAACATTCAAACGGTAGCCCTATGTGTGTCTTCTGACATTCTGGGAAGGGCGAGTGTGCCAAGATATGTTCTTAAGGCTGCAGACCTATGCACATTTACCTGGAAGTAGGTCTCGTTGAATTCAATCAGGTTTACTTCTGAGTAGACAGGTGTAGGATAACACTGAGAGGGTGAACTTATCCAAAAGCAAGTCCCATTGAACTGAATGAGACTCACAGGATCGTGGTGGAAGATCGTGAAGTAGGGAAGATCGTAGTATGTGAGGTCAATGAAGATGAAAGTATCAGTGGCACTTCCACCCACACATTTTTCTAAAGAAATAATTTTGAGAACATCTCACTATGTCAAGCCACAAGCAACTTGTCAATCTAAACAGGCTGAGATAATCTGCTTAACAGTTTAAGGTGTTTTTTAAGGTGGTTTTTTTTTTTACTTAGGTTAAATTTTACGGTAAATTTGCCAACCTGGCTGGGGATGATGTGAGTTGCACTTCAAAACTCCAAAGGCACCATGTTGGTGATGGCTGTTTTAGAAGCTAAGCTGCACAGCAATAATATTTCTCCAAGTAAAATTCTATAGTGGCCTAGACCTGGGGTCGGCAATATAAAGCCCTCAGACCACACCTGCCTCACCCAGGCTTTTAGACGCAAACTGTTTTCCTTCAAATGGCCTAACTTACAGGGCAGGTGGTATCAGGTAGCCCGATACATGGACAGTTATTTAATCATATTGAACAGTAATGCAATACATGCTAATTTTGCAACATTTTAAAAAAGGTGTAGTGCTTGTCAGTAATGTCACCGCCTTTGGTTATGACACCGGGAGGTGGAAGTTACACTAGGGAGTAACCAAAACTCCCATTGTTCTAGGCACATTTTGCAACAGGGAATTTCATTAGTGTGAGCAGTTTCTGAGCTCTGGGCTCAGTACACAGTACTGTGCCTAAGATTTCAGATTAAAACGACAGTGGAAGGAAAGGAGGACCTTTTTCTGCCTCCCCACTTCCAGCTACTCTCTGAAGACCGGAGAAGAGACCCTCTTAAGAATATTAAGGGGTGGGCAGGGGAAGGACTAGACCATGTGAAAAATGAGCATAATATTTTAGCTGCAAGCTTTGTATTCTTGCTATAAAAAAGTGTTCCTAGACATTCTGTTGTTGCACCCATAACCATAACCTATTTAGCTCCTAGCTTTCATATCTCAGTTTCTAACACTGGGAGTAACTGGGTTGAATTTTGCCTGTATCCTCTTCCCTATAGCTCCACAAGGAAAAGGACTAAGGACTTTTTTTAAAAAAAGTTGAACATTCAAGGAGGGGGGCATATCCCACCAGCTGTGCTGCAAAGCATGCTGGAGGAAAAGGAGGGTAGGATGCAGATTAAAGATGAACCCTAATACACAGAACTCCATAGAGTTCATTTCCTATGAAGCATTCTCCTGGAAAGGGATATCTTCCAGCAGTTGAGAAACTTTAAAAACCAAAACAATGCTGATATTAAAAACCAAACCTGCTGATATTAACTAGTTAAATCTCAGCGCAGTTAATTTTTGGCATTTGTCCTGAAAATCTGACACAACAATGGCTGTTTTTAATGGAACACTGTGTCACTAGAAAATGGATTATCTCTTTCAGCTCCTGCCATTGACCTAAGCATTGTTGGAGGACAACTGCTTTAAAAGCGCTGAAGCAGGGCTGATCATATTACATGAGGCTGATGAAAATAAAGTGGCATTGGCACTCCCACCTACTACAACTTCCCAGTATTCCACAAACATTCATTTTCATGATTCCTTTCTAGAGATATGGATTAACAGCCTCCCTTAACCAAGAGGATGAGCAAGCAGTTGCTCAACACAGCCTTGAGCTAAGAGCAATTCCCCTTCTTGGTTAGGCCTGCAGAACTTGTGACCTGCCAAGTCAAATGCAGCCTACTATCCATGCACCCTGAGGAATTGCCATACGAGACTGCGGGGCTTCTTTGGGCTTGGCGAACAACAAGCTTGGGAGGAATTATTCAATAACAAGTAAGAAATGCAGCTTCTGTAACACTGCCAAGGTCAGCAAGACCTGTGGCCGTCAGGTATGGGAGTGTTTCTCATGAAGGGTGACAGTTCCCATATTTTGCTTTCAATAGCAGTGTTGGGTGCATACCGATGAACAAACAGTAACTGACCACGACATGCATGGTAAGCTGATCCAGCTGGTGGTTTAAATAGTTGCCTATATTATCCTGTCAAATTAGCCAAGTAATTTTTATCCGTTGTCTTCGTAAAGCTTTAAAAGGAGATGTGATAAAACGCCTCTCTGGACTTGGCAGAAGACTACAGATGACCACGTTGCAACATGGTTACATTACACACCATGGATAAGTTACCACCTGGCAAACGGTCATCTGTTTTCACCCCTGAAAACATGTTCTCCTCTGCCAAAACCACGCTTGATTCCAGCATGGATCCTTACACCTTTCAGGAGGGTCCTGTGTGGAGTGATCCTGTGCAATAATAAAGTTATGTTGTGTTCACTGAGACTTTTACTCCCTGGTAAGTGTGTTTTGGAATGCAGCCATAGTTACTGGTTTCAGAAGACTTGAAAGCGGAGACATGATTTAACTAAAATTGGGGGTGGCTTGCGGATTTCATTAAGGGCCACCTCCTAATCTGAGCCCTGTACCAAAAGAACCACTAGTCAGACATGACCCTAACCTCAATGTCCTCTCTCCCTTTTCCCAGGTTTATTTTAAATGCTCATTTTCTAGATCAGAGAATGATGCGTCTGACTCTTATTAAAAGTTAGTTTGAATTACATGAACATTTGTGATAGGCAGCATGTAAGTGGGATCAGAAGATGGCCCTTTAACATACCTTTCTGAACTGGGGTAATCTAGCCTTGATGGGATCATAGGAAGCTGCCTTATACCGAGTCAGACGATTGGTCCATCTAGCTCAGTACTGTTTACTCACTGATAAGCAATGGCTCTCCAAGGTTGCAGACTGGGGTATCTCTCCCAGCCCTGCCAGGAGATGCCCAGGATTGCACTAGGGGGAGAGGAGGCTTCCCGAATGCAAAGCAGATGCTCTACCACCGAGCTACAGCCCTTCCCCATCCCCTAGAAACAATCTCCTAGAACATTTGAGAAAACAAAACAGGGGAGGGACAGGCAACTGGATATAAGACAAGACGTTTTAAAACTTCATTCGCAGCAACATTCAGGAACCAGTTGTACTCCATAACCTCGAGAGACTAAAGAGCCTGCAATGCGAAATAAAGAAGTAAAGCCCCAATGCGACAACAACAACAAAACACAAAAAAACCCAAACAATGAAGCGGCTGTGTAATATGGTAAAAACGGGAGTGCAATGCGACTACAGAATGCAATAAAAACCTTCAGTGCCAAGGAGTCGTATGGCACCTCTCGACATAATCTCTGAAATGTTTCATCTGAAACATAGACAAAGCAATAAAAAGAGGATATATGTTTATCATTTTAAGCATAACAATGTGAGTTAAGAGCTTAAGAATACAAAAAAGTACTTGGAATGAATCGTGCTACCCTTTCGCTTCCTCCTAAGTAGGCGTAAAAATATTCTCGTATTTCCTTCTTGCCATTTTCTTCTTCTTTTTTCATCTTCTTCTCCCCCAGCAAATCATTAATATCAACAAAGTCCATTCATTTCATGTTACTGTTTACAATTTTAATGCACACACACACGCACAAATAAAAGAGACCTACTGCAATAGAAATTTGCTTCATTACCTTGTTTGCTACATTTGCAAATGTAAACAGAGCGAGGCTGAGCCAGCGCTGAATCTTATGCATGATGGAATATCTTTGTTGCATACGTACACTGTAGAAAATAATTATTCAATATGTCAGGCACCATTATTTGAAATGTAATACATTAATATTTACTAGAAAAATAAGTTTTTTTCCCTATTTGTTCTCCCAACTTCTTAAATGAAATAAGTTAATCTGACAGTGCATCCAGTAGCTTGTAATATCTCTTTGTATATCCCTTCGTAAAAACAACAACAATCAAAACTACTGGCTGGGCCGATATCGTGCAAATGAATTGAAGTCTGTCCTTTGCAGATCCTTGTAGCATCTATGGAGGCTTGGCTAAAAGCACCGTGAACCAATGATTGAATATTGAGTTATTTAGACCTATTTCCCTGAGCAGTTACGCTGAGGAGCTTTCCCTTCATGGGCTAGTTTTACAAAACCTCCCCTCTCTTTTTCTTTTTAAAGTATTAAAAACAAAAACAGCCATGAAGGCAGACACGAGCAAAAGCTGGCATTAAGTCTAGTGAAGAGATTGACCGCTACATATAAATAACCAAAGGGCATTTGGGAAAGTGAGTCATACACTCAACCCTGAAGCGAAATTTAGAAAAAATAGCTAATGCAAAACATTAATACTACGCACATCAAATTGGTAAAGAAGCTTCCATAAAAGAGATAAGTCGCCAGGCAGAGCACTTTTCTACAGAATGTTACTCCAAAACCTGTATTTTGGCCAAAGCACGTTACTCAGAAACCCCTGAGATGTAGTTTGCAACCCTGGGGCCTGTACTGGGCTGGAAATTAATGAACACCAGCACAATATCTATTTTAAAGGGCCTTCTCGCATCTTTCAGACTGGAAAGGAGAAGGTCTGGACTACAAATATATAGTTTTTTTTCTTTTTCCCGACACCAGCGCCATTTAACTTTAACCTTTCCTGAGATTCTTTTTTTTTTTCATTTTAAAAAAAGTTTTCAGATTGCAAGGGAAGGAGCATTACACTGAGGCTTTCATGATTTTGAATGCTCCTGATGATTGTTCCTGGGTCTGCAGGTACCTATTCAATTTACTATTGCACTAGACCTTGATAGATTGGGGAGTACTGTTGTAGACTGCAAGGCGATAGCCATCAAAATAGTAGCTACCGGCTGGTTTTGCATGAGTGACGTCTGGAGAAAACTACTACCTCCAGATTGCAGAAATGGTGGATGCTGTCGGATGCTCTAATAAGGCCAAAGTGAACCCAAATGAGGAAAAAAAAAATACTACTAGATTTCTGGACATCAGTTTATTTAACAAGTCCATTTTGCTATACAGTGTGCATATGTTACTGTACACCTGCATTATACATCTTTGCATTTTAGCCAGCTACAAGAACGAAAAGCATTAGTTGTCTGATTAGGGTTCCCCCCCCCCTGAAGAGACTTGCCCTGATATAGTGTCTTCTGTATAGTTTTGGTGGACGGGTCCCAAGTAAATATCCCTTAACCCCCAATTCCAGCTGCCATCCATTTTGCTTTTCCTTCTTGGTAACTTTTTTTTTTTGTTTTTTTTTTGTCTAGAGGAAGGAAAAGGAGGGAAGAGAAAAGAACGAAGGATTGTATACTGGATAAGGCATGCTTGCTATATGAAGTGCTTAATAAGACATTACAAGCTATTGAATTCCCATCAAGGAAACCTATTTCTGTTTAATTGTGCTAAGTGCTAAGGTTTATTTTATTTTATTTATCTTTACTCTTTAGATTTGCCATTCGTTTCAGCTTGTGCATTGTTCCTGTGTAGGCCCCTCTGGATGTGAGTTGTGAAGTCATACTTGTCCGTGCAAAAATATTGGCATATGCTGCACTGAAAAGGTCCACTGTCACCATGGCAACTCATATGCAAGGCATACATCACTTCATCCAGAAAGACAATGCCACAGTGCACACACTTGGTTGACAGCTCATCTTGAGTACTTCGGTCAACTTTCTCTGTTTTGACTACATTCAAGGGACCTTCATTTTTTACATTTGGCGGTGCCTTCGCTTTCTCCTTGGAGGCACCATTTGCAGTTGGCCCAGGTCTGGAATGTTTTATCGCCAAATCTAGAGGAATGTCATTATCAGATCCGACAGCTGAAAAATGAGGAGGCAGATTAAAGGTGGGATAAGGCACATAGTTTTGGCAAGGATTTGGTAGGCCAGGCACATGACTCAAGTAGTGTGGATTCCCAGGAACGGACAGCTTATATTTACTCCAGAATCTCAGCCAATCAGCTTCACTTTGAAAGTCATTGTGTACAAATGGAAGCCCAAAGAGTGGGTACTGGTACTTTTCAATGGGGCTTCCGGGTGGCGAATAGTTCGGATGCTTAGCAGGTCTCATGTATTTCTCTATTGGGCTGCCTCTCTCTGAGCTTCCTTTTCCTTCTGATATAGAGGAACTATTGCCTGGGTCTCCGGTACTTTCCTGAGGACTTTTTATCTGAATGTGCAAAGGTTGCATCCTTTTGTGAATATCCAGAGTTTGGCTGACCAATATTGACTGCGGAGCAGAATGGCTTTTAGTCAATGAGCCCTGGGCTTCATATTTACTCAGGCTGGGAAGTTGGATTTCTCTCTGGTGACCTTCTGTTATATGATCCTCTGACCTCCTATCTAACGGGCTGCCGTTGACTTGTTCCTCACTGTTCCCTCTCTGCTGTTTGTTTAGCTGCTCAGCCTGAAGTGCCTCCGGGTTAAGACGCTTTCTCGTTCGTCTCCTAATGATCTGCTCACCGTTGTTCTGCTTAATGATGTTTAAAGGCCTGGGAGTCTGCATATAAAACACAATAACATCATAAATAAAAGAGCATTGCTAAGCAAAGCTTTGCAGAACTGCTTGTGCAAATCCCCAGTTAGAGTTGCTGAACCACATCAAGCCATTGCAGGGAAACAGCTTAAAGAAATGGCTTCCTCAAATCAGGAAGACAGGAGGTCAAAGCAAGCACTGGAAACAGACTCCTTAATTTTATATAATTAAAAATGTGTCAACGCCCCCTGGTATCAAAGTGCTTTAGCCAGTATCAAATCTCTCCACCCTAACAACTTTTTATGTTACTTTCAAGAGTCCCCTGAGTGGACAAAATTCCTAATAATGACCATATTGATTGAGGATATTCTAAACTACAAGATCTTAAATCTGATCTTGGTTTGATATCCCAGTTGGTTGGAAACCAAGACAGATTTGTTGAAACCAAACATGTGAGACAGAGAGGAAGGGAAGGAGGCACACAGCTTGTTGCTGGAGTGAAAAACCATGGTTTATTGGACCAGGATAATTTCCTCTGCCTCCCTCCCTATTTTCCCTTCCCACCTTAAGTTACTTGGATATCAGGACCCCTTGCTGAAGATCAATGTTTTAAGTGACTATGATTGTGACTCATGAATTATGCATACCAGCATTTTTAAACCAACATTAGCCTAGACAGCATGCGAAACAAGCCAACTTTCTTACCAGCACCATTATCTTTACACAAGTGTCTGCTTGCTTCACCTGGCTCCTTCACCCCACAACTTTCTAGCCTCTTTTTCGAAGTCAAACAAGTTGTGTCGGTGATTGCCTCTCAAGCTTTATTCTATTAAAAATCTAATTTTGAATAAATATTCACTATGATTTAGGTGTTTAATAAGAAGTGAAAACTTTTATTTCATAAGAACAGTAGTGGTTGAATTTCCCACTCTATGATTCGGTTCTAGGAAGTGCAAGCTCCTCAATAAGTAAAGAGGAACTGTGGGGCAGGAAATAATATGATTATGATGTAAGGAAGGTCCCAAAGTTCAGGCAAGTAAGTTGAACACTCAATTCCCTTTTACTAGGATAGTTTAAAAATGCTTTATGTATATCTATTGTTACATTAAATAACATCTCTGCATGAATATTTCTGCCTTTTTAAACTTGTAATCTTTGCTATACGCTAGTGTAGCACGTGCCAGAATGGTGAGTATGGATTCTGCTTTGGCTTGCTCATCACTCCTGTTCACTGTAAAACACACATATGTGGTGCCAGAATGGGAAACTGCCTGGTAAACCTATATATATATATATATATATATATATATATATATATTCAGTTACGTCATGGAAGAAAGGGAAGATACGAACATACAAATATACAGACATACTCAACTACCCACTGGTTCCTATGCTTTCTAGTACCACTGAGAAATGGGACTTAGGACTGTGTATATTATGGAGATGGATTGGACGAGGGAAATAAATCCACTGTGGAAGTACATGCCAGATACACCACTGATCTCAATTTCTGTCAATTGCTGCTTTTATTTTTAATGCCACTTCAGTTCTAAAGGGCTTCTGTTGTGTTCTATGAGACACAGTAGACAGGCAATTTGGTAGCAAAAGCTGACCATCACTTTGAATACTGGGGCAATGAGAAGCCCATGCCCATATACTTTTCACTACATAAAGAGGCAGTTGTTATAATGGGGTGGGGGAGAGAATATAGCAATATTAGGGTGCGAATTAATTTGCAAGCTATTTCTGAAAGTGAGCTCTATCCATATTTGCTACAGTTTATACACTAATTTACTTCCAGTTCAAACTGTGTTACTGAGGAGTCCGAAATTTCCCGTGTTTATGTAGCTTTGTAAAAATGGGAGGGGGGGGGAAAACACAACCCTTCAAATATCTACATTTATTTCAGTGTGTTTCTGTTTGTCACAGCCTAGCAGGGTTAATTATATCTATGGGCTTTGATTGGGCAGTTAAATTGAACTCATTAATGTCAGTGTACATCAAATAACATCTCACTACGATGCTCCAATACTGCTACTAAAGATGGTGTTATCTTAGTTTTGTGCTAATGAAATAAAGGTTTTACAACTTATAACCAATTAGCAATGTTGCTAGCATACATTTATTAGGATTACTTTGCATGTTTTATGATACCTTTTAATTTAAAATATCTAAAATTGTAGCTATAATGTATTTACTTTCTTTCGTGTGTGTGTGTGTGTGTGTGTGTGTGTGTGTGTGTACACACATCACACACATCACACACACAATCTCACAAAACTAACCATGTCTTCCATTACTTCTAAGAAAGGGCGGGGGGGGGGTTTCAAAAGATGCAAAATAGGCAGTACAGCAATATTCCAAGACAAGATATAAACAGTGGATCAAAAATTAAATAGAATTAAAAAAGGTGCCAGATGAAATTATATTTAGATTGAATTTGCCATCTGTGTGATTATGTTGTTAAATAAACTATAACAAACTATTTCACACTAAAAGTCAGGATTAAAACTCTCATAAAATTGCATGAACTCTCATATAATTGGGGGAAGTCAACATTGCATTCTTCCCATTGTCCTGCCTGTGAAAGCACTGCAGCTTGCCAGATGGAATAACCTGCTTGCCCCCCATCCCCTGTGCTGTTCTGGGGTTCTCCCCCATAAACCAATTTCAGCAGATATAGGGAATTTGGGGGGAAGTCCTGTTGTGCAAGCAGAAGTCCTTACGCAGCACTTCCACTGGTGGGGCTGGTTAGGTGAATGCCACCCAATAATTTTATTTATTTATTATAGCAATGCTCTTATATGGACCACTGAAATCTGGCTAATATCTGGTATGGTCAATATTCAATGGCCTGCTTTGGACGTACATACACTGGCTTGTTAAGCAAATATATGCATGAGCCTTGTTCCCTTCTAGGCATAACAGAGTTCAATGGGATGTTTAATCATAGCTTTTTCTTATGTCTATTTTTCTTTATTTTGTATATTTATATGCCGCTTGATGGTAAGAAGAAAAACTCAAAGTGGTTCAAAATGTGTTACCAGAACTGGAACAAGCCAAGGTCTTAAACCACATTTCTGATTGGGCTTAAGATCGTGGCTTGTTGAGTTTCTGGTAACTATGGTTTACCGGTTCAGATGTAATGGGAAACTAGGGTTGATTAAGCCAGGAAGTCCTGCAGTGAATCAAAAGGGAAGGGTGGAGCAGGTTGGCATAAACCAAGCTATGTTCATTGGAACAGGACAGTATGTATGTCCCTTGATCATACATTGTTGGGAACAAAAATATTGCCCTGAAGCTGAGTTATTAGGCTGGAGCTAGATGTTAACAAGGGACATATTTCTGCTTTCTATCCATCAGACCATTGGACGATTGAGCTCAATGCTGTTTACAATGATTGGCAGCTGCTTTCTGACAGGGTATCTTCCCACTCTACCTGGAAATACCAGGGTCTGAAACTGAGTCCTTCTTCCTTCATCAGCTCTGCCACTGAGCTACAAGCTTTCCCCCTTTGTGATCAATATGAGGGGATCTTGACAAGATCTGTTGCAACATATTTCTGTGAACTTCTTGGGTGGGAGGAGGAAACAACCCCACTTTTATTCTTTATTTTGTATCAAAATAATTAATGCCTCATTGGTAATCTCCAGCATAGACGCCTCTCCGTGGTGTATCAGCATGTTCCATAATGAATCACATCTGATCCCAGAGTGGCCGCGTTGGGAAGAAGAAGAAGAAAAAAAAGGGGGGTGGGAATGCAGTTAGGAAATT